>NC_135498.1:218526786-219126786 GCF_052857255.1 Amblyomma americanum | reverse complement strand
CCCTGCTCACTTAGCAGTAGCCAGAACCACTGAGCACACCTGCGTAAAGATTCCCAATTCTACTTCCCAGTACCCACTTACGATCTTCACCCAGCAACCTGCAGCAGCATCGTCCATGCAAACCAGACGGCCACCGACACAAGTGGGCTTCTGGACAGCAGCTTCATCCACTGCGCCTGCGCTCCGAAATGCACACAACACTGCTACCTCGGATGCTACAAACCGAATCACCGAATCGCTGCCGGCTCACTTTGCAGTAGCGAGAACCACTGTGCACGCCTGCGTAAAGTTTCCAAATTCTACTTCCCAGATCCCACTTACGATCTTCACCCGGCAACCTGCAGCAGCATCGTCCAAGCAAACCAGACGGCCACCGACACAAGTGAGCCTCTGAAGAGCAGCTTCATCCAATGCGCCTGCGCTCCGAAATGCACACAACACTGCTACCTCGGATGCTACAAACCGAATCACCGAATCGCTGCCGGCTCACTGGGCAGTAGCGAGAACCACTGTGCACACCTGCGCAAAGATTCCCAATTCTACTTCCCAGTTCCCACTTACGATTTTCACCCGGCTACCTGCAGCAGCATCGTCCAAGCAAACCAGACGGCCACCGACACAAGTGGGCCTCTGAACAGCAGCTTCATCCACTGCGCCTGCGCTCCGAAATGCACACAACACTGCTACCTCGGATGCTACAATCTGAATCACCGAATCGCTGACGGCTCACTTGGCAGTAGCGAGAACCACTGTGCCCACCTGCGACAAGATTCCCAAACCTACTCCCCAGTTCCCACTTACGATCTTCACCCGGCAACCTGCAGCACCATCGTCCAAGCAAACCAGACGGCCACCGACACAAGTGGGCCTCTGAAGAGCAGCTTCATCCACTGCGCCTGCGCTCTGATATGCACACAATACTGCGACCTCGGATGGAACTAACCGAATCACCGAATCGCTCGCGGCTCACTTGGCAGTACCGAGAACCACTGTGCCCACCTGCGACAAGATTCCCAAACCTACTTCCCAGTTCCCACTTACGATCTCCACCCGGCAACCTGCAGCAGCATCGTCCAAGCAAACCAGGCAGCCACCGACACAAGTGGGCCTCTGAACAGCAGCTTCATCCTTTGCGGCTGCGCTCCGATATGCACACAACACTGCTACCTCGAATGCTACAAACCGAATCACCGAATCGCTCCCGGCTCACTGGGCAGTAACAAGAACCCCTTTGCACACCTGCGTTAAGATTTCCAATTCTACTTCCCAGTTCCCACTTACGATCTTCACACGGCAACCTGCAGCAGCATCGTCCAAGCAAACCAGGCAGCCACCGACACAAGTGGGCCTCTGAAGAGCAGCTTCACACTTTGCGGCTGCGCTCCGATATGCACACAACACTGCTACCTCGAATGCTACAAACCGAATCACCGAATCGCTCCCGGCTCACTTGGCAGTAGCGAGAACCACTGAGCACACCTGCGTAATGTTTCCCAATTCTACTTCCCAGTTCCCACTTACGATTTTCACCCGGTAACCTGCAGCAGAATTCGTCCAAGCAAACAAGATGGCCACCGACACAAGTGGGCCTCTGAAGAGCAGCTTCATACTTTGCGGCTGCGCTCCGATATGCACACAACACTGCTACCTCGAATGCTACAAACCGAATCACCGAATCGCTCTCGGCTCACTTGGCAGTACCGAGAACCAAAGAGCACACCTGCGTAAAGTTTCCAAAGTCTACTTCCCAGTTCCCAATTACGATCTTCACTCGGCAACCTGCAGCAGCATCGTCCAAGCAAACCAGACGGCCACCGACACAAGTAGGCCTCTGAAGAGCAGCTTCATCCACTGCGGCTGCGCTCCGATATGCACACAACACTGCTACCTCGGATGCTACAAACCGAATCACCGAATCGCTCCCGGCTCACTTGACAGTAGCGAGAACCACTGAGTACACCTGCCTAATGATTCCCTATTCTACTTCCCAGTTCCCACTTACGATCTTCACCCGGCAACCTGCAGCAGCATCGTCCAAGCAAACCAGACGGCCACCGACACAACTGGGCCTCTGAAGAGCAGCTTCATCCACTGCGCCTGTGCTACGAAATGCTCACAACACTGCTACCTCGGATGCTACAAACCGAATCACCGAATCGCTCCCGGCTCACTTGGCAGTAGCGAGAACCACTCTGCACACCTCCGTAAAGATTCCCAACTCTACTTCCCAGTTCCCATTTACGATCTTCACCCGGCAACCTCCAGCAGCATCGACCAAGCAAACCAGACGGCCACCGACACAAGTGGGCCTCTGAAGAGCAGCTTCATCCACTGCGGCTGCGCTCCGATATGCACACAGCACTCCTACCTCGGATGCTACAAACCGAATCACCGAATCGCTCCCGGCTCACTTGGCAGTAGCCAGAACCTCTGAGCACACCTGCGTAATGATTCCCAATTCTACTTCCCAGTACCCACTTACGATATTCACCCAGCAACCTGCAGCAGCATCGTCCAAGCAAACCAGACGGCCACCGACACAAGAGGGCCTCTGGACAGCAGCTTCATCCACTGCGCCAGCGCTCCGAAATGCACACAACACTGCTACCTCGGATGCTACAAACCGAATCACCGAATCGCTCTCGGCTCACTTGGCAGTACCGAGAACCAAAGAGCACACCTGCGTAAAGATTCCCAATTCTACTTCCCAGTTTTCACTTACGATTTTCACCCGGCAACCTTCAGCAGCATCGTCCAAGCAAATCAGGAGCCCAACGACACAAGTGGGCCTCTGAAGAGCAGCTTCATCCACTGCGCCTGAGCTCCGATATGCACACAACAATGCTACCTCGGATGCGACAAAAGGAATCACCGAATCGCTCCCGGCTCACTTGGCAGTAGCGAGAACCACTGTGCAAACCAGCGTAAAGATTCCCAATTCTACTTCCCGGTTTCCACTTACGATCTTCACCCGGCAACCTGCAGCAGCATCGTCCAAGCAAACCAGATGGCCACCGATACAAGTGGGCCTCTGAAGAGCAGCTTCATCCACTGCGCCTGCGCTCCGAAATGCACACAACACTGCTACCTCGGATGCTACAAACCGAATCACCGAATCGCTACCGGCTCACTTGGCAGTAGGGAGAACCACTGAGCACACCTGCGTAAAGTTTCCCAAGTCTACTTCCCAGTTCCCACTTACGATCTTCACCCGGCAACCTGCAGCACCATCGTCCAAGCAAACCAGACGGCCACCGACACAAGTGGGCCTCTGAAGAGCAGCTTCATCCACTGCGCCTGCGCTCTGATATGCACACAATACTGCGACCTCGGATGGAACTAACCGAATCACCGAATCGCTCGCGGCTCACTTGGCAGTACCGAGAACCACTGTGCCCACCTGCGACAAGATTCCCAAACCTACTTCCCAGTTCCCACTTACGATCTTCACCCGGCAACCTGCAGCACCATCGTCCAAGCAAACCAGACGGCCACCGACACAAGTGAGCCTCTGAAGGGAAGCTTCACCCACTGCGCCTGCGCTCCGATATGCACACAACACTGCTACCTCAGATGCTACAAACCGAATCCCCGAATCGCTCCCGGCTCACTGGGCAGTAGCGAGAACCCCTGTGCACAACTGCGCAAAGATTTCCAATTCTACTTCGCAGTTCCCACTTACGATCTTCACCCGGCAACCTGCAGGAGCATCGTCCAAGCAAACCAGGCAGCCACCGACACAAGTGGGCCTCTGAAGAGCAGCTTCATCCTTTGCGGCTGTGCTCCGATATGCACACAACACTGCTACCTCGAATGCTACAAACCGAATCACCGAATCGCTCCCGGCTCACTGGGCAGTAACAAGAACCCCTTTGCACACCTGCGTTAAGATTTCCAATTCTACTTCCCAGTTCCCACTTACGATCTTCACACGGCAACCTGCAGCAGCATCGTCCAAGCAAACCAGGCAGCCACCGACACAAGTGGGCCTCTGAAGAGCAGCTTCATACTTTGCGGCTGCGCTCCGATATGCACACAACACTGCTGCCTCGAATGCTACAAACCGAATCACCGAATCGCTCCCGGCTCACTTGGCAGTAGCGAGAGCCACTGAGCACACCTGCGTAATGTTTCCCAATTCTACTTACCAGTTCCCACTTACGATTTTCACCCGGTAACCTGCAGCAGCATCGTCCAAGCAAACAAGATGGCCACCGACACAAGTGGGCCTCTGAAGAGCAGCTTCATACTTTGCGGCTGCGCTCCGATATGCACACAACACTGCTACCTCGAATGCTACAAACCGAATCACCGAATCGCTCTCGGCTCACTTGGCAGTACCGAGAACCAAAGAGCACACCTGCGTAAAGTTTCCAAAGTCTACTTCCCAGTTCCCAATTACGATCTTCACTCGGCAACCTGCAGCAGCATCGTCCAATCAAACCAGACGGCCACCGACACAAGTAGGCCTCTGAAGAGCAGCTTCATCAACTGCGGCTGCGCTCCGATATGCACACAACACTGCTACCTCGGATGCTACAAACCGAATCACCGAATCGCTCCCGGCTCACTTGACAGTAGCGAGCACCACTGAGTACACCTGCCTAATGATTCCCTATTCTACTTCCCAGTTCCCACTTACGATCTTCACCCGGCAACCTGCAGCAGCATCGTCCAAGCAAACCAGACGGCCACCGACACAACTGGGCCTCTGAAGAGCAGCTTCATCCACTGCGCCTGTGCTACGAAATGCACACAACACTGCTACCTCGGATGCTACAAACCGAATCACCGAATCGCTCCCGGCTCACTTGGCAGTAGCGAGAACCACTCTGCGCACCTCCGTAAAGATTCCCAACTCTACTTCCCAGTTCCCACTTACGATCTTCACCCGGCAACCTCCAGCAGCATCGACCAAGCAAACCAGACGGCCACCGACACAAGTGGGCCTCTGAAGAGCAGCTTCATCCACTGCGGCTGCGCTCCGATATGCACACAGCACTCCTACCTCGGATGCTACAAACCGAATCACCGAATCGCTCCCGGCTCACTTGGCAGTAGCCAGAACCTCTGAGCACACCTGCGTAATGATTCCCAATTCTACTTCCCAGTACCCACTTACGATATTCACCCAGCAACCTGCAGCAGCATCGTCCAAGCAAACCAGACGGCCACCGACACAAGTGGGCCTCTGGACAGCAGCTTCATCCACTGCGCCAGCGCTCCGAAATGCACACAACACTGCTACCTCGGATGCTACAAACCGAATCACCGAATCGCTCTCGGCTCACTTGGCAGTACCGAGAACCAAAGAGCACACCTGCGTAAAAATTCCCAATTCTACTTCCCAGTTGCCACTTACGATTTTCACCCAGCAACCTACAGCAGCATCGTCCAAGCAAACCAGACGGCCACCGTCACAAGTGGGCCTCTGAAGAGAAGCTTCAACAATGCGCCTGCGCTCCGATATGCACACAACACTGCTACCTCAGATGCTACAAACCGAATCCCCGAATCGCTCCCGGCTCACTGGGCAGTAGCGAGAACCACTGAGCACACCTGCGTAAAGTTTCCAAAGTCTACATCCCACTTCCCAATTACGAACTTCACTCGGCAACCTGCAGCAGCATCGTCCAAGCAAACCAGACGGCCACCGACACCACTGGGCCTCTGAGGAGCCGCTTCATCCACTGCGCCTGTGCTACGAAATGCACACAACACTGCTACCTCGGATGCTACAAACCGAATCACCGAATCGCTCCCTGCTCACTTAGCAGCAGCCAGAACCACTGAGCACACCTGCGTAAAGATTCCCAATTCTACTTCCCAGTACCCACTTACGATCTTCACCCAGCAACCTGCAGCAGCATCGTCCATGCAAACCAGACGGCCACCGACACAAGTGGGCTTCTGGACAGCAGCTTCATCCACTGCGCCTGCGCTCCGAAATGCACACAACACTGCTACCTCGGATGCTACAAACCGAATCACCGAATCGCTGCCGGCTCACTTTGCAGTAGCGAGAACCACTGTGCACGCCTGCGTAAAGTTTCCAAATTCTACTTCCCAGATCCCACTTACGATCTTCACCCGGCAACCTGCAGCAGCATCGTCCAAGCAAACCAGACGGCCACCGACACAAGTGAGCCTCTGAAGAGCAGCTTCATCCAATGCGCCTGCGCTCCGAAATGCACACAACACTGCTACCTCGGATGCTACAAACCGAATCACCGAATCGCTGCCGGCTCACTGGGCAGTAGCGAGAACCACTGTGCACACCTGCGCAAAGTTTCCCAATTCTACTTCCCAGTTCCCACTTACGATTTTCACCCGGCTACCTGCAGCAGCATCGTCCAAGCAAACCAGACGGCCACCGTCACAAGTGGGCCTCTGAAGAGAAGCTTCAACAATGCGCCTCCGATATGCACACAACACTGCTACCTCAGATGCTACAAACCGAATCCCCGAATCGCTCCCGGCTCACTGGGCAGTAGCGAGAACCCCTGTGCACAACTGCGCAAAGATTTCCAATTCTACTTCGCAGTTCCCACTTACGATCTTCACCCGGCAACCTGCAGCAGCATCGTCCAAGCAAACCAGGCAGCCACCGACACAAGTGGGCCTCTGAAGAGCAGCTTCATCCTTTGCGGCTGCGCTCCGATATGCACACAACACTGCTACCTCGAATGCTACAAACCGAATCACCGTATCGCTCCCGGCTCACTGGGCAGTAACAAGAACCCCTTTGCACACCTGCGTTAAGATTTCCAATTCTACTTCCCAGTTCCCACTTACGATCTTCACACGGCAACCTGCAGCAGCATCGTCCAAGCAAACCAGGCAGCCACCGACACAAGTGGGCCTCTGAAGAGCAGCTTCATACTTTGCGGCTGCGCTCCGATATGCACACAACACTGCTACCTCGAATGCTACAAACCGAATCACCGAATCGCTCTCGGCTCACTTGGCAGTACCGAGAACCAAAGAGCACACCTGCGTAAAGTTTCCAAAGTCTACTTCCCAGTTCCCAATTACGATCTTCACTCGGCAACCTGCAGCAGCATCGTCCAAGCAAACCAGACGGCCACCGACACAAGTAGGCCTCTGAAGAGCAGCTTCATCCACTGCGGCTGCGCTCCGATATGCACACAACACTGCTACCTCGGATGCTACAAACCGAATCACCGAATCGCTCCCGGCTCACTTGACAGTAGCGAGAACCACTGAGTACACCTGCCTAATGATTCCCTATTCTACTTCCCAGTTCCCACTTACGATCTTCACCCGGCAACCTGCAGCAGCATCGTCCAAGCAAACCAGACGGCCACCGACACAACTGGGCCTCTGAAGAGCAGCTTCATCCACTGCGCCTGTGCTACGAAATGCACACAACACTGCTACCTCGGATGCTACAAACCGAATCACCGAATCGCTCCCGGCTCACTTGGCAGTAGCGAGAACCACTCTGCACACCTCCGTAAAGATTCCCAACTCTACTTCCCAGTTCCCACTTACGATCTTCACCCGGCAACCTCCAGCAGCATCGACCAAGCAAACCAGACGGCCACCGACACAAGTGGGCCTCTGAAGAGCAGCTTCATCCACTGCGGCTGCGCTCCGATATGCACACAGCACTCCTACCTCGGATGCTACAAACCGAATCACCGAGTCGCTCCCGGCTCACTTGGCAGTAGCCAGAACCTCTGAGCACACCTGCGTAATGATTCCCAATTCTAATTCCCAGTACCCACTTACGATATTCACCCAGCAACCTGCAGCAGCATCGTCCAAGCAAACCAGACGGCCACCGACACAAGTGGGCCTCTGGACAGCAGCTTCATCCACTGCGCCATCGCTCCGAAATGCACACAACACTGCTACCTCGGATGCTACAAACCGAATCACCGAATCGCTCTCGGCTCACTTGGCAGTACCGAGAACCAAAGAGCACACCTGCGTAAAGATTCCCAATTCTACTTCCCAGTTCCCACTTACGATTTTCACCCAGCAACCTACAGCAGCATCGTCCAAGCAAACCAGACGGCCACCGTCACAAGTGGGCCTCTGAAGAGAAGCTTCAACAATGCGCCTGCGCTCCGATATGCACACAACACTGCTACCTCACATGCTACAAACCGAATCCCCGAATCGCTCCCGGCTCACTGGGCAGTAGCGAGAACCACTGAGCACACCTGCGTAAAGTTTCCAAAGTCTACATCCCAGTTCCCAATTACGATCTTCACTCGGCAACCTGCAGCAGCATCGTCCAAGCAAACCAGACGGCCACCGACACCACTGGGCCTCTGAGGAGCAGCTTCATCCACTGCGCCTGTGCTACGAAATGCACACAACACTGCTACTTCGGATACTACAAACCGAATCACCGAATCGCTCCCTGCTCACTTAGCAGTAGCCAGAACCACTGAGCACACCTGCGTAAAGATTCCCAATTCTACTTCCCAGTACCCACTTACGATCTTCACCCAGCAACCTGCAGCAGCATCGTCCATGCAAACCAGACGGCCACCGACACAAGTGGGCTTCTGGACAGCAGCTTCATCCACTGCGCCTGCGCTCCGAAATGCACACAACACTGCTACCTCGGATGCTACAAACCGAATCACCGAATCGCTGCCGGCTCACTTTGCAGTAGCGAGAACCACTGTGCACGCCTGCGTAAAGTTTCCAAATTCTACTTCCCAGATCCCACTTACGATCTTCACCCGGCAACCTGCAGCAGCATCGTCCAAGCAAACCAGACGGCCACCGACACAAGTGAGCCTCTGAAGAGCAGCTTCATCCAATGCGCCTGCGCTCCGAAATGCACACAACACTGCTACCTCGGATGCTACAAACCGAATCACCGAATCGCTGCCGGCTAACTGGGCAGTAGCGAGAACCACTGTGCACACCTGCGCAAAGATTCCCAATTCTACTTCCCAGTTCCCACTTACGATTTTCACCCGGCTACCTGCAGCAGCATCGTCCAAGCAAACCAGACGGCCATCGTCACAAGTGGGCCTCTGAAGAGAAGCTTCAACAATGCGCCTGCGCTCCGATATGCACACAACACTGCTACCGCAGATGCTACAAACCTAATCCCCGAATCACTCCCGGCTCACTGGGCAGTAGCGAGAACCCCTGTGCACACCTGCGTAAAGTTTCCAATTCTACTTCCCAGTTCCCACTTACGATCTTCACCCGGCAACCTGCAGCAGCATCATCCAAGCAAACCAGGCTGCCACCGACACAAGTGGGCCTCTGAAGAGCAGCTTCATCCTTTGCGGCTGCGCTCCGATATGCACACAACACTAATACCTCGGATGCTACACACCGAATCACCAAATCGCTCCCGGCTCACTTGGCAGTAGCGAGAACCACTGAGCACATCTGCGTAAAAATTCCCAATTCTACTTCCCAGTACCCACTTACGATCTTCCCCCAGCAACCTACAGCAGCATCGTCCAAGCAAACCAGACGGCCACCGACACAAGTGGGCCTCTAAACAGCAGCTTCATCCACTGCGCCTGCGCTCCGAAATGCACACAACACTGCTACCTCAGATGCTACAATCTGAATCACCGAATCGCTGACGGCTCACTTGGCAGTAGCGAGAACCACTGTGCCCACCTGCGACAAGATTCCCAAACCTACTCCCCAGTTCCCACTTACAATCTTCACCCGGCAACCTGCAGCACCATCGTCCAAGCAAACCAGACGGCCACCGACACAAGTGAGCCTCTGAAGAGAAGCTTCACCCACTGCGCCTGCGCTCCGATATGCACACAACACTGCTACCTCAGATGCTACAAACCGAATCCCCGAATCGCTCCCGGCTCACTGGGCAGTAGCGAGAACCCCTGCGCACAACTGCGCAAAGATTTCCAATTCTACTTCGCAGTTCCCACTTACGATCTTCACCCGGCAACCTGCAGCAGCATCGTCCAAGCAAACCAGGCAGCCACCGACATAAGTGGGCCTGTGAAGAGCAGCTTCATCCTTTGCGGCTGCGCTCCGATATGCACACAACACTGCTACCTCGAATGCTACAAACCGAATCACCGAATCGCTCCCGGCTCACTGGGCAGTAACAAGAACCCCTTTGCACACCTGCGTTAGGATTTCCAATTCTACTTCCCAGTTCCCACTTACGATCTTCACACGGCAACCTGCAGCAGCATCGTCCAAGCAAACCAGGCAGCCACCGACACAAGTGGGCCTCTGAAGAGCAGCTTCATACTTTGCGGCTGCGCTCCGATATGCACACAACACTGCTACCTCGAATGCTACAAACCGAATCAACGAATCGCTCCCGGCTCACTTGGCAGTAGCGAGAACCACTGAGCACACCTTCGTAATGTTTCCCAATTCTACTTCCCAGTTCCCACTTACGATTTTCACCTGGCAACCTGCAGCAGCATCGTCCAAGCAAACAAGATGGCCACCGACACAAGTGGGCCTCTGAAGAGCAGCTTCATACTTTGCGGCTGCGCTCCGATATGCACACAACACTGCTACCTCGAATGCTACAAACCGAATCACCGAATCGCTCTCGGCTCACTTGGCAGTACCGAGAACCAAAGAGCACACCTGCGTAAAGTTTCCAAAGTCTACTTCCCAGTTCCCAATTACGATCTTCACTCGGCAACCTGCAGCAGCATCGTCCAAGCAAACCAGACGGCCACCGACACAAGTAGGCCTCTGAAGAGCAGCTTCATCCACTGCGGCTGCGCTCCGATATGCACTCAGCACTGCTACCTCGAATGCTACAAACCGAATCACCGAATCGCTCCCGGCTCACTTAGCAGTAGCCAGAACCACTGAGCACACCTGCGTAAAGATTCCCAATTCTACTTCCCAGTACCCACTTACGATCTTAACCCAGCGCACCTGCAGCAGCATCGTCCATGCAAACCAGACGGCCACCGACACAAGTGGGCTTCTGGACAGCAGCTTCATCCACTGCGCCTGCGCTCCGAAATGCACACAACACTGCTACCTCGGATGCTACAAACCGAATCACCGAATCGCTGCCGGCTCACTTGGCAGTAGCGAGAACCACTGTGCACGCCTGCGTAAAGTTTTCCAATTCTACTTCCCAGTTCCGACTTACGATCTTCACCCGGCAACCTGCAGCAGCATCGTCCAAGCAAACCAGATGGCCACCTACACAAGTGGACCTCTGAACAGCAGCTTCATCCCCTGCGCCTGCGCTCCGAAATGCACACAACACTGCTACCTCGGATGCTACAAACCTAATCACCGAATCGCTGCCGGTTCACTTGGCAGTAGCGAGGACCACTGTGTCACCTGCGACATGATTCCCAAATCTTCTTCCCAGTTCCCACTTACGATCTTCACCCGGCAACCTGCAGCAGCATCTTCCAAGCAAACCAGACGGCCACCGACACAAGTGGGCCTCTGAAGAGCAGCTTCATCCACTGCGCCTGCGCTCCGATATGCACACAACACTGCTACCTCGGATGCTATAAAAGGAATCACCGAATCGCTCCCGGCTAACTTGGCAGTAGCGAGAAACACTGTGCACACCTGCGTAAAGATTCCAAATCCTACTTCCCAATTAACACTTACGATTTTCACCCGGCAACCTTCAGCAGCATCGTCCAAGCAAACCAGACGGCCACCGACACAAGTGGGCCTCTGAAGAGAATCTTCACTCATTCCACCTGCGCTCCGATATGCACAGAACACTGCTACCTCGGATGCTACAAACCGAATCAAAGAATCGCTCCCGGCTCACTGGGCAGTAACAAGAACCCCTTTGGACACCTGCATAAAGATTTCCAATTCTACTTCCCAGTTTTCACTTACGATTTTCACCCGGCAACCTTCAGCAGCATCGTCCAAGCAAATCAGGAGCCCAACGACACAAGTGGGCCTCTGAAGAGCAGCTTCATCCACTGCGCCTGAGCTCCGATATGCACACAACAATGCTACCTCGGATGCGACAAAAGGAATCACCGAATCGCTCCCGGCTCACTTGGCAGTAGCGAGAACCACTGTGCAAACCAGCGTAAAGATTCCCAATTCTACTTCCCGGTTCCCACTTACGATCTTCACCCGGCAACCTGCAGCAGCATCGTCCAAGCAAACCAGATGGCCACCGATACAAGTGGGCCTCTGAAGAGCAGCTTCATCCACTGCGCCTGCGCTTCGAAATGCACACAACACTGCTACCTCGGATGCTACAAACAGAATCACCGAATCGCTACCGGCTCACTTGGCAGTAGGGAGAACCACTGAGCACACCTGCGTAAAGTTTCCCAAGTCTACTTCCCAGTTCCCACTTACGATCTTCACCCGGCAACCTGCAGCACCATCGTCCAAGCAAACCAGACGGCCACCGACACAAGTGGGCATCTGAAGAGCAGCTTCATCCACTGCGCCTGCGCTCTGATATGCACACAATACTGCGACCTCGGATGGAACTAACCGAATCACCGAATCGCTCGCGGCTCACTTGGCAGTACCGAGAACCACTGTGCCCATCTGCGAGAAGATTCCCAAACCTACTTCCCAGTTCCCACTTACGATTTTCACCCGGCAACCTGCAGCACCATCGTCCAAGCAAACCAGACGGCCACCGACACAAGTGAGCCTCTGAAGAGAAGCTTCACCCACTGCGCCTGCGCTCCGATATGCACACAACACTGCTACCTCAGATGCTACAAACCGAATCCCCGAATCGCTCCCGGCTCACTGGGCAGTAGCGAGAACCCCTGTGCACAACTGCGCAAAGATTTCCAATTCTACTTCGCAGTTCCCACTTACGATCTTCACCCGGCAACCTGCAGGAGCATCGTCCAAGCAAACCAGGCAGCCACCGACACAAGTGGGCCTCTGAAGAGCAGCTTCATCCTTTGCGGCTGCGCTCCGATATGCACACAACACTGCTACCTCGAATGCTACAAACCGAATCACCGAATCGCTCCCGGCTCACTGGGCAGTAACAAGAACCCCTTTGCACACCTGCGTTAAGATTTCCAATTCTACTTCCCAGTTCCCACTTACGATCTTCACACGGCAACCTGCAGCAGCATCGTCCAAGCAAACCAGGCAGCCACCGACACAAGTGGGCCTCTGAAGAGCAGCTTCATACTTTGCGGCTGCGCTCCGATATGCACACAACACTGCTGCCTCGAATGCTACAAACCGAATCACCGAATCGCTCCCGGCTCACTTGGCAGTAGCGAGAACCACTGAGCACACCTGCGTAATGTTTCCCAATTCTACTTACCAGTTCCCACTTACGATTTTCACCCGGTAACCTGCAGCAGCATCGTCCAAGCAAACAAGATGGCCACCGACACAAGTGGGCCTCTGAAGAGCAGCTTCATACTTTGCGGCTGCGCTCCGATATGCACACAACACTGCTACCTCGAATGCTACAAACCGAATCACCGAATCGCTCTCGGCTCACTTGGCAGTACCGAGAACCAAAGAGCACACCTGCGTAAAGTTTCCAAAGTCTACTTCCCAGTTCCCAATTACGATCTTCACTCGGCAACCTGCAGCAGCATCGTCCAAGCAAACCAGACGGCCACCGACACAAGTAGGCCTCTGAAGAGCAGCTTCATCAACTGCGGCTGCGCTCCGATATGCACACAACACTGCTACCTCGGATGCTACAAACCGAATCACCGAATCGCTCCCGGCTCACTTGACAGTAGCGAGAACCACTGAGTACACCTGCCTAATGATTCCCTATTCTACTTCCCAGTTCCCACTTACGATCTTCACCCGGCAACCTGCAGCAGCATCGTCCAAGCAAACCAGACGGCCACCGACACAACTGGGCCTCTGAAGAGCAGCTTCATCCACTGCGCCTGTGCTACGAAATGCACACAACACTGCTACCTCGGATGCTACAAACCGAATCACCGAATCGCTCCCGGCTCACTTGGCAGTAGCGAGAACCACTCTGCGCACCTCCGTAAAGATTCCCAACTCTACTTCCCAGTTCCCACTTACGATCTTCACCCGGCAACCTCCAGCAGCATCGACCAAGCAAACCAGACGGCCACCGACACAAGTGGGCCTCTGAAGAGCAGCTTCATCCACTGCGGCTGCGCTCCGATATGCACACAGCACTCCTACCTCGGATGCTACAAACCGAATCACCGAATCGCTCCCGGCTCACTTGGCAGTAGCCAGAACCTCTGAGCACACCTGCGTAATGATTCCCAATTCTACTTCCCAGTACCCACTTACGATATTCACCCAGCAACCTGCAGCAGCATCGTCCAAGCAAACCAGACGGCCACCGACACAAGTGGGCCTCTGGACAGCAGCTTCATCCACTGCGCCAGCGCTCCGAAATGCACACAACACTGCTACCTCGGATGCTACAAACCGAATCACCGAATCGCTCTCGGCTCACTTGGCAGTACCGAGAACCAAAGAGCACACCTGCGTAAAGATTCCCAATTCTACTTCCCAGTTGCCACTTACGATTTTCACCCAGCAACCTACAGCAGCATCGTCCAAGCAAACCAGACGGCCACCGTCGCAAGTGGGCCTCTGAAGAGAAGCTTCAACAATGCGCCTGCGCTCCGATATGCACACAACACTGCTACCTCAGATGCTACAAACCGAATCGCAGAATCGCTCCCGGCTCACTGGGCAGTAGCGAGAACCACTGAGCACACCTGCGTAAAGTTTCCAAAGTCTACATCCCAGTTCCCAATTACGAACTTCACTCGGCAACCTGCAGCAGCATCGTCCAAGCAAACCAGACGGCCACCGACACCACTGGGCCTCTGAGGAGCCGCTTCATCCACTGCGCCTGTGCTACGAAATGCACACAACACTGCTACCTCGGATGCTACAAACCGAATCACCGAATCGCTCCCTGCTCACTTAGCAGTAGCCAGAACCACTGAGCACACCTGCGTAAAGATTCCCAATTCTACTTCCCAGTACCCACTTACGATCTTCACCCAGCAACCTGCAGCAGCATCGTCCATGCAAACCAGACGGCCACCGACACAAGTGGGCTTCTGGACAGCAGCTTCATCCACTGCGCCTGCGCTCCGAAATGCACACAACACTGCTACCTCGGATGCTACAAACCGAATCACCGAATCGCTGCCGGCTCACTTTGCAGTAGCGAGAACCACTGTGCACGCCTGCGTAAAGTTTCCAAATTCTACTTCCCAGATCCCACTTACGATCTTCACCCGGCAACCTGCAGCAGCATCGTCCAAGCAAACCAGACGGCCACCGACACAAGTGAGCCTCTGAAGAGCAGCTTCATCCAATGCGCCTGCGCTCCGAAATGCACACAACACTGCTACCTCGGATGCTACAAACCGAATCACCGAATCGCTGCCGGCTCACTGGGCAGTAGCGAGAACCACTGTGCACACCTGCGCAAAGATTCCCAATTCTACTTCCCAGTTCCCACTTACGATTTTCACCCGGCTACCTGCAGCAGCATCGTTCAAGCAAACCAGACGGCCACCGTCACAAGTGGGCCTCTGAAGAGAAGCTTCAACAATGCGCCTCCGATATGCACACAACACTGCTACCTCAGATGCTACAAACCGAATCCCCGAATCGCTCCCGGCTCACTGGGCAGTAGCGAGAACCCCTGTGCACCTGCGTAAAGTTTCCAATTCTACTTCCCAGTTCCCACTTACGATCTTCAACCGGCAACCTGCAGCAGCATCGTCCAAGCAAACCAGGCTGCCACCGACACAAGTGGGCCTCTGAAGAGCGGCTTCATCCTTTGCGGCTGCGCTCCGATATGCACACAACACTAATACCTCGGATGCTACACACCGAATCACCGAATCGCTCCCGGCTCACTTGGCAGTAGCGAGAACCACTGAGCACATCTGCGTAAAAATTCCCAATTCTACTTCCCAGTACCCACTTACGATCTTCACCCAGCAACCTACAGCAGCATCGTCCAAGCAAACCAGACGGCCACCGACACAAGTGGGCCTCTGAACAGCAGCTTCATCCACTGCGCCTGCGCTCCGAAATGCACACAACACTGCTACCTCGGATGCTACAATCTGAATCACCGAATCGCTGACGGCTCACTTGGCAGTAGCGAGAACCACTGTGCCCACCTGCGACAAGATTCCCAAACCTACTCCCCAGTTCCCACTTACGATCTTTACCCGGCAGCCTGCAGCACCATCGTCCAAGCAAACCAGACGGCCACCGACACAAGTGGGCCTCTGAAGAGCAGCTTCATCCACTGCGCCTGCGCTCTGATATGCACACAATACTGCGACCTCGGATGGAACTAACCGAATCACCGAATCGCTCGCGGCTCACTTGGCAGTACCGAGTACCACTGTGCCCACCTGCGACAAGATTCCCAAACCTACTCCCCAGTTCCCACTTACGATCTTCACCCGGCAACCTGCAGCACCATCGTCCAAGCAAACCAGACGGCCACCGACACAAGTGAGCCTCTGAAGAGAAGCTTCACCCACTGCGCCTGCGCTCCGATATGCACACAACACTGCTACCTCAGATGCTACAAACCGAATCCCCGAATCGCTCCCGGCTCACTGGGCAGTAGCGAGAACCCCTGTGCACAACTGCGCAAAGATTTCCAATTCTACTTCGCAGTTCCCACTTACGATCTTCACCCGGCAACCTGCAGCAGCATCGTCCAAGCAAACCAGGCAGCCACCGACACAAGTGGGCCTCTGAAGAGCAGCTTCATCCTTTGCGGCTGCGCTCCGATATGCACACAACACTGCTACCTCGAATGCTACAAACCGAATCACCGTATCGCTCCCGGCTCACTGGGCAGTAACAAGAACCCCTTTGCACACCTGCGTTAAGATTTCCAATTCTACTTCCCAGTTCCCACTTACGATCTTCACACGGCAACCTGCAGCAGCATCGTCCAAGCAAACCAGGCAGCCACCGACACAAGTGGGCCTCTGAAGAGCAGCTTCATACTTTGCGGCTGCGCTCCGATATGCACACAACACTGCTACCTCGAATGCTACAAACCAAATCACCGAATCGCTCTCGGCTCACTTGGCAGTACCGAGAACCAAAGAGCACACCTGCGTAAAGTTTCCAAAGTCTACTTCCCAGTTCCCAATTACGATCTTCACTCGGCAACCTGCAGCAGCATCGTCCAAGCAAACCAGACGGCCACCGACACAAGTAGGCCTCTGAAGAGCAGCTTCATCCACTGCGGCTGCGCTCCGATATGCACACAACACTGCTACCTCGGATGCTACAAACCGAATCACCGAATCGCTCCCGGCTCACTTGACAGTAGCGAGAACCACTGAGTACACCTGCCTAATGATTCCATATTCTACTTCCCAGTTCCCACTTACGATCTTCACCCGGCAACCTGCAGCAGCATCGTCCAAGCAAACCAGACGGCCACCGACACAACTGGGCCTCTGAAGAGCAGCTTCATCCACTGCGCCTGTGCTACGAAATGCACACAACACTGCTACCTCGGATGCTACAAACCGAATCACCGAATCGCTCCCGGCTCACTTGGCAGTAGCGAGAACCACTCTGCACACCTCCGTAAAGATTCCCAACTCTACTTCCCAGTTCCCACTTACGATCTTCACCCGGCAACCTCCAGCAGCATCGACCAAGCAAACCAGACGGCCACCGACACAAGTGGGCCTCTGAAGAGCAGCTTCATCCACTGCGGCTGCGCTCCGATATGCACACAGCACTCCTACCTCGGATGCTACAAACCGAATCACCGAATCGCTCCCGGCTCACTTGGCAGTAGCCAGAACCTCCGAGCACACCTGCGTAATGATTCCCAATTCTACTTCCCAGTACCCACTTACGATATTCACCCAGCAACCTGCAGCAGCATCGTCCAAGCAAACCAGACGGCCACCGACACAAGTGGGCCTCTGGACAGCAGCTTCATCCACTGCGCCAGCGCTCCGAAATGCACACAACACTGCTACCTCGGATGCTACAAACCGAATCACCGAATCGCTCCCGGCTCACTTGACAGTAGCGAGAACCACTGTGCACACCTCCGTAAAGATTCCCAATTCTACTTCCCAGTTCCCACTTACGATCTTCACCCGGCCACCTGCAGCCGCATCGTCCAAGCTAACCAGGCTGCCACCGACACAAGTGGGCCTCTAAAGAGCAGCTTCATCCTTTGAGGCTGCGCTCCGATATGCACACAACACTAATACCTCGGATGCTACAAACCGAATCACCGAATCGCTCCCGGCTCACTTGGCAGTAGCGAGAACCACTGAGCACATCTGCGTAAAAATTCCCAATTCTACTTCCCAGTACCCACTTACGATCTTCACCCAGCAACCTACAGCAGCATCGTCCAAGCAAACCAGACGGCCACCGACACAAGTGGGCCTCTGAACAGCAGCTTCATCCACTGCGCCTGCGCTCCGAAATGCACACAACACTGCTACCTCGGATGCTACAAACCGAATCACCGAATCGCTGACGGCTCACTTGGCAGTAGCGAGAACCACTGTGCCCACCTGCGACAGGATTCCCAAATCTACTTCCCAGTTCCCACTTACGATCTTCACCCGGCAACCTGCAGCACCATCGTCCAAGCAAACCAGACGGCCACCGACACAAGTGGGCCTCTGAAGAGCAGCTTCATCCACTGCGCCTGCGCTCCGATATGCACACAACACTGCTACCTCGGATGCTACAAACCGAATCACCGAATCGCTCCCGGCTCACTTGACAGTAGCGAGAACCACTGAGTACACCTGCCTAATGATTCCCTATTCTACTTCCCAGTTCCCACTTACGATCTTCACCCGGCAACCTGCAGCAGCATCGACCAAGCAAACCAGACGGCCACCGACACAAGTGGGCCTCTGAAGAGCAGCTTCATGGATGAAGCTGCGGCTGCGCTCCGATATGCACACAGCACTGCTACCTCGGATGCTACAAACCGAATCACGGAATCGCTCCCAGCTCACTTGGCAGTAGCCAGAACCTCTGAGCACACCTGCGTAATGATTCCCAAGTCTACTTCCCAGTACCCACTTACAATCTTCACCCAGCAACCTGCAGCAGCATCGTCCAAGCAAACCAGACGGCCACCGACACAAGTGGGCCTCTGGACAGCAGCTTCATCCACTGCGCCAGCGCTCCGAAATGCACACAACACTGCTACCTCGGATGCTACAAACCGAATCACCGAATCGCTGCCGGCTCACTTGGCAGTAGCGAGAACCACTGTGCACACCTGCGTAAAGTTTCCCAATTCTACTTCCCACTTCCCACTTACGATCTTCACCCGGCAACCTGCAGCAGCATCGTCCAAGAAAACCAGACGGCCACCGACACAAGTGGGCCTCTGAACAGCAGCTTCATCAACTGCGCCTGCGCTCCGAAATGCACACCACACTGCTACCTCGGATGCTACAAACCGAATCACCGAATCGCTCCCGGCTCACTTGGCAGTAGCGAGAACCACTCAGCACATCTGCGTAAAAATTCCCAATTCTACTTCCCATTACCCACTTACGATCTTCACCCAGCAACCTACAGCAGCATCGTCCAAGCAAACCAGACGGCCACCGACACAATTGGGCCTCTGAACAGCAGCTTCATCCATTGCGCCTGCGCTCCGAAATGCACACAACACTGCTACCTCGGATGCTACAACCCTAATCACCGAATCGCTGCCGGCTCACTTGGCAGTAGCCAGAACCACTTAGCACACAAAAAAATATTCTGTATGCAAATGCAAAAACAGTATCTACGCCACGTGTACAATGTTGATTATAATGCAACCACTGCAGAATTCTTTCACGGGGCGCATGTTATTACAGCTCACAAGCTATACCGCTACCTTATGAGTGCTAGGTTTAAATATGAAGTGAAAAAAATATTCATAGCCTCGATACCTTGGCATATTTAGAAAGAAATGAGAAATGTTATAATACTAGACGTGGAGAAAACTGGAAGGTTGCTGTACCACGCTTTAATTTTGGTATAGAGCATTTGTGTTTTTCTCTGCCATCTCTTTTATACTATTATCAGTCACTGAATTTTGATTTATTTATTTGTTCCACTGTTTAACTTAGAGACCTGTTTGCTCGTTGACTAACGTGATTTCATCTATTCTGGTGTTTGTTTTATCTAGCTCAGGACTTTTTCTTTTCTTCTGTATTTATCAAGTGTCTTGATATGCTTTTCCCTTGTTCATTCTTTTGTGCTGACGGTGTTTGATAATCTGGCTCAGGACGTTTTCTTTTATGTTGCTTTGATCAAGTGTCTTGAATTGTTTATCGTTTGTTTATGCTCTGGTGCTGTCCAGACGCTGCCTTATATATGGGTCTGCGGACTCGTCAAGCTGCCAAGTGGCAGCTTTTTTCCGTAGCCTCTCCATCTGTAGCACCTGATGGAAAATCAATATTTTATTTGATTTGATTTGACATTTGTGGAATGAAATCCGCGAAATGAAGATTGAACAAAACAATATAACTCAGAGCCTTGAATTTGCTTATGGATCAATAGTTGAGCTGTAAAATAAACTGGATGATGATGTTTTGAAAAACCACCAAATAGCACCTGAAAAGAAAGCTCTGCACACAGCTTTCACGTCTATGAATGATTTTGAAAACCGGCTTACCTTTTCCGAGCAGTACTCTAAGAATAACAACCTCGAAATACAAGGCGTGACTAAAGCTGAAGTTGATTCAGTCGTTGACATCCTGGCAAAAATCGCAGACGCGTTGAAAGAACCAATTTCTGAGACAGATATGGAGGTTTGCCACCGTGTGCCCACGCGAAGTTCTGATAAAACAAATATTATCGTTCAGTTCTGTTCAGAGGTTAACCGCGATAACGTGCTTAGGAGAGCAATAAAGACTCATCTCACTAACAAGGACATAGGTTTTGATACTTCGCAGCCCATCTATGTGAACATCTTTGCCCAACCATTAGGAAGCCTCTAGCCATGACTGTCAAAATAAGTGCGAAAAGGGGTGGAAGTCAGTCTGGACTAGCAACGGCAAGATTTTTGTAAGGCATGCCGACTGTAGTGATACTAGCTGAGAATGGCATCAATAAAATCTTCTCCAGCCAGTCAGACATCACAGCTGTATTCAGTAACCCCGAATAAATAACGTATTAGCATGCCTATCATAAGCAAAGAGAAAGTAAAATGAATTATCACGAACCTATACTGCCATTTTAAACCTTTCGAAAGCGCTGCGACAGGGGACACCAAGAGAAAGAAAATGAAGGACAAGCGCTACTATCAACTGAAGTTTATTGGAAAAAACACACAAGGTTAAATAGCTCACACAAGGCTGCCAGCAGCGCATGCTACTACCCCCAAAATGACAAAACGAATCACTGTGTTGAATTAAGATACCGAATTTCACAATCATGGATTATAACAGAGGGTGTGCTTACGCACATGTCGGATTTTTTGTGAATATGAAATGCCTCAGATAATTCCCTTGTTAGCTGAGTGGAATGCCTATACAGAATTTTTGTACTATTGAACAGAGGTACACATGCATTTTTTTCCAACGGGTTAGAATTGTAAAGTTCGCAGTCTCTGTAATGCAGGGCCAAATTAGAGGAAGGAGCCCCCTTTAACGGCGAATGTATTACCATACCATGCTGCACACTCCAAACTCGCAAAAAGAGCCATCGTCAACATATGTTTTCAGAACTCTCTGAGAAAATCATTACGCACAGGAAGTATGAAAGTTTTAAGGAGCAGACCAAAAGGCTGCCTGATGCTAGGTACCCCGCCGATCTCCTGCTGTCTATTGCCGAGAAGCTTATAAGAAAACTGAATGAAGATCAATGTCAGCAGCCCCGATGCTCGGTGTAAGGTGCAAGATGTAATTAAGGTGTAGGGCATTCCTTGTTGACACTGGCTTTCACACAGGTAGTTCACAAACTATTAAATTGTTACTCACCATCCTGAAGCTTAGCATAGCGTGCATCCACATTTTTAAATACTGCATAAATTTCTTCTAATGTACAAAAATTGTACATTAGGGTCACACTACATGTAAAACTTAAATCTGTACAGTATACAGTGAAACGCCACCAGAATGAATGCCTGTTTATCAGTCAAAATATTTTCTGAAACCCTATGTCCATCAGGCATTGTATTGGTAGGCTTTGGTTTCGCTTCGTAACTTAAGAATGACATAAGCTGTCAAGAAGCTTCATGTAACTTTATGAAAGCCCATATAACGTTATTGCCACCCGCATTCCATATATCATTTAGGTGGGCTCGGTGAGTGTGCCACGGTACACTCCACTAACCAGTTTGCTCTCGTTATGCAGATGGTCTCCAGCATATGGTCTTCAACGTGATAAATCCCCAGCAATCGTGCGACATCACTCTTACTAATAACAACGGCGACTCTGTCAGTGATGCTGAGTGTGCCGATATATTTAATACTCCCTTTTCATCAGTATTCACAAAAGAACATGAAGTTCCATTCCTTTTACTACCTTCCACTACCGAACTGGCAATGCCAGCTATTATTCTTTAACCAAATGGCATTTCGTGCGCAATCGACAAATTAAACATTTTATCCTCAGCTAAAATCGACGAAATTAACGCAAAGTTCTTTAAAACACCAAGGACATTTCTTCCAAGTTTTTGTGCTTGTTGTTTTCTCAGTCACTCGCCACAGGTATTATCGCAGAAGACTGGAAGTGGGGAAGGTTGTTCCTGTTTTCAAGTCAGATAACACAGAATCTCCACTCAACTCTCGCCCCATTTTCCTGACTAGCATTCCTTGTAAACTCATGAAACACGTCATATAATCCCATATAATGCAGCATCTAGACTCTATAAATTTTTCACTGCATCCCAACATGAATTTAGAAAAGGCTTATCGAGCGACCAACCTAGATGCTAACTTACAAACTGACACCATCTTTTTAGACTTTGCCAAAGCATTCGATAAGGTACCTCATCAACGTCTACTCTTAAAACTTTCCAGACTAAAACCTGCATCGAGAAATTATTGTATGGATAAAAGATTTCCTCACACATCGCCCACAGTCCGTTATTATTAACAACTACTCCTCTGACCGTATACCACTAACATCGCGTGTTCCTGCGGGAACTGTCCTTGGCCCCCTCCCGTTCCTAATTTATAATTATAGTCTGCCACAAAATTTATCGCGTCATGTCCGTCTGTTCGCCGACATTTGCGTTATTTATGCCACAGTTGCTAATACCGCTGATCAAGAATCCCTCCGGGACAATCTAAGCCGCATCGAATCATGGTGCAATTAATGATTGATGACACTTAATCCCAATAACTGCAAGCTCAAGTCTTGTCATCGCCGTCGCAACCCGCATTTATTTACTTATAGGATTTCTGGTTCTCCGTCGAACTTGTTCCTTCCTATACTTATCTCGGCATCACTATCAGCAATGATTTATTATGGCGCGAGCACGTAACAAAGCTAATGTCATCTGCGAATAAAAAACTAGGCTTTCTTAAGCGTCATCTCCACGACGCCCCTCAAAATGTAAAGCTACTTGCTTATAAATCATTTATCTGGCCGAAATTCGAGCATGCATCCGCAATTTTAAATCCACAGCAAGCATACCTCGATGATTCATAAGAAGCCGTGCAAAACAAAGCTGCCCGTTTCATTCACCGCTCACACTCATCCTATATTATTGTTTCATCTCTCAAGTTACAGTCCCAATTATGCAGTCTTTCCCTCCGTCGCAGTATTTCTAGCCTCTGCCTATTTCAAAAATTTTATTATTCCCAGCTCGAACAGCTGCCATACATCTGCGCACCGCTATCACGCACTTCTCACCGCATTGGTCACCCGCTGAAAGTTTAACGCCAACATGCCCGTGCGACTAGATTTTCCAAGTCCTTTTTCCTCCGAACATCAAGCGACTGGAACGACCTTCGCCATAATATTGCTGCCATCACCTGCCCATCAATTAAGGAAACATAAATGAAATAGAATGAAATTCTCGCAAGTCTCCCGCTACCTGCCCTTGTGTATGCGTCGTCGGATGCATCGCCGGGCCAAGTTTCCCTCTACCAAAATGGGGCGGCCACGTGCCACCCTTTCCCATACGAGAACAAATCACCCTCATTTCCGTCAGTATTCCTCGGGACATCTTGGAAGCCACCATCGCCATCAACAGCAACAGATCCGCCAGCTTTAAAAGAACCGCCGTCGACGAAGCTCTGTGGGTATGGCAAGTGGTCCAAAATCTAGGCCTAACTGTCCTGAACAACCCCCAAGAAATCACGATACTAGGCAACAGTATATGTAAAGACACGTCTCCAGGCTTAACCTTGGCAAAGAACATACAAAACCGAACATGGACTAACACAGGACACACGCTAGGCAGTGACCATTACATTATATCTACCACCTTTGAGACAGCAAAGCATAAATCAGTCTTCAACAAAGTAAAAATTACGGACTGGGACAAGTTCAGGGTAATAAGAGAACAAAGACAAAAACATGAAAGCACATACCCAGTAATTGAACATCTCGGGGACTGGGTGGACTCACTAAAAATGGACATTAAGGTTACCACAGCCGAAATCGGCATGGAAGAAGGACAAGTCACTGACTCTAGGTTATTGCATATGTGGGAAGCACATTTCAGCTTGCAAAACCGCTGGAAGAGGAACAAACACAACAAAAATCTTAAAAAGAGAATTGCACAGTTGCAGAGACTAATTGAAAAAAAATACTCTAGACCTTCAACACAAACAATGGGAGCAAATTTGCGACCGCATGAATGGCAAGCTCGAGTGCAGGAAAAGTTGGCATCTGCTAAGGCACCTTCTTGACCCCACAGAGGCTAAATCAACTAAACGAGGTCAACTTATGAGATTAGTGCATCAGTATCAAGGCACCACAAAGAAGTTCTTAACGGAACTACGAGATCGATACTTAAACACAACCCCAGATGGACCGCTGCCAAACTATCAGGGAACACCAAACGAGGACTTGGACGCTGAGATTACGGAGTCGGAAGTGTGGCTTGCCATGGGGCAACTACGCACCACGTCTGCAGCCGGGCCTGACGGTGTTACTAACAAAGCACTTAGAAACTTGGACGCAGGGTCAGTGACAGCACTCACTGCTCTCATGAACAAATACTGGACAGACGGAAACATTCCACAAGAATGGAAACATGCAAAGACTACATTCATTCCAAAGCCAGGCAAGAAATTGTGTATAGAGAATCTACGCCCAATCTCTTTAACATTCTGCTTAGGAAAGTTAATGGAACATATAATTCTCAATCGGCTACAAGAATACGCTGAGGACAATAACTTACTCCCTAACTCCATGCTAGGCTTCAGGGCTAATCTTTCTACCCAAGATGTTATGCTGCAACTCAAGGCAGACATAATAGACATGGAACGCAGCAGAGGAACTAAAGCCATTTTAGGCTTGGATTTGAACAAGGCGTTTGATAATGTCACGCACGATGCTATTTTAAGGAATCTCTCGGACATCAACCCAGGGGAAAGAACTTTCCAGTACATCAAGTCATTTCTCAGTAACAGAACGGCAGAGATAGCAGTGGGAGAGATTAAATCAGACTCTATCTCACTTGGAGGTAAAGGAACGCCACAGGGCTCAGTCCTGTCACCCTTCCTTTTTAATCTCTCACTAATTAAAATTCCTCCTAAATTAGCAGCCATCCCGGGGCTGCAACACACATTCTACGCAGATGATATGACTTTATGGACCACAACTGGCAGCGATGGTCAGATAGAGGATACCCTGCAACAAGCTGTAGACATAATACATGACCTGGCGGGTAAAGCAGGGCTAACCTGCTCACCCTCCAAGTCCGAATTATTTCTAATCAGATACAAACCAAGGGGCCCTCGAGCAAAAATTACGAACCTCCGCCTCCATTGAAAATCTGGGTTGAAGGGCTCCCTGTGAAGGAAGTTCAAACTATAAGAATCCTAGGACTCTTCCTTCAGTCGAACCGGAAGAACAAGGAAACACTACAAAAACTCCAGACAACCGTCAATATGACGGTAAGACTAATTATACGAATTGCAAGCAAAAGGAAGGGAGTGAAGGAGACAGAACTTTGCAAAATAGTACACGCATTTGTAATAAGCAGGCTTGTCTACGCACTCCCATACTTAAAATTAGACAGAACTGAAAAAGCTAAAGGAGAGTCTATGATTAGAACAGCATACAAGGTGGCATTAGGGCTACCGAACTGTACCTCCACCGAAAGGTTTCTGGGGCTTGGGACTACACAACACCATAGACGAGCTTACAGAGGCACACTTAACAATGCATAGAGGCCGGCTTTCCCGCACCAAAGCAGGAAGAACCATACTTGATCGTTTAGGACTAGGCATACAATTGCCACCCCAAGATACCAAAACACAGATACCTAAACGCATCGCTAAGGTAATAAGAGTTAAGCCACTAGCAAAGAATATGCATCCTGCTCACCACGAGGGGAGAATAAGGGCTAGGGCGAAAGCTCTACACAACATATACAACCAAGATAAAAATGCAGTATATGTAGATGCCGCAGAATATCCCCAGAAACAAGCGTTCGCATTAACGGCGATGGATACGCAAGGTAAACTGATAGTCTCCGGCACTACCATAACGAAATCCTCGGAAACGGCAGAAGAGGCGGCAATTGCCCTTGCTATCATTAACACAGAAGCTACTACCATACTCAGCGACTCTTAATTTGCCATACGCAATTATGCGAGGGGCAGAATTTCTCAGGCAGCAATGAGCATATTGGGTCAAACCAAAGACTTAGACAGAATTATTGAATTGATATGGGTCCCGGCTCACTCGGGGAACGCTGGTAACGAAGCGGCACACATAACAGCTCGAGGATTCGTCAGCCGAGCAGGGGACGCTGTCGTTGCTGAGAGTTTTTCGATGGACGGGCTATCATATTTTCACGATATTACTAATCATTTTAAACTTGAAAGGAGGATATTCCCTCCTCCAGACAAAGCCTTTAATAAGGAGCAAGAGACCACTTGGAGGCGACTCCAGACGCCTTACCTGTTGTCAAAATTCTACCCCGGTGAATACGACCCTGCATGTACATTATGTGGTGATTTAGCCACTTATGATCACCTATTGTGGAATTGTAAAGAGGAGCCGCCCCCGAAATCTCTAATACATGTTCCTACTCTCGAGCAGTGGGAGGCCGTGTTGGTCAGCTCAGACTTGGGAGTTCAAACCCGGGTCAATGAATGGGCTACCCAGGTCGCTGTCAGCCGTGGACTGATAGCCACCTAGCACGGATCGTCTGCATTCTGCCTTTTCTGACGAATTAAATGTTTTCCCATCCAATCTGTGGGCTCGGTGACTGCGCCACAGCAGAATCCACTAAGAAGTTCGCTCTCGTTATGCAGATAGTCTCCAGCATTATCGCAAGTCTCCCGCTACCTGCCCTTGTGTGCACGACGTCGGATGCATCGCCGGGCCCAATTTCCCTTTACCAAGATGGGGCGGCCACGTGCCACCCTTTCAAGTACGAGAACAAATCACCCTCATTTCCGTCAGTATTCCTCGGGACATCATGGAAGCCACAACCGCCATCAACAGCAACAGATCCTCCAGCTTTAAAAGAAGAACCGCCGCCGACACAGCTCTGTGGGCTCGGTGACTGCGCCACGGTAGAATCCACCAAGGAGTTCGCTCTCGTTATGCAGATAGTCTCCAGCATTACCGCAAGTCTCCCTCTACCTGCCCTTGCGTGTGCGTCGTCGGATGCATCGCAGGGCCCAATTTCCCCTTACCAAGATGGGGCGGCCACGTGCCACCTTTTCCCGTACGAGAACAAATCACCTTCATTTCCGTCAGTATTCCTCGAGACATCTTGAAAGCCACCATCGCCATCAACAGCAACAGATCCGCCAGCTTTAAAAGATCCGCCGTCGACGCAGCTCTGTGGGCTCGGTGACTGCGCCACGGTAGACTCCAATAAGGCGTTCACTTGCGTTATCCAGATAGTCTCGCATTATCGCAAGTCTCCCGCTACCTGCCCTTGTGTGTGCGTCGTCGGATGCATCGATTGCCAGGCCCAATTTCTCTTTACCAAGATGGGGCGGCCAGGTGCCACCCTTTTTCGTACCAGAACAAATCACCGACATTCCCCTCGATATCACCCTTGGCATGCGAACAGCCGTTCCTCCGGACATCTTGGAAGCCACCATTGCCATCAACAGCGACAAGTCCTCCAGCTTTAAAAGAACAGCCGCCATCGACGCAGCTCTGTGGGCTCGGTCACTGTGTCTTGGTACCGTCCACTAAGCAGTTCGCTCTCATTATGCAGATGGTCTCCAGCATTATCGCTAGCCCCGTGCTTCCTGCCCTTGCGCGTGCTTCGGCAAATCCATCGCCGGGCCCAGATTCCCTCTGCCAAGATGGGGCGGCCACGTGCCACCCTTTGTCGTACCAGAACAAGTCACCGTCATTCCACTCTGTATCAGCCTTGGAATGCGAACTGCCGTTCCTCCGGACCTCTTGGAAGCCACCATTACCATCAAAAGCGATAAGTACTCCAGCTTTAAAAGAACAGCCGCCATCGACGCAGCTTTGTGGGCTCGGTCGCTGTGCCATGGTACAGTCCGCTAAGCAGTTCGCTCTCGTTATGCAGATGGTCTCCAGCATTATCACGAGCCCCCTGCTTCCTGCCCTTGCGCGAGCTTCGGCGGATCCATCGCCGGGCCCAGATTCCTTCTGCCATGATGGGGCGGCCACGTGCCAGTCTTTTTCGTGCCAGAACAAATCACCGTCGTTCCCCTCCGTATAACCCTTGGAATGCGAACTGCCGTTCCACGGCACATATTGGAAGGCACCACTGCCATCAACAGATAGGCCAGCGTTAAAGAACAACCGCCATCGACGCAGCTCTGTGGGCTCGGTGACTGAGCCACGGTACAATCCACTAACCAGTTCGCTCTCGTTATTCAGATGATCTCCAGAATTATCCCAAGCCTCCCGCTTCCTGCCCTTGTGATTGCGTCCTGCGATGCATTGGCGGGACCAGTTTTCCCCTAGCAAGATGGGGCGGTCACGTGCCAACTTTTTCGTACCCGAACAAATCACCGTCGTTCGCCTCAGTATCACCCTTGGAATGGGAACTGCCGTTCCACGGCACATCTTGGAAGCCATCATCGCCGTCAACAGATCCGCCAGCGTTAAAAGAACAACCGACATCGACACAGCTCTGTGGGCTCGGCGACTGTGTCACGGTACAGTCCATTAACCTGTTCGCTTTCGTTATGCAGATGGTCTCCAGCATTATCGCAAGCCTCCCGCTTCCTGCCCTTGTGATTGCGTCCTGCGATGCATCGTCGGGCCCAGTTTCTCTCTACAAAGATGGGGCGGACACGTTCCACACTTTTTCATAGCAGAACAAATCACCGTCATTCATCTCAATATTACCCTTGGAATAAGTATTGCCGTTTCTCGGGACATCTTGGAAGCCACGATCGCCATCTAAAGCTACAGACCCGCCAGCTTTAAAAGGATAACCGCCGTCGACGCAGCTCTGTGGGTTCGGTGACTGCGCCACGGTACTGTCCACTAACCAGTTCGCTCTCGTTATGCAGATGGCCTCTAGCATTATGGCAAGCCTCTCGCTTCCTGCGCTTGGGTGTGCGTCGCCGAATGCATCGCCGGGCCCAATTTCTCTCTACCAACCCAAGCAGCACAGGTCATAGGTCGGAGAAAGAAAGAGCATTAAACGACAGGTTAAAAACGCGGAAGGTAAAAATTGGATAAATTCAATAGAAAAGAAGCATAGTGTAGAACTATATCGATACTGGAAACAGCAGATCAGGAATGAAGCGTTTTAAGATAACTCAAGAGGCGGTGCCCTACTTTTTGAAGCTAGGTCAGGATGTCTTAGAACGCGAAGCTATAAAAAGAAATTTAACGAAGAAGATGACACATGTGCTGTGTGTGGTAAATCTGTAGAAACAATTGAGCACCTCATACTAAAATGTGATGGTATCCATCCCGATGTCGATGCAGGCACAGTCACTTTTCCTGAGGCCCTAGGGTTGATAGATAACAATAGTCATGCAAATAAATCTGCGGTGGAAATTAGCAAAAGGCGATTGGGGGAATGGTGGCTCTAAGACAGAGAAGTGACATAAGGTTAAAAATGTAGGGAGACGTATTTAAATAAATTGCGAATTTTAATAACTTACAACACAGTTAAATGAAAATAAAGGGGGAAAAAAGCTGAGCATGGTGGCAACTGCCATCACCCCGTTTCAAAGGGGACGCTCCTACCTTTCATCCATCCATCCGAAGGGGAAAAGCCGGCCGTCTGCGGTGCTGCGTCGCTGCATTCAGCGAGTTTGAGAGTTGTCGTTGGGAAAGGGTGGCGGTTCAAGCTCGTTGGGATAATAAAAGCGGGTAAGCGCGTCCCTCGGAGACAGAAAATTATGCAAAATGTCTACAAAACGCTGGTACCACTCCACACCCAGCCGACCGCGAACACGTCGCCTGAGCGGGGCACCCTGAGGATGCATTGCCAGCCAAAGGCACATAGAACAAAAAACCATCTGGGGCAGGAAAAGTGCATTGCAGACCAAGTAGGCGGCCAGCGAATGCGGGCCAAGTTGACGAATTAGAAGTGATGAGTAGAGAAGCTCGAGGAGGAGGTGAAAGAAGATTGGCTATATGAAACGGAGGTGATACCACTCGGCAAAAACGCGAAACGACGCTAAAGCAAGAATGAAAGGGTGTGGAAGAAGAGTAAAAAGAACGAACGGAGGAGTGGGAAAAGATAAAGTGAAAGGTTCAACCTCGTAACCTGAGTCGCTTTGGGAAAGTGATTCAGGTTACGAGGAACGCCGTAGCCTCTCCGGGTAATTTCTAACCTCTGGGGTGCATTCCTAAATGTGCACTGACCTCGCACAGTACACGCGTGCCTTTATAGCACTTCGCCTCAATCTAAATGCGACCGCTGCGGCCGGTATCCAACCCGAATCTTTCGGGTCAGCAACCGAGCGCGCACTACAACCATTGATCAGTCATCACGGCGGCGAATGAAAAGGGAAGCGCGAAAACACGAAAACAGAAGTACAATAAAGCAAGTGCTCATTAAGCAGGAAAAAGAAGGCAATGAATAAAACTATGGGAAGAGAAAAACAGATTAGAGACTATACGTCCACTGACGCGGACCGAAACGACATTTCCCTTTCTGTGAGAATGAGAGGGCTCGCTGATGCGGCAGAAGTAACTTAGCGGTTTCAGTTATTTCTTTCGTAAGGCGGCCACTATTCGTGATCACTGAGCAGCTCTCAAATACTGGCAGGCAACCGCAGTCCCTGCAGTGACACCATTAAGGCGTACGCCACGGTACCGTTGAATCACTCTCTCCATCGCTTGAGCACCAGTACGAAGTGGAAACGGGGCAGTTTTCTGCATATGTGTATCATGTGAACATAACATCTGTTATTTATTAGAATTGACATCTGAGCTAGATGCAGCGATGGCGTAGAGGTAGAACATCCGCCTCGCGTGCAAGAGGACCGGGGCCCAAATCCTGGTGCCGCGCAATTCTCCACCGGGTTTAAAAAAAAATCCGCGTGTCGATGGAATTGCATAACCAGGCCTGGAGTGCGGCCTGATCTCGGTGACCAGAACCGACAACGCACTCTCTCACCAGAGCAGGATTTGGCCATTCTGGTGTAGTACTTGGCCACAACTTTCTATGATCAAACCAATTAACCCTCGGCCCTCCGTCCCCAGCGGCTGCAGAGCAACTGACCACAGCGGCGGTCAGACCTGTGACGCAGCGGAGGGTGCTAAGAATCTCTGGCTCCGGACAGGCCGCCATTGGAATCTGAACCTGGCAACGTTTAACGCTAGAACTTTAGCTAGTGAGGCTAGCCAAGCAGTGCTGTTTGAGGAACTAGCGGGAATTAAATGGGATGTGATAGGGCCTAGCGGAGTTAGGAGGACAGGTCAGGCGTATACAGTACTAAAGGACGGACACATACTGTGCTATCGCGGGTTAGAGGATAGACGAGAACTAGGTGTGGGATTCCTCATTAATAAGGATATAGCTGGTAACGCAGAGGAGTTCTACAGTATTAACGAGAGGGTAGCAGCTATAGTAATTAGGCTGAATAGGAGGTACAAGCTGAAAGTGGTGCAGGCCTACGCACCCACATCCAGCCATGATGACCAGACCGTTAAAAGTTTCTATGAGGACGTAGAATCGGCAATGAATAAAGTAAAATCGCAGTACACTGTACTGATGCGCGACTTCAATGCGAAGGTGGGCAAGAAGCAGGCTGACGACCACGCGGTAGGTGACTATGGGATAGGCTCTAGAAATAGCAGGGGAGATTTATTAGTCGAATTCGCGGATAGAAATAATTTACGGATCATGAACACCTTCTTCCGCAAACGAGAAAACAGGAAGTGGACCTGGAAGAGCCCCAATGGTGAGATTAAAAACGAAATCGTCTTCATACTATGCGCTCAACCTGGCATCATTCAGGATGTGGCCATCCTCGGAAAGGTGCGTTGTAGTGACCCCAGAATGGTAAGGTCTAGAATTAGCTTAGACTTGAAGAGGGAACGGAAGAAGCTAGTGAAGAAGAAGACCATTAACGAGTTAGCCGTAAGAGGGAAAGCATAGGAGTTTAGGATAGCGCTGCAAAAGAGATATTCGGCTTTAATTGAGGAAGGTTATCTTGATGTTCATTCAATGCACGATAATCTGACATCGATAATTACCGAGTGCGCAGTAGAAGTAGGCGGTAGGACAGTTCGAAAAGATACCGGGAAGCTATCTCAGGTGACGAAAGATCTGATTATGAAGCGCCAAAACATGACGGCATCTAACACTACCGATAGAATAGAACTAACGGAGCTATCAAAGTTAATAAATAAGCGCAAGGCAGCCGACATAAGGAAGTTTAATATGGAGAGAATCGAGCATGCTATAAAGAACGGAGGTAGCCTAAAAACAGTGAAGAGGAAACTAGGCATAGGTAAAAACCAGATGTATGCATTAAGAGACAAGCAGGGCAATGTCATTAGCAATATGGATAAGATAGTTAACGTAGCCGAAGAGTTCTACACACACCTGTATAGTAGCCAATGTAACCAGAGCGTTAATGAGAACGACAGCAGTGCACAGCAATGCGTCATCCCGCCAGTAACGAAAGATGAAGTAAAGGAAGCCTTAGAAGCAATGAAAAGGGGAAAAGCAGCTGGGGAGGATCAGGTAACAGCAGATCTGCTGAAGGATGGAGGGGACATCGTGCTAAAAAAATTAGCCACCCTGTATATGCAATGCCTTATGACCTCGACCGTACCAGAAGCTTGGAAGAATGCAAACATTATCTTAATTCATAAGAAGGGAGACGCCAAGGACTTGAAAAATTACAGGCCAATCTGCTTACTATCCGTTCCCTACAAAGTATTTACTAAGGTAATCGCTATCAGGACAACGTTAGACTTTAATCAACCAAATGATCAGGCAGGCTTTCGTAAAGGATATTCCTCAATAGATCATATTCACACTATCAATCAGGTGGTAGAGAAATGCGCAGAATATACCCAACCTCTATTTATAGCTTTCATTGATTACGACAAAGCATTCGACTCAGTGGAAACCTCAGCAGCAATACAGGCATTGCGTAATCAGGGGGTAGAAGAGCCTTATGTCAAAATACTGGAAGATATATATAGCAACTGCACAGCTACTATAGTCCTCCATAAAGTCAGCAATAAAATTCCAATAAGGAAGGGCGTCAGGCAAGGAGACACGATCTCGCCAATGCTGTTCACCGCATGTTTACAGGAGGTATTTCGAGGCCTGAATTGAGAACAGTTGGGAATAAGAATAAATGGAGAATACCTAAATAATCTGCGATTTGCTGATGACATTGCCTTGCTGAGTCACTCAGGAGGTGAACTGCAAATCATGATCAATGAGTTAGACAGGCAGAGCAGATCAATGGGTCTAAAAATTAACATGCAGAAAACCAAGGTAATGTCCAACAGCCTAGCAAGGGAACAACATTTCACAATTGGCAGCGAGCGCCTAGAAATTGTGACGGAATACGTCTACTTAGGGCAGGTAGTGACAGCTGATCCGGATCATGAGAGGGAGATAACTAGAAGGATAAGAATGAGGTGGAGCGCATATGGCAAATTCTCGCAGATCATGAGTGGCAGTTTACCAATTTCTCTCAAGAGGAAAGTGTACAACAGCATAATTGTACCGGTACTCACCTACGGGGCAGAAATGTGGAGGCTAACGAAAAGAGTTCAGCTTAACTTAAGGACAACGCAGCGAGCCATGGAAAGAAAAATGATAGGTGTAAGGTTAAGAGATCGGAAGCGGGCAGAGTGGGTGAGGGAACAAACACGGGTTAATGACATCCTAGTAGAAATCAAGAGAAAGAAATGGGCTTGGGCAGGGCATGTAATGCGAAGGCAAGATAACCGCGGGTCCTTAAGGGTAACGGAGTGGATTCCAAAAGAAAGTAAGCGTGGCAGGGGGCTGCAGAAGGTTAGGTGGGCGGATGAGATTAAGAAGTTTGCAGGCAAAGGGTGGATGCAGCTGGCAAAGGATAGGGTTAATTGGAGAGACATGGGAGAGGCCTTTGCCCTGCAGTGGGTGTACTAAGGCTGATGATGATGATGACATCTGAGCTAGTTGGTTTTTCATTTTCAAAAATTATATAAAGCGCACTTAGGACAACAGACAACGGAGACCAAACAACACAAGCGCTTACTCGCAACTGGGCGTTTAATTCGAGAAACACACAAAAGGAAGAACAATCACAAACAAAACAAAAGCCATCGCGCAGGCGTAAAAGGAAAAGTGCTCATGCAGGTGCGTCAAGATAAGAAAACTCTCTTTCATGCAAAACCACCATAGGGTCGGCAAAACACGTGTGCTGATTCTTACGGATGTGATAGGCCTCTGAAATCTCTCTGGTTAGCTGATTAGGGTGTCGGAACAAGATTTTAGTTTGGTCAAGCAAAGGTTTGCAGCCGCTGCATTTCGAACAGTGCTTAGCGAGATTAGATGAAGGCGATTTATTCAATGAAAAAAATGTTCTTGCAAGCGCACATTAAGGCAGCGGCCCGTTTGACCGATATAGGTCCGGCCACAAGAAAAGGGAATGTGATACACCACTCCTTTTGAACATCTGGCATAGCGGTTCCCGTGATTCACAGTGCACCGCATTTTTTTATCACATACACCGCTGCTAGAGCGCGCAGCTACCTTCGCACAAACTCTACTAACTTTCTGAGGGGCAGATAAAAGAACATTAACACCATATCTGTTACCCACGCTTTTTAGTTGATGAGAAAACCGATGAACATAAGGTATGATTGCAATATTTTTATTTTTCTCCTCAGAACCCTTAAGAAGTGACATATTGAACTCTTTTACTTTTTTGAGCACCTTGTTAGAAGCTAGAAACAACACGTCTTCTGGAAATCCAGTCAATCTTACTCTGTTCACTTGCTCTCAGAAACTTTCCTTCATTTCGTGAGGGCACGACTTGAGCAAAGACGATCCTAGGCAGGAGGCAGCAATGCCGCAGTTCAAATTTTTGAGTGACTTGATTTATAGTTTAAGAGTGATTTATCAGACCTCGGAGAATACCTCCAGCACACATCATCCTGCATGAAATGAAGTTTTGTGTCAAGGAACTGCAGGCAATCGTTTGTAGGAGTTTCAAAGGTGAACTGTAATCCACACCAATATTCTTTAAAAACCTTAATAATGTCCACCGCCCTCCTTGTAAATTCATGTCGGTCAACAAACACCAGATAATCATCTACATACCTGAAAATCTTTTTTGCAAGGCCACTCTGATTATTTTCAATATAAGAGTCAACTCGAGACAGGAAGATATCACTGATGTGTTGTTTGGTCTCCCTTGTCTGTTGTCCTAAGTGCGCTTTATATAATTTTTGAAAATGTTATTTATTATTTAATATGGCCCATCTGAAAATGTACGTCGAAGGCCGAAATGAATGCTCCATTAAAAGCTCAAGTTCGTTGCGTTGCTAACTGTATCAAGATTAGCATTTTATAATTCTAAATTTGTATTTATTTGGCTAGTGGTTACGTTAATGTTAAACAAAAATTTTGAAAAACAGTCATTTCTAAGACCAGGCAGGAGCGAAATGGAGCTCAGTTATAAGGTCTGCACTAATTAATTAGTTGTGAAGACCAAAGCTTTGAGGAGCGAGTATTAGTACCAGTAACAGTATGGGTTGGCCACTATAATTAATAGCGCTAACAATTTAAGTGAACTTGAACAAAGAATAAGCACTGACACCCTGGGTAGAAAATGGCGCACTATGAGGCGATTTCAATGAATGGCCTTCATTTTAAGAATAGTGGGCGTCGTACTCCCATGCAGCCGACGCTACATCCGCTCGTTCCACCATGCCATGAAATGCCCGACTATGGAAGGGTAGCTATAAAATCTCCTAGTAGTGTTATAAGAACGCATTGAACTAATGCTGTTTTAATGGCATAAAATTTTCACGAATAAAACTACAATCAGAACGGTGGTGAATTAATATTGCGCAGGAAAAAAATCAAGAATCCGGTGTCCAGTGTTCTGAACCTCAACGAGTGTAGCGAAACAGTAGAAGGCATTTGCGGATTCATCATTCAAGCGCTATCCTATTTCGTCTGGAAGATGTTCCACCTGACCTTCTTGAAAAATAAACTAAAGAAAACCCCTGAAAAACCAAGATGTGCAGTTGCCTTTGGTTTTTCAAATAGAACAAACTTGCAGCCAAAAGTTGCAGGCTATTGTTTTGCCATTCCTACGGGTGCCCTGGATATCCTACGGGGGTGGCGTACGTCGAAAGGGGAGCAAATTTTATGCATTGCTCCTTTTCAGGACTAAATATAAATAACAAATTGCGGCATTGAGACAGTAGTTCGATTCGCATAACCGAACGCAAAGATTAATACGCTTAGGCGTTTGTGAGCGAACAAAACCAATTTTTCTACGGTCAGAAAGGAGCCCCGGGCAAATTTTTGAGGTAGCGGCCGCCGATCCTCGGTAAAAACAGTAACCGCTGGCGTACCTTAAGGCAGCATTCTCGGGCCTCTACTTTTTAATTTATACATTAATGATATTGTTAATGAATGCCCTAAATGTGAAATGTGTTATGTATGCAGATGATGTCACACTTATTTTCTCGTCAGTCACAGGTGAAGAAGGCATAAACCAGGCGAACAGAACATTGAGGACCAAAAATAATTGCGTTACGACACCATGCGATCTTATGCTTGGTTTGGAAAAGATTGAGGTTGTAGAAAATATTAAGATATTAGGGGTAAATTTTAATATCAGCTCAGTTGGGACAATCATGTTGACGGTTTCATTAGCCAACTTTCTCGTGTCACGGGTATCATCAACAGGCATCGTCACATGCTTCCATAAAAAGTTAAGCTTCTCCTATTTAACTCCTTATTTATGTCCCGCGGGAACTATGCTCACCTAATTTGGGGAACAACCACAGTTGCAAAAAAAAATAAAATATATATTCTACAGAAGAAGGCTCTGCGTGCAGTACTTAACGTCGGTTATGAAGTAGAAACATGCGATCTATTCAACCAACTCAGTGCTGTAAAAATATTTCAAATGTACCATGTTAGGCTGGCTGAAAGGTACAAAAAAGAAATAAAACGAAATTTCAATCACATGACCGACATGGCGCACCTTTCGCTAAAAGTACAAACTGACCCACACAGACAGCGAATTGTGGCACGTTTCAACATGCCGCACAACGTATGGTACCCATAGATTAGCAAACACGTTACCCCGTCTTTTAAATAAGTTTCAGGCTGCATATGTTCACGTGTCCCGAGTATGCCGCAAAGATATACAGAGTGTATGTGCTACATTTTAGATTGTAACATGCATATTTCACTGCTTCTTTCGAATTCTTTTCATTAAACGGCGTTATTGAAGTAACCTCAGACGCGCTTTTTTTGCGATATTTTATTTCTGTTCTTTTGTTTGCTATTATTGCTGTTTCATCCCCTATCTTGATTGCATATGTTTCGCTTCATGTTGCATGCTGCCCTGTGTATAGGGGCCGAGGGGCTCGTCAAGCCATATCTTACTGGCTTTTTTCCCTCGACCCTCCCCATGTGTACATGGAAAATAAAGAATTGAAATTTAAATTGAAATCGAAATTGAATCCCTTGCCTCCTGTTGGCGCCGTCACTTAAACGCACTGCAGCCACTAATTTCCCTTTGAAAGATTAAAATTAATTATCCACTCGTTTTGTGCATCTTGTTTTCAGTCAAGAGGTGATGGATTAAAAAAAATGGGATACTTATAACGCCACAACAAACAAAACAAACAGCGCGGCTGTCCGATCGACCCTTCGTAGCCGCGCCCCGCGCGTACCTACGGCGCGCAGGATCCTGCTCCGGGTGGGTGCGTGGTTGGATGGATGGATGGATGGATGGATGGATGGATGGATGGATGGATGGATGGATGGATGGATGGATGGATGGATGGATGGATGGATGGATGGATGGATGGATGGATGGATGGATGGATGGACGGACGGACGGACGGACGAATGGATGGACGGATGGATGGACGGGTGGACGGACGGACGGACGGATGGATGGACGGACGTATGGATGGACGGATGGATGGATGGACGGATGGACGAATGGGCGGATGGACGGATGGATGGATGGATGGACGGATGGATGGATGGACTCGACTGCGACGGTCTGTGGCGGCTGGCGGCCCTGCCTCCCTTGCTGTTGCCCTCTTGCGCCTGCTGTCGCGCTGCCTCTAATCCCCGCGGGGTCTCTCGGCAGACGGCGCTCGCAGCGGCGAAAAGCTTTCCGGATCCGGTTGTTGCTGCATGGCTTCCATCTTGCGTTCCCATTGCCACTACAACAACTGGCGCAAAACGCCGCGAAGAAGATCAAAGAAGAGAACGGGGTGGTAAAAGCCCAAGCCCTAAGACACGAGAACGAGAAGCTAAAGCGGAGAATCGCCGAACAGGATGCAACCATCAAGGAAATCAACGAGAAGCTAACGACAATAATTGCGATGCAGCAACAGTACCAGCTGCTGCCGAAGCCCACACAAGAGAGGAAACAAGACGAGATAACCGAGGACGAACCATAGGTCGAGGTGGAACCGAGAGCCAGAAAAGCGGCGGAACCGGCTCCCAAGAAGAGAGCCATAGAGGGCGCCAAGGAACGAATGATAATTGAGAATCGAAAAACAGGAAGACAGACTCGACCATCTTGAGGCGACCAGCAAGGTAACCAACGAACGCCTCACTGCGCTCGCGCAAATGGTTCAGCAGATGACAACGAACATACAGAGCACGATCAGGAACATGATGGCGCAGATGCAGGCACAGCTGCAGACGCAGATACAGGCATAAATACAAGGTATGGAAGCACAGATCATCGCCAAACTGCAGCAATAATGGACGGGACAGCACGTACAGCAGCATCCACACCGCCAGTGAGAGGCCTCTTGGTCTGGCACTGGAACTGCAACGGCTTTAGCGGCGAGAGCGGTGCTGCAGCAACACTTGCAGCAACGAGGAAACCAGACGTCATAATGATTCAAGAAACACACAGCGAAGAGACGCCGAGACTACTCGGCTACCGGTCGCACGACAGCCCGCCGAACAAAAGGGACACGTCCAAGGGCAAGGGCAGAGGGGTCTGAACCTTCGTCAGGAAAGGGATCACCTTCATGGAAAACAAAATGATCTGCAGAAGCGCTATCGAACACTGCACGGTGGAAGTAATCACGGGAAAGAAGAGGAAGGAGAGCACTTTCCTGGTGAACGTCGACAGCAATCCGTCTCACGGACAACAGAGGTCCAAGGCACTATTCCACAAGGCGACTTCAGTTGCGGGGAGCAATACGCTCTTAGCGTGCGGAGACTTTAACGCTCCGAGCCAAGACAGGCTACCACAGAACGACGGTCAAGGGGAGAGAGCTGATGAAAGACGCCACCGACGTGGGACTGAACCTAATCACGGATCCGGCCTTTCTCACCAGGATCGGCACATCAGTTACGAGAGACACCACTCCCACTCCAGACCTTACCTTCGTCAAAACCGACGGAGGATCAAGAGAAGCGAAATGAAGAAACACGGGCCAAGAGCTAGGCAGCGATCACTACATCGTGAAAGTCCTCGTACCGCTCGAAGGCCAAGGCAACACCGGCATAAGGAAGCATCGCAATACGGACTGGGACGCCTTTCGAAAGGCGCTACCCGCTGTGCAACTGGACATTACGGACATCGACCAATGGGCAGCCAACGTCGTTGAGACGACGGAAGGAGCCACCAAAGTGCTGGAGACGGACGAACGGATAGACAAGTTGGACAGTCGGCTGGCCCACCTGATAGAAGCCAAGCAGTCCATAAAGTCGAGGTGGCAGAAGCGACGAACCAACCGAAGTCTAAGGAAGAAGATCGCCGAGCTCAACAGGCAGATCGAGGTCCACTGCAGGGTGCTACGCACCCAACAGTGGAACGAGGCCTGCAACGAAACCGACGGACAGATGCACAAGGGCAAGACGTGGAACATACTGCGGCACCTCCTCGACGAAACCAAGACCAAGGGCCACCAACACAACAACCTGGACAGGATCCTACACAAGGCAATCTGCGAACACGGGGAGGACGAGGTCAAGCGACGCTTGGACGCCAAGTACCTACCGACCACCCCCACGGAAAGACACCAGGATTACCAAGGCAACGAGAACGAGACGCTAGATCGAGACATCCAGAAGTGGGAGGTCAGAGTTTCCCTGCAGGATCTCAATGACAGGTCCGCCGCGGGTCCCGATCGAGTGACCAACAGAGCGCTCAAGAACCTCGACGAAGCGGCCATCGAAACGCTCACGAACTTCTACAAGTGCTGGCAGGATGGAAGGCTGCCCAAGCAATGGAAAGCAGCCAAGACGATCCTCATCCCCAAATCTGGCAGGCCGCCCAACATAGAGAACCTCAGGCCGATCTCGCTCACTTCGTGCGTGGGAAATGTCCTCGAGCACGTTCTCATGAACAGGTGGCAGCGTTACCTGGAAGAATCGGAGCTTTACCCAAATTCCATCATCGGGTTTTTGAACAAGCTCGGGACGCAAGACGCCATGATATTACTGAAGAACGAGATCATCGACGATACGACGGGCACCAGGGACAACAGAGCCATACTCGGGCTGGACTTGCAGAGCGCCTTCGATAAAGTGAGGCACTCGGCTATCCTGGCCCAAGTATCCAGGCTAAACATGGGCAGGAGGATATACCAGTACATCAAAGACTTCCTGACGGAACGGACCACCGAAATCTGCGCGGGAGACCTGCAGCTCGAAGAGAAGCAACTGGGCAGCGTCGGAACTCCGCAGGGCTCGGTGATCTCCCCGCTACTCTTCAACCTCGTGATTATCGGGGTGGCCAACCGGCTAGAAAGAGTAGCCGGCGTGCGGCACACCATCTACGCCAACGACGTTACGCTATGGGTACCGGGAGGAAGCGACGGACACATTGATACAAAGCTGCAAGAAGCGGTCAACGCCATCGAGGAGCAGCTGGACGGGTCTGGACTCGGTTGCTCTCCGACCAAGTCAGAACTTCTGGTGATCCCACCGAAAGGAGCGGGCAGGAAAAGAAAGAATATGGAAGTCAAGTACGAGCGTCCCAAGATCATGGTCAAGACGGCGGGAGGCCAAGTAATACCGGAGGTCGAGAAGATTCGAATGCTCGGGCTGCTCATCCAGCGAAACCGAGTCAACGGTGAAACGGTCAACACGCTCGCAGCCAAAGCTACCGCGGCAATGAGACTCATCAGGAGGGTGTCCAACAGAAACGCGGGGATGAAGGATGAGAGCCTGACTAGGCTCGTTCAATCCTTCGCAGTTAGCCACATAACGTACGTGGCCGCCTTTAACAACTGGAGGCCGAGCGAACGTAACACGATAGACGCCACCATACGCAAGGCGTATAAGGCGGCACTCGGTCTCCTCGGGAGCACGAGCATCGAAAAATTCATTGGGCTCGGAGTCGACAACACGCTAGACGAAATAGCCGAAGCACCGAGAACGGCGCAACTCGAGCGTCTTTCTGAAACGAGAACCGGGAGACAGATACTGCAGGACCTTGGCCTCGAGCCGAGGGAAGACACGCAGCAGAAAGACGTACCTATACCGGATAGCATCAACAGAAAGCTCAGGGTTTGCCTGATCCCGAGGAACGTGAACACTGAGCACAACAAGGAGCGGAGGCTGGCGAGGGCCAGAGCTCTCGTGGACGTCCACGCCAGAGAAGAAGGCGGCGTATACGTGGACGCGGCGGAGTATCGAGGGAGCAGCGACGCATACGCAGCGGTGGTTGTCGGGGCATCGACGGGTGCAACGAAGACCGCGGCGAGCGTCCGGACTCGAGAAGCGCACCGGGCGGAGGATGTGGCCATCGCTTTGGCCGTCTCCGACCCCGGATGCACTACAGTGCTGTGTGACTCTAGAACGGCAGTGAAGAACTACGCCAAGGGTATGGTATGTAGTGAGGCCGCGCGCATACTGCGCAAGGCCGAAGAGATCGGACGCAAAAGTGTTGTGGTGATCAAGTGGTTTCCGGCCCACATGGGCAGTGACGTGTCGGAACGCGGGAACGTAAACCACAACGAGACGGCCAACTCGGCCGCGCGAGGACTAACCAACCGCGCGGCTGCAAGCACGGCCAACTCGTAGTGTTGGTCGCGGTGCAGTGCCAAGGACAAGATGACCACCTTCAACGAAATAGTGAAATGGTACAGACTGAACAGACAGATTATGCCGCCACCTCACCCGGGGCTTACCCGAAAGGAAGCAGTGTTATACAGACAGTTACAGACGGGGTCCCTGCTCACCCCGGTGATAGCTAAGCACGTGTGTCCGAGTGTGTACGCGAGTGACGTGTGTGGATTGTGCGCGAAGGAGAGAGCCACCGCGGCTCACATCCTTTGGGACTGTAGTGTAAATCAGCGAGAAGCCAGCGAGGAGACGACGATCCCGCCGCAGCTAGAGGATGCAACGAGGAGCTATGATTAAGAGAAACAACTCAAGGCCGTCCAGCAGGTCTCGGCAGCTCTAGAAAGGCAGCGACCGAGCGAAACCGAGGAGAACGGGGGCAGCACCCCCAAGAAGGGGGCGGCGGCCCTTTCGGATCCGCGGAAGTAGCGAGGGACCAAGACCTCGAGGAGCACAACGCACGAGACTGACGTAGTGGCCGCGTTGCGGTAAAAGCTTGTCCTCCCTGCGTGGTGGGAGCCTAACCGATTCTGCAGGCATTTTCAATAAAGTTGTTCTCTCTCTCTCTCTCTCTAAAAGTGGGCTGAAAATCCCCATCTTCATAGTGCTCTAAATTAGACACATATCTACTGTTTTGTGACTACTGCATGCCTTGCGTTTGAAGTCTCATCAGTGCTTCTCTGTGTACATGTGAACCCATTGGAAAGGGGTAAAATTTTGTTCCCTTTGTTTTCTAGTTGAAGTGAAAGCATGGAACAAGCCGACCTAGTAATTATGAATCTAGTCTGATAAATATTTGCTGCATACATTTCAATCAATATCTGCAGTGCAGTGTTTTCATTGATCTTTGTTATGAACTACTGTGAATTAACTAACTGAATTTAGGTGCTTTCGACCAGGAGGAGATGTACAAAAAGAGGCCAAGTGGCACCATGCTTGTTTAGGTGTTTTTGGCTGCAGTGCATGGTATGTTACATGAGGCTATACTTGAAGTATATGCTATGTTTATTAACAATACATTATGACAGGCGTAAAGCTCTGCAGCTGGAAACATTTCAGAAACAAGGCAAACAGCTCACTGCAAGACATTATTCTTGGCTGTAGAACAATCTTGGCAGCACCATTTTTTTCCCTTTGGGGCTCGCTTAATCCCCAAGCAACTGTAATGAAACCACCCTTAGCTGCACTGTGGGTCATCACAAGCAAGCATCTTCCCTGCCTCTGGACCTTGGCAGTAGCAGAATATGTTGACGTCAGCTGTTGGCTTTCTTGTTATCCTTTTTGAGAAGTGTTGAGCGAAAAGTTCTGGCAGGATTGCACGAGTAAAAAAATCTAATGCTATCGGCACAATATTCTGAAAAACGCGTCATCTCTCTCCACCCTTTCTATAAATACTGACAATGGAGTCCATACAACAAAATCACAGTATGGAACGCCACGCTCTGCCACTGCGTTTGCACTCGAAAAAAATAAGAGTGCTGTCGATTTAAACGCCGGCAGACATCAGTTTCCTCCAAGCAGAACTTGCGGTCTTTCACAGCTTCTAGTATCGTACAGTTGCTGAGTGAAAAGGGATATTTCACTTCCACAATGCCCATTCCGAAGCATGTACAAGAGACAGAACTGTGTGGACTAGCTGCCATATACGGGTACTTCACACTTAAATAAACTCATGTCTTTTTATGGGTAAAGTCTATGCGGTTCTTTATCATTTCCTTGGTGTAGCTTGCGATTGCAGCAGCCTCGTTTTGTAATCCCCACGCTGTGGCTGGAGTGGAAAAGGTGTGTTGCTCTGGATAGCATATTTTTTTTTAGTAAACTCATTGATGGTTCATGCACACTTGTGAAGCATATACCCCTGTCACACGGGCACTTTCGATCCTCATTGAGTCAATGCTCATCGAACTCAATGCAGATCGACGGTTGTCACACGGCCACTTTCAAGCGCAATCGAGCTCGATCCTGCTTGACTCGATGCCGATTCCTCAAGAGTGCTTGAGGTTCCAAGCACAATCGAGAACTCTCGCTCTCATGAAGCTATAAAAATAAACACAAGTTAACAAATCCAAACCACAATTGTTGTTGTTGCGATTGATTAAAATGCAATACAGAACATTTTTCAGGTACTATGCCTGCTTATATGCAAACATTTGAAAATAATCTCTACACCACGCTCCAAGCTTCGCCGTCAGTGTAAACAAAGATGGCGCCCTCCTGCTCGTCGGCGCGGAAACTGTGGAGCGAGCGCGAGACATCCGCTCTCATCGACTGCTGGCAGGACCGCCTAAATGATTTGCGGCGCCAGAAGAGAAACGCCACAGTCTATGCAGAAATCGCGGAGGCGTTGCGGGCCCTTGGGTTGCATCGCACAGCAGCAGAGGTGCGCCATAAAAACCAAAAACCTGGCGCAGATACGCAATGTACCGATTTGGCTACGGATTTGGCTGCCGCTGCCCCCGACTGCACAGTGTTGCCGGACATCGCCTTGTTATGGCTGTCGGCGGAACATTTGGCGCCACCTAACACACATGAGGGAAACTTCTCAATGAGCATTGAAAATGGCCGTGTAGCACCGGATGTTTCGAGCGTGCTCGAAAATCTCGATGCAGATCGAGCTCAATGAGGATCGAAAGTGCCCGTGTGACAGGGGTATACATTCCTTATGACTGAAGCAGTGATCCTGCTTGCACGATAAGCGTATCATTTTGCGCACTTCGATTGCTCCCGCGTGCATTCCTCAACAGTCTTCACATTCTCTTTGCTGATCGAAAGTTCGGCAACAGTTTTCTCGGCACGGCAGATCAGTGTAAGCAGGTCTTCCGGCTGTGCTTCTAAGCATAACAAATCACGAAGGATAAAAAGTTCTCTTTTGCACGAAGGCTCAAACATGGCGCTGTAGTGTGGGTGCCGCATGAAGAATGCTGGTGTAGCACCAGCATCCGCAAGTTTACTGTGAAATGACTTCAGCTCTTGTGTTGGGGGTGGCACAGGTGGAAATGCTTGTGGTAGGCCTTCAGGTATGTGCTCAACGCCTGGCTTCAACTGAATACTATCCATACGCTGCTTCTTTTTCTTTGATGACAAAAAGTCAATGTCTCTGATCCTCTTATTGCCAGCTCCAGAGCTGTGCGCAGGAAGCCACATGTTCTTTTTGTACGTGCGCACTCGTGAGTCTCTGAGACGTACTGCCGTCTCAACAGTGAACAATGTAGCACCAATGTGACAGCAATCGTGAGAACAATGTGAGAATGTGAGAACAATGTGAGAACATCGTGAGAACAATGTGAGAGCAGGCTTCGCCTGCACCTGCCATGCAAGTGCAGTGCGCTGTCACGATGGCTCCGTCAGGCTCAGCCAGAGCCCACACATTCAGTGGTGCCTCCCTTAGTCTTTGTGAATGGGTGACCTGAGAAAAAATGACCACTAATTAGGTGCTGACAGCAATCTACATCCTTCATAAGATGTCACTGATCTGGGGATTGCTAGTACGATTACGGCCCCGGCAGCCGCATTTCGATTGGAACAAAATGCAAAAACATTCTATCGCCTGAAAAAGTAAACGGCATGCGTGTCCTCGGGGAAAAAATACTGTACACCACTGCCTCGTGACACAGTTGCCTGGTAATGTTACCAGCTGATGAAGCATGCGCGTTCATACACTCTCTCGGACATTTCAGGTCAGTGGCATGCGTGCCTCTACGGCATGACTAGTTGCCCAGCTGCAGCATAAGCACGTCAAACACACAACTACGAATTTCATCGATATTTTAAAGCTACAGTGCATTCAAGCATATAATGTGAGGCAGTAAGCGTATCTCCATATCTCCATTTCTTTCAACTGAATCATTTCGCACTCGTACGTACCCTACGTACACGAGCTTGTATCTGCAATTCGAAACAAAGCGACCGCACAGTCTAATGCGTGCTGCGGGCAGCACGTTAGCCACAAATGTTAGAGTATAAATCGATATTTTAAATACACGGACACACAAACGCGCGCTTCCGCGTATACATGCTTCGGCGTTAAGGAAGCTCACCTCGCTCAGAACGACGACACGCTTCGATGGCACTCGCATGGCAGTCACACATTTACCCGTCCACGTCCATTTGTGAAGTAATTATGGGCCTCAAGAGACTTGTATGCCTTCATCTGCTGAAGAGACAGGTAGCTAGTTGATAACACTAGGTAATTGATGATATCAACGTGAGCCGTGCTTGGCAGCATGTCGGCATCGGGAGCGGAGTCCGTCCCAACGCGTAGTGTGTAGGGGTCCACGCCGCCGCACATTTCCACCTTCGATTCGTACCGAGCCCGCGTAAGCCCCACAAGCTCGTCGATATAGGAGCGGCAAAACTCACGCCGGTCGGCGTTGGCCATCGTGTTGCGTGGAACAGAGCAGCAAATGAACGCGCAGGCGCCGCGAGCCCAGCCAGTCTAGCCCAGCTATCTTCAGTACCTGGAAATGGCGGAGATCCGGCGGAAGTGGCTGGCGTGACGTCACATGAAAACTATGTATAGACAAGCCTCAGGCCGTGACGTCAAAGAGATGCGGCGGCGCTGGCGTCAGCATGCAGTGACTTTCATTGTGCAGGCAAAAAGCGGTACCTTCCGCATTGGGTCCGGCACGCTTGCGTGTTTTTGGGCACAATTCACGGCGTGCCGACTAATTGTGGTGCGGTTGGTTGAGCCACGATGCAGAAGAAAGGAAGCGACATATAGGTTTCCACGAGTTTATTGCAGTCAGATAGGCGCGAAAGCTACGGGCAGGGGCCGAGGAGCAAGACAAGTTTGGCGACGGATCGGGTTCGCGGCTAAATAATACCGCCGAGCTCGTTTCGCCCCTTGGGTTAATATATTGCGTTTCTGCATTCAAATCTAGTAAATCGATTCGTGTCTCTGACTTCGCATCGTTGCCGTTCGGTCGCGTGGTGAACAGAGCAAAAATCAAATAACGCCTGCAAACTCGTTCTCAATCTGTCGTGCTCTCAGCATAAGTTTAGGCGCGATATTCCATGTCTAAGAATAAATTTTACCAGCCGAAAAAAGACGAGGGACAAGAGGAGAACTGGAAGAAGGTGGTTGGGCGGTTACATCCAAATCCATCTGAACAGTCTGATAACTGACGACCCTTTCGGGATGAAGAACTCTGTAGCACTCATTGATGAACTTCAGCAAGAAGTGTTAAGAGCGAACTCAGCATTCTCAGTGGACATCAAAGATCTCTTCTACTCTATCCCTCACGACGATCTGTTCCATGCGGTGAGAGGACTTATTGACGACTCTGGAGTTTTCGGCTTTCAAAGTCGTTGCGGGATTCAAAGCGAGAATTTTATGGAGCTCCTTGAGTTTCACCTGTCCTCGACTCTTGTGTAGTTTAATAACTGTTTTTGTATCCAAAAGAATGAGATTTGTATAGGAGCCAGTGTAGCCCCAGTGCATCGTAACATTTTCCTCGCTAAGTTTGACCGCTCGCTTTTAAGAGTTTTGGACGACGCGCGTGTTGTGCGAATTGTAAGATACGTAGATGATTTTCTAGTGCTTTTAAACTTCTGACCTAATGACTCCTACCAACTGGTAGCAGAACACATCATGAATGCCTTTAGGCAGTGTTCACCCCATTTAAAATTCACTCACGAATTAGCCGCACACAACTCCATTCGTTTTTTAGACTTGCTACAAACCTTCTCAAGAGAAAGCTATGTGTGCTGGATGTACTCACCCAGAACTCAAAAAGGACTCTTGCCGTACGACTCTAACCACTCTAAATTAGTCAAGAGAAGCATTGCTAAGGCTTGTTTTTCAAACGCTGTAAAAATAAGTTGCTGCCACACTGTCTCAGCTAGTGTTAGGACGCAGGCCAATCCCCTTTCTGGTGCGGGCTTCCCTACAGGAATGGTGAGAGGGTGGCCGAGTCTGTGCTGAAGTAAAATAATGTCACGGCCAAGAAAGAAAAGAAGGCTACTGCAGAACAAAGAAAGAGAGTTCAAGTAGTGCCGTATCTGCACATGTGGCGCACAGTGTAAACAAAGTCGCCGAGCGCCAAGGCGTTAACGTGGTTTTTTCTGCCCTTGTTAAAGGGACACTGAGGAGAAATTGAAGTTGGCTTGTATCAATAGAATACCAGCTCCTGATCACAAAAACGCAGCTCTTACTGAAAACAAAGCTCTTTTAAGGTAGAAAAAAGCAAGAACCAAACTACAGGTATCGCCGCCACAGGCCAATCTCGCAAGTGCAAGCGTGGCAACGTCATAGGACAAGAAACGCCACATTAGAGAAATTTTCCTTCCTACGTGGGGTCGCGAATCTCTGAGACTGACAAAAATAGGTTGCGCTGTTCAATATTGAAGTACGTTTTGTTTTAAAACCGATAGTGCACTTCTATCACATGAGGAAGGCAGACAAAAGACAACCTGAACGTTGTAAGCAAAGAAAACCAATGCTTGGAGGCGCCACAGGCGGTCAGGAAAGGCGATTTTTTATGGCGCTTCGCGTCTATGACCTTTGCCTGCCCTGTGCTTTTGTTTTTGAAGCGCCTCGATAAACAAGCGCCGAACAGCAGAAGAACTCCATGTGCCGCTTCAAGTGCTAGTTAACCTTTGAAGGAGCGTGTTAAGGCAGGTCAGATGATCCCACGGTCGATGAAAAACTATTATAGCACGATGGTCGGTGATCGTACAAGGCAGTTCGCAGTATAAAGAGCCCTTGTGTCTTCGCACACTCGCCCGGCAAAACATTCCCGGCTGTACCAGTCAACTTCAAACTACTTAACTGAGATCGTTTATTAGGGACGGGAGATAGGTACAAGGCAGTTCAGAAAAATTGCTGTTGGCCTAGCTCTGTTAGGCCAGGATATACCTAGCGAAAGCGCGGAGATTTCTGCATCGGAAGAGTGCATTCACTGGATGCCTCTTTATTGACAGCTCTACATTGAGCCGTCGTGGCGGAGTGGTAGCGTCTAAGCCTCAAACGCCGAAGGCCCTGGTTCGAATCCGAGCCTCGGCACAAGATTTTCTTTTATTAAGTGAGTGGGCGGGGGGTTTTAGTGGCTCCCATAGATACCGCCACCGAATACGTTGGTTAGTGGTTAAGCGCAGGCTCTGATAAAGGCGTAGATATAGTCCGACATATTCGGCGCGCCAGGCGGCAGCCGGCGACGTCAGCTACGTTACGCCGGCTACGACGGACGCGTCGGAAAACCACTGCGTCTTGAGTATCATGGACGCGCCCGGCGCCGGAGCACATGCGCAGAAGACGCGCAGTTGGAGCAGGTTTCGTGTTCGTTTTCGCTGGTGCTACCGCTCAAGTTTGTTCTCGCGGAATGGCGTTGACACACGAGGCGAAAAAGAAACTTGCACTAGCACTGCTAGTGCATCGCCTGCGTCGCAAACGTAGGAGAACAATGTATATTAGAGAAATCTTCGACAAGAGGCCAGACCTCGGCGAGTACCACCACTTGGTAGAAGAGCTACGATGAGTGGACCCGGAATACCATTTTAAGTATTTCAGGTAACAAACAATTTTACAGTGTTCCCGCAATACAGTAGTGATGCAAGAAGTGGCGTTCTCTATAAGCTCCGCTTGCTATATTTACTTGATGTATTGGGTTTCGCGCCAAATTGATGTGTAGCGACATTTCAGCACTGACATTCTCCGTACCCGTGGCGTATGTCGAAAGTAGCTTTATTCAAAATTATCTTTTTTTGTGATATGCATAGTGCTCCAGTACCAAAGTGTGTGGTGATTACCACTGCAAAGCAGAAAGCTATATTTTCAGTACAGTTTGTCTGTTCGTGCAGAATGACCAAGGCATCTTTTGACCGCCTGCTGGAGCTCGTTCACAACAAAATTTTGCATCCCCCCAACCACCGGAGACCGATAACTCAAGGAGAGGCTGGCTGTCACATTGTCGTGAGTGCAGTGCTGGAAATTAAAACTGTATATTTTTAACTGCATTTTAACCAGAACTGATGAGGTCATCACTATTTGAGCTGACAAAATTATGCTTTATTGGCCTTGGTTCGCACATTTTGCATTGCTGTAAGCCTGCCACTAATACAAACAGCTAAAAGACTAAACAGCAACAAGAACAAGGCAAAATTTGTCTGCGAAAGTGTGCACATTATAATGATTTCATGACTGATGAATATTGATTTTGTGACTGCTGAATGCTTGCAGGCTCCTCGCCTCAGGCTGCAGCATGCAGGACATTGGAATGTCTTACTGCACGCATGCATACTGAAGAAGTTGGCGCGGAACAACGAGGACAAGTGAGACATACGAAGACAAGCGCTACTCACAACTAAAGGTTTGTTCCAGACAATGCTCGAATAAATAGTGAAACCAACAAGAACAAAAACAAACAAACGTCATGAACACCACATGTTAGCCCGTGAATCCCAATGATTTGGTTAGGAACAGATACTCCTTATCAGAGAAGCGGACGGAAGTCTGACTAATGCACTTATCGCCACTGATGCGCATATGAAAGGCTTCCATGAGCTCACGCGTGAGTTCCTCCCTGTGCCTGAATAGGATGGTCGTTTTTTCGAAAAGCGGTTTACACTGGACTTTCTTTTCCTTGTTGTTTGTACTGCACGTGCGGCAATGTTTAGGGAGGTTATCAAGAGAATCTCCCCCGAGCAATCGTCGGTGTTCTCCAAATCTCTCGTTGACACATCGTCCAGTTTCGGCGATGTATAGTGCGCCACACGAAAACGGCAATCTGTACACAACCCCCCTGGCACAGGTAACGAACGCGGCTTTGTGTTTGATGCTGCATTCATTTCTTGTTTTTCGTACCGTTCTTTCGCCTCCTTCTTCCATCCGGTTGTGCACCTGTGAACACATTGCTCCCAACTTCCGAGGGGCGGAAAACACAATCGGAATTTGATAACGCCTGGCAACCTTTTTCAGTCTATGCGCCAATATGTGCACGTATGGTACGACTTCAAAATTTCGACGCTCTGCTTCTCGAATTTTAGGTAGCGACCCATCCTTGATCCACCTTATCAATCTTCCACAAGCTTCCACGATTATATGCTGAGGGTACCCGCTTTCTTTCAGCCTCTTCACCTGGGACTCGACGCTTTCCTTGATAGCATGTGAGCAAGACTTGGTGTATGACCGCTTTCAGACAGGAAGTGACTATCCCTTTCTTTATGGCTTTGGAATGACCGGCTGAATAATCAAGCAAAGCTTTTTTGGCCCTAGGGTGGTATGCCCAACAAACATGCTTGGGACGAAAATGCAGACTGATCTAGGAACTGGAGCCTTCCATCTCTTGGTACTTCTGCTGTGGAATTGAGACCAGGGCCGCACTCCTTAAAAAGATTTAGCACATTGACGACGGTGCGTTGCTTGTTAGGTTCAGAAAACAACACTAAGTACTCATCAACATACATACATGCCTTCAAAATAATCCCTCCTGATTTCTTTTCTATGGCTCTATCGACCTTAGCGAGAAAAAATGTTGCTAAGGATGGGTGCAACGCGAGACTCGTTATAATCACCAGTTCGCTGTACGAAAAATTTCCCTTTCTACCGTATGACCGTTGATTTCAGATAAAACGTGAGTATCTCCAAAAAAGACCCAACAGACACACCACATCGAGCCACGAATGCGGCCTCGTCGTTGTGCTCCGTAATGCATTCCTGGACACTTTTTATGATCTCGTTATTTGGCATTGAATAGTACAAGTCCTCAATGTCCAGGCTGAAAGCGGTACACTGTCCTGGGTTACTGTTGCTGAGAAGACTCACCACTCCCTCAGAATTTGCCACCATGAAAGGGTCCTCCCCGCTTAGGCTCCCCAGATGTTTCTGAAAGTACATGGCCATCAGTGATTACCACGTGTTCCGCTCGGACATGATTGCCCGGAACGGAACTCCTTGCTTGTCGGTTTTTGTGGTAAAAAATGCGGCTAGATGAAGGTCTTGAGCCTTCTTGATGCCATTCGCCAGTTTCTCCAGGTTGTGGCGGAGCGCCAAAGCCACAGCTTCTTTATCTTCTTCTCCTTGAAGTCGATCTCTCTGAAGTTCTTCGCAATAGCTGCCTCAGCTTTCTCCGCGAACATTCTTTCAGGAATCAGCACGAACCCCCCTAGCTTATCCGCACAAAGTACTCGCAACCCGGCAGATGTCAAGACGTCGACAACCCCAGCAGTGCTCCACCGGTTTTCTTTCTTCTTCTCATGGGTCCTTGCCACCAAGTCGACACATACCTCGGAACATCATGCCTGGACTTCACTGCCGAATTTCGGGCCAAGCTTGAGGACTGCCAGGTGCTGGGAAGGAACTTCAACGTTTCCCAGTGTCACAACGTCCTGAATCGGTTCAGGAGTGCAAACTGCTGGGCTAGTTGGTTCATATTGCATAGAAGAGGAACCAGCGAAAGTAGACGCAAGACAAGAACAAAGGAGGCACACACCACAACGCTGGCCTCCTTTGTTCTTGTCTTGCGTCTATTTTCGCTGGTTCCTTTCCTGAATCGGTCTTCGAGTGTTTTGTGGTCTTGGCAATGTTGGGAGAACACAATTCCAAAGCAGCTCAGTCAGGTACGACGAAGTGGCACACCAGTGACGATATGTCGAGTCATTTGTCGTTCTGCCACTGACGATACGCAGCTGGTCCTTAAAAAATCTAGCTTGCCTGCCCCACTCCGACCTCAACATTCGGCACAGTCGTTTCCGGTGTCCCGCCGAGGACACCAGACACCGGACACCAGCTAGCGACGTAACGTCGGCCATAGCGAGACCCTCTATACTCCAACTGCGCTTGACCGCCGACGAGTTCGGCGGCTTCGGCGCACTGTGACCGCACTGGCGGGGACATTGAGCATGTCTCTATTTCGCGCCGAGTGCGCCAGCCGCCACCGGCCCGACCAGACTGATTCGGCTCCGCGGCGAGGTGTGCGTTGTGACGTAATTCAACAGCTTCGGCAGTTGAGCGGAGCTGTTCTTTTCGAGCTCTCGGCTAATTTAATCCATTCACAACACCCATCTTAAGGTACACGCAAGTGGGCGAGAGAACCCGATCCAGTGGACCCGTTGGATCTGACGGAAGCCGTTGAAGCGTCGTGCGTCGGCTTTAGTTTCAAACCGCCAACTTTAAACGCGACCCCCCTTTAGCACCCATCCGTTTTTTGTGGAAAAAAATAAATAAATAACTTGGCCCTTGCAACCGTGGGAGACCTCGACGCCGACTGCTTTACCGTGCAACCGCGCCGTTCAAGGAGTCACAATCCGTTGGCCGCAAAGCCCCGGCCAGCCTCCGATGGACGCAACGCGCCTACCTTGTCCTGTCCCCTCGCGACTCCCCGCACTGGGGTTATGATATTTTGTTTGCAGCGGCTGCTCACGGCGGAAGGGGGAGTAGCTTTCATTTCGGCAGCTGCTAGACCGCACCGCTAGCCGCCAGAAATCACGGAGTCTGCGTTTAGATCACGTTTCACGTGACGTTTTCCGTGACGTCATAAGAGTTCTCGAGTTTGAATCGGAGCGGCGGGAAAAACTTGCCGGCGCCTAACCTGCCGGTGCCTAACCTAACCGTGCTCCCTCTAAAGTATCGCACGCTCTGTGGAGCTGAGGCCGCTAAAATGCAGGCCGGAGTTTTCGCGAGAACTTCGTCATCGGATTCGGGAACGGGATCTATCGTAACGCTGGCAAGACACCGGTGCAAACGTAAACAAAGCGACGGTAGCGACCCCAGATAGATGCCTTCAAAGTGCAGCGGCGGTAGCTTTCATTTCGGCAGCCGCTAGACCACACCACTTTCCGCCAGAAATCGCAGAGTCTGCGTTTAGATCACGTTTCACGTCACTCCGTCCTATGACGTCATAAGAGTTCTCGAGTTTGAATCGGAGCGTGGGAAAAAATTTTTCAACTTCGAATCCAAATTTCTTTGAAATAAATGCATCTTTCGCTCCCGGACAAGCGGCAACAAAGCCATGAAATGCCGAACTGTCAGATTTTGCTAACAAAAAAAATGACAGAGCTCTCCTCAGTGTCCCTTTAGGTTTTCAGGTCTCTGCGCAAGAATAATGCCCGACGATAAGAAGAAACGCTGCAACACCAAGCATAGAACAATGTTTACGAGGTGCAAAACAGAAGTCATATGTAAGATCCCGCTGACGTGTGGAAAGTGTTATATAAGACATACTGGGGATTGTATTAATGAAAGGCTGCGCAAGCAGCGAACAAAAATTGGTAATGAGGAAGATGGCAATCTTGCCTTGCATAGTAGTAGATTGTTGTAGATGTAGTAGATTCAACCATGTAATCATTTTAGGCCACGGAAAAACAAGTAGGGCGCGTGAAATTCTTGAGGTCTATCTAATAGATAAACATGGTGATGCTTACGTCAGTTCTCCGTCTATTGGGCTGACAACGAAAGAGATTGATTTTTTGGGCGATTAAACGTAGGTTGTCTGTTTTGGCTTGGAGCATGCGTGACGCTTACTTGAAGGAATGTGCACAATAAAGATGTCAGTTGTTAGTCCAGCCTTGTCCTGTGTAGGCTCTCCTCTTGTCCCTCGTCTTTTTTCGGCTGGTAAAATTTATTCTTCGACATGTCGTTCCAATTGACCCACCATTCAGCCTTGCTTGATATTCCATGTGCTCGGGATCGTAAGTTGAACGCAGGGGACGATTTTCCGATGCTTAGCACCCGGACAATGTCCCGAGCATCACTTCGCGCGAAAAAAAAAGACAAAAAGCTGCCGCCAGTCGCCTTCCGGGTTCACACCGTGCCGCGCTTGGATCAGCTCCAGACTCGGGTAGTAGCACGCACGACGGTCTTTTCTCTGTTTTCATTTTCACGAATTTCAACAAGGTTGTGGTTTCAACCCCGGTCCAACGACTCTAGGATCTCGACGAAGTCGAGCAGTGTTATTTCCCAAATTATTTGAATTTCCACATTGCAGGTGAATCAGAACCTGGCGAACACAGCCAATCCCACGCCAAAAGCCGCTCCGATCAAGCGGAATGCGTACACATGAATAAATTCTAAAATAAGCTTAGCAGAGTGAGCGGAAATTTCGTTTGGAGCTCGACGAAAACGTCTATGCATGTGCTCGTGGAGCTCTCGGATCGCATTTGCCTTATTCAAAGCAGCCATAGTGTTCATTAATTTCCAAGGTCTCCGGAGTGAATTGAAGCGGGTCGGTGAAAATGAAGCACATTACAATTAAGGTTCGTCGTGTGAGAAAGCTGATTCGCGTCGTGTATCACGTCGTCCTATCTTGCACTAGAATTCGGATATGCTTTAACGGCACATAAGTTGAGAACTGTGGACGACTTCTTCCTCTCCATACCTAGCGCTAGCGCCCTCACCCGCCGTAGCGCTGCGCTGTTACTTGTCGCCAACTAGGAGCGGAGAAGCACCCAATGCAGCGCTCCGCCGGCTAATTCCGTCTGGCAAACAGGCTAAAAAAGTGCAGAACTACTCTCCGAGCATCAACAAAACTGTTTCTAACCACAAGCGATGCGCACGCTTTCGAATATTCGCATACACGAGTTGGTTTCGAAGGCAGCGTCGCCTGGCGCAGTGTAGGCGAGCTGCGTTTTGCCTACACCTCGCGTCGCTGCCAACCGCAGCGTCACCTTTGTTGACAAACATGACGCTTGTCTATAGGATTCATATAAGCAGCCATTTCCAAAAAAATGAAGATGTCTAAATATGTTCTTAACGAGTTACAAAGAAGTTTTCTGGATCTTTTGGCGGAGGACTAGCATAACGACTCTTTTTGCCTCATTATCTGCAGGACATCTGCAAGTAGGTTTCTCCTAGACATTACCGTGTATTTTTGTAGACGCTTGTTACACGTTGCGTAGCCGTTCTAGTGTTTCGTGGGCCGTGACGCGTAGACGGCGGATCGCTTCCGCGTTGTATTCTGAACAAAACATGCCAAGAACCCTGGTCGTGGCTACCGGGGGTAGAGTGTACTAGAATGTTTTGAGTGGAAGGAGCGGAGACCGGTTCTATTGTTAGCCGAGGCCCCCGCCTGTGTAGAAAGTTGCGGCGGCGCTGTCGTCGCCCGCTGTCGTTCGCATGGTTGCCGAACACCTTGTCGTTATCCATGCTGGTCTCAACGATGTGCTGAAGGGGAGGAGCCAGAATCTCGAGAAGCAGTTAGAAGTGAGGATGCGTAGGCTTAGAGAGGCCTCTGAGAGTGTGCATGTGACCATATGCACAGCCTCATAGGTCCAGAGGCAGGCTAGCGAAACGGAAAGGAGGATCGTTGAGGCTAATCATGTAATCAGGTTAATGTACGAGGCCAGGCCCCACCCTTTTGCACAGGATGGCATTCACTACGGTAGTGCCACTGGCAAGAGGGTGGGTAGTAGGATAGGTCGCCAGGCAACACCTTTTTTTTGGAGGGGGGGGGGGGGGGACCCAGACCTCTGAGGGAACCAGTGTAGAGAAGGAAGAACCAAGATCAAAGAGACGATGGAACCATAGGAGAAGAAATAGACTCAAGCACGAGGGCCAAGTTAATTCAGATATATGTTTCATTAACATGCAAGGTGGAAGGAATAGACTGAAATGGGAGGAAACAGAAGAACAGTTAAGGCAGGAGGAATTAATGGTATATGGTTTAGTAGAAACGCATCTTAGAGACATGGAGCAATCACCCTGTAACCCAGACTACGCATGGGAATATTTCAATAGAACAGAGGGCAGCAGAAAGGGGGGTGGAATTGGGGCATTCATTCATAAATGTAAGAATTTTCAAAGGGTTAAACTGGGATGCAACGAACATTTCTTTCATACAAAATCGTCAGCGCTAATAACATATATGATTTCCGTATTTTGCGTTCTTTCTTCTTGTCAACTACTGAGCAGAAGAATGTTTTGGTACAAACTGCAAGCCTTACACCCAAAAAAACAGTTATACCTACTCGTAGTACTGAATTATGGCATATTACACATTTCCGCACAATCTACAAATTTCAGTCATTGCAGCACAACCTCCCACAAATACTAAATCAGCCTCAATATGCCAAGATAATTTCATTTAAACAGCTTCAAGAATCCTTTTCCAAACTAAAAGCAGTCGCGTTTCTGATATATGTTTGCTTCACTGATCGATTATTTCTCGTACCTGTATGCTATCTTGATTTCAGTTATGATTGTACAAATCTACAGTTTTATTCAAATATGTATGTATGATGTATTCTTGGGTTATTTCTGATAATATTTAGAAACTAAGCTTGTTTGTGTTTTGAATACTACAAAAAGTTAATATTGTATAGTATCTGCTATTCTAGATCTTTCTATTGTTTCTCTTAACTATTGTTAGTAACTATGTCGGCACTGTCTGGTAGAGGTTGTCTGGGCCATGTCAAGCTGTGATATCACACCTTTTAGCCCAGACATCCTTCCAAACTTCTGGTATAATAAAATGAATTGAATTGAATTTATGGCTATAAGGAAAAGTGGCAGGGGAGCAAACACTGCTTGGCTTTGTAAACCTGTGGACAGGAGCTAATGCCAAAGAGGAAAACAAGAAAATGTTAGAATGTATTGCAAGCGACATTGATGAGCTAGGAGGACAGGGCGAGATAATTATATTAGGCAGCATGAACGCACATATAGAAGACCTGGATGGCTACACAGATTCGACAGGAAGCATGCTGCAGGGCATGTGTGACAGGCATGATTTAGTTTTATGCAACAGTACCAAGAAGTGTGCAGGACTCATGACATGGGAGGCAGGGAGTCTGCACTCGACGATATATTATGCACAAATGTCACAGAGGATCTATAATAGATTACAGGTAATGAGCATAGATGAACATGGTTCCAGAAGTCTAGGTAGTGACCACAAGCGTATCAAGTTGAGTTTCAGAAGAGAAACCAAAGTAGGACTGAAGCGAGATGATCAGGGTATTCGACTAGAAGGGGATGAAGCGATAAAACACATAGGAACAAGGATGACAGAAAAATTTAAAGAAAGAAATGATGTACATAATTTATCGAAGAAGGATAGACCGGTTACTGCAATAGCTTCACTTGAGCAAAGACAGTGGGAAAGGGCAGAGAAGAAGGTTCCTAGTGGCACGTCAACAGGACCAGATGGTATTCCGATTATGCTAATAAAGAAGCTCGGAGCAAAATCCAAGCAAACATTAATAGAGGTAGTGAATAAAATGATAGTGGATGGGAAATTCCCCGATGAATGGCGATTAAGGAGAATGAATGTGATATATAAGGGAAAGGGGGACAAAGCTGACGTAAGTAACCACCGTCCCATAACAGTGACATCTGTGGTATACAGGGTGGCGATGCAGATTATAAAGGAGAGATTGCAGGCTTGGGTGGAGAACACGGGGGTGCAATCTGTTTTCATTGACGCAGTGTAAAGAGATTGCTGAAAAGGAACACAGGCCTCTATGGCTAGCATTTCTGGATATTAAGGGAGCCTACGACAACGTTATTCAAGAATATCTGTGGGACATACTGGGCACATTGGACGTGGAAGATGGAGTAGTTAATCTCCTAAAAGGTATATATAAAGGTACCAGAGTGATTAAAAATGGGGAAAATGTATCAGAGCTTGTCGAGATACAGCGGGGGCTTAGGCAAGGATGTCCTCTGTATCCTTTGTTTTTCATGTTGTACCTGCAACGGTTGGAGACCAAGCTAGAGAGGAGCGGACTAGGCTTCAACCTGTCATTTTTCATGCAAGCAGAATTGATTAAACAGTCATTACCGGTACTAATATACGCCGATGATATAGTGCTAATGGCTGACAACAAGGAAGATTTACAGAAGTTGATAGACATATGTGGTACAGAGGGAGATAGATTAGGTTTCAGGTATAGTAAGGAAAAATCTGCACTCATGATATTTAATGATGAGGTCGGCGAGCATAGAATACAGGAGTTCACGGTAGAAGAAGTGCAAGAGTACAAGTATCTTGGGGTGTGGATAAATATCGCTGCTGCTGAGTGTCTGACAGAGCATTAAAAATATGTAATGAATAAAGCTAGTAGCAATGCAGCTGTCATTAAAATTAGGGCACTGTGGAATTACAATGGGTATGAAGTGGTAAGAGGGATCTGGAAAGGGGTGATGGTACCTAGCCTGACTTTCGGTAATGCGGTCCTGTGCATGAGACCAGATGTTCAAGCAAGGTTAGAAATTAAACAACGTGGCGTAGGGACGCTAGCTTTGGGAGCACATGGCAATGCACCAAATCAGGGGGTACAGGGTGATATGGGATGGGCGTCGTTCGAGAGCACAGAAGCTAGCAGTAAGATAGCGTTTATTTATTTATTTATTTATTTATTTATTTATTTATTTATTTTACAATACTGCCGCTCTCAGCCGAGAGCCTAGCAGAAGGGCATAAAAAATGATTTCTTGTACGCGTACAACTACACGTGTGAGTGACACAAATCACGAAGAAACAACATAATTCATCAAAATACAAGCGACAAGGTAATAGAAGCATACAATAGAAAACAATGTAGTATATAATGACAACAACGGTGCACGTCATAGTCATAAGCAAAAACGAGAAAGTTTAAAGAAGCAACTGCATTTCAATTCTACTTATTGAGAGTGCCACCTAAAATAGAATAGCGAACAAACGTGAGATCTTATTAATCTTTTGTGATCAACTCTAACTGTGAAACACACCTGGATAATGAATTTGTTGTTGTTAATGATGAGCTAGGTTCATTCCATTCTCTGATCACGCGAGGAAAAAATGAGAACCTGAATGTGTAGTTAGAGAAAAAATACTCAGCGTATGCTCGTGTTGATGCCGTGTTTTTCTAGCTTGCGAATATGAAATGTACTGGGTGGTATCCGTTTTGTACTGTGGATGCAGAATTTGAAAAAGGAACTTAAGTCGAGCTTGTTTTGCTCTCGTCGATAGTGTGTTAAGGCCTGAACAAGCTAAGAGACGCGAGGGTGAGTCAGTAGGACGGTATTTGCTGTGAATGAACCTTACGGCTTTTCTTTGTACGCCTTCAAGTTTAGCTATGTTAGTTGCTGTGTAAGGAAACCAAACTGTGTTAGCATATATTAAAATATGTCTCACAAATGTCTTGTACGCCAGAAGCTTAATATTCATTGGAGCGAGCTTTAGGCGTCTTTTTAGATAAAAGAGCTTTCGCAGTGCAGTAGTTGTAATATTAGTTATGCGTGTTCCCCATTTGAGGTTTGATGTAAATGATATGCCTAAGTATTTATGTTGATCGACTTTCGAAAGAGACATGTTATTAACGGTATAGGTGAAGTGAGATGGCTGTTTTTTTTCTTGTTGTCGTCATTGACACTGGTTTATTTACATTAACAGACATTTGCCACTTGGAGCACCACTCGGCTAGCGTGTTAACAGAACCAGAAAGAGCATGATGGTCGTCATGGCTGTTAATTTCTTTATTTATTACACAGTCATCAGCAGAGTTTAATTTTGCACCCTATATTATTGGTTATATCGTTAATAAATATAATAAATAGCAGTGGCCCAAGAACTGAGCATTGTGGTACTCCAGATATGACCGGTACGATATCAGATGGCATATGATCGAACAAAACAAGCTTAAAGCGGTTTGTTACAAAAACTGTAACCCAAGCGGAAACTTCTCCCTTCCCAATAGCTTGTTCCAGTTTTGCGATGAGCTTGGCGTGACTTACGCAATCAAAGGCTTTAGAAAAATCAAGTAATATCATGTCAATTTGAGAACGATTATTAACACAAAAAGCAAGGTCATGAACTACCTCTGTTAGTTGAGTGATGGTTGATAAGCCTGATTGAAAACCATGCTGGTGGGGCGAGAGCATAATTTCGCGTTCTAGAAAGACTGTTATGTGTTTTAAAATGATATGCTCTAGTATATTGCATGAAGTGCTGGTTAGCGATATAGGTCTGAAATTAGCAACATTATTTTTGTCTCCTGTCTTGTGGATCGGCACTATTTTAGCCTTTTTCCAATCATGTGGCAGATTAGCAGTTGAAGTGACTTGAGAAAAATCTGTCCTAGATACCTACTGCACCACTCAGCGTATTTTTTTAGGAATTCATTTGGAATTTCGTCGGGACCGGTTGCTTTTTTAGGGTCAATGTTGAGGAGAAGATTGTGAATTCCGGCGTCTGTTATTGTTAAGGGATCAAGCACCGAGGCACGGATGGCGGGAGAGGGGGAAGTGAACCGTTGTCTTCCGTGAAGACTGACTGGAAGAAATTGTTGTATTGATTATCCATTGTACTTTTCTCGTCTTTTGTTAGTTTGGTTGTCCTTGGCTGGGTAGTGCGCTGATGTTTACAGAATCTTTGTGGACTGTTCCTCAAGAAGCTAGGTAGAGTGACAGTGTAGTAGTATTGTTTCGAATCCTTTAGTTCTTTCTTGAACTGCGATACCGCAGACTTTAACTTTAAGGTTGTGGATAATTTTTGGCTGACCTTGTTAACCCTACGAAGCCGTTTTACGCGCCGTTTAGCATGAATGACGTCACGTGTGATCCATGGATTCTTAAGCTGCTGTTTTTTCATCATTGGGATGAAATTTTTTACACAGTGCAGGACGATGCTTTTAAAATGTAGCCATAAAGTAATCACGTCAGTAGAATCTTCAGAAGCTTTTTCTAAGAAGGAATTGAATTCGTGCGACAGATGAGTTAGTATGATGGCGTAATCTGCCCTATGAAAGTTGAAAAAACTTTTTACCTTAGACGGGCTAGTAATGGAATGATCGAGCGGGAGTGTCAGCTATCCCTTCAATAATTTCCATTTTTGCTTCACTTATAGAAAAATGGTCACTAAGAAATATGAGGTCGAGGATATTTTTTGCAGAGCCTTGAATGCGAGTAGGACTAGTGACAGGTTGATGAAGGTTAAAATTTAGCATTATGTCTATTAGCACGTCTGAAGCTTCTGATGTGCAGTGCATTGTGGGCCAGTCTATATCGGCAAGGTTAAAGTCCCCCGCGAGAATAATCCTGGATTGATGGACATGACGCTGCATATATTGTTGAATTGCTGAAAGACATGCACAGTCAGAGGAAGGGCTTCGATAAACGCAACCAGTTATGACCGACATCCCATCGCACAATAGTTTGCAGAAAACTGCTTCAGCGTTGTCCACCTCGGGAAGAAGGACAAAGTGAAGAGAATTTTTTTATCAATAAGGCCACGCCTCCACCTCGTGAAGGCCGGTCTTTCCGGATGTTTGTGTAGTTTGACGGGGCAATCTCGTGATAAAATATAGCGGGAGATAGCCATGTTTCCGTGATGGCCATAATATCGGGATCGTAGTCGACTAGAAGGCTTTCTAAGTATTCCGTTTTATTTAGGACACTGCGGGCATTTACATTTATCAATCTCAATTTTTTGATAGCGCAGCTTGTGCGGTTTGACGGGCTATTCGGCGGCTTGTTTCTGGGTCTTTTTTTGCATCGGTACTCTCTCGTTCTTTTCTTCAACCCAAATATATGCGCGTTTGTTGATGTAAAGCTTGTCATAACGAAGGGATACTTTCTCCTTTTTTCGCGATTTGATTTTGCACTACCCCAAAGTTTCTTTCGTACGTTTCGTATTCTTTTAGAGAAGTCTTCACCAAGTCTCAGCACCCAAGATGCGATGATTCTCTTGAAAAACGATATCATTGACGCTGATACTTGAACGAAAGATAACAAGGCTATCCTAGGGCTGGATCTGCAGAGCGCCTTCGACAAAGTGAAACACTCTGTGATCCTAGCCCAGGTGTCCACACTCAACATGGGCACAAGAACGTACAATTACATCAGGAACTTTCTGACGGGGCGGACTACCGAGCTCTACGCCGGAGATCTACGGCTCCAACCGAAAAGGCTCGGCAGTGTCGGGACCCCCCAGGGCTCCGTCATCTCCCCGTTGTTATTCAACCTCGTTATGATCGGGGTGGCCAAGCGACTCTCTCGAGTTGAGGGGGTCCGGCACACTATCTATGCCGATGACATCACGCTGTGGGTTCCGGGAGGCAGCGATGGTCACATTGAGACCACCCTGCAAGAAGCCGTCGACGCGATCGAAGACCAGCTAAACGGATCCGGATTGATCTGCTCACCGGCCAAGTCAGAACTCCTGGTGTTACCAAAAAAGTACGTCAAACGTAACAAAAGCGAACCGAGGGATTACGAGGCCATCAAGATCGTCACGAGGAACGGTCAAGTGATCCCTGAGGTCGACAAAATCCGGGTGCTTGGCATGATTATAGACAAGCGACGGGGCAACGGCGAGACCATTTCCCGTCTTACAGCCAAGATTACCAACGCAATACGCCTCATCCGACGAGTCGCCAACCGCAAGGCCGGTATGAAAGAAGAAAGTTTGATTCGGCTTGTGCACTCCTTCGTAGTTAGCCACGTCACCTACGTTGCAGCCTTTCACAACTGGATGCAGTGTGAAAAGAATAAGATCAACGGCCTCATACGCCGAGCTTACAAGGCGGCGCTCGGCCTTTTCGAGTGTACGGACACCAACAAGCTCCTGAAACTCGGGGTCCACAATACCCTTGAGGAACTTGCGGAAGCGCAACAGACTGCCCAGCTGGAGCGGCTCTCTATGACCGAGGCTGGTAGGCGTATACTTCATTACTTGGGCTTCACGCCCAGGTTGAAAAAGGCCACTAGTGACATTCCTGTTCCTGACGGGACCCGATGCCGGATTCGGGTAGACCTCATCCCGAGAAACATGCACCCTGAGTTTAATAAGGAGCGAAGAGCGGCGAGGGCCAAATGAATGAGGAGGGAATGAAAGAAGAAAGGAAGAGATAGGTGCCGTAGTGGAGGGCTCCGGAATAATTTCGACCAACTGGGGATCTTTAACGTGCACTGACATCGCACAGCACACGGGCTCCTTAGCGTTTTTCCTCCATAAAAACGCAGCCGCCGCGGTCGGGTTCGAACCCGGGAACTCCGGATCAGTAGTCGAGCGCCCTAACCACTGAGCCACTGCGGCGGGTCCAGGACAGTGAAGGGAAAGTATATTTTAAGCGGGTAGAAGTAACCAAGCGAAGGTTATCTTATTGGTGGCTAAAATCAAGAGAAGAGTAAAATTTTATAAGTCATGGCTAGGTGGCTTGAGCAACCGCCCGATTTAAAGGGTTCAGCCGTATCCGTCCATCCATCCATCCATCCGTCCGTCCGTCCATCCATCCATCCATCTATCCATCCATCCATCCATCCATCCATCCATCCATCCATTCATCCATCCATCCATCCATCCATCCATCCATCCATCCATCCATCCATCCATCCATCCATCCATCCTTGAAGAGCCTTACTTGCTGAGAATGGTTGCCGTGCTTGGTTTTGGCAGTTCTTCCTATAGAGAAATTTCTGCTCGCTCCCTCTTCAGAATCAGAATCAGAATCATGTTTATTTAACATCATGACGATGTTGGGTGCGCCGACAAAAAGCCATTGGGAAGGCTTGACGAGGCCAACGCACCCCACCAAGGCATTGCAGTGGTACACAACATGATAGCACTTCCAGAAAAAAGATGAACAAAGATGAACAAAAATAACAAATTTGGCATTAGCTGTACATAAATTCGGACTCTTTATTTAATTGATGTGGGAGAGTGTAGCTCAACATTTGATAACCATAATTTGTTCGCATCCTAGGCACATATCATTTGGGTGTCTCTCGTGTAGAGTACTTTGTATCTGCATTTTAATCTTGATAGATTTAGCATATTGCAATGTTTGTGATTAACACTGGCTTTATACCACTTTAGAAGTAAAGCTTCGTACAGCTGTGGCAAGCGGGTGATTCGAAGTTCTTTTAAAATCGGTTCGGTGTGTCCTAGTCGAGGAGCATTCATAATATTTTCACCTGTGATGCCTCCCAAGCGACGGCTAAATCACTGCTACGCGCCAGGGTGCAAGACGGGATATGCTCGAAATGGACATAACCGCAAGCTGTCCCTTTTCAAAGCTCCAGCTGACGAAGAACGGCGACATAGTTTGGCAACGGAATTTACACAGGTTTGACAAACCACTCGACGTCGACCGAGCAGTGTGCAAGCTGCATTTTGTGTCGCGTTTCATAATGAGAGACTATGTGCACATTGTGAATGGTGCTGAAGTACGAATTCCTAGAGGATCACCAACTCTTTCCCTCGACGCGGTGCCAACAATCTTGCCGAACTTGCCCAACTACCTGAGCACCAAGGCAAGAGAGGAGACGACGACAAATAGTCACTCCTGAAAAGATAAAGCGTCGTCGCACTGATGCCCTATCTCCTACTCGATCCGACGACGTTGATCGCGGTGCAGTGGGACACGAAGGAAACGATGCTAGTGCTGACTGCGTTGGTCTAGCTGATATTCGCAACCTCGCGCTTCCTTCGAAGTCTTGGGCACCGCATGCATTTCCAAACTTTCCTGGGGCGCGATTACGGATTGGTCTCAAGAAACTGTCTCAATTTTGAGATCGTGACGTCAAAATGACGACACCGAGTAATGCCGACCGCCGAATCGGCCAATGCGGAGCAAGGTTGCGGTGGGCTCCGCCCCTAAACCACTATTCGCACGACAAGGGACCGTAGACTAACGTTTTGCAGTAAAGACGCAGTGAATAAAAACGAGTAATGTTTTATTTTGCTAAGAAACTGTAATTAAAACCCAACAGCACCAAGCAAAAGAAGCAGTGTTTTCATTTTTGCAATTAAGTTTGCTGTTCAGAAACTTTTTTTGCCGCGAAGGTGTGCTGTCAGCGGTATAGCGTGAACATGTTAGTCTGAAAATGAACAAAAACGCAATGAAGAAAACAAGTAATGTTTTATTTTGGTAGTAAACTGTGTTGCAATCTCAACAACACGAGGGAAAATTAGAAGCATTCTCAGTTTTGCAATTAAATTTGCTGCAGGTTAACTTCTCTTGCCATGAGGACGCGCTGGCAGTGGCATAACGTGAACATGGCGGCCTGCAAGAAAACAGCTGATTCCTGTTTTTTCGCGTGTCGTCTAAAATCAAGGTATTTTGCGGATGTCTTAAGTGCGCATAAAAATCTGATTGAAGGCAGTGAATGCTACGGGCCTGTCGAGATCAACTTACAAGCAGCGCTCGGCTCGAAAATCGACGAAGACAACTTTAGTCTGTGTTCTCGGTCGGCGCCTATCGATCACCGAGTGACGTGTGGTTCTGTTTATTTTCTTTAGAAAGTACCAGAAAACCATGAATCATCACATGGAAGCAACTGCCGACAGACGGGAGCAGACAGGTGCAGCTGCTGATAGCTTGCAATCTCGGCGCGGGAAATGAGCCGACACGGCCTGCCTCTGTGGCAGCAATCACTCTTCTGCCTTGTAACCAAGTGTTGCCGCCCACATCGGGCTAAACACTTGATGTGCCGTTTGTATTTTTGTAGCTCCGTTCCGTTTATGTTCAGTTGTTGCCGTAGTTTTTTTGTTTTTTTTCCTGTGCAAGATGCAGAAATTGTGATGCTTATCCTCCACATTAAACTGTTTAGAGAGAAAGGAAGCACTTGACTTGATAACTTTGCTATTGTCACCGAGGAGAGAACGAGCTTGTTCCATTAACGTTATTTACTGATCATGTAGTAGATCCAGGGTCAACCAGGAAAGAAGTAGTTTGCTTGTATAGAGGCTAATTGCAACTGGGCAGAAAGTTGAGCAAGTTTGTTCATGTTTGCTGGTACACAGCGCTTGAATTGCATATGATCCAGGGCAGTGAGGGAGGTAGGACAGGGCAGTGATGTGTAATATGTTATTGTATTTTGCTCGGCAGGCGGAGTGATGTTGCTATAACTGGGTTTGGTGAGGGCAGTGTTTGAAGGGCTTTAAATACTTTGCGTAGCTTCTAACATGCACTTCCTTTCAGGTCGGAAGACCACTTGGTTTTTTTTTTAAATTATGCTCCATCATATCTGAGGCACCCTGTATACAGGCCACTCCAGTTTGAAAGGGAACAGCCCGTTGAAAATGACTAGGATATTAAATACCCAGGCGAAAAGTAGCTTGAAAGCAGTTGCACTTATCACACATATTATGTGATAGCATAAGGAGCTTGTCCGGCCATTCGGCATTGTCACCGTCTCGTGTCATCATGGACAAGACTTCATAGCCCTGTGTTACGCAAACCAAGCTAGGTGTCAGTTATGGGGCAATAACCGAGTGCTCAAAATTTTCCATAATGGAGCTGCCTGTATATTCTTACAGCTGTAGAGCATTTCCAGTAACGGTGTTGCAGATTTGTGATTGTAAACTAACCTCTACTCACACACCATCTCCTTGATGATGTGTCTGTGATGTTTACACATCTCTGTGTATCAGTGAAGATGTTCTAGTAATTCAGCAGTCATTGTAGCCACTGCACCTTACAATCTTTATTATGCATTGTTGTACAGCGGTCTCCTTGCCGTAGGTACAGCTTTTAGCACAGTGAAACCCCTAGCCACACACTATTAAGGTAAAGCTTTGCTTTGTTATTTAGACTACTTATATGTGCCAAAATGTTTTGTAGTCCGGAAAATGCATTATGTACACTGTACTATGCCATATTTATTGTACAGGTAGCCTCTGTATGAAAGAAAACATGCACTTTGAACTCAATTTTTTAGAATTTTTTTCTTAACTGCACTCAGAAATGCCATATGGTAATTGTACATCAAGGTAAAGTATGCTTGTATGTACACTGCCTTTTCTGCAATAGAAACACTTGTGTCAAATGCTGTGCCTAAAAAAATAAACGCGCTTACTGAATGTATGATGCAATAAAAAACAGCTTTTTGATTGCAACAAGCATCACAAATATTTCATGCCTTATTCCAGTACTACACGTTTGGTTCATGCATGTTCGTCACACAGGTAATGACCACAGGCACTTCACCAAGCTGGAAGGAGACAGCAGAGAAGGGGCAGGTGGGCTGACATAAGCATTGACAAAAGACAGTTCAAAATGATCCTTTCAGAAATCGGGCGAGCTGCTTCAACACCTTTTCCGTCTTCAGGAAGAGACTGCAACATGCTGCTGAGGGACTGGAAGATGTACTAGCAAACACACTGAAAATGAAGTGGCAGCCGGTGGGGGGCACTTGTTTGTCACTGCTGGCTTCTGGCTGCACACAGGTTGGCCAAGGGCACAACCACATCACACAATTGCTCACACACTTGCAGATGTGTGTTGTGCACTGACACAAGGAAATGACAGTGGCAACAGGGGAAGAGTGGCTGATATGACTCTCTACGCCAGCTTGGTGAGTCGTCTCTGGACGCTAGGTTTTCCATCGCAACTGCCGCTGCACCATCCCTCGGTACGCCTTCCTCTGGAGACGGGTCGTCCTGGAGAGGCCAATTGTACGGCATCCTGTCTGTACGAGGTAGCCACCATTTAGAGGTGACCCGTTGTTATCTGGGTCAGAGGCAGTGATGATGCGCACTGTCCACTTCCACTGGCAGTGGTGCATCCGGTGCCCTTGAAAGCAACGGAAGCAGCTCTTCGGCACACCAATACAGCGCTCAGCCACAAATTGTGTGAAAGCATGTGGCGTGTTGTACAGGCCTTCTGCTGAGTCAGGTCTGATGCCACGCAACTGGTGCAGGCAGCCATGGCTCCAGTGGGTAGACAGTCTCCTGCATAACAAAAAAAATGACGCAGCTAAGCATGTCCCTTCTCAGTGATCTCAGCAGCATTACAGGACACTCTGCTATACAGTAGAAGACTCATGCCAAGTAGCCCACATCCAGGCTTTGCTGAATATGACATTCAAGAGCATACATACATGCAGGATTTAGATGTATAAGTGAGCACTACTGTAAGGTCAGTCTTTTACCACCATATTCATATAAATGATGCGCTATGATTTCCTACAAAACACAAGCGCTGTCAGGTGCATTTTGCTTCGGTTTCTTCAACAGGAAAGGCTATGCATTTCAAAAATGTAATATGTGTCCTGTGTTTCTGCTGCAATTATATTTAACAAAAGGAAAGGGTGGCAATACACTGTATCATAGTGTAAAGTGTCTGCATTTGTGTAACTGTCCAGACTGATTCTTGTAGCTTTAGCAGATCCGCGCAAATGCATAGTGCAGGAGCTCAATAGATGTGACTGAGTTCGCCCGTCGGGTGACACGGCTATTTTACTGCTTACCCAGAAAAAAAAAATCACCGTCGTCCAGCAGGCCTTCCTCCGCCTCGGAATGCCCTGGCCAGCAGACAAACGCGTCGCGGAAGGATCCGGGTCAGCGCGAGTCCACGGCCAGGATGCACATGTTCGCGCCACAGATCTGAGAAAAAACAAGCACAGCCCGTACTCACTCTCGCTGCCGAGGCCCGCACTTGTAGCTCATGCACTTGTAGCTTGTAGCACTTGAACTCATGCAGTCAAAAACAGTGGCCGAGGTATACTCACTATCACGTCCGCAGAGTAGAACCGCTTGCGGCTCGTTCGCAGCCCTGACCCCAGACTCCTTGATAGTGATGAGTGCCCAATCGACACACCCGACGACGCCGGAGATGCTGCCGCGGCGAACGTTTAGGCAAAGGACGCCCTCCTTCGCCGCCGCCTTCTCCTCGGGTCTCCTCGGAAAGCGAACACCCCCCTTCTGTGACCCAACGTTGACATTGGTCTCCGCTGCCCGCCGCAAAGGCTTGTTCACAGTCGGTTGGGCTGCGCCGACGTTTTATTCATTTACAACGGCGCCTTGAAACCCACCGGAGGCGAAGAAGCGCAGCTCGCACAGCACCTGCCGCTCCACTGACAGCGCACTCACCCGCGCACCTCCCAGTTCAACGGCGAGTTCGTCGCACAGACACTGCGCAGTCTACTCGAAATAACTCTCCCGCGCGTCAAAGTCGTCTTCATGCACCCTCCGACACCGTTGCTCGCGCGGTCACCCGCGTATACGACGATGTAAACAGCCGCCATTTTCTGTCTCAAACGTGTTGATACTACCTTTTCCAGTCTCAAAAAATCGTCTCAATCTGCCCGCATAATTAGATGGCCAACGTCAACACTTCTGCGCAATTTACGACGTCAGACAGTGACGAAAAAAATCAAAATGGCCGCCGCCCACGGCCGACCAATAGGAGAGAGGCAAATGAGACACTTTTTGAGACAGTTTCGATTGAGACCGATCCGTAATCGCGCTCCTGGAGTGGCATACGTTGCCTGCACACTGGACTCCCGCTCAAAGGAGCTCGCAATGGACAGAGCAGTGTTTTTCGATTGCTCAAGCCTGGACAACGTTGAGTGTAAAGTGTTTGTGTCAGAAAATCTGGTAAATAAGTGTCGTTTGGTGTCGTGCAAGAAGCAACCGAGCTCTTGCAAACAGCTGCAAACATTCCCGTGTGCTGTGAGCGGCGGAACCGTCGTTTGTGGCTGCGTGTGAGCTAACAAAAGCTCTTCATGCACAAATCCAGTCAAGAAGAGGAGCCCTCTTCAGTGTGAACTGCTCACGGAGATCACCAGACGCTGGTAAGATTTAAATGCTCATTATTTCACGAAATGTAGAGCACTGGAGATACATTTAAGTAAAACTACTCCAAATAAGTTTTTATATGGTCATACCTGCTTCATTAAGTTTTATCATGTGACAAGAAATATTAAAGAATACTGTATCACATTTTGTAAGGCATTTGAAGGATTCAGTACCTTTTCTATTTTTTGCAGGATTGTTTTGCACACACTGCAAGTACCTCCGCAAGACCCTACAGACGAGAAGGTCACGCCTGAAATGCCGAGTGACGAAAACTATACTTGACGTAATTTGTGCAAAATCCGAGCTTCGAACAAAAAAGCTTACAGACTCGCATCAAAGGTTAGAACACTAAGTTGTGTTATCGCTAGCATGAAGGAAGCTGCTGCTTTCACCGCCGTGAGCATTCTGCAGGACAGAATTCAATCTTTGACCCCTTAGCAACAGCTTGCTGTAAAGCAGTGCTTTCAAGCTGCAAAAAGAAAAAAGCACTCGAGGCACGTCATACGACAAAGAGTGGATGATTTAGTGCATTCTCCTGAACATGCGAAGCCCTAGGCTTTATGAATTCATCCGCAGACGAAACACCCTAGCGCTTCCAAGCAAATGTACCACCCGAAAGTATTTGTCAAATTACACGGGCAGTATTTGAGTTCAATCAGAACATGCTAGAAGCACTGAAGAAGAAAACTTCTGTAATGGACCCTTTCAGGTGTCACGGCGGGCTGACTGTATACGAGATGTCTCTATCGGAGCCCCTCTCTGTTGACAGTGCTGGCAAAGTTGCTTGCTTCGTGGACTTGGGCCCCTACACGCCGAAGGAGCAGGTACACCTGCTGTCAAATCATGGGCTTGTGGTTATGTTCGTTGCTTTAGTTGGAAAGTGGGCTCAGATCTTGGGTACATTTGCAACCCATACCAACATCAAAGGAGATCATCTTGCAAAGATTATCCTTGACGCCACAGTTCTCGCTAAGCAAGCAGGTCTGTTTGTTGATTATGTAACATGTGATGCTGCGCCATGGAATCGGAAGATGTGGCGAGTGATGGGTGTGAAGGCAACAACAAAGGAGATCGTAGCAAAGAGGCTCCACCCATTGGACAACAATCGTTTCCTACATTTTCTGTCGGACTTCCCTCATCTGGTGAAGAACCTTCGCAATCGGCTTCTGCAAACAACCTTCGACACACCAGACGGAACAGTAAGTTCATTTCTCATAATAAACAATGGTAGGCATGACTATAGCTTTCGTGCACCATGTTTTGCGCCCTGGCGCAGACCTGGCGCAGACATGACTGCCTATAATATGGCTATAAAGTGTGTCCACCGCTTGTGGTTCATATGAACATGTACAATTTTTATTTTGCATTTGCATCACAACACCAGATGTAATAGCTCATTCATGTTCGTCTTCAATTTGATTTTTTAATATAGGTATCCCTGGAGCCACTTAAGGAAGCCCTCAATCTAGACGCAAACAATATAACGCTGAAGGCAATGCTCCGACTGACAAAAGTGCATCTTGAGCCTAACAACCTCGAGAAGATGAGAGCGTCCTACGCTTTTAAGGTGTTCAGCTCGGACACACTAAAAGGCCTGCAGCTCTACAAGCACCACCTTGAAAAACGTTGTGGAAACATTGCCGCTCACAGATTTTCTCCGTTGTGTATTGTTAATTCAGCCCTCCTTTTGATATTCGAAATTATTGTCATCTTGCGCTTGCTTTTGCATTCTTATTCTGTCCCTTTGTAAAAGGCCTGTATATTCCAACATCTAAAAGCGACATGGGTTATATGAGATCCCCACTTCGGCATATTTAAAGGTCACTCATGTTGTACAACACTTGGGCTATTTTGCATTTCACGTTCTTCGTCGAAATGCAGCTACGGTGGCTATAATTCAATATAGTATTGCCTTTTTTTCAGTGCTTAGATGTTTTTGTCATTTTCTTTATCCGCAATGTCACATCCTCTTCATGATTGATACCATCAATTCAGCAACCTTAAAACCAATTATGGTTACTTTTCTACAGGAGGATGGAGTCCCTGATCACCACCATGACGTCGTTTCCCATCTGAAGCTTTGAACCTGACTCACCTACAGTGCAGGAGCTTGTGAATTTCCTGGACTTCTTGAATAAGTGGGAAGCTGATGATTTTTGAAGCCGCGAATGTACGGCTTTTCCCTCCACCTCTTTCCACTTCTTTGTGGAGAATAAAACATATGTATGTATGTAAGAAGGGGAAGTTCCTGAGTGAATAAACATTCAGAGCTCGGCTTGATGACATCACACCTGAGCCAAGACAAGCTCGAGAGCACATTCGGTACAGTACGGCATTCGTCGGGTTGTAATGCCCACCCAAGCCCACAGCAATTCCTAATAACCATCAACTGCCTCAATTATTATAATCTGGCAAAGAGCTTCGCTGGGTCAAATGTGCCTGAGGTTATGGTTAGCTCCCTTCTATCAGTCAATGACCAAGCGGCAGGTTCTCACAAGCAGCAGAAACTTATTGATATGCTGATCAACAAGGGGAATCTTGATGAAGCAGAAAGGGCTCTTAACAAAAAAGAAGCTATGACAGAACATTCTTATAACAATCAGAGGAGTGACTCAAGCCTTGCGTACTATATTGCAGGGTATGTTGCAAGAAAGTGTATCTTGAAAACAAAATGTCGTCTGTGCATGGATCAGCTTCTGTTACCAGCTCCCGATGGCAAATATTTGAATGCTGCCACATTTACAAAAGCCTGTGACTTTGGTCGCTTGCTCTACCCCGCATTGAGCCTCTTCTAGTTTGTCAGTCAGCTTGAGGACGTTTTCACAGGATGTTTTAGCTCTGGAGAACTGCATCACGACAGCATCATGGATGTGCTTGCTCTTCTGAACAAGACAGGCATGAACTCTATTGGATGTGATCAGCACTTCAAGGAACTCGCCTCAAATTTGACTAGGTTTTATCTTGTGACCAGAATGCATTTTTTTGTCAAAGGTCTCAACAAGTCTCGTGACTTCGCCCAAAGGAGAGCACAGCAGCATTTAAAGTTGAGCCGTGTGTAGAAAATTGAGATGCAAGATTTTGTTGAGAATTGAGTGGGGCACAGTATATGTAAATAAAATTTGTTGTATTTTTAAGCGGGGGGGGGGGGCGGCTATACAGCTGGGTTGCCGTGCACAAAGTTTGCCTGACCTATTATTGGCGCTTCTCTCAATTCGTGGAAAGTTGCTATTAGATACATGAACTAGAACTCCACTTTTACTAGGTACAGCCTTTGTCAAGAACTCACGGGGTTTGCTTCAAGGCCGTGTAGTGGGGCTCCTGTAGAACTTTTGGCCGTTCAGCCCCTTGGAGGTAACGGGACCAAAAATCTTACCTTCAGGAGATATGAAATGCTGGAAATGCATTACGAGCTACGCGGTGTGGCTCGGAAGCGAACCCCGTCGGCTCTAATTTTTTATAAAGGCTCTACTTGCACTGATGCTGCAAGTAAGTCCACTAGCCCGCCCTTCTAAAGAACTGCGTGCGTTAAAAGACAACGAAAGCGTTCCATGCGACCGCGGCACGCTCCTCGCCGAACCCCGGCCTATTCCCCGTCGTGAGTGTGTGCCATGGCATTAAGGCAACAACATCGCAGTCACTGCATTCCGCTAGGCTGCTACGTAATTCCGTGTCGCAGCGTCGTGCAAACTAAACATGATCGCAGATGTACACGGGGGAGAGAGCTCCTGTGTAAAATTCCAGGCATTTCACTTACTGCTATTCAAGTTTTATTTGCATCTATACATGTATAGATGACGGTAGTACAGACAAAAAGCCAAATGAATTCGGCTTGACGGGGTTTGTACCTCCTACATAAATGGCACTGTGCACAATAAAGAGAACACAAACTGCTACGTATTGCTTTGCAGTTTTTTATGGGGTGCGTGAGGTCACAGAGCATTTGCATAATTCATTTTACTAAAGAGGAACCCTGCATTTTTCCATCCATTTTTCAGAGTAGGTGGCCGCCCTTCAATGGCATAAAACATAACATATCACTTTGTAGACTCGAAGACATGCAAAGAAACCACAGTATATTAAACACACTTGTGACTAAACTGTGGACTAGGTTATAATAAATAATTGTCACAAAGAACCACTTATTTCACTGCTGCAGGTACAGAAATGCACAAGGAATCCACTGCACAAATTGCATTGCACAATAATATAGACACTAATCAATAATACATAATAGACATTGCAACAATAGTACAATAATAGACACTGCACAAGAGCACATACAGACAAAAGGTGTGACAAATAAGTCATTCACCTACCACAGCAGGCACTGTCTGATGTTCAGCTCAGTAAAGAAAACAACATTGCACTTAATTGCCAAAATACTTTAAAATTTCAGATTAAAACAAAGAACTGTCATTTAAACCCTGGGCTAGAAAGCATGCAGGACGCAAACAAAGGAAGGCTCATTGCACTACAACAGGCAGAAGTCCGCCAAAGAAATCACATGAGGAAACTGCAATAAGATACCTGCAGTGCAATTTAAAGTAATTAAATGGGCGGTGTACAAGTTATGGACAATTACTTTTCAAGAAAGATTTGGGCTTTTCTGTTTTTGCCTTTTGTTCTTTTATAATATGAAGTTGATCATTCCTTTGTTTGCATAAGTTGTTAAGCATTATGTTTGCTGCACACTTTGCAACAAGTGTGACAAGGAGCTCGTAGGCATGCCCATTTTCACATGCATCTATGTCCTCAAGCCTCGGTAGAGAGTTGAGCGTCAGTTGCCGAACGACATTCCTTTGGTTGGGCCCATGGAGAAATTGTGTGCAGGCACTTTGTGTCACAAGCTTTGTAACTACAACCTCCGTGTACATGACTATTGTAATCGCAAGGGCAGAGGGAAATTTGAGTCCAGTTGTGTGATTAAGGAATGGGTGTCTTCTTCTATTTCCGTCTCACTTCCGGTAACAACGAAGTGTCCTCGGCAACTTTCACACTTTAAAACTTTCATTGTAGCATGCGCACAATACCCGCCAACATAACCAATAACTGGCATTCGTTCTCTGAGTGCATCAAGGTCACTGTCTACAACTTGAACACTAAAGGAGGTTCCTACATCTCTGACACTGTCTCTTCGATGTTTCTGAAGTCATCAGTGCTCATCTTTGGCAGGGAATTTTGAAGGCGAATCCTGCCCTCTGTCTCACAAAGCTGTTGAACAGATATGTGGTACTGCCCACCAGCCATTTGCCGGAACTATCCAAAACGGCTCTCGAGAGGATCCGTTTAAACTTTCCCTAGTAGTACGTACTTAAAATGAAGTTCACTTATGCAGTACTTTGCCAATGCCAGTAAGGAATGAGCAGATAGCCTTAGGGCACACAATGTGTCCTGGGGAAAGGTCCCCAGTGGCATGCCCATAAAATTCCCAGACGTCAAGCCAGGTAATGAAACCATTCAGAAAAGCTACTTTTGGATCATCTGTACTGCGAGACCTGGGTTCTTCGTAAACAGTACGATGATGGAAGCCTTTATTTGGCGTTTTTACGTTGACAATATTCCAACTGCGAAGAATGATATTGATGAAATCTGCTGTTGCTTCCACATGTTGAAAATCAGCTTCACCACTGCGAGCTGCCAGGGCTGTCGCTACGTGCAGATTAAAAACCTGCAATACCAGCTTCACATTTTGCCGTTCCACGTTGCTCGGATTAAGTGCCTTGGATGTCAAGCCGTACTAAGACTTTATCAGTAGAGATGACTCCTCTTTATGTATATCTCTCAAATTCTTAAATGAGGCAGTCATTTTACATTCAGGACGAACATCATTGTTTGAAAGCTCGAAGCGTGGGTAGAAAAAGCAAGTCCCCGCATTTTTCTGATTCAGCCAATTGTTTCTGATACACTTCAAAAGATCTACAGCATCTACCACATAAAATAATGGCCGATCTGGATCTGCCGGACGTGGATAAACATGACGAAGCATTGGCTTTGGCAGAAACATCTTCATTACTTTTCTGTTTAGAGAGTTATTGTCACAAACAATGGCTATGACCCTGTACTCAATCTTTTCTAAGCGTATGATCACCTTCTTCAGTATGGCATGAAGTTGGTCGCCCTGTATGGTTTTTACCGGAAGAATGTGTGCTACCTCCTTGAATGAGCTCAGCAGACTTTGTATCATGAACACGTGTACAGATGTGGCTGCCTCGCTGGAATTCACTGCAGCACCACATATGCTGCCCCCTCATAATCAAAACAAGGCTTGATATGAATTTCGTCAAGCATCAACGTCACTGTCTTTTCATGAGGCTGCAGATGTGTAAATCTCTGGGAAACATACTGAAGAAACGTTGCATCACAAGAATCAATTTCTGGGAACATTGTAAAGATGAGCACCTTATCCTAATAGTGCTCGGATGGGGCAAGGCTAGTGTACTTGTTTTTCTCAAATACTTGTAGGCATGCGGCGATATTGTGTGCAGAATGCATGCAAACACCATTACCTGCGTGCTGTACTGAATACGCTCTGCAGAGAGAAGTGTTAGCTGTTCCTTTAAAAATTTCACAGCCCCTTTCTTGTTGTCATTAATGCTTGCTTCCAATTTGTCTAGAAGGGAATTCACTGCGAGCGACAAGTGGCGAGAAGTACAACGCTCGCCAGACTCGTCAGACAGCATGCACAGGTTGTTCAAAATTTCTAGGGGGGAGGCAGACGGTGAAAGGGGAGCTGCGTCTCACCCATCACCCATACTCTCTGACGGGTGCAAATAAAGTGCTTCCTCTCTCTCTCTACAACAAGAAGCTTACTTTGCAAACCGAGTGTGGTACAACAGCGCTACCAATATTCTTGATCGCAGATCCTTGGTAGCAGGCTGAGACTTGGAGGTTTTCGAACACTGTTAATGACGCCTTCAACCAAGGTTCACTATCGTTGGTGATGGTCAAAAACATCATACACTTTTCTTTATGAATCACAGTCCACTCCACTGACAATGAGGCCACTTGCAAGCGCGCCTTTAGTTCTTAGAATGACGAAAATTGGTCTCTCTCCTGCTCCGCTTCATATGACGCCAGTAATCCTTTGACCGCACGGGCGAGTTGAGAAGGTTCTAGTCGGCTCCTCTTAGCATCAGGTGCTTCTCTCTTGCTGCTGTCTGGTGCTGAAAGGTACGAAGGGCAGTTGGGAAATACGGTAGGCACCGATCCACGGCGTAACCGCAGTACTGGAAATCGAACTGTAAGAACATTTCCTCTTCTTGAATCCGTGTACGATGCCGTCGTCTCGATGCATGAAGCGTCGAAATTATTGGCGCAAACCTGCACAAACGTACAAACGTTTCGTAAGCATCTCAGAATCCATTTATTAAAGTAGTCATGCTAGCCCCTTTGTCTATAAGCGTGTTTGCATCAAAGAAATGTGGCCACAATCAATCTATCTGGGATTCGGAAGTATCACAATAAACGTGCTGATTAAGTAAAAGCAACCAGGAGCACATACTAGTACCATAAACATTACTTATCTTAGTGTACGAAGTGGTCATGAAGTCCTTCCTTGGAATGGCGCTTAACCAGTTCTTAAAAGTGTCGTCGTCTTTTGGGGAAAAAAAAACACTTGTATCTTCCTGCCCGTATCGTAATTGCCGGTGCAACCCGGCACACAACACTTGTTCGGAATTTTAGTATCCACTGCACATCGCACACAGAAACAAAATTGCCGCAAAACAACGACGAGAGACGACAATCCCGACCACGCCGCTGCAACCAACTGGCCCGCGCGGCGCAGGGAGTGTGAAAGAACAGCAGGGACTAAAATCATGTCGCTGGCGATGCAGCTTTTGCAAGTCTCAGCCTGCCAGATGTGACGTCAAAATTTTGGGCGCGGGCCTGAAAGCTGTTCTGGGGGTAATGCCCCACTCCGGTTCGGTCTAAACAAAATTCGGTAAAATGGGTTCGAACCCGACCGCGGCGGCTGCGTTTTTATGGAGGAAAAACGCTAAGGCGCCAGTGTGCTGTGCGATGTCAGTGCACGTTAAAGATCCCCAGGTGGTGGAAATTATTCCGGAGCCCTCCACTACGGCACCTCTTCTTCCTTTCTTCTTTCATTCCCTCCTTTATCCCTTCCCTTACGGCGCGGTTCAGGTGTCCAACGATATATGAGACCGATACTGCGCCATTTCCTTTCCCCCAAAACCAATTATATATTATATCACATCACCCTCATCTCCAAGCCATCCAGCCAGCCGACTATCTTCTGTGGCGATTCTGGACTCAGCACACATCACACCGAAGATGTCCAGCACACACCATGAGCACACCACTAACATAGCACACCAAACGGCGTTTTCAGAACACTAACACACCACTGCCGTTGTCCGTACAGAGTCATTAATAAACATGTTCGTGTCCACAACCCACTCCCTTGTAAAATCACATAATACCAACAATAGCAACAACCACAGGGTAAATCCCAGAGATACATTAACACAGCAACAACAAGATATATCCCAGAGACATCCAGAACTGACCAGTTAGCTCTATCTCTATACAAGTCTAATTTGTAACATATGACCTCAGTTTTGCTTGGCCCATCCAAAAACGTCTCCCCATTGATTTGTAGTAGAGCTGTAATCCTCTGTCTGCATTCAAATTGGTCTTCTTCAGTACCTCATCCCCTCCTGCGTTTTTCTTCACACTGAACGTGGACACCTCGGCAGCATCACCTGTCTCCTTGGCCACTACCGAACAAGTTGCCCTGGGGGCCTACCGCCGTACGGGACCTTTCTTCATATTTCTTCAACATATTTACATGTAGAACCCTCTTAATGCCATTTATCAATACCTCAAAATCGATATCCATTTTCTTCCATGTGACAAGGTATGGGCCATTCCATTGCAACATTAGCTTATCATGATCCATGGGTAGCAACACCAGAACCCTGTCGCCCGGATTCAGATTTCTGTGAATGGCTTTCTTTTCATAACATCCCTTGAGGCGTTCACGCGCCTTTTCCAGGCTTTGATGTGCAAGCCTGCATGTTTCCTTCAACCTATCCCGCAACTCAAACACGTATATGTATGTGGTCTTGAGATCTGATGCAATCTCTTTATTAGCCCACAGCTCCTTGAGTATTGTAAGTGGACTTCTAAAGGCTCTCCCATATAACATCTCGAAAGGCGAGAAACCAAGACTCGTTTGCGGTACTTCGCGGTAAGCGAACAAAAGAACTGGAGATATTTATCCCAATCAGTAGGTCTCTCCTGGCACATTTTCTTGACCATATTTTTGAGGGTGCCGTTGAACCGCTCTACAAGCCCATTACACATGGGATGGTAAGGCGTCGTCAGTAACTGTCTTACTGACAAAAGGCGGTTAACCTCCTTCATTAGTTCCGATGTGAAGTTCGAGCCCCGGTCACTCAAAATTTCCCTCGGGAACCCATAACGCGAAAACATTTCCACAAGACCCTCCGCCACTTGGATACTGTCAATAGTTCTCAGTGGAATAGCGCCAGGATAACGAGTGGCCACGTCAACTAGAGTAAGCACATATCTATTGCCTTTGGTGGATACTGGAGAGATTGGCCCCACAATGTCAATAGCCACTCGCTGAAACGGTAGGTCGATGGCTGGCATCTTGCCCAGAGGAACGGGACCAACTCTTCCCTTCGGAACTGTGCGCTGGCACACATCACATGAGCGAACCAGGCGCTTAACGTCGCTCTGAACAACCGGCCAAAGGAACTCCTCGGTGATCCTAGACGCCGTTTTTTTAGCACCCTGGTGTCCGGCCATAATGGCGTCATGTCCTAAGCGTAGCACGGTCTCTCGCATATCTCTCGGTAACACAAGCAGTTGGACCCGCCTTCCTGAACTAAATATGCATTCCCTGTGCAGAAGGCCATTTACATATTGATATTCGAAGGACGTGCGACTCTTCTTTCTTTTCACTTTTTCCCTGACTCTTTCGAAGCAGGTCTTCAGGCTCGTGTCTTCTTTTTGCCTAATTGCAATTTCGCCCGGTGTTACGCTCAGGCACATCGTAACAGGAGTAGAGAGCGGACGCTGCGTTGCTCGGGCTGTCACTTGAGCTCTTGTCTCCATGCCGACGAGAAACTGACTGCACCTGTCTGAGCTGTCGCGGGCCTTTCCTCCTTTGGATGTTCTTCACCATCGAGCATCCTCCACTCGAGATCAGGGTCTTCAACGCTTCTTGCGCCCGTAATGTTTCCCAAGATGAGATCGTAGATGGGTTGGTCTGCGCATCTTTCCACTACCTGCCCAGTATAATATGGCGTGGACACTAGGATCCTGGCTTCAGGAAGGTACCTTACTGTGCTATCTACAAGAGTGACAGCCGACGCTTCCCCTGTAAGATCCTCGTCCTTCACCAGGCTTCTACGAACCAAGACTGTGTTAGCTCCGCTGTCTCTAAGTACCAGTATAGGACGGTCTCCTATTTGCCCAACCACCACTGGCATTGCTGCTTTCGACTTGTGTGTTCCAACCACTGCCTCATTTTCCAGCGGCGTTTGCTCTCCTTTCAGCTGTGGAACTTCGGGTGGCGTGACAAGTTCTACCCTAGAGTCGACAACGCATGCAGCTCGGTCCTGCGTTCTGTATCGGTACTCATCCAGAGTATCACCTCTCCTCTCACAACCTTGACACACAACCTGTGTTTTTTGGGCAGCGCTACTAGTTCGACAGTCAGCTGCACGGTGTCCCACCTTGCCGCAGAGAAGACACCTTACTGGCGCCTTAAATGCACCGCCATATACCCTTGGTTTTGCCGCATCTGTCTCTAGGGTCTTTTGGGTTTCCTCTTTTGCCTTACTCAAATTTCTTAGCCCTTGAGCTTCGAGGAATTGGTCTGCAGTGTCTGCGAACTCTTCCAATGAACACAACTTTCTTAAATTCAGGAATAGCGCTAGCTTTGAGCTGCAGCACGCTAAAATTTGCTCTTTGACCAGCGTGTCACGCACCCCTTCAAAACTCTTTTCTGTGTTTGACAAATCAAGCCACCTATCAAAATAGTTGAATAGCCTGCAGGAAAACTGCTTAGCGGTTTCCGAATCCTCAGGTTTCGCGGTGCGAAATCTCTCACAAAAACCATCTGCCGTAAGCCTGAATCTTTGGAGGAGTGCCTTTCTGACTTTCTCGTAGTCCATGGAATCAGCAGCAGGCATCCTTCCAAACACATTCACCGCCTCTCCGACTAAACACATGCTTAATGCCGTGGCCCATTCACTGCGCTCCCAGCCTTGCCCCAAAGCTATCCGCTCGAATCGTTGCAGATATGCATCCAAATCATCTCTCTTATCATCAAAAGGAGCCATCAGCTTTCTTGGACAAACTGGCCGGTCTAGGAGATTCTGTACCCGCTAAGAAACGCTGATCATTGTCCGTGATCTCCTCATATCTTCCCGCGACTGCGCCTGTTTCCACAAAATAAACTCCTCCCGTTCTATCCTTCTTTTCTCCTGTTCTTCTGCCTCGCGGGCTCTTCTAGCTTCTCGCTCTTCTGCCTCGCGAGCGCCTGCGCGTGCTTGCTCCCTTTCCTCTCTCTGCCTATCTGCCTCCTCTTTCTTCCTCTTTGCCTCCTCCTCATAGAGACGCATCGCCTCTTCTTTGCTTAACCCCAGCTTGAGCGCCAGTTCTAACGTTTTTGCCAAATCCATACTTTCTGCCGTCGAGAAAATGGAAAAATCCGCGACAAAGCAAAAAAGAAAAAGGAAATGTATCCTGGCCCAGGCTCGCCACTCATCTTTGTCACGGATCTCTCCGGAGAACACTCGGACCGAAAGAATGGACTAGGCGCCGGGTGTACCCACACAAACGCACATTTAATACACCCTACGTGACACACACTAGAACACAAAACTAACACAAACCACAAAGACTATAAATACACACGCCCCGGGCACACTGCTACCAGCGTCTACTACTAGTATTCTACTATTAGCGGTCGGCGTTCGTGCTCACAGTTGGTTCGGTGCGGCTGCGGCGTTGTATGCATCCCGTAGCCGGCGTCGAGGCTGCGTTCGGCGAGCTTGGGCTGGCGTTGCTGGCGGCGTCGCTGGCTGCGTCGTATAAGCTCCAGGTCCAAGCGCCCGTGGAGGTTATGCCGGTGTTGTTGGCCTTGGGGGCACCACCCGGATAGGTGGCAACAGCGCTGGAGACACCCCTGGCCATAGCAGGCGGTAGCATCCTCTGTTGACTCCCCGGAACGGGCTCAGGCACGGCAGGAAGTCCGCGATGCGTTGCCGTAGAACGCTAGCTCACCGGAGCAGTAGCCGGCGTCGCTCTCTTCCAGCTGATGTGTCCCTGACCCGCCGGAGCCTCCGCTTCTCTGCTGTTCCCCCCAGTGCCTCGCTCTCACACCCCATTTTATAGCCTCATTGTTAGTCCACGTAAACCTTGTCGTCGTCTTCTCCTTTCCACCAATCATCTCTCTCCACCTCACCGAATGCTTTTTTTTATTATTCGGTTAATCCGTGTCGTCTTCTTCACACCTCTTTGCTTTAAAATTTAATTTAGGCTCCTAATGTATGTGACAAAGCCTTGAAGACCCGCACTCAACACCTCTCCGCGATGCCACTCAATGCCCTTTTGCCTACCTCGAACCCGCTAGCCACTGCAGCGCCACTTAGGTTTTTTTTTTCAAACGTGCAGGATATCTATTAGAACTTTGATTATCATCATGGCTCTAGATCCTGAATGCCCTGTGTTATTACAGCATAGAACGCTTATAACGCATATCGAGGGAGTCGGGAAAATCCGCATTATAAACGATACTGCACTGTAACCAAAACGTAGTTTTCCATGCATTCGCATTTTCAGAATGGCCAGCCTACCTTTCAAAGTGCACCTGACAACGCATCAAATGCACAGCATTACAATCACAGGGACCAAAGAAGTTTATTTGATCTTTTTGTTGAATCGTTGTAATGAATGAAAGAACGACGTTATTTTAGTCTGCTGCTGCGACTCAACTGCGTTGCTAATGGCTTCATGTGCAAAAACAGTAAGGTACTTGAGCGCTTGCTCGCTGAGGTTTCTCTGAGCGTCGTAGAGACGCAGTTTGTTGCAACTGTCGAGCGCGTCTTTGCATGAAACTTCTCCTGCACTTTCACTCACTTCGTCAGGCTCATCCTCAGATAGAGGCTCAATGCGACCGCGCATCGCTGCCATGATGTCTTCACCTGTGGCGGCTTCATACAGAATGCCGTCAGGATCGGCGACGACGACGAGCTTATCTCGTGCCGGTCCTTGAAAGGCTGAATACAACCGTCCAATGGGCTGAAACCATCATGCCCCAAAATGTTTGCAAGGCACCTGGCCTTGGCTTGCAGTATCGAGCCACTCACAGGAACGGTCTGGGCCTCGACCTCCCGAAACCGTGTAAACAAAGCGGCGACATCTTCGTACTTCGACGTACGAATCCGCTTCCTTGCACGCAAAGCGGATTCTTCCAGGAGCTGTTGTCACAACTTGTCGCTGTTCTTCCAAATGGCGGACACAGTAGCATTGGCGACACCATACTTTTTTCAAACTGCTCTTGACGTGCCTCACAATGCACTGCTTGGTTTCGAGAGCTTGCATTTTCTGGCTTTCGGAGGAGTAGACGCCATTGGAACTGAAGACAGCCGAGGCTGGTAGACTTGCTCACGTTGTCAGCTGGCTTGCCTATTTTGTCAACTTTTCGCTACACGCGACGATACATATTGTGCTCATGGGCTCTGGCGTGACAAGAAGCTGCCGCACGCGCGCGTGGTACGAGCTGCTCTTGCAGCGTCATGTCATGCGGCTGCGGCCGCCGCTTCTTGCATGTTCGTCTGGCCGTGCCATCACGTGCTTCCCAGTTTTGTGCAATCAGTGTGCCCAACGGAGGCACATCAGAGAGTGAGAGGAAAAACGCCTGCTTTGGGACTTTTTTCTATCCTCTCCTGCCTTCAGCCTTGCGTAGAACCACGCTGACAACGCTCCCCCGCATGTTGCCCTCTTCTTGTCAATTTGGGAAGCATACTCCTCGCGCCCGCCTGTACCCACGGGCCCGCGCCGGTACGCGGGCCGCCAGGGTTTCAAGAAACCGCACTATATGTGGTCTTCGGTTACGCGCTGCCGCGTATTAAGCGGTACGCCAATACATTGAGCTCCATGGGACGCGAAGCAGTTATCACAAAAAGCCGCATACAATGCGGTACCGCATTATAAGCGGCTACGTTATAAATAGTCTGAGCTGTATAAAACTTCATGAATTCTCCAAAGACACAATCCAGTCATTTCATAGAGGTCTCCAGAGTGAATGCGTTCTGCTTTATTTTCAGAAAGCATTCGATACATATTGCTATCCTGCCTCTATGCCTGGCTCAACTCGAAATATATGCTACTTTGGCTCTAAAAGTGCTTCGCTGACCATCCACAGAAAGCGGCAATAAAGGGTGTCGAAGCAGCCGCCATGCTCATGTCTTCTTGCCTCTTGATTACATCAGGACTCTGCTTTAGGCCCCCATTTTCAGCAGTGATATTGGTTCTGGTGTAGCATAAAAAATTGGACTAACATGGATGACTGTTTTCCTGCAAGAGAGAAAGATGCTGACAGCTTACCTTTACAAATTGATCTTGAAACGTGTGCTGTTGTTCTCAAAAGTGACTCGTCCCTAATAGTTGTCACCTAAAAGTGTTGTCACCTAAAAGCTGCGCCCTGTGCAGTCACAAGTATTATAACGAATGAAAAATCTGGGGGTTTGCATCACATCTCCAACGCAACAAATTCTTCTTCAGGATACTGAGTGGAATTACTTTAAAGCAGCGAACTGTAACCGGGCCTTGGTACGTGGCCAGTGACAAGGCTTTGGTTGGCGCAGCGACGGCAACACAGACATTGTACGCATGTTGTATGGCTGAAATAGTGATTGGAAGTGCAGACTCTGTTTATAAAATGCCCAATGTGACCAAATACGAGCCTCAAAAATACTTGCTCAAGCGGGAAGAGGACAGTGACATGCAATTAATGTTTGTGACACTGAAACGTCGTGTTGTGTGCAGAAAACACTTGAACAGAGGCCACGAAATCTGCAGACTTTAAAGCGAATTGTGCAGGAATGAACTGCTGCTTGGCTGCCATGCTTTAGGGTGGGGAGGGAAGCCTAGAGTAAATGTTTCACTGGATTTCCTGAACGTTAAAAAAAAAACCTTGGAATTGCCCTTTAAAGGACTAAGGCACCCAAGTTTTGCATGCATGCTTTCTTTCAAATGAAGTGATAGACATTACAATACATGCATCACCGCGTGGCGTTCGCCTATGACCGCTACATAATTTATGGTTGAATTTCTTCTTTCATGCTGTTTCGGTTTCATCCACTGAACTACAGCTGCGACGTGGCATTAGGTCATTTCAGGCGTTCAAAAAAGACAATGTACCAAATTTACCTACTTGCGTAATTTACGCACTTTTTCCGGTAATTTGAAGCTCCAAAAAGGGTGTGCGCAAATTATGCGCACATCCTAGCTACATTGCCACGTATACAACAGCCCCACAACTCGCACTCTTCGCTGGTAAAAAAAAAGGTAGGTTGCAAATACAGGTCGATGCACAACGCCCCTTTTCCCGAGGCGGCTTGCGCAGCGCAGCTCAAAGCAATCAATGCTCAACAGTACACTCGCAAAGCCAGCAGTCACTGGCAGATGGATACAAAAGGCACTAAAACTGCACCCTCACATGTGCCTGGCTCACTAGCGGCAAACGAAACCGCCAACGGCTCTGTAGTTTCAGGTTCTGTATATCAGAAGTTTGTGCCAGGGAAAGTGGACTGTCAGCATGAGCGAGCTAAGTAAATGGCGCGCAATTCAAACTTTATTTACCCAAACTATTTACAAATGAATTAAAGTTTTTCTTCTTACATGTCGAGCTGTCAGGGAATGGGCGAGGGGCAGTAATACGCGGTCATGCTCGCCCCTCACATGCAGCAGGTATGACTTTGCTGTGGCTTTGGCGTGGGAGTGACATGGTTAGATCATCTTTATAGCGGCGTGGTGGAACCTTTACGCCACTCATATCAGTCGCAACTGCACACAGCGACGTGGCCGCGCCAATCTTCTCAAGCCTGCCTTGCGTGCACGCTGGCACAGCAGGGAGCATAAAATATCAGTTATATTTTTTTCATAAACTCTGGTATAAATTACGAGTGCACAAATTAAAGCAGTAAATATGATAACTGCTGATATGTTGTCCGTCAATCTAACTCTCGAAATGGGTTGGCTTGAATGCTGGACTAAATCTATGTATCAGTGATTATATTGCAGTTTCATGCTGTGACCTTAGTTCAGTTACATGTAGTAGGCGTCGCTTGGTTGATGAAACCGAAACGGTTTGAGTGGAGAATCCGATTATAAATTATTTAGAGGTTGTAAGTAAATATAACACGGTAACAGTATTTTAACTACTAACTTCATTTGAAGGAAGGTAACTAAAATTGGTTGTCTAGTCATTTAATCGTTAATGATGGTATAATTTGCAGTTCCTTTCCCATCAGACAACATGGAAGCACCACTCGCAGTGCTTAACTCTGAAGGCGCGATGCGTTCTTAAATTTAAGAAAAAAGAATCAAGGTGCAAAAATGGCGAAGAAACACTGTGCCAAAGTTCTTTAAAGGAGTCTGGCACCTATTCTCGAATACGCGTGCATCATGTGGGACGCCCACACGTGTTCATATCAGTAGCCTAGAAGCGTTAATAAACTGAGCTGCTCACTTCATCAGAAGTTTTAAAATTTTCGAAGAGCACTTCAAATAATGGCGACTAAACTTGTCCAGTCTTTCTTTGCGCTGCAAACGATATCGCCTCACATTATTGCTGGACATACTTTTTAAGGAAATACCCTTCGATAAAAGGTATTTGCTGCACTCAATTTGGGTGTCTAAGCGGCACGAGCACTTCTGAAGATTAAAGGGATACAGCATTAAATTATACGCGGTCTAATTTTCTACTACAATGAAAGCTGGAGTTTTAAGATGACTTAAAACACATCCTTTTTTGCACAAAGCCAGCGGAAACCCCTTTTCCCCCTCATTTCTTTCTTGAGCTGGTGCACCTGGTGGCGGCGCCCCGAACTACTGCTCCTTGGAAGCTGCGACGTCACGCGTCTGCCTGCCTCCGTGCCCGGCAGCTTCGGTGGCACGGCGTGCGCCTGCTGCAGCTACGTGGACGCTACACGCCACGTAGGGGATGCGCTGAGAGTGCCGCCGATTGTGCCTGGAGTCTTTTGAGCTCGAATTTGATCCACGCAGCTGCCAGACAAGCAAAGGGTGGGAATGCCACAATATTATTCCGCTAAAGGTTGTAACAGTAGTGCTGCGGGGGAAGGGACACGCCATATCATGCCTTTCCAAATGACGCTAAGCTCTGAAGAATGGATCCGTATAGCGCAGGTAGCCTTCGCGACAAGCCTTCTTGGTTCGAGTTTTTATCGTGGGAATTTAATCGACAGCGCCTAATATATAAACCTTTATCTGTTCCGAATCCACGACTGAAACGACAGTTCCTCAAACCTGACTCATTTCTGTACATAATGTCACGTATATTTGTGAGGGAGACGTTATTGAATACCTTGAGCCAGACAAGAGGAAGCGGTTGTTGTCCTCGATATTGTCAGGACTCGGTAGAACCCCGAGGAGAGCTGAAGGTAAAACGGTTTACTGGTTAACCAGAAAAAGTCCCTGCGCACTTCAGTTTCATCTTCTTCTTGCCTCGCGCTCGTAGACCAAGTCTTCATCTTTGGCGTCTTCTTGCATGCGGCATTTGCCCCCCCCCCCCCCCCTCAGGAAGCATCGTCTCGATGGTAACAAAAGGAAGGAGGACGTCAAGATCGGTCCGAGTACTACGGCTTCATACGTACAACATGGACGACGTCGACTTGTTGCAGGCGTCGCTTGGATGTCGATAACCCGTCCGGCATCACCTCATACGTGACGTCGGTTAAACGTCGCAGCACAACATAGGGCCCGAAGTACCACCGTAATAATTTTTCGGAGAGTCCACGACGGCGAATAGGCGTACAGACCCACACTTTGTCGCCAGGTTCATACATGACATGTCAGTGGCGAAGACGGTGGAGTAGACCGGATGGTTTTTCAGGGGGTGATTTACGACGTTGGCAGTCTACGCACGTCCGTACATAGTGCTTCACTGTCGCCGGTAGTTTCGGCCAGTAGTGTCCGCGCTGTACTCTAGCCAACGTGCGGGTGTAGCCTAGGTGGCCGGCGGTTGGCTCGTCGTGACACGCTTGCTAGACTTCCGTGCGAAGAGCTGTCGGAACGACGAGTAGATGACTGTTCTCCCCAGGACGGAAGTTCTTGTAAATTACGTCGTTGCGAAGAAAGAATGACCCGCCGCGGTGGCTCAGTGGTTAGGGCGCTCGACTACTGATCCGGAGTTCCCGCGTTCGAACCCGACCGCGGCGACTGCGTTTTTATGGAGGAAAAACGCTAAGGCGCCCGTGTGCTGTGCGATGTCAGTGCACGTTAAAGATCCCCAGGTGGTCGAAATTATTCCGGAGCCCTCCACTACGGCACCTCTTCTTCCTTTCTTATTTCACTCTCTCCTTTATCCCTTCCCTTACGGCGCGGTTCAGGTGTCCAACGATATATGAGACAGATACTGCGCCATTTCCTTTCCTCAAAAACCAATTATTATTATTATTATTATTATTATTATTATTATTATTATTATTATTATTATTATTATTATTATTATTATTATTATTATTATTATTATTATTATTATTATTATTATTATTAAAGAAAGAATGACGAGAGGCTGCGGGCGAAAATTTTAGGCACATCCGTAGTTCGCTTCTCCAAGAAACCAATAGGAGGGAGCAATTCCTGGTCCTCTCTCTGCTGTTGGGCAAGAGTTGCGTCATCTATGACTCCTAAAAAAACAGTGTCTTCATCGGTCATTGTGGAGGGTCCGACTGGTGCTCGCGAAAGGTAGTCAGCATCCGCATGCTTCTTTCCGGATTTGTAAATAACCGTCATGTCGAACTCTTGTAACCGAAGGCTCCAACGCGCGAGTCTCCCTGAAGGGTCCTTTAAGTTCGTCAGCCAACAGAGAGAGTGATGGTTGCTAACGACTTGAAAGGGGCGAGCGTACAAGTAAGGGCGGAATTTCATAACCGCCCATACAACTGCAAGGCATTCTTTTCCTGTTGCCGAGTAGTTCGCTTCAGCTTTAGACAGAGTCCCGCTGGCATAAGCAATCACTTTTTCCACACCATCCTGGCGCTGCACCAATACAGCACCTAAACCCACATTGCTTGCATCGGTACGAAGCAGGGTAGGGGCGTCGTCATCAAAGTGCGCCAGGACAGGTGGCGTCTGTAGGCGTCTCCGGAGTTCATTAAAAGCTTGGTGCTCTTCTTCACCCCAGCGAAAAACAGCGTTGTCGCGTGTCAGTGAAGTTAATGGCCAGGCAATTCGTGAGAAACCAGCAATAAATCGACGGTAATAGGCGCAAAGCTCTAGGAAGCGCCTAAGCGTCTTTTTGTCCATAGGTGTTGGGAACTTGGCGACTGCGGAGAGCTTTTCAAGATCAGGCGGAACACCTTCTTGGCTAACAACGTGTCCTAAGAATTGCAGCTCCTCGTAACCAAAGTGGCACTTCTCGGGTTTTAGTGTGAGGCCTGCAGATCGTATGGCCTGAAAAACAGCTACCAAACGGCGTAGATGCTCCTCGAAGGTTTCCGAAAACACGATCATGTCGTCAAGATACACCAGGCATGTTTGCCACTTGAGTCCTGAGAGCACAGTGTCCATCAGCCTCTGAAATTTTGCTGGTGCCGAGCATAAACCGAATGGAAGAACCTTAAACTCATACAACCGTCAGGAGTGATGAATGCTGTCTTCTCCCGATCCCTCTCATCTACTTCAATTTGCCAATATCCACTTTTCAAATCCATTGAAGAGAAGTAACGTGCATTTCGTAGCCAATCAAGGGAATCATCGATGCGAGGGAGAGGGTACACGTCTTTTTTGGTCACTTGATTGAGCTTGCGGTAGTCAATGCAAAATCGTAAGCTGCCGTCCTTTATTTAACAAGTACCACGGCGGAAGCCCAGGTACTCTGTGACGGCTGGATAACGTCGTCTCGAAGCATTTCGGCCACCTGACGCTGAATAGCCTCGCGCTCTTTCGGAGCCACACGGTAAGGATTTTGTCGAATCGGGCGAATAATGTCATCCGTGATAGTGCGATGTTTGGTCAAAGGTGTTTGGCCAAACCGCGATTCTGAAGCAAAACAGTCTCGAAAGTGATCTATTAGATCCAAAGGACGTTCCCGTTCTGAAGACGACAGATTTGGGCTCACATCGACTATGGGTGCGGGCGCCTTGCTATCAATGCGGAAAGCTGGGCTAGTTGGTATGTCATCATTAATTAAAAGACTAGCGCATAAAACTGGGACGCAGACAGAGAAGAAGACAGGACAAGCGCTTGTCCTGTCTTCTTCTCTGTCTGCGTCTCAGTTTTATGCGCTAGTCTTTTAAATAATGGCACCTTGCTCACTGATCCAGTTGCAGCACGAAATAGTCTTGGTCACTTGGGACGCTATCGAAGAAGGCCACAGTTGTGCCTTTCGGAATTTGCCGACGCTCGTCGCTGAAGTTTGTCAGCAGCACTTCGGCGTGCCCATTGGCCAAACTGACTAGTCCTCGAGCTATAGAAACACCTCGGCTGAGTATCAGGGTGACGGCCCGTTCGGCGACGCCATCGCCGGTATGCGCCACGTCGCACTTCACTTCAACTAGAGTGCACGATCGCGGAGGTAATGTCACCCCCTCATTGGCAACTTGTAAGGGCATCAGAGGTACTTGCGCATAACCAAGGTCTCCATGATTTTTGGTGAAGGCAACGACGTTGTCCCGAAAGCTGATCACAGCCTCATGAAGGCGCAGAAAGTCCATGCCCAAGATGAGGTCTTTGCAACAGTCTGAGAGGATAACGAAGCTGCCAACGAACCCTGAGTTTCCTATTCCTATGTGGGCAGTGCACTTCCCAGTCGGTGCCAGTAGCTGACCCCCAGCACTTCTTATTACTGGCTCAATCCATTCGGTTTTTACTTTGCGCAGCTTGTCAGCCAGTTTTTGACTAATGATTGAAAAATCCGCCCCGGTATCCACCAGAGCGTGTACCTCCAGCCCATCAATGCAAACGGCGAGGTCAGCGCTAACAACGTCGTCTGGGTTGCTCGTCTCTCTCGGCATTTGCAGCGGAAGGGCGGTAAGGTCGGCGCTGTCATTTTCGTCGTCGGGGCTGCTTATCTGGTTCGGCATGTTCGGCGCTAATGTAGGCGGCATTTTCAGTGGTAGTGCGGCAGCGTCAATGTGAACAGAGGCGCCACAGTCATGGGTTCCGGTCGGCAGTTGCGGCGGTACTGAGGGCTTTGAAACTTTTCGACTGGTTGCAACCTCCCCTCGCGAGGTTGCGGCGGTTAGTTCCCCCGGCGAGGGCTCGGGGTCCGCCGTCCGCTAACGTCAGCATCGCTACGACGCGTCGGTGAAGAATAACGCCGTGGAGATTGGGAGCGGCGGCGGAAGCCCTGTGAGTCGGCTTCCCTGCTGAGCGGCGGGTCCTCGAGTTGGGCACGGCCAGCGTCGAAATGGCGTCGAGCAGAACCAGCCGGAAAGGCCTGCCCCTCTTGGCGGTAGCGGCAGTACCGATACACATGGCCAGGTTGTCCGCAGAAGAAGCAGAGGGGTCGGCTGTCATAAGAGCGCCACAGGTCAGTCCGGCGCGGCTGAGGGCGGCCGGGACGTGCCCACTGAGGCTCCTGGAAGAACCGCGTCTGCTGACGGCTCGCTGAGCTCGGTGGGGCGTGGTCTGGCGGCGGACGACGAAGGACATCCGAATAGCTCGCGGGTTGCGGCTCCGGCTCATAGTAAGGCGCCGTGTTGACGGCCGTGTTGCTGTTAGGTTGGGGCACGTGGTATGGTTCGCAAACGGCTGCCGCGCTGTAAACTGGATGAGACTCGTGGTATGGTGCATACGGTGACAGAGCACGCCGGAGCTCTTTCCTAACGGCTGCTGCGACGGCCTCTAGTGACTGAACGCTCGTAGCAGTACTTCGCTGCAGCTCCTCAAGGACAATTTTTCGAATGAGGTATCGAAGAGTGTCCCCATCGGTTGCAGTGAGTGCCGCCGCAGTCGGCGGAACACCGGTGAAGGGTCGGTCGTACTGGCGGCTCGCTCGATAGCTGTAGCGTCCTTGACGAACTCACTGACGGTTTGAGGTGGGTTGCGCACCAAGCCGGCCAACACATGCTCCTTGACGCCATGCATGAGATGTCGTAGCTTCCTTTGCTCAGTCATACCGGGGTCGGCACGGCGAAAAAGCCGAGCCATGTCTTCCGCAAACATAGCTACGCTTTCATTTGGCTTCTGGACGCGCACTTCAAGCAGGCGCAGGACATTCTCTCGTCGATCAGTAGTGGCAAAAGTGTCCACCAGCTGGCGGCGGAAGTCATTCCATGTGGACAAGCTGGCCTCATGGTTTTCATACCAAGTTCTAGCAGTATCCTGAAGTGCAAAATAAACATTGCAAAGCTTCTGGTCCGCGATCCACTAGTTGAACTTTGCCCCTCGTTCAAACTGGTCGAGCCAGTCTTCCACATCTTCAAACGCGTTCCCGCGGAAGCACTCCGGTACCTTGGTGTTGTGAAAAGTCACCGACGTAGGGGTGGGAGGTGCCATGGCTTGGAAGACCCGGCGAACTTTGACGTTTGAAGAGTCGCCCGGTAGATGGTTGTACTCCGGGGAAAGGCCTAGACGTCGGCGGCTAGCGCGATGGACAGGCGTGTCGATGTCCGGGACTCGCTGTAGACTGCCGGATGGAGTCCTGTACATACCCCGCACCTCCACCAGTGTCAGGACTCGGTAGAACCCCGAGGAGAGCTGAAGGTAAAACGGTTTACTGGTTAACCAGAAAAAGTCCCTGCGCACTTCAGCTTCTTCTTCTTCTTCTTGCCTCGCGCTCGTAGACCAAGTCTTAATCTTTGGCGTCTTCTTGCATGCGGCAATATAGAGGTAATAGTAGTCGATAAGCGATAGCGCAAGCGCTACATAGTTGTCTTCCAGGTCAGCTGCGTGCCACCTCGCAATACAAGGTGGCAATATTCCCTAGAAAGAGCTAGACCAAAAGCATGACAGATGCGCTTCAGCAAAAAGGGGACCTAAACTGCATGAAAAGTGCAAGTCACTTATAAAGAGCGTGGAGCTTACTGCAAAAAATTACTCTATCACATGTTAGCGCACGTAATTACAGAGGATAGCCATAAATGCAGCAGCATTTGTTAGATGTGTATTTTCCTTGTCAATACACAGTTCGCAAGCAGTTTCACTTGTTCCACAGTTTTTTCGCTGATTCAAGCAACCTCCAATGGAAAATCATCTCGGATGCGGTGCGGAACAGAAATACATATTATAAACGCTCCCGTCTCCCTTATTCTGAATTTCCAGTACATTTTTATTCCTGACTATGAAAGCAGCAGCTGATGCACGGTTTTGTGATTTACTTACCCGGTGTTTCTAACTATCTACCATGCTTGTTTGTGCTTATATTCCTTTACTTATTTTCGTGGTATTGTCTTCAATGCGTGTTGCTTTCAACCCATGTTTTCTGCTATTGTACCTTGATGCAAATAGGTGCTTTTTGATTTGTGTACCTGTCAAGGCAATATGTAGGTATTGAAACAAATAACTGAATCAAGACTAATTCCCTATTTTCACCAGCTCCACCATAAGACCGAAATCTCCAACTGCCTTGTTTTCAACGACTGTTGACTTCGTTCACTCGAGTAGCACTGTGCTGTGTTGTGTCCCTTATCCTCCATCCTCTCTAGATGCTGTTGTCACCTGTATGTCATGCATCAACCAGCCCCACTGTTCACCTGATGACGGAAGTGGTCTTTCTGGTGCATGAAATGAAAGACAAGTGAAATTGAAATAAATGCATGCAGTGTAAACGCATTGGGGACTGGGCATAGTAATCTTCAAAATTTTTACAAAGCAGTAGGTGGTGTACCGTAATAATGTGCCCTTTTGTTTAATTCAGGATTTGTGTTGATCATTCATAGATTATTTACAGGTTTCTAGATTTGTAATATGCATGACACCTGCTTTACAAAGTGCACTGAACCATTTTTAAAGCTTAGGCTGATGACAGTAGTGAAGTGCAAGTGTTGGTAGTGCTTTGTATTTTACGTTCATGGAGGTTTAACATCTCAAAGGGACTCACGACTACGAGGGACGCTGTACCTGGGGTCCTTTGACGTGCACTGACGTCGCACACAGAAGACTGGCCACTAGAATTTCGCCTCCAACGAAATGCGACCGCCGCGGCCGGGATTTAACCTGCATCTTTTTGGGTCAGCACCCAAGCGCCATATCCACTGAGCTATAAAGGCGGCGTGCTGTCTTCAAAGTAGTCTGAGCAGTCATTTAGTAGCTGTGTGTCGTGTAGATAGTGATTAACTTCCGCTTTTCGGTCAGAGGCTACAGCTGGCTGCCTTAAGTCTTGAAGAATGTCATGTAAATGGTTGGGAACATAGCAAATCAAATGCACTCATAGTGTGGTCTCTCTGCATAAATGTACCTTTTTTTCTTTTTACACAATTTCAAGCCTGCAAGGAAAAGACTGAAAGGAAGGGGCAAGCGCAGTTCATCTCAAAGAGAGGGGTGATACGTTTGTCCTCGGGAGCGACAAAGAGGTACCTAGAGTGCCACTGCACCGGAGTAGCTGTGCAGTCTGTAGACAAGGCCTTCCTTCCACCGATTCGTTCGGCGCAACGCGAGCGACGCGTCGCAGTTCATCCACCCAGTCACTTGGAGATCCGGCACAATGGTTGCCCTTTGTTTTCGACCCCCCCCCCCCCCCCACCTAGAATTCGGAGGATAAAAATAAGGTCATCATCACTTATTTTGCCCTTAAAGGCCTCTATTGAGGTATTACATAAGCTTGAACATGAAATGTTAAAACTTAGGTACAAACCAGGCTATTCAAGTTTCATAGCCAGGAATTTAGTGTTACCAAGAATGATAAATGACCTCTAGTGCATGTTTTTCTTTTCTTGCAACAGAAACGACAGGATGCATAGGACACTGCTTGCTTTTATTTCGTTAAACCTTTATTCAATGCCCCAGGAAATGCAGCATTCATGGAGAACCTGCTGGCCTTTCCTCTTCCTTCGGCTCCTTCTTTGTTTTCGCTTTTGGGTCAACATGTCATGGGTAGCGGTCATACAATGTTGCTAGTAAGAACGCTGGACACTACCTCGTCTAGGCCTCTCACTTTGAAAATGTACTGTTTGAACTTGCCTTCAGGTCACACCATGCATAAGAAGCACTAAAAATGCAGTTCTATAACAAGTACAAGGCATCCAATAGTTCCCGTGCAGTGCTTTTGGCATTGTGTTGTGGCAAATTCTCAGAAGCTGCAGTTTTGGGTAGAAATGAGGCTTAACCCGATTTATGAGAAATCTGCTAGAACAGAGTTCCAACTGAAAACAAATCGTGTTGAAAGAGTACAGAACTAAATTTGAGTTGTTTTCTCAGTTTAGAATGATGAGCAGCGCACTGAAAAATGGCCACGCAGACTGCATCAACAAGCGGTGAATAATTTATAACTGCTTTTTTTCGCTGTTTTGGTTTCAACTGCTAAACGACTGCCGTGATGTACACAACGCGTCGTGAACATGCGTATGGCACTGCTGCCATCCAGGAAAGGACGCCAGAATTCTTAAACCACAATGGGATCAAGTTATATGTGTACACATTGAAGGCTTGGCTCATTTGTGACCATATCTGGAAATCTTTCTGTCAGCGTACGGATGCCGTAAAAAAACGGGAAAGAAAAGAGCAAGATGCCTCACAAACAAACAAGTTAGTGACACTAAGGATAAGCTGAACCACAGATTTGGCATATAGTAGCCCTCTCGACTGCTTTATTCATTCATAGATGTTTCCAGTCTTTTTTAGTTGTTTTTCTTGAAAACCGTTTTTTGCTACTTATTTTTCCTATATATCTGGCTGTGCAATGAACTAGAATAAGTAAATTTGTCATGCTGCAGTTCCAAAAATATGCCTGCATAAAGAGTTTTTTTTTCAGTCATTCCAACATACTTGACATTTGGTAATTACACATCTCACCTTTATGTACATGTACAGTAATTTCCCTCTTAGTGGACTATTTTATAGTCGCACTGCTGGCGTTTAAATTTATGTATATTTAGCAAAATTAAAAAATTTAATCTCTTGTAACATTTTCATTAGGGCCCACATTCAGGGCCGTCACAAGGAATTCGTACTCGATGAAAAAGTAGTCCGTTATTCGAGTAATAAGAAAGCTAAATCGCAAACCGAAATTACAAGGTCACGAATTGTGCTGCCTGTGGTTTGTTTAAGATAGTGAAACTTTAAAATGCTGATTTCCTTGATTGTTGATTCGTCAGCGGAGCAATGCAAGATGCTGCAGACCATGGCCCATTGTTACTAAGTGCGATTTTTTAAAGTTTTATCGTTCTGTAGTATTCTATTCTTGTCTGCTGTTAATTTCTTTCTGGAAAAGTCTCATGGGACGCAGAGGAGAATTTGAAGTTGGCTTGTATTGATAGAATTCCACCTCCTAATCATAAAAAGACCAGTCTCGCTAAAAACACACCTAGAACGTAGAAAAAAGCAAGAACTGAAATATGGGTATCGCTGCCGCAGGCTAACTTCGCAAGTTCAGGTGAGATGACATCACCAAAATAACACTATCTATGAAGCTGACAAATTCCCATGAAGGTTATGCATCTGAGTATTGGAGCAAGTGTCATTTCCAAATGCTAGTGCACTTTTATCACACAACGAAGACTGAAAAAGGCAGCCTGAACTTTGCAAGTTAAAGACAACTTTTACTTTGTGGCGCCAGAGGCAGACAGATCGTTTCGGTATCCTTGGTCTGACGATTCGTGTCCGTGTGGCTTCATTTTTGATGTGCCATGATTTACAGGTGTGGCAGCAGTTAACCCAAACGCCTTCTAAGTGGTCTTCGGACGCAGTTTGTCAGTACAGTAAAACCTCGTTGATACATTCCCGGTTCGTACGCTCAAAATCATGGACATTATAAATGTCCTCTAGAGTTAAACTATATCTTTTCCGGTTAATACGTACCCGGAAACGCAATTTCCCGGATACTACGCTTAAAATTTTTGACAAATTGTGGACGTATAATACGTTTATTTGCTAACGGCACATGTGCAAACATACAAGTGGGCCAAATGAGAGGGCACATGACGTTTTTTTTTGTTTTTTTTTGTGGCAGTCATCCATTGTGGTGGCTTTTCTGCAGTGCCTCAGTGATACGAGGCAAAGCACCACCGCGCCATCGAAAACAAAATTAAAAACTGCGTGCTACCATTCGCGATGGCCATTTCTGCGGGGACGTGATATGAAGAGCAGAAACGCTGAGGTTTCTTCACGGTGCATAAGGGAAAGGAGGCGAAGCTTCTACCGACTACAGCAATGCACTTATATATGAATTGACCCGGTCTGGGAAACGCAGCATAAAAAGCCGCACTGCAACAATTAGCTGCCGCAGTGGCTTTCCCACAGTACTGGAGCAAAGAGGCGAAGCATCCGAAAATTACAAGAGAGAGATTTTGGTTACTTTCTTCAGTGCCATCGACGGACCGAACGCGTTACGAATTTCCTTCCGCGCTAAAGAAAGCGCGAACGCGGACTGAATTCAGCGAGCTCTGGAATAGAATCTGTTCAGCTCTTGTGCCAAGAAATACCAGTCGGCATTTTTATAAACTTAAATTGTCAATAAATGTCTTTTTACCTCAATTAAGCAGTTACATTTCTCAAAATCAGGCGGTTTGGATATGTTTCTTCCCGCAAGTAAAAAAAACGTATCAACGAGGTTTTAATGTATTCCTGTCAATCAACGGCGCAGACACATCACAGCTGCCACTTAATGCACCTGCAGCAGTGCTCACAATTAAGAAGCCTCCCTTCAGATTCTTTCCACGGAGCACATGGTTAGCGGCGCTAGGGACGGCACATGCAACGACATCCGTCTATCCACTGAACACGAGGGTTCCAAGGTTCGAGCGGCGCTGTCGAGAGAGAGACTCAGCGGTAACATAACACCACACTCAGCAGATCAAGAGGCGGTAGCTCGTCTGCTGTCAACTCGTAAGTGCCCAAAATTCATGGTATCCAGCTAGTCCAGTTTCCCAAGTCCTCAACAAAAGCATTGCGCACTCTGTGGGGCTAAGTTTGGGGAAGTGCAGGACAGAGCTAACAATTTATTGCGAAAACTTTATTCTCGGGAACGGGATCCGTACCAGCTGCTGGCGTCACCGAAGCAACAAAAGATGCCTTCAATGTCTAGCCGGCGGTTGCTTTTATTTCTGCTGCTGCTAGCCCCGCTTGCAGTCAGCAATCACGGAGTCGCGCTTACGTCATGGTTCACGTCACTTTTTGGAGGTGACATCATCAGAGAGTCCAAAGTTTGAATCGGAGTAATGGAAAAATCGTTCTGAACTCCAAATCAAAATCTCTCTGCAATAAATTAGTCTTTTGCTGCTGGACAAACAACAAGAACTCTTTGAAATGCCCACATATTGGATCTTGCTAGCAATAGAGTTGTTCTCAGTGTCCCTTTAAGCTGAGTCAGGTGAAAAAAGTGCCTTTGTCATTAAAATGCAGTTAGCAATACAGACAGGCTTTGAACGATGGAGATAAAAAGGTAAGCACCTCCATGGGCACATACATAACCAGTACATTCGTCTTTGCACTGTGGTTTTGCAAAGAAAGGAACCTCTCTTACAGCTAAACTAATTCTGCGTATGTGTTTGGCTTTCTCTTACAGGTGCGCGCCAAAGACTTGCAGCATGGAATCACCAGCGGTTCGTCTGCTGCAAGGAAGCAACTTCTTTATTATTCAGGATTCAACGTGTTGCAAGTGCAATACGTGAAAGCTGCTGCCCGAGCTGATCCTGTCGCAGCTCCAACAGTGCCACCGCCACATCAGGAGCCTTCACTCACCATCAACTTGATGGCGTCCGCTCAAAGCTCCGCACGTCGCAATGCGCGCTACGGCAGGAAACAGAGCTCCTCGTTCAAGAGAAGTACGCACAAAGAACCCACCTTTACACGGATGGGTCCGTTACACAGGACGGGAACAAGGCAGCCGCCGCGTTCGTAGTCCCCTCCCTTGGCATCGAGAAGCAATGTCGACTCCGATATTTCTCCTCGTCTACCACCGCCGAAATAGCCACACTACATCTCGCCGCTGACGTCATCTTGGAACAAGCCAACCTCACCAAAGTCGCTATTTTCAGTGACCCTCGTGCTGCTCTCTCGCAACTCCTTCATCCGGATCGCAGTGCAATCTGTGTACAGTGGCTCCACCACTAACTGTGTACGCTCAGTGCGCGCGGCTGTGATATTTTGTTGCAGTGGGTGCCATCCCATGTGGGAGTGTCAGGAAACGAAGCTGCTCACCGACTCGCCAAGGCAGTGCACTCCAACCCAGCAGCTCCAGTTTGTGAGGCTATCTCGGCCTTTGACGCAGCGCGTCACATACTGCGCCACAAGGTTGCACTTTGCCACCCAGACCCCCGCGTCGCATCCGGCAAGCTCCCAAGGCCTGTCCCGTACCTTGCCTTCGGACGCGCGGCATACTCTTTACTACTGCGCATCAGGATTGGTTGTGTCTTCACGGCAGACGGACGCCACCGCCTCATGGGAGAGGCCGACACAAACTGTATTCACTGCGGAGACACAGAAACAGTTGAGCACCTGCTCTGTGAATGCCCCGCTCATGCTAACGTGCGCTCCATAATGCGCGCCGAATACAGCAAGCTCGGCCTGCCGTCTGCCACTGCCGGCGACCTAGTCTTCCCTGAGGCGTCGCCACACTAAAGGAAAGCTGCTCTGTCCGCTCTCGTCTCCTTCGTCGATGACGCAGGCCTTCGCAGGCGCATCTAGTGTCACCCCAGTGCTTTGTGCTGCGTGCTGTGAACACAAACCTTCTGTGCATTGTGCCCCAGTGTGCTGAATTTTCACCATCGCGCGCTACATTGTGTGTGCCCGCAAACCCCTTTCCAGAGACTCTTTGGCGTCTCCACTTCCCCCCCTCCTGCGCTCAGAAACATACTGCGATCAATGAGTGTATGGGCGTCTTCTGACTCACACCAGTGCGCGCTTCGCAATGTGTGCCCGCCCACTGTTTCTCGTGCCTGTGTATCGCGCTTTTCGTGCCGCATTCTGCCGTGCACTTGCCACCCTTTCCGCCTCCTGACCCGTCCTCTATTCTATCTCTTTAATTCCCTCCCCCAACCCTGTGCAGTGCAGCGAAGGTGTTCTCCAAGAAACAGTTGCACGCCCTGCACACAAATTTTTCACCAACAACCAGAACCACTTACGAAAGCTGCTGCCCAACTGTGGATGAGGTAAAAAGCCGAAAAATTCCTGCGGGTGAACTGCTTCATTATGAGAGATCATGGTACTGGAGGCCACTGGCCCACAGAAAAAATTGCTGTTCCCTAGTACGTTTCTTTTGCCAGCTTTCTTGCAGTTTTATGTCTCGATCTATACTGTTGGGGAGAGATTGCCTTCGTGTGCTCCTTAAATGACTGCATTACAAAAGCCTGAATATCTACAAAGTAGACCTGTATGTCTAGTGTGAAAACTTACCACAGCGCTTGAGTGCGCTTAATAAACCTGCAATTGCGGTCTCGCCGTCTTATTGACAGTGGGGCCTTCCTGTAGCATGCTACCTTGCAAAATTGCAGTCTGCCAAAAATTGACGAAAAAAAGAATCATTAGGCATAAATCCATGGCTCAAGGGATGACTTTCCATTTATTTTCATGGACTGGATTTACACATGTGCAACTGCACCATACTACATGGGACACTGAGGAAAAAATGAAGTTGGCTTGTATCGATAGGAAACCAGCTCCTGATCACAAAACCGCCGCTCTTACTGAAAACAAAGCTCTTGTAAGGTAGAAAATAGCAGGAACCAAAATACAGGTAAAATCACCGAAGTTTGGGCCAGTTGGTAATGATCCATCTTGAGAAAACAAAGCAGCACGAAAAAACGGGGACGAAAAAGACACGTCCTGTCGTATGTGTGTCTTTTTCGTCCCCGTTTTTTCGTGCTGCTTTGTTTTCTCAAGATGCAAAATACAGGTATCGCCGCCACAGGCCAATCTCGCAAGTACAAGCGTGGCGACGTCATAGGACAAGGGACGCCACATTGGAGGAATTTTCCTTCCTACGTGGCGCGCGAATCTCTGAGGCTGCCAAAAGGTTGCGCGGTGCAATATTGAAGTAAGTTTTGTTTTAAAACCGATAGTGCACTTTTATCACATAAGGAAGGCAGACAAAAGACAACCTGAACGTTGGAAGCAAAGAAAACCGATGCTTGGTGGCGCCACAGGTGGCCAGGAGAGTCGGTTTATTATGGCACTTCGCGTCTATGACCTTTGCCTCCCCTGTGCTTTTGTTTTTGAAGCGCCTCGATAAACAAGTGCCGAACAGCAGAGGAACTCCAAGTGCCGCTTCAAGTGCTAGTTAACCTTTGAAGGAGCCTCTTAAGGCTGGTCAGATGATCGCCACGGTCGATGAAAAACTATGATGGCACGATGGTCGGTTATTGTACAAGGCAGTTCGCAGTATAAAAGCACTTGTGTCTTCGTACGCTCGCCCGGCGAAACATTCCCGGCTGCGCCAGTCAACTTCAATCTACTTAACAGAAATCGTTTATTAGGGACGGGAGAAAGGTACAAGGCAGTTAAAAAAAATTGCTGATGGCCTAGCTCTGTTAGGCCAGGATATACATAGCGAAAGCGCGTAGATTTCTGCATCGGAAGAGTGCATTCACTAGATGCGCCTTTATTGATGGTTGTACTTTGAGCCGCCATGGCGGAGTGGTAGCGTCTCCGCCTCAAACGCCCTGGTTCGAATCGGAGCCTCGGCTCAGGATTTTTTTTTATTCAGTGAGTGGGCGGAGGTTTCAGTGGCTCCCATAGATACCGCCACCGAATACGTTGGTTAGCGGTTAAGCGCCGGCTCTGTTAAGGCGCGTTTATGCTCCGGCGTAACGCGCGCGTGCGCTCTTACGGCGACGTCACGAAGGCCAAAGCAAGACCCTCTATACTCCAACTGCGCTTGACAGCCTACGAGTTCGGCGGCTTCGGCGCACTCTGACCGCACTGGCGGGGACATTGAGCATGTATCTATTTCGCGCCGAGTGCGCCAGCCGCCGCCGGCCCGACCAGACTGATTCGGCTCCGCGGCGAGGTACGGGTTGTGACGTAATTCAACAGCTTCAGCAGTTGAGCGGAACTGTTCTTTTTGAACCCACGGCTAATTTAATCCATTCACAGTACACATATGAAGGTACATGCAAGTGGGCGAGAGAACCCGATCCAGTGGACCCGTTGGATCTAGCGGAAGCCGTTGAAGCGTCGTGCGTCGGCTTTAGTTTTAGGCCGCCAACTTTAAACGCGACCGGCCTTGAGCACCCATCCGTTTTGTTTTTTTTTTGTGGCAAAAAATAAATAAATAACTTGGCCTTTGCAACTGTGGGAGACCTCGACGCCGCCTGCTTTACCGTGCAACCGAGCCGTTCAAGGAATCACAATCCGTTGGCCCCGGCCAGCCTCCGATGGGCGCAACGCGCCGACCTTGTCGTGTCTCCGAGCGACTCCCCGCAGAGGGGTTTTGATATTTTGTTTGCAGCGGCTGCGCACGGCGGAAGGGGGAAACGACCTGCCGGCGCCTAACCTAACCGTGCTCCCTCTAAAGCATCGCACGCTTTGTGGGGCTGAGGTCGCTAAAATGCAGGCCGGAGTTTTTGCGAGAACTATGCCGTCGGGTTCGGGAGCGGAATCCATAGTAACGCTGGCAAGACGCCGGTGCAAACGTAAACAAAGCGACGGTAGCGACCCCCGATAGATGCCTTCAACGTGCGGCGGCGGTAGCTTTCACTTCGGCAGCCGCTAGACCACACCACTTGCCGCCAGAAATCACGGAGTCTGCGTTTACATCACGTTTCACGTCACTCCTTCTTATGACGTCATAAGAGTTCTCCGTGACTCACAAGAGTTCTGGAGTTTGAATCGGAGCGGCGGGAAAAACTTTTTCAACGTCGAATCCAAATTTCTTTGAAATAAATGCATATTTCGCTCCCGGACAAGCGGCAACAAAGCAATGAATTATGCCGAACTATCAGACATGGCTAACAAAAAAAATTTGATACAGCTCTCCTCAGTGTCCCTTTAATAGCAAAAGCAGCGTCGTGCTTGAAGTAAGCAGATTTGACAGAAGTGAGGAAAAAAAAATAGAAGCAAACATAAGAAACGAGACCAGGGTAAAGCATTAGCAGAACAGGTAAAAGTCCTTGCAAACGCAGCAAATGCAACCAATAAGCTACTATAGCAACATAGAGCCGCAGCAGCTCAGCTGGACACTGATTCGACCCTGGCTGCAGCTGTCACATTTCAACGAAGGTGAAATGGTAGAGGCCTGTGTACTGTGCATATTAACAAACCACTCCCCCTGTCTGGTCTCCTGCCTATTCTTGCCTGCACTGGTATTGAAGTCGCCCATCAATACAGTGTACTGTGTTTCTACTTGTACACCTTCATAAAAACTCAACTATCTAGTCATCATGGCTGGATGTAGGTTCGTAGGCCTGTACCCCCTTCAATTTGTGCCTCTTGTAAAGCTTAATTGTGACACCTACCACCCTCTTGTTAATGCTATAGAATTCTTATGTTGCCGAACATATTCTTATTGATCAGGAATCCCCCACTTAGTTCTCGTTTGTCTGCTAAACCACGATAGCATAGTATGTGCCTACCTTTTAGCACTAAATTCTTCGTCTAAACCTGAGCTCAATTAGCATTATGTCATCTCACAGCACAGCCCATATTCCTCCTTAAAACCAATTATGGGGCAGGGCTTGGTGGAGATAGTACTACAATGGAACTGTAGGAACTTCGCAGAAAATGGGAGAACCTACAACTCCACATTGCAACCCTCTCAAAAGAAAAAAACCTACAAGAAACAAAGGTAAAAATGATTAGGGTTTAACACAGTGAAACCGATCAAGACGTGCGAAAGTGGGTCGACTCAATTCTCGATTTGGGTGAAGTTAATTTTGAGGGGTAGGCCAAGCATATACCCTGCCATTCCAACATACTGAGACATCCTAGGTTATTACAGGGGCCGATGGAACTGCTACTCAGCCCCGCACAAAAAACTAACCAAAGGATAGGTGGTAGATTAGAGAAGGCTGCAGACAGGCACCTCCTCAAACCTGCATGAACTCCAAAAGATGTGCCCTGCACAATACACTCACAAATGCCCGTGCTGCAAGCTAACCGACAGTCATACATGTAACATGGGCCTGCCCGCGCGCAGAGTTGGATCTGAAAATAGACAACCCAAGCGTGACACAGTGGGAACACCTGCTGCCCAGCGAGGAAGATGTACAGAGGTTTCTCGTACGTCAAGCCGATACGGCAGCAACCAGGTGTGGCATCCAAGACCAAGAGTCAACCACAGCACATGGCAGTCAAATCAAATCAAATCAAAATCAGTTTTATTCAAACGACTAGTAGGAAGTACATGTGAATCATCTGGGCCCTTAGCCTTCTCGGCTAGACTTGGACCCATGCAGGAAGTGCGAAAAAAAAATTATAGCGAGACAACTCAGTATTTTACACTGAATTCATGTAACAGCAGTCATGCGACAGTTATGCACAAACGAAGGCGAAATGCTCAAGAAATTATACAATACTTCGGAGAACAAAAAAAATAAAAGGAAGAATGCATCGAAGAAAAACACAGACTTATAGTGGAGTCGAATATTGCTGGCTCCGGAAAAAAATTTTTATATCGGCGATTGGGAATTGACCTACTTTTAAGTTAGCAGGTAGTTGGTTCCAAATTTTAGCAGTGGCATAGGCGATAGTTTTTTTTTTTATCGTACACATTATTAACAGCTGGAAGGTTAAAACGCCAACTGAAAAATTTCTAGTTGGACGAGATGGATATACAAAAACAGATGATGATAGTGGGATGTTATGGTTTAGTATATGTATAACCACACAAGCTTGTTTGAAATCCCGCATAGCAAAGAAAGGTGTAATGTCTAAGTGACGAAAGAGCGGAGCGGATCTATCTGTGTGTTTACTATGTGTTATTATTCGAAGCGCTCTTTTTTGTAAAATTACTATTTGATTTAAGTATGTGTTATACGTAAGTCCCCAGGACTCCACACAGTAATTCATATTGTTTTGAAAAAGGCAATAATACAAACTTTTTAATGTACGAAGCGAGAAGAACTTTCTAGCTTTTATTAGGACAAAGCAAGCCCGTCTCAATTTGCTGCTTACTCGAATTATGTGAGGATTAAAATTGAAAGCTGAATCTATAGTTACACCCAGATATACCTGTTGATCGAATCGTTCGAGGGGGTTTGCGCCTATTCGTAACTCACTTAAGCTATATGAATTTTTATATGGACTAGAGAACACAATGTATTTAGTCTTTGAGGTGTGTATTGTTAATTTATTTTGTAAAAACCACTTGCACATCTGAGAAAGATCACTATTAGCATGCCTTTCGAGCATATTAGGTTCATGACTAGAGCAGAGAAGGGCTGTGTCATCAGCATACATAATAGTTTGGCCATAATTCAAAGCATCTGGCAGATCATTTATGTACAAGGAAAACAGTAATGGTCCCAATACCGAGCCCTGAGGAACGCCACAAAGGATGGAATGAACGCTTGACACAGATTTGTCGATTTTAACACATTGCTTGCGACCAGAAAGATAGCTTTCGAAAAACTGCTTCGCTTGACCTCTGAATCCATACCGATGTAATTTTGATAGTAGTATATCATGGTTCGCAGTGCCAAACGCTTTTTTAATATCAACAAAAATGCCAACTACATACTCTTTGTTAATTAATGCTTTGTTGATGAATTCACTTAAACACTGTACAGCCGTGGAAGTAGACCTGTTCTTCCTAAAACCATGCTGGTTGTCTACTAGTACGTTATATTTATCTAGAAAATGGGTAAAACGTTTCATCAATAACTTCTCAAATACTGTTTTAAGGGCACTAAGTATTGATACTGGTCTGTAGCTCTGGATGTCATCCTTACTACCGGACTTGAATATTGGTGTGACTTGCGCTATTTTATATGCGTCTGGGTATGTGGTCATATAGAAGGATGCATTAAATAAGTTTTCTAAATGCCCACTCAGTTCCTCAATGTGCCATTTAATGACGAGTAAGAGGATCTTATCTTTACCTGGTGTTCTGCCTCCAGTCATTGCTTTAACGGTAAAAATGATTTCATCATGAGTAATGTCATCAAAAACAAAAGAATTAAGTACAGGAACTGGGAGCTCGGGGGCTTCGTGCATACTTAGTTGTTTCGCAAGAGTTGGACCTATATTACAAAAGTATTGATTAAAGTCTTCCGCAAGGCTTTCTGTAGTTCTAGTAGGTGGGATAATTTCTGGCAATATATGATCCTTCTCTCGAAGTGTAATGACTGAGTTAACTACATTTTACGCGTAGCATGTTGGTTGCTTTCGATAAGAGTTGTATGATAGTTCTTTCTGGATTTTCTAAGTAAGGCCAGAGCTTTATTTCTATGTATTTTATATTGTATACGTAAGGGCTACCGACTGTAAGGGCTACCGACGTCTTTAAAAATGTGGAAATAAAATTTGTCTAATACTTAACTCCAAGCCAATGTACATAATGCCCTAGACCAATTTTGGGTACGGGCCAAGCAAATTTTCACCTTACGGCAACTGTGATAATAAACGGCAGTTACCAGTATCCCTCGAGGGAAATAAGAGTTGTGGCTTCATCGTCTCCTCGGAATTTTTGGCATTGCTCGTGAAGGAGTGCTTTTACACTAAAAAGTAAAAGTTCACGAGCATAAAACGTGAAAATGCTAAGGAGCAAAGACAACTTACGGCCGTCTTAGTCCATAGAAATATGAAGACAATACAGCACGACAAAGAATGAAACTGTGCAGACTGCCTCCCGGTTGAGCTCATAGCACAAAAAAGAAGCGAGGCCCTATTCTTCATTCTAGATATATATAGCAACCTCAAGAGCAGAGTGCTATAATAATGAAAGCCATGAACGAAGCCAGAAAAATAAGCAAAACGAATCCCCCTAAGAGTATGAACGCAAAGCACATGTAGGGGGTTACAGAACAATTTTAAGTTAAGGAATGAGCCTCTGGCAACACATTCCAGGCGATGGCTACACACGTGATAGATCTGCTAGTGCCAACTAGGATAGAAAATAGTGTGCAAGCCAACACATGCCCGGACTTGACCCTATGCTAAAACATGATACATGCACAATGTAGAAACAGAAATGAGACCCTAGGAAGCGACCATTACTTAGCAGCACACTCAAAAAGAAGGGAGACACGAGTAGTAGACTGGGATAAGAAATAAGGCAAGGAAATGCAGATGGCAAGGATGAAAAACAAAACGAGTGCACTGACTCTTGAAGGATGCAGACACATAATAGCCTACAAAAGAGACGGCTGAAACAAACGCCACAAAAACTAACGGTTATAACAGCCCAACTAGAGGGACAAATCGAAAGCCATGCTCGAGAGACAACGAGAACAAATCTAAGATACATTTTAGACCCAGATAACAGTAACACAAACAGTGCATGGAAGCCCTCCCAATGACTAAGAGATGATCAAGGCAATGCAGAAACGACACCTACGCAAAATGAAAAAAAAATTCACAACTACAGCACCAACCCCAACCCGGAAATGATAAAGAAGAAAACAACACCATAGGTAATAGCATCCATGCAGAAAACTACAACATCCTCTGCACCAGGAGCAGATGAGCTTACTAACAAAATACTAACAAAATACTACCTTTAGCAGGCTGCGAGGTTGTCCGAAATTGGGGCTTGGCCCGCAAGGGGCGCTGCCTGCCTGCCTGCCTGCCTGCCTGCCTGCCTGCCTGCCTGCCTGCCTGCCTGCCTGCCTGCCTGCCTGCCTGCCTGCCTGCCTGCCTGCCTGCCTGCCTGCCTGCCTGCCTGCCTGCCTGCCTGCCTGCCTGCCTGCCTGCCTGCCTGCCTGCCTGCCTGCCTGCCTGCCTGCCTGCCTGCCTGCCTGCCTGCCTGCCTGCCTGCCTGCCTGCCTGCCTGCCTGCCTGCCTGCCTGCCTGCCTGCCTGCCTGCCTGCCTGCCTGCCTGCCTGCCTGCCTGCCTGCCTGCCTGCCTGCCTGCCTGCCTGCCTGCCTGCCTGCCTGCCTGCCTGCCTGCCTGCCTGCCTGCCTGCCTGCCTGCCTGCCTGCCTGCCTGCCTGCCTGCCTGCCTGCCTGCCTGCCTGCCTGCCTGCCTGCCTGCCTGCCTGCCTGCCTGCCTGCCTGCCTGCCTGCCTGCCTGCCTGCCTGCCTGCCTGCCTGCCTGCCTGCCTGCCTGCCTGCCTGCCTGCCTGCCTGCCTGCCTGCCTGCCTGCCTGCCTGCCTGCCTGCCTGCCTGCCTGCCTGCCTGCCTGCCTGCCTGCCTGCCTGCCTGCCTGCCTGCCTGCCTGCCTGCCTGCCTGCCTGCCTGCCTGCCTGCCTGCCTGCCTGCCTGCCTGCCTGCCTGCCTGCCTGCCTGCCTGCCTGCCTGCCTGCCTGCCTGCCTGCCTGCCTGCCTGCCTGCCTGCCTGCCTGCCTGCCTGCCTGCCTGCCTGCCTGCCTGCCTGCCTGCCTGCCTGCCTGCCTGCCTGCCTGCCTGCCTGCCTGCCTGCCTGCCTGCCTGCCTGCCTGCCTGCCTGCCTGCCTGCCTGCCTGCCTGCCTGCCTGCCTGCCTGCCTGCCTGCCTGCCTGCCTGCCTGCCTGCCTGCCTGCCTGCCTGCCTGCCTGCCTGCCTGCCTGCCTGCCTGCCTGCCTGCCTGCCTGCCTGCCTGCCTGCCTGCCTGCCTGCCTGCCTGCCTGCCTGCCTGCCTGCCTGCCTGCCTGCCTGCCTGCCTGCCTGCCTGCCTGCCTGCCTGCCTGCCTGCCTGCCTGCCTGCCTGCCTGCCTGCCTGCCTGCCTGCCTGCCTGCCTGCCTGCCTGCCTGCCTGCCTGCCTGCCTGCCTGCCTGCCTGCCTGCCTGCCTGCCTGCCTGCCTGCCTGCCTGCCTGCCTGCCTGCCTGCCTGCCTGCCTGCCTGCCTGCCTGCCTGCCTGCCTGCCTGCCTGCCTGCCTGCCTGCCTGCCTGCCTGCCTGCCTGCCTGCCTGCCTGCCTGCCTGCCTGCCTGCCTGCCTGCCTGCCTGCCTGCCTGCCTGCCTGCCTGCCTGCCTGCCTGCCTGCCTGCCTGCCTGCCTGCCTGCCTGCCTGCCTGCCTGCCTGCCTGCCTGCCTGCCTGCCTGCCTGCCTGCCTGCCTGCCTGCCTGCCTGCCTGCCTGCCTGCCTGCCTGCCTGCCTGCCTGCCTGCCTGCCTGCCTGCCTGCCTGCCTGCCTGCCTGCCTGCCTGCCTGCCTGCCTGCCTGCCTGCCTGCCTGCCTGCCTGCCTGCCTGCCTGCCTGCCTGCCTGCCTGCCTGCCTGCCTGCCTGCCTGCCTGCCTGCCTGCCTGCCTGCCTGCCTGCCTGCCTGCCTGCCTGCCTGCCTGCCTGCCTGCCTGCCTGCCTGCCTGCCTGCCTGCCTGCCTGCCTGCCTGCCTGCCTGCCTGCCTGCCTGCCTGCCTGCCTGCCTGCCTGCCTGCCTGCCTGCCTGCCTGCCTGCCTGCCTGCCTGCCTGCCTGCCTGCCTGCCTGCCTGCCTGCCTGCCTGCCTGCCTGCCTGCCTGCCTGCCTGCCTGCCTGCCTGCCTGCCTGCCTGCCTGCCTGCCTGCCTGCCTGCCTGCCTGCCTGCCTGCCTGCCTGCCTGCCTGCCTGCCTGCCTGCCTGCCTGCCTGCCTGCCTGCCTGCCTGCCTGCCTGCCTGCCTGCCTGCCTGCCTGCCTGCCTGCCTGCCTGCCTGCCTGCCTGCCTGCCTGCCTGCCTGCCTGCCTGCCTGCCTGCCTGCCTGCCTGCCTGCCTGCCTGCCTGCCTGCCTGCCTGCCTGCCTGCCTGCCTGCCTGCCTGCCTGCCTGCCTGCCTGCCTGCCTGCCTGCCTGCCTGCCTGCCTGCCTGCCTGCCTGCCTGCCTGCCTGCCTGCCTGCCTGCCTGCCTGCCTGCCTGCCTGCCTGCCTGCCTGCCTGCCTGCCTGCCTGCCTGCCTGCCTGCCTGCCTGCCTGCCTGCCTGCCTGCCTGCCTGCCTGCCTGCCTGCCTGCCTGCCTGCCTGCCTGCCTGCCTGCCTGCCTGCCTGCCTGCCTGCCTGCCTGCCTGCCTGCCTGCCTGCCTGCCTGCCTGCCTGCCTGCCTGCCTGCCTGCCTGCCTGCCTGCCTGCCTGCCTGCCTGCCTGCCTGCCTGCCTGCCTGCCTGCCTGCCTGCCTGCCTGCCTGCCTGCCTGCCTGCCTGCCTGCCTGCCTGCCTGCCTGCCTGCCTGCCTGCCTGCCTGCCTGCCTGCCTGCCTGCCTGCCTGCCTGCCTGCCTGCCTGCCTGCCTGCCTGCCTGCCTGCCTGCCTGCCTGCCTGCCTGCCTGCCTGCCTGCCTGCCTGCCTGCCTGCCTGCCTGCCTGCCTGCCTGCCTGCCTGCCTGCCTGCCTGCCTGCCTGCCTGCCTGCCTGCCTGCCTGCCTGCCTGCCTGCCTGCCTGCCTGCCTGCCTGCCTGCCTGCCTGCCTGCCTGCCTGCCTGCCTGCCTGCCTGCCTGCCTGCCTGCCTGCCTGCCTGCCTGCCTGCCTGCCTGCCTGCCTGCCTGCCTGCCTGCCTGCCTGCCTGCCTGCCTGCCTGCCTGCCTGCCTGCCTGCCTGCCTGCCTGCCTGCCTGCCTGCCTGCCTGCCTGCCTGCCTGCCTGCCTGCCTGCCTGCCTGCCTGCCTGCCTGCCTGCCTGCCTGCCTGCCTGCCTGCCTGCCTGCCTGCCTGCCTGCCTGCCTGCCTGCCTGCCTGCCTGCCTGCCTGCCTGCCTGCCTGCCTGCCTGCCTGCCTGCCTGCCTGCCTGCCTGCCTGCCTGCCTGCCTGCCTGCCTGCCTGCCTGCCTGCCTGCCTGCCTGCCTGCCTGCCTGCCTGCCTGCCTGCCTGCCTGCCTGCCTGCCTGCCTGCCTGCCTGCCTGCCTGCCTGCCTGCCTGCCTGCCTGCCTGCCTGCCTGCCTGCCTGCCTGCCTGCCTGCCTGCCTGCCTGCCTGCCTGCCTGCCTGCCTGCCTGCCTGCCTGCCTGCCTGCCTGCCTGCCTGCCTGCCTGCCTGCCTGCCTGCCTGCCTGCCTGCCTGCCTGCCTGCCTGCCTGCCTGCCTGCCTGCCTGCCTGCCTGCCTGCCTGCCTGCCTGCCTGCCTGCCTGCCTGCCTGCCTGCCTGCCTGCCTGCCTGCCTGCCTGCCTGCCTGCCTGCCTGCCTGCCTGCCTGCCTGCCTGCCTGCCTGCCTGCCTGCCTGCCTGCCTGCCTGCCTGCCTGCCTGCCTGCCTGCCTGCCTGCCTGCCTGCCTGCCTGCCTGCCTGCCTGCCTGCCTGCCTGCCTGCCTGCCTGCCTGCCTGCCTGCCTGCCTGCCTGCCTGCCTGCCTGCCTGCCTGCCTGCCTGCCTGCCTGCCTGCCTGCCTGCCTGCCTGCCTGCCTGCCTGCCTGCCTGCCTGCCTGCCTGCCTGCCTGCCTGCCTGCCTGCCTGCCTGCCTGCCTGCCTGCCTGCCTGCCTGCCTGCCTGCCTGCCTGCCTGCCTGCCTGCCTGCCTGCCTGCCTGCCTGCCTGCCTGCCTGCCTGCCTGCCTGCCTGCCTGCCTGCCTGCCTGCCTGCCTGCCTGCCTGCCTGCCTGCCTGCCTGCCTGCCTGCCTGCCTGCCTGCCTGCCTGCCTGCCTGCCTGCCTGCCTGCCTGCCTGCCTGCCTGCCTGCCTGCCTGCCTGCCTGCCTGCCTGCCTGCCTGCCTGCCTGCCTGCCTGCCTGCCTGCCTGCCTGCCTGCCTGCCTGCCTGCCTGCCTGCCTGCCTGCCTGCCTGCCTGCCTGCCTGCCTGCCTGCCTGCCTGCCTGCCTGCCTGCCTGCCTGCCTGCCTGCCTGCCTGCCTGCCTGCCTGCCTGCCTGCCTGCCTGCCTGCCTGCCTGCCTGCCTGCCTGCCTGCCTGCCTGCCTGCCTGCCTGCCTGCCTGCCTGCCTGCCTGCCTGCCTGCCTGCCTGCCTGCCTGCCTGCCTGCCTGCCTGCCTGCCTGCCTGCCTGCCTGCCTGCCTGCCTGCCTGCCTGCCTGCCTGCCTGCCTGCCTGCCTGCCTGCCTGCCTGCCTGCCTGCCTGCCTGCCTGCCTGCCTGCCTGCCTGCCTGCCTGCCTGCCTGCCTGCCTGCCTGCCTGCCTGCCTGCCTGCCTGCCTGCCTGCCTGCCTGCCTGCCTGCCTGCCTGCCTGCCTGCCTGCCTGCCTGCCTGCCTGCCTGCCTGCCTGCCTGCCTGCCTGCCTGCCTGCCTGCCTGCCTGCCTGCCTGCCTGCCTGCCTGCCTGCCTGCCTGCCTGCCTGCCTGCCTGCCTGCCTGCCTGCCTGCCTGCCTGCCTGCCTGCCTGCCTGCCTGCCTGCCTGCCTGCCTGCCTGCCTGCCTGCCTGCCTGCCTGCCTGCCTGCCTGCCTGCCTGCCTGCCTGCCTGCCTGCCTGCCTGCCTGCCTGCCTGCCTGCCTGCCTGCCTGCCTGCCTGCCTGCCTGCCTGCCTGCCTGCCTGCCTGCCTGCCTGCCTGCCTGCCTGCCTGCCTGCCTGCCTGCCTGCCTGCCTGCCTGCCTGCCTGCCTGCCTGCCTGCCTGCCTGCCTGCCTGCCTGCCTGCCTGCCTGCCTGCCTGCCTGCCTGCCTGCCTGCCTGCCTGCCTGCCTGCCTGCCTGCCTGCCTGCCTGCCTGCCTGCCTGCCTGCCTGCCTGCCTGCCTGCCTGCCTGCCTGCCTGCCTGCCTGCCTGCCTGCCTGCCTGCCTGCCTGCCTGCCTGCCTGCCTGCCTGCCTGCCTGCCTGCCTGCCTGCCTGCCTGCCTGCCTGCCTGCCTGCCTGCCTGCCTGCCTGCCTGCCTGCCTGCCTGCCTGCCTGCCTGCCTGCCTGCCTGCCTGCCTGCCTGCCTGCCTGCCTGCCTGCCTGCCTGCCTGCCTGCCTGCCTGCCTGCCTGCCTGCCTGCCTGCCTGCCTGCCTGCCTGCCTGCCTGCCTGCCTGCCTGCCTGCCTGCCTGCCTGCCTGCCTGCCTGCCTGCCTGCCTGCCTGCCTGCCTGCCTGCCTGCCTGCCTGCCTGCCTGCCTGCCTGCCTGCCTGCCTGCCTGCCTGCCTGCCTGCCTGCCTGCCTGCCTGCCTGCCTGCCTGCCTGCCTGCCTGCCTGCCTGCCTGCCTGCCTGCCTGCCTGCCTGCCTGCCTGCCTGCCTGCCTGCCTGCCTGCCTGCCTGCCTGCCTGCCTGCCTGCCTGCCTGCCTGCCTGCCTGCCTGCCTGCCTGCCTGCCTGCCTGCCTGCCTGCCTGCCTGCCTGCCTGCCTGCCTGCCTGCCTGCCTGCCTGCCTGCCTGCCTGCCTGCCTGCCTGCCTGCCTGCCTGCCTGCCTGCCTGCCTGCCTGCCTGCCTGCCTGCCTGCCTGCCTGCCTGCCTGCCTGCCTGCCTGCCTGCCTGCCTGCCTGCCTGCCTGCCTGCCTGCCTGCCTGCCTGCCTGCCTGCCTGCCTGCCTGCCTGCCTGCCTGCCTGCCTGCCTGCCTGCCTGCCTGCCTGCCTGCCTGCCTGCCTGCCTGCCTGCCTGCCTGCCTGCCTGCCTGCCTGCCTGCCTGCCTGCCTGCCTGCCTGCCTGCCTGCCTGCCTGCCTGCCTGCCTGCCTGCCTGCCTGCCTGCCTGCCTGCCTGCCTGCCTGCCTGCCTGCCTGCCTGCCTGCCTGCCTGCCTGCCTGCCTGCCTGCCTGCCTGCCTGCCTGCCTGCCTGCCTGCCTGCCTGCCTGCCTGCCTGCCTGCCTGCCTGCCTGCCTGCCTGCCTGCCTGCCTGCCTGCCTGCCTGCCTGCCTGCCTGCCTGCCTGCCTGCCTGCCTGCCTGCCTGCCTGCCTGCCTGCCTGCCTGCCTGCCTGCCTGCCTGCCTGCCTGCCTGCCTGCCTGCCTGCCTGCCTGCCTGCCTGCCTGCCTGCCTGCCTGCCTGCCTGCCTGCCTGCCTGCCTGCCTGCCTGCCTGCCTGCCTGCCTGCCTGCCTGCCTGCCTGCCTGCCTGCCTGCCTGCCTGCCTGCCTGCCTGCCTGCCTGCCTGCCTGCCTGCCTGCCTGCCTGCCTGCCTGCCTGCCTGCCTGCCTGCCTGCCTGCCTGCCTGCCTGCCTGCCTGCCTGCCTGCCTGCCTGCCTGCCTGCCTGCCTGCCTGCCTGCCTGCCTGCCTGCCTGCCTGCCTGCCTGCCTGCCTGCCTGCCTGCCTGCCTGCCTGCCTGCCTGCCTGCCTGCCTGCCTGCCTGCCTGCCTGCCTGCCTGCCTGCCTGCCTGCCTGCCTGCCTGCCTGCCTGCCTGCCTGCCTGCCTGCCTGCCTGCCTGCCTGCCTGCCTGCCTGCCTGCCTGCCTGCCTGCCTGCCTGCCTGCCTGCCTGCCTGCCTGCCTGCCTGCCTGCCTGCCTGCCTGCCTGCCTGCCTGCCTGCCTGCCTGCCTGCCTGCCTGCCTGCCTGCCTGCCTGCCTGCCTGCCTGCCTGCCTGCCTGCCTGCCTGCCTGCCTGCCTGCCTGCCTGCCTGCCTGCCTGCCTGCCTGCCTGCCTGCCTGCCTGCCTGCCTGCCTGCCTGCCTGCCTGCCTGCCTGCCTGCCTGCCTGCCTGCCTGCCTGCCTGCCTGCCTGCCTGCCTGCCTGCCTGCCTGCCTGCCTGCCTGCCTGCCTGCCTGCCTGCCTGCCTGCCTGCCTGCCTGCCTGCCTGCCTGCCTGCCTGCCTGCCTGCCTGCCTGCCTGCCTGCCTGCCTGCCTGCCTGCCTGCCTGCCTGCCTGCCTGCCTGCCTGCCTGCCTGCCTGCCTGCCTGCCTGCCTGCCTGCCTGCCTGCCTGCCTGCCTGCCTGCCTGCCTGCCTGCCTGCCTGCCTGCCTGCCTGCCTGCCTGCCTGCCTGCCTGCCTGCCTGCCTGCCTGCCTGCCTGCCTGCCTGCCTGCCTGCCTGCCTGCCTGCCTGCCTGCCTGCCTGCCTGCCTGCCTGCCTGCCTGCCTGCCTGCCTGCCTGCCTGCCTGCCTGCCTGCCTGCCTGCCTGCCTGCCTGCCTGCCTGCCTGCCTGCCTGCCTGCCTGCCTGCCTGCCTGCCTGCCTGCCTGCCTGCCTGCCTGCCTGCCTGCCTGCCTGCCTGCCTGCCTGCCTGCCTGCCTGCCTGCCTGCCTGCCTGCCTGCCTGCCTGCCTGCCTGCCTGCCTGCCTGCCTGCCTGCCTGCCTGCCTGCCTGCCTGCCTGCCTGCCTGCCTGCCTGCCTGCCTGCCTGCCTGCCTGCCTGCCTGCCTGCCTGCCTGCCTGCCTGCCTGCCTGCCTGCCTGCCTGCCTGCCTGCCTGCCTGCCTGCCTGCCTGCCTGCCTGCCTGCCTGCCTGCCTGCCTGCCTGCCTGCCTGCCTGCCTGCCTGCCTGCCTGCCTGCCTGCCTGCCTGCCTGCCTGCCTGCCTGCCTGCCTGCCTGCCTGCCTGCCTGCCTGCCTGCCTGCCTGCCTGCCTGCCTGCCTGCCTGCCTGCCTGCCTGCCTGCCTGCCTGCCTGCCTGCCTGCCTGCCTGCCTGCCTGCCTGCCTGCCTGCCTGCCTGCCTGCCTGCCTGCCTGCCTGCCTGCCTGCCTGCCTGCCTGCCTGCCTGCCTGCCTGCCTGCCTGCCTGCCTGCCTGCCTGCCTGCCTGCCTGCCTGCCTGCCTGCCTGCCTGCCTGCCTGCCTGCCTGCCTGCCTGCCTGCCTGCCTGCCTGCCTGCCTGCCTGCCTGCCTGCCTGCCTGCCTGCCTGCCTGCCTGCCTGCCTGCCTGCCTGCCTGCCTGCCTGCCTGCCTGCCTGCCTGCCTGCCTGCCTGCCTGCCTGCCTGCCTGCCTGCCTGCCTGCCTGCCTGCCTGCCTGCCTGCCTGCCTGCCTGCCTGCCTGCCTGCCTGCCTGCCTGCCTGCCTGCCTGCCTGCCTGCCTGCCTGCCTGCCTGCCTGCCTGCCTGCCTGCCTGCCTGCCTGCCTGCCTGCCTGCCTGCCTGCCTGCCTGCCTGCCTGCCTGCCTGCCTGCCTGCCTGCCTGCCTGCCTGCCTGCCTGCCTGCCTGCCTGCCTGCCTGCCTGCCTGCCTGCCTGCCTGCCTGCCTGCCTGCCTGCCTGCCTGCCTGCCTGCCTGCCTGCCTGCCTGCCTGCCTGCCTGCCTGCCTGCCTGCCTGCCTGCCTGCCTGCCTGCCTGCCTGCCTGCCTGCCTGCCTGCCTGCCTGCCTGCCTGCCTGCCTGCCTGCCTGCCTGCCTGCCTGCCTGCCTGCCTGCCTGCCTGCCTGCCTGCCTGCCTGCCTGCCTGCCTGCCTGCCTGCCTGCCTGCCTGCCTGCCTGCCTGCCTGCCTGCCTGCCTGCCTGCCTGCCTGCCTGCCTGCCTGCCTGCCTGCCTGCCTGCCTGCCTGCCTGCCTGCCTGCCTGCCTGCCTGCCTGCCTGCCTGCCTGCCTGCCTGCCTGCCTGCCTGCCTGCCTGCCTGCCTGCCTGCCTGCCTGCCTGCCTGCCTGCCTGCCTGCCTGCCTGCCTGCCTGCCTGCCTGCCTGCCTGCCTGCCTGCCTGCCTGCCTGCCTGCCTGCCTGCCTGCCTGCCTGCCTGCCTGCCTGCCTGCCTGCCTGCCTGCCTGCCTGCCTGCCTGCCTGCCTGCCTGCCTGCCTGCCTGCCTGCCTGCCTGCCTGCCTGCCTGCCTGCCTGCCTGCCTGCCTGCCTGCCTGCCTGCCTGCCTGCCTGCCTGCCTGCCTGCCTGCCTGCCTGCCTGCCTGCCTGCCTGCCTGCCTGCCTGCCTGCCTGCCTGCCTGCCTGCCTGCCTGCCTGCCTGCCTGCCTGCCTGCCTGCCTGCCTGCCTGCCTGCCTGCCTGCCTGCCTGCCTGCCTGCCTGCCTGCCTGCCTGCCTGCCTGCCTGCCTGCCTGCCTGCCTGCCTGCCTGCCTGCCTGCCTGCCTGCCTGCCTGCCTGCCTGCCTGCCTGCCTGCCTGCCTGCCTGCCTGCCTGCCTGCCTGCCTGCCTGCCTGCCTGCCTGCCTGCCTGCCTGCCTGCCTGCCTGCCTGCCTGCCTGCCTGCCTGCCTGCCTGCCTGCCTGCCTGCCTGCCTGCCTGCCTGCCTGCCTGCCTGCCTGCCTGCCTGCCTGCCTGCCTGCCTGCCTGCCTGCCTGCCTGCCTGCCTGCCTGCCTGCCTGCCTGCCTGCCTGCCTGCCTGCCTGCCTGCCTGCCTGCCTGCCTGCCTGCCTGCCTGCCTGCCTGCCTGCCTGCCTGCCTGCCTGCCTGCCTGCCTGCCTGCCTGCCTGCCTGCCTGCCTGCCTGCCTGCCTGCCTGCCTGCCTGCCTGCCTGCCTGCCTGCCTGCCTGCCTGCCTGCCTGCCTGCCTGCCTGCCTGCCTGCCTGCCTGCCTGCCTGCCTGCCTGCCTGCCTGCCTGCCTGCCTGCCTGCCTGCCTGCCTGCCTGCCTGCCTGCCTGCCTGCCTGCCTGCCTGCCTGCCTGCCTGCCTGCCTGCCTGCCTGCCTGCCTGCCTGCCTGCCTGCCTGCCTGCCTGCCTGCCTGCCTGCCTGCCTGCCTGCCTGCCTGCCTGCCTGCCTGCCTGCCTGCCTGCCTGCCTGCCTGCCTGCCTGCCTGCCTGCCTGCCTGCCTGCCTGCCTGCCTGCCTGCCTGCCTGCCTGCCTGCCTGCCTGCCTGCCTGCCTGCCTGCCTGCCTGCCTGCCTGCCTGCCTGCCTGCCTGCCTGCCTGCCTGCCTGCCTGCCTGCCTGCCTGCCTGCCTGCCTGCCTGCCTGCCTGCCTGCCTGCCTGCCTGCCTGCCTGCCTGCCTGCCTGCCTGCCTGCCTGCCTGCCTGCCTGCCTGCCTGCCTGCCTGCCTGCCTGCCTGCCTGCCTGCCTGCCTGCCTGCCTGCCTGCCTGCCTGCCTGCCTGCCTGCCTGCCTGCCTGCCTGCCTGCCTGCCTGCCTGCCTGCCTGCCTGCCTGCCTGCCTGCCTGCCTGCCTGCCTGCCTGCCTGCCTGCCTGCCTGCCTGCCTGCCTGCCTGCCTGCCTGCCTGCCTGCCTGCCTGCCTGCCTGCCTGCCTGCCTGCCTGCCTGCCTGCCTGCCTGCCTGCCTGCCTGCCTGCCTGCCTGCCTGCCTGCCTGCCTGCCTGCCTGCCTGCCTGCCTGCCTGCCTGCCTGCCTGCCTGCCTGCCTGCCTGCCTGCCTGCCTGCCTGCCTGCCTGCCTGCCTGCCTGCCTGCCTGCCTGCCTGCCTGCCTGCCTGCCTGCCTGCCTGCCTGCCTGCCTGCCTGCCTGCCTGCCTGCCTGCCTGCCTGCCTGCCTGCCTGCCTGCCTGCCTGCCTGCCTGCCTGCCTGCCTGCCTGCCTGCCTGCCTGCCTGCCTGCCTGCCTGCCTGCCTGCCTGCCTGCCTGCCTGCCTGCCTGCCTGCCTGCCTGCCTGCCTGCCTGCCTGCCTGCCTGCCTGCCTGCCTGCCTGCCTGCCTGCCTGCCTGCCTGCCTGCCTGCCTGCCTGCCTGCCTGCCTGCCTGCCTGCCTGCCTGCCTGCCTGCCTGCCTGCCTGCCTGCCTGCCTGCCTGCCTGCCTGCCTGCCTGCCTGCCTGCCTGCCTGCCTGCCTGCCTGCCTGCCTGCCTGCCTGCCTGCCTGCCTGCCTGCCTGCCTGCCTGCCTGCCTGCCTGCCTGCCTGCCTGCCTGCCTGCCTGCCTGCCTGCCTGCCTGCCTGCCTGCCTGCCTGCCTGCCTGCCTGCCTGCCTGCCTGCCTGCCTGCCTGCCTGCCTGCCTGCCTGCCTGCCTGCCTGCCTGCCTGCCTGCCTGCCTGCCTGCCTGCCTGCCTGCCTGCCTGCCTGCCTGCCTGCCTGCCTGCCTGCCTGCCTGCCTGCCTGCCTGCCTGCCTGCCTGCCTGCCTGCCTGCCTGCCTGCCTGCCTGCCTGCCTGCCTGCCTGCCTGCCTGCCTGCCTGCCTGCCTGCCTGCCTGCCTGCCTGCCTGCCTGCCTGCCTGCCTGCCTGCCTGCCTGCCTGCCTGCCTGCCTGCCTGCCTGCCTGCCTGCCTGCCTGCCTGCCTGCCTGCCTGCCTGCCTGCCTGCCTGCCTGCCTGCCTGCCTGCCTGCCTGCCTGCCTGCCTGCCTGCCTGCCTGCCTGCCTGCCTGCCTGCCTGCCTGCCTGCCTGCCTGCCTGCCTGCCTGCCTGCCTGCCTGCCTGCCTGCCTGCCTGCCTGCCTGCCTGCCTGCCTGCCTGCCTGCCTGCCTGCCTGCCTGCCTGCCTGCCTGCCTGCCTGCCTGCCTGCCTGCCTGCCTGCCTGCCTGCCTGCCTGCCTGCCTGCCTGCCTGCCTGCCTGCCTGCCTGCCTGCCTGCCTGCCTGCCTGCCTGCCTGCCTGCCTGCCTGCCTGCCTGCCTGCCTGCCTGCCTGCCTGCCTGCCTGCCTGCCTGCCTGCCTGCCTGCCTGCCTGCCTGCCTGCCTGCCTGCCTGCCTGCCTGCCTGCCTGCCTGCCTGCCTGCCTGCCTGCCTGCCTGCCTGCCTGCCTGCCTGCCTGCCTGCCTGCCTGCCTGCCTGCCTGCCTGCCTGCCTGCCTGCCTGCCTGCCTGCCTGCCTGCCTGCCTGCCTGCCTGCCTGCCTGCCTGCCTGCCTGCCTGCCTGCCTGCCTGCCTGCCTGCCTGCCTGCCTGCCTGCCTGCCTGCCTGCCTGCCTGCCTGCCTGCCTGCCTGCCTGCCTGCCTGCCTGCCTGCCTGCCTGCCTGCCTGCCTGCCTGCCTGCCTGCCTGCCTGCCTGCCTGCCTGCCTGCCTGCCTGCCTGCCTGCCTGCCTGCCTGCCTGCCTGCCTGCCTGCCTGCCTGCCTGCCTGCCTGCCTGCCTGCCTGCCTGCCTGCCTGCCTGCCTGCCTGCCTGCCTGCCTGCCTGCCTGCCTGCCTGCCTGCCTGCCTGCCTGCCTGCCTGCCTGCCTGCCTGCCTGCCTGCCTGCCTGCCTGCCTGCCTGCCTGCCTGCCTGCCTGCCTGCCTGCCTGCCTGCCTGCCTGCCTGCCTGCCTGCCTGCCTGCCTGCCTGCCTGCCTGCCTGCCTGCCTGCCTGCCTGCCTGCCTGCCTGCCTGCCTGCCTGCCTGCCTGCCTGCCTGCCTGCCTGCCTGCCTGCCTGCCTGCCTGCCTGCCTGCCTGCCTGCCTGCCTGCCTGCCTGCCTGCCTGCCTGCCTGCCTGCCTGCCTGCCTGCCTGCCTGCCTGCCTGCCTGCCTGCCTGCCTGCCTGCCTGCCTGCCTGCCTGCCTGCCTGCCTGCCTGCCTGCCTGCCTGCCTGCCTGCCTGCCTGCCTGCCTGCCTGCCTGCCTGCCTGCCTGCCTGCCTGCCTGCCTGCCTGCCTGCCTGCCTGCCTGCCTGCCTGCCTGCCTGCCTGCCTGCCTGCCTGCCTGCCTGCCTGCCTGCCTGCCTGCCTGCCTGCCTGCCTGCCTGCCTGCCTGCCTGCCTGCCTGCCTGCCTGCCTGCCTGCCTGCCTGCCTGCCTGCCTGCCTGCCTGCCTGCCTGCCTGCCTGCCTGCCTGCCTGCCTGCCTGCCTGCCTGCCTGCCTGCCTGCCTGCCTGCCTGCCTGCCTGCCTGCCTGCCTGCCTGCCTGCCTGCCTGCCTGCCTGCCTGCCTGCCTGCCTGCCTGCCTGCCTGCCTGCCTGCCTGCCTGCCTGCCTGCCTGCCTGCCTGCCTGCCTGCCTGCCTGCCTGCCTGCCTGCCTGCCTGCCTGCCTGCCTGCCTGCCTGCCTGCCTGCCTGCCTGCCTGCCTGCCTGCCTGCCTGCCTGCCTGCCTGCCTGCCTGCCTGCCTGCCTGCCTGCCTGCCTGCCTGCCTGCCTGCCTGCCTGCCTGCCTGCCTGCCTGCCTGCCTGCCTGCCTGCCTGCCTGCCTGCCTGCCTGCCTGCCTGCCTGCCTGCCTGCCTGCCTGCCTGCCTGCCTGCCTGCCTGCCTGCCTGCCTGCCTGCCTGCCTGCCTGCCTGCCTGCCTGCCTGCCTGCCTGCCTGCCTGCCTGCCTGCCTGCCTGCCTGCCTGCCTGCCTGCCTGCCTGCCTGCCTGCCTGCCTGCCTGCCTGCCTGCCTGCCTGCCTGCCTGCCTGCCTGCCTGCCTGCCTGCCTGCCTGCCTGCCTGCCTGCCTGCCTGCCTGCCTGCCTGCCTGCCTGCCTGCCTGCCTGCCTGCCTGCCTGCCTGCCTGCCTGCCTGCCTGCCTGCCTGCCTGCCTGCCTGCCTGCCTGCCTGCCTGCCTGCCTGCCTGCCTGCCTGCCTGCCTGCCTGCCTGCCTGCCTGCCTGCCTGCCTGCCTGCCTGCCTGCCTGCCTGCCTGCCTGCCTGCCTGCCTGCCTGCCTGCCTGCCTGCCTGCCTGCCTGCCTGCCTGCCTGCCTGCCTGCCTGCGGGTTTATTGAAGTGGATGGTCATGTTATTAATGATCAATCAGAAATTGCTAACAGGTGCAATACTTATTTTCATTCCGCCTGCCCGCCTACCTGCCTGCCCCCCGCCCGCTCGTCCGTCCGTCTGTCTGTCTATCAATTCGGAAGGATCGCGCTTCACATGGTGGTGGTGTAGCTCTTCTAAGAAGGAATTGAATTTGTTCCTATGAAAGATTGCCCCAACACAGAGAGCATCTGGTGCAGGCTAAAACTTGGCATTTCTTTCTGTGTCATTGCAGCGGTTTATAGGCCCCCTAACGCCCCTGTCATCTTTCTTGAGTCGTTGCAAGACTATCTTTCAAGTAATGTATCTAATAACGCGAGTAATCATTGCAGGTGATTTCCATTTGCCACACGTCCGTTGGGAGTCGCTAGACACCGATACAATTGTTGCTAAACACTGTGATGCCATGCTGGACATCGCTTTTAATAATGATATTGTAACGTGCTTCCACAGAACCTCGACGGAAGAAGCAGAAGATGAAGGACTGACCCGCGGAGAAAGTGGAAGAAAAAGAGAGAGCTGAAGGACGCTGCTAGGCTTCCTGCTTCCATCCTGCTTCGACCGGTCCCCTCTTTGAATAAACCCCCGTGCGTGCAAAGCACGTAACAGGTTGGTGAGAGGTGCCGGGTATCGACCACGGAGCATTCCATCTACCGAAGGAGCCGTAGACTCGCAGGCTTCCCACCACTGCCATCGGACATGCCTGGAGACGACAATGCTGAGCAACCCGGGCTATCCACAGCGAACAACTGGCCACATTATCGAGAGCCCCGCACATTTTTTGGAAAACCTGAAGAGGACGTTGACGAGTGGCTGAAACACTACGAGCGGGTGAGCAAATACAATCGATGGAACGCTGCTACTAAACTGGCTAACGTTGTGTTTTTCCTTGCCGCCACTGCCCTTGACTGGTTCGACAATCATGAGGATACACTGAGTTCATGGGCTACCTTTACGACCGAGATAAAGAAAAATTTTGGGGATGAATCGGCAAAGAAGAAGCGTGCGGAACAGACATTGCTTCACCGCGCGCAAGTACCCGGAGAAACTTGCACGGCATACATCGAAGCCATCTTAAAGTTATGCAAGCTAGTTAACTCCAGAATGCTTGAAGAAGACAAAGTCGGCCACCTTCTAAAAGGAATTGCGGAAGATGTTTACAATTTCCTGATTAGCAAAGAGAGCCTGAGCACCATCGCTGACGTTATAGAACATTGCAGAACATTTGAAGCTCTTAAGCTGCGTCGAATCACCCCTAAATTCGGAAGATTGGCCAATGTCACCTCTATAGCCAGTGTTGAAGCCAGTCCTCCAAATTCTATGGCTGATATGATTCGAGAGATTGTGCGCGAGGAATTGTCCAGATCCCGGGATACCTTCTGCCACACACAATATCTGCGGCACAGTTCTGCACCGGAGGAAGATGTTGCCGCCCTGTCGACTCCGTGGGCTCCACCCAACGGCACTTTGCCCATGGACGATCGGAACATTGCCCAACGTTATCGCCACCAGCCGACAGAAAGGAGGCCCACCTACCCAGAAGATGTAGTTCGTCAGCAGCGAGATCCTGGCTTCAGCCAACGTCGCGACTTTGTTCGCCAGGACTCTTATGGCGGTCGCTGGCGCTCTCAACCTTTGTGCTACCGGTGTGGCATTGCAGGGCATATCGCTAGATATTGCCGCCGTCGTTTCCCAACTTCTCAAGACTGCCAACCCCCGGCGAATACTTACGGGCAACTGCACACCGCGCAGCAGAGACCCCCAACGTCCGCTTGGGACCCGTACCGTCCGAGCAATTTGCGGAGTTCATCACCCGCATCTGACCGCAGTGTGACGCCGCCACCTCAGCGCCAACGGCGGTCACCTTCTCCTCGACATCGTGCATCCCCTCCGCCTCCGGGAAACTAGGAGGCGCGGCCGATGGAGGTGAGGCCGCCGGCGAGTCGATGACGTCCAATCTACCTCTGCCCGTGTTTATGTTGAAGAACAAACTGGAAGTGTTTATTGATGGTGTGAAAACAATGGCTCTTGTGGATACTGGTGCTACCGTATCCGTTATGAGTTTGAGGTTTAAGAATCGTTTAGGTAGGAAAGTGATGTTTAGTGGTGACCGTGCAGCGTTATTCCGTGGTGTCGGTGGTGAACCTTTGGTTCCACTTGGTGTGTGTGCTTCGGATGTTGTTATTGGTGGTCTAACGTTTAGAACAGAATTCGCAGTGCTACCACGGTCAACGCATGATGTGATTCTTGGGATTGATTTTCTGCAAGAGTGTGGTGCAACTTTAGACTGTCGTACGGGAGAAGTTGCTTTGAATTCTTCGTTACTTTCAGCTCTTGTGGATAACTCGACACCGGATTTTGGAGCATTTGCGGTGGAAGAAGATACTATTGTACCAGCTTTCTCTGCAGCATTCGTGCGGGTTTCCTCTATTCACAGTCAGTGCGAATCTTTTGAAGCTGTGGTAGAGCCTACGACACTCGCCTGCTCTAAGAAGAGTATCGTCGTGCCTCGTTGCGTCGTTCCCGTGGTGAGAGGCCGTACCGAGCTGTGGACAGTGAACCACTCTGAAGAGCCAGCTGTGTTGCCCCGGGGCCTCAAACTCGCCCGTTTCGAGGAAGGTGTGTCAGGTTTCGTCGCGGCGTTAACCAACTCTGTCAGTGAGCAGCACGTGAAAAGAGATATGGAGACCCAAGTTAAGGCTATGATTAATCAGGCTCTTTCCCCAACCGAGCGTCGCACTCTAGTGGAACTCCTTCTGAAACACGTGTTCGTGTTCGACTTTGCCAAAGACGATTCAACACCACCGCCTACCAGTCGTATTCATCACACGATCAACACCGGCTCCGCACCTCCTATACGCCAGAAGCCCTATCGAGTCTCAGCCACTGAACGTAAGTTAATAGATGACCAAGTTCAAGAGATGCTAAAGCGAGGCATAATTCGAGAATCCTCCAGTCCTTGGGCGGCTCCAGTTATCCTTGTTAAGAAAAAAGATGGCACATGGAGGTTCTGTGTTGACTACCGTCGCTTAAATACGGCCACGAAGAAGGACGTCTACCCGCTTCCACGTATAGATGACGCAATTGATTGTCTGCACTCCGCTTCATACTTTTTTTCTATTGATTTGAGATCCGGCTACTGGCAAATCCCCGTGCACGCTGCAGATAGGGAAAAAACGGCATTCATTACACCAGACGGACTTTACGAGTTCAACGTTATGCCTTTCGGATTATGTAATGCACCTGCAACATTCGAGCGGTTCATGGATACAATCCTGCGTGGCCTCAAGTGGCAAATTTGTTTATGTTATCTGGACGACGTTGTAATTTTTGGCAAAACGTTTAGTGAGCACAACCGCCGTCTGGATATTGTGCTTGATTGCATGGAACGAGCTGGCCTTATCCTCAATTCCAAGAAATGTCATTTTGGGAACCGTGAAACAATTGTTCTTGGTCATTTAGTTGATAAAGAAGGTGTTCGACCAGATCCAAAGAAAATTGAAGCTGTCAAAAGTTTTACGGTGCCTCAATCAGTGAAAGAGCTGCAGAGTTTTTAGGGCTCTGCTCGTACTTTCGACGCTTTATAGCTAGGTTTGCGGACATCGCTTACCCACTCACGTGTTTGCTGCATAAAGATGCACCGTTCAATTGGACCAGCGAATGTGACGCAGCTTTCCGGCATCTGAAATTTCTTTTGACCTCGGGCCCCATCCTACGCCACTTCTGCCCATCTGCACCAATTGAAGTGCACACTGATGCAAGTGGTATCGGTATCGGCGCTGTACTTATACAACGCCATGGTCACGATCAGCACGTGGTAGCATATGCCAGCCGTTCGTTGAGTAAGAGCGAAAGAAATTACACGGTTACTGAGCAAGAATGTCTCGCCGTTGTTTTCGCTGTACAGCGCTTCCGCTCCTATCTGTACGGGAATGCTTTCACCGTCGTGACCGACCACCACTCGCTTTGCTGGTTAGTGAGTCTTCGTGACCCCTGTGGCCGGCTTGCTCGATGGGCTTTGCGCCTACAAGAATTTAATTTCACTGTTGTGCATAAAAGCGGCCGTAAACACTCAGATGCCGATTGTCTTTCCCGTTTGCCGCTTCTAACGACTGAGGACGACGCAGACAACTTTGATGAATACTTGTCGTCACTTTCACAAGCCTTCCCCGATCTTCAAGTTTTTCGAACTGAGCAACGGAAGGACCAAACATTAACCTCTTTGTTTGATGCCGCTCAAGATTCTGTAAAGAATACTTTTTGCATTCGCGACGGTTTGCTTTATAAGAAGAATTTCGCTTCTGGAGGAGCACGCATGCTTCTTGTCGTACCCGAAAGCCTACGCATCACAGTTCTTGAAATGATGCACGACGACGCCACGTCTGGGCACTTGGGAGTGACCCGCACACTCCACCGCACACAACAACGATTTTACTGGCCTAACATGCGTTCAACCATCCAGCACTATGTAGCCAGCTGTGTGCAATGCCAGCGCTTTAAGCTGCCGACTTCAACTCCACCGGGCAAATTGCGGCCAATCACACCTCCAACAGCCCCGTTTGAGCAAGTTGGCATTGACCTCCTTGGACCTTTCCCACGATCCTCTAAAGGAAATCGATGGATTCTTGTGTGCGTAGACCACTTAACCCGTTATTGTGAGACAGCCGCGATACCAGTTGCTACTGCGTCTGAAGTATCTAACTTCTTACTTCGATTCGTCATTCTTCGGCACGGCCCTCCTGCAGTTCTCATTAGCGACCGTGGCCGTCAATTTACAGCGGACGTTGTTGAAGAACTTCTCCGCCTCAGCAGCTGCAGTTTTCGCCACTCCACGCCATATCATCCCCAAACGAACGGTGTGGTAGAACGCACTAATCGTACGCTCACCACCATGCTTGCCATGTACGTCGCTGCAGATCATAAGGACTGGGATGGCGTACTCCCGTTCATCACTCATGCGTACAACACCGCGCAACATGAGACAACTGGCTACAGCCCCTTTTACCTGCTCTATGCTCGCTCGCCTCGCTGCGGCCTTGACACCATGCTACCATTTTTCATCCACGATGAACCTTCTCTTGCGACCACACTCTGCAGAGCTGAAGAAGCTCGCCAGCTTGCCCGCGTTCGAATTTTATCTTCGCAAGAGCGTTCCAAGAACCGCTACGACGTCCGACACCAAGAAGTTTCTTATGTTCCTGGTGACATTGTGTGGTTGTGGACCCCTCTACGCAAGCGTGGTCTGTGTCAGAAACTGCTATCCCACTACACTGGACCATTTGTTGTGTTGGAGTGCATAAGTGACGTTAATTACGTTATAGCACGACTAACTGCTAGTGGTCGACGGTCACGCCAATCTCAGGTGGTGCATGTAGCCCGCCTCAAGCGATTCCATCCCAGACGGTCTGTTTAACTCGCCCGACGGGCATCGTCTGCGAGGAGGGAAATGTAACGTGCTTCCACAGAACCTCGACGGAAGAAGCAGAAGATGAAGGACTGACCCGCGGAGAAAGTGGAAGAAAAAGAGAGAGCTGAAGGACGCTGCTAGGCTTCCTGCTTCCATCCTGCTTCGACCGGTCCCCTCTTTGAATAAACCCCCGTGCGTGCAAAGCACGTAACAATATCATGCAAATTGTTAAACAAGCAACAAGGATAGGAACAACTAGGGAATCACAGCGTTTTTGGCGTCAACTTCCACCCTCGTATGAACAAATGAGGTTTATTGAAGTGGATGGTCATGTTATTACTGATCAATCAGAAATTGCTAACAGGTGCAATACTTATTTTCATTCTGCGTTCAGCCACCCTACCTCTTCGCCTTAGAATTCTAGTAGCGAAAAGTCCATACCACCGTCAGACATGACTGATGTTACTTTGACTGAGCAAGGCATATTTTTCTCCTGCTTAATTTAGACACGAAAGGCTCTTCTGGTCCTGATTCTATTCCAAATGAGTTTCGTAGACGATATGCCGAATGGGTAGCTAAATATTTACTTATCATATTTAAGGCATCTCTATAGCAGCATTCTTTACCAAATGATTGGCTGCAGGCTAGGATAGTACCAATACACAAATCAGAACACAAGCACATTCCCGATAATTACAGACCTATTTCTATCACTTTCGCCTGTTGCAAGATCCTTGAGCATATCTAGGCAAACTGCTTATCCGACTATCTTGAGGGCAGCAGCAAGCTAAATCCCGATCAGCATTGTTTCAGACGGAGGTTATTTTTATCTTGAGGGCAGCAGCAAGCTAAATCCCGATCAGCATTGTTTCAGACGGAGGTTATTTACTGTTACCCAGCTTGAAGAAACGGTGCACGATTTTTCTAAAGCAATAAACAATGGGGATCAAGTGGATGCAGTTTGCCTGGACATGTCTAAAGCATTTGACCGTGTCCCACATGAACTTATTGATAGACTGTTCCAGCTTGGCATAAACAGGAATATTGTATGGTGGATACAGGCTTATCTAACTAAGAGAACCCAGTTCGTGGAATTAGATGGCGCTAAATCAGACGTCCTGGGGGTACCCTCGGGAGTTTCTCAGGGGTCTGTGCTGGGTCCCTTATTTTTATGCTACGTCAATGATATCGCAGTTTCTATTCCGCCTCATGTTACAGTCCAGCTTTTTGCGGATGATTGTTTGATTTACTCTGTCATTTCAAACCGAGAAGACCAGTTACTACTCCATTCGGCATTGAGCGCTATCAATCAATGGTGCACATTATCCAAAATGGAAATCAATTATGCAAAAACTTCATTTCTTACAATTTCCAATAAAGTTAAAAATATATTTTCTTTTGATTATGAAATAGACGTGCACTATATAACTCGAGTCCACCATTTCAGATATCTAGGCGTCAATATAACTTCAAATCTAAACTGGCTGTCGTGTTTGTCGGGGACAGCAACCGAAGGCCAGGTGGGCGGAAAACCGAACGTGGTTTATTTCATCACAGCTTGTAGTGGAATGCCCCGGTGGCCGAACAGCGCGGCTTATCTTATAGCCAGCTCTCGCGATCGTCGCGCCGCCGCTATCGCTCTAGCCGCGACGATTACACAACACTCCTCCCCTTTTATTTAGAGGGTGCAATTGTATCCTTATACAATAGTTAAAAACCAGCTTCGTATCGCTCGGGTGGACGGCGATTTCTTGACGGGTAGCGCCTTCCAAGAGCCGACGTCTCGGATATAGGAGCGGGCGCCGGAGGGACCTCGGGAGGCTGCAAGGGCACCGGCTCTTCTGATGCTGGCTGGTCACCTGTTTGGTTTGGAGGGAAAAGCAGGAACCCCTCCACGTTGTCTACGTCGGATGACCCTGGTGTCACCTTAGGGCTTGTGTTGCCCAGCAGTTGGTCGAGGTGCCGACGCCAGATGAACTTGCCTCGGGGCGTGCTCACCAGGACTTTGTAGGAGACTGGTCCACTTCGGCAAGCCTCTAATTTCGAACTAAAACACTGTCATTAATGCAAAAACAGTCTGTTGCTTTTCCTTTGTTGCATTTGGGTGAACTGACTGCGCATCATGTTCCCTTCCACCGTCGGTTTGATTGCATCCAGCTTAGTACGAAATCTTCTACCCATCAAGAGGTTAGCTGGTGCCTCTCCTGTCGTAGGATGAGGCGTATTTCGGTATGCCAACAAAAATTTATGAAGTGTCACTTCGACAGATTCACCTGGAGGTGATTTGCTCAGAGCCGACTTCAATGTTTGCACAAAACGTTCTGCCAAACCATTTGTGCTTGGGTGATAAGGGGCGGTCCCGACATGTCTGGCCCCGATGTCCCGCATGAATGCCTTGAACTCTTCGGACACCAGTTGTGGCCCATTGTCGGACACTACCGTCTCTGGCAATCCGAATCTGCACAAAAGTTCACGCAAGCAAGCAACAGTACGTTCGGACGTTGTGCTGCGCATGAAAAACACCTCTGGCCACTTCGAGTGGGCATCTACTACCACTAGAAATGTGGTTCCTCGAAAAGGCCCCGTGAAGTACAGGTGAATTCGCCTCCATGGTGCGGTCGGCCATGCCCAAGGATGCAGAGGTGCCTTACATGGATCCTTACGTTGTTGCTGGCACGCTTGACAACTTCGTACTCTTGTCTCCAAATCTGCATCAATTGACGGCCACCAGACGTAGCTGCGAGCCAATTCCTTGCTCCGCACGATTCCAGGGTGACCTTGGTGCAGTTCGTCGAGAACAGACTCTCGAAAAGTAGACGGGATAACAACCCTCATGCCATACATGAGGCACCCTTGACACACGCTGATCTGCAAACGTCTGTCGAAAAATTGCTTTGGACTTGCATCTCGCAGGTACGATGGCCAACCTGTGCTAGTAAACTGGAGCACCTTACTAAGCATGGGATCACGTGATGTGGCACGCGCAATCTCTTTGGCGGATAGGGGCATCGACTCCAGGCGCAATGCATAATATGATTCCTCGCCTTCGGACGTGCCGTCTTGCTGGCCCTGGAGAGGGAACCTTGAAAAAAAATCTGCCTCTGCGTTGTCACTGAACTTTTTGTACACAAGCGAGTAGTTGTAAGCAGACAAAGTGACGGCCCATCGCTGCAAGCGTGCTGCCGCGAACGGTGGAATGCCTGTCTTCTGCCCCAGGATGGTTTGTAACGGCTTGTGATCCGTGATCAATGTGAAATCTTCCATAGATGTAGAAATGGAACTTTTTGACTGCAAAAATGATGGCAAGTGCTTCCTTTTCTAGCTATTTTTTCTCAGCGTCATTTAATGTGCGCGACGCATAAGCGACCGGGCGAGGGCTTCCATCGTCCGCAACATGAGAAAGTACTGCACCCACGCCGTACTGGGAAGCGTCACAAGCCACTTGCAAAAGCTTATCGGGGTCGTAATGCGCCAGTATCGCGGATAACGCCAACGCATTTTTGACTTCCTGCAACGCCACTTGGCACGATGCATCCCAGCGCCATGAATGATCGCGACGCAGCAGTTTGTAAAGAGGACTGGCCAGAGTAAACAATCGTGGAACAAACTTCCCGTAGTAATTTACGACGCCCAGAAACGACTGCAGCTGCTGCTTGCTTGTGGGCGCGGGAGCTTTCGTCAAGGCTTCTATCTTCTCCGGCGTTGTGCTGACACCTGCTGCGCTGATAACATGACCAAGATAGCGCAGTTCTTTTTGAAAGAACGAACACTTTTCTTTCTTTACTCGAACCCCGCGCTCCGTCAACCGCTTTAGGACAGCTTCCAGATTTGCAAAATGCTCGTGTGCCGTCCTTCCAGTGATGAGAACGTCATCCAAATAGCAGCTGACGCCTTTCAAGTCTTTCAACATTGTGTCCATAATTCTTTGGAAAATAGATGGTGCCGATGAAACCCCGAACGGTAGTCTACCGCAAAAAGTCCTTTATGGGTACTGAGTGTCAAGTACTCTCTTGACGACTCCGACACCACCACCTGATGATAGGCTCTGTTGAGATCAATCTTAGAAAATTCTTGGCCCCCTGCGAGCGCCGCAAACAACTTATCGACTCTCGGCAGTGGGTACCGGTCAGTTTCAAGACAAGGATTTAGGGTGGTCTTGTAATCACCGACTAGTCTTATGCCACCGTCCTTCTTTACTACTGGTGCAACCGGTGTGGCATAGCTGCTCGTCGCAACTGGTGAAATGACTCCCATGCCTTCCAGCTTATTAAGCTCGGCCTCGACCGCAGGTTGTAATGCAAAGGGCACACTTCTTGCCTTCAGAAACTTCGGCACGCTACCATCTTTTAGCGACAACTCTGCTCTTTCTTCTGAAATTTCTCCCAGTTCGTCATTAAACAAACTCTGGTATCTGTCTAGAAGTGCGCGTAGTCTGGCAGTTTGACTCGAACAAGCAGAACCATCTGAGCTGGAAATAGCGTTGAGCTTGAGGATACTGCTCCAATTGAGTCGGATGGCTTGCAACCATTGTCGACCTAGCAGCGGAAGTCCCTTTTCTTTCGTGATGTAGAGAGGCAGCTGGGCTCTCTGCTCTCCGTACTGCACGACCACGTGAGCGACTCCAACAGGCTGGACTATGGCTCCCTGGAACGTCCGCAGCTTCAGCGTCGTTGGCATGACCTTGATTGAGGGAAACATCTGCCGAAACTGATATAAAGACATGACGGACACAGTAGCCCCTGTATCGAGCTCCATGATCAAGGGCCGCCCTTCCAGGTGCACAGAAATTTTTATCGGAGCTAGACCAGGCGAAATAATTTCCTTCATGCTCACAGAAGCTTGAACGGGAACCAACATCTTCATCGAGTTTCGCCGCGCTCCCTCCGTCTTTTGCTGCCTGTTAGCTTGGCACACCCTTTGAATGTGTCCTTTCTTATCACATTTGAAACAGGTGGCTGCTATGTGCGGACACAGTCGGCTTGCATGCTTCGCCGACCCGCAGCGATAGCAATTTCGCTGCGTCATATCACTTTCCCCAACGGCTGTGACCTTGTGAACGTCCGGAACGCCCGTATCAAAGGCGTGCGCTTCTGCTACGCTCTTTTTCGCTGCTTCCATAGCTAGCGCTCGTTCCACGGCTTTTTGAAAAGTTTGCTTGTTATCCTCCGTGAATAACACTCGCTGTATATCTTCTCTGCGCAAACCGCAAACAAAACGGTATCGCAGCGACTGATCGAGTGCGGATTCAAATTCGCATGTCTGTGCCAATTTCCGCAACTGTGCAACATATTCCGAAATCGATTCAGTCTCGAGTTGCGCTCTCCTGTGAAATTTCGCGCGTTCACTAATTACCGACGGCTTCGGTGACAAGTGGTCGCCTAGAAGTTTCTTTAGCACGTCGAAACGTTTAGCTGACGGCAACTCCGGCGCTGTCAATGACTTGAGGAGACTGTAAGTCTTTGGGCCTACGAGACTCAAAAAAGCGTGTACAGGGTCGTCCACTCTTAGTTAGAATGCTGCTCCGTGCTGCCGGCGCTCCGCGGGGCGCCGCTCGCGGGCGTCGGAGAAACTATTGCGCAGGAGCAGTGAGAGCCGCAGGCGGGGCTTCGCGCGTCGTCTGCTACAGTTCGCCCTGTATTGCGGTGAAGTGGGCTTCAAATTTGCACTGCGTCCGCAGAACGCCGATCGGAGAAACGTTTCTGAATAAACAAAAGACTGCTGAGAAGCCTATCAGCTGCCTTTATACCGTTGCAGAAAGAGTAACAATGTGTTCTTCTTGCCTGGTCAAGTTGAAACTCACAAATAAGAACAACGAGGAGAAAATGCGCGCCACGTAATATTCGAAGCTTTATACTACTGCTGCAGCACAACGATCCGCAAATATTTTTAATCTTTGGCGTCTTGCTGAGTAGCTGGTAATATATGTTAGCAAACGACTGCTGTTGTCTGCTGAAATCGCGGCGCAACGAAAATTAATCGGAGCGGAATAGTACTAGTGGAGGAGGAGCTAAATTTTCAGTCTCCGATTTTACCTTCGTACAGATTAGAGGTAGACGGCCAGGTAGACTCATCAGCGTTTGAAAACAACCCCTAAGCTTTACTAGGACCTGTCTTCAGCTTTGCAGGGATTTAAGTAGTTGCTAAGCGGATATTTACTAAGGCGGTAGCGTTTAATTGCTCCTGCTCGCGTCCGTCCGTTACGTGTTATGTCACGTGACCTTTTTATCACGTGGCCTTGTGATGTCACGTGATCTCTGCCACGCTCGCGCCAGTTTCTCTCCTCCTCTGTTGTGAAATGAATTCAAGCGCGGCAAATTCAACTGAGTGGAATGAGTTGCAAACGGCTTTCGTCTTCCCGCAGTTAATAAATATCTAAGCGTCTCCAACTAATTTTACAGTTCACAGGTGTCTGTAGCAAAGAATGCCGCACTGTGTTACCACTAAGTTCCAAGTGTGGCTGGCGTATCGGTGCAGAACAACTCGAACCGGGTACGTGGATAATTTAGTCAGCCGCCTTTCAATCCACCTCTAACCTTTCCATGAAGGCCTTCGGATGAGCGGTAAAAGCATAATCTTTTCTTTAGTTTGCCATGACACTGCGACTTCCCGGTTTCGATTGCCATGACACTGCGACTTCCCGGTTTCGAAATGTCTACGACGAAGTTTATCTTTAGACGTAAACCGTCATGTCACCCCGCTTTCTGCCGCCGAGTGCAACTGCTTTCACGAGTCATTCGGCGATTAACTACAAGAAAGTTGCCTTGTCACAACTGCGGCCCAAAATGTGGTTCCCGCCTGTCTAGACGGATATATACGGAGTGCGTAGGTGCGTCTGGTCACTTCAATGTTTTCTGCTTGTGGGCCGCGCTAAAACGAAATGTCGAGAGTGCCCGAGGACGAAAGACCTGTAGATTTCTGTGTGAGAGAATGCTCACCGCGATGGAGAATACTCACTGATGTGTACTGCTGCAGCTACGGCTACTCTGCAACGGCTCTTCGACTCTACTCAACAACGGCTCTTCCGCAACATTTTAAAACTTCCACCCTATTGTATGGGCAACTAATATTCACCATTGGTAAACAAGTGCGCTCATCTGGTGAGATCTCGGGGGACCGGAATATTCACGCTGAATGGGCATGAAAAACTGCGGAGATATTTTCCGAGTATAATTTGAACACTGTAGCAAGGTACTCGCACAATAATAAAAACAGAGAAGGGGCAAACGAAAATACCAACATGTTTTACTTCGCATATATGCACCGAAGGCAACAAGATAAGAAGCATATTCTGAACATGAAAAGTAAAAGTTCACGAATACAGTTCTCTTGTTATCAGAGAAAAAAAGAGGAATGGAAAAACAGAGCAACATAAATAAGGCAGCCTGCAAGAGCCAACGGTAAAGCAAGGCACGCAACCTTGCAGCCCGTCTCGACGCAACTGCGATGCTAGGTCATGCCCTTAATGGCCTAGTATCGCGTAACATCTCCGCCGGCATCGATGACAGCTCTCATCCTGCCAGGAAGGGAGTTGTATAGCGAAGTGCAGAGGTCAACATTGGCCCGTAATGTTTCCCACTGCTCTTGAACTGCTGTCCACAATTGGTCTGCCGACAAACCATGCAGGTTCTGACTCGACAACGCAGATTTAATGTTCCCCCACACGTTCTCAATGACGTTGAGGTCTGGTGACTGTGGCGGCCAATCCATCGACACAATTGCGTGCTCCTGCAAATAAGAGGCAACCCTCCTGGAGGTATGTATTGGAGAGCGGTCTTGTTGCAGAATGAAGTCCATGTCAGGGAACGGACCGTTTACCAGAAATGGCAACGCCACGTCATCCAGTATAGAGCAGTAGCTTTCCGATGTTAATCTCCCGGGTATTCTGACTAGAGGTCCAAGGCCATCCTTCGTCACGGCGCCCCATAAAGTCAGAGAACTCCTTCCGCTTGCAGCAACTCGCTGTATGAATTCCGGCATATACCTGCAAGAAAGTTGGAGGGCAGGTAGTATATTTTCGTTTGCTTTGTTGCCGTGAAGAAAACACAGTTCTAGTGTCGTAGAAGAAGTAATTGTCTTTTGTAACAATGCACTTGTTTGATGTAATAGCATGTAAGTTCCTTATATACATACATCTATAGTGGGATACTTCTGAAGGCATACTATGTATTAATTTTATTGATTCTGCTAACAAAACTTGTATTCCTACAAGCTAACACAATAACCACAAGCAACCGCAAAAAATAATGTCTTGGATGCTTTTTCAGAGCTACCGTCTTTGCGTTAATCGGCTGCGCTGTCAAGTGGCTGAGAAACAAAGGAAAAAAAATTGAGAATTGACGTGCATTAAAACAGTGATTTTATTGAAAGCGTCATTCGAAAACGTCGCAAATATCAATTATGAATGCTGCCTACATGCTTTAACCTGCATATATGCATTTTTGACCTGTAGTTTAGCGTGACTACCTTGTGCATGGAAAGGTATTGCCCTCCACGCAGTCTACAACGGACAACACAATTTTTTTTACGCTGTCCGCAATCGACGCTAGTTGACAAAACGGGTCAGAATTGGAAAGGGTTTCGTGCAACGGCGTTCAACCTCTAAGTTATCTATTCAAGCTCGTTTTTACTAGCTTTATGCACATACACCTAAGCCGCACACATCAATCAGCCTTTGCCCGATGCACTTAAAAAAAAAAAAAATGGGCTGCGGCCCATTTGAAAAGTACACTGCGCAAAGTATACATATTCATCACAACGCTAAATTACAAGCTGAATAATGCTCCTAAAACTTTTTCAAAGCTTCTACCCATTGATTTATAAGAAAGGTTTAGGAACAAAGCCACATACCTCGTGTGGATGGGGCGCCAGACTCGAGCTCTTTGGTCCCATCTAGTAGAAAAAGTACACTCATCTGTGAAGACGACGCTCTTCCAGTTCTCAACCGACCAATCCGCATGGTCTTGGGCAAACTTCAGGCGTTTCACCTTGTTTTGAGCCCGCAGGAGCGGCTTCTGTGCAGCAGTTCTGCTGTGTAAGCCAGCTTCGTAAAGGCGGCGCTTAATTGTAGTGGCAGACACATGTTTCAAACCCAGCTCCACTTGCAGCTCCCGTACAGACGTCTTTGGCTTATCCACCACAGCTGCTACTATCTCTCTATCTTCTTCATCTGTTGTCACTCTGCGACGAGGCTGCCGAGGGGCATCCTGAAGCCTGCCTTCATTCCGGTATGCATTAATTATTCTATTCACTGTGTGAACTGCACGATTGGTTTCTGCTGCAATTCGTTTCTGCGAATAGCCCCTCAGACTTAAGTCCACAATTAGCCGCCTTTCGTCCTCGGGAACTCTCGACATTTCGTTTTAGCGCGGCCCACAAGCAGAAAACATTGAAGTGACCAGACGCACCTACGCACTCCGTATATATCCGTCTAGACAGGCGGGAACCACATTTTGGGCCGCAGTTGTGACAAGGCAACTTTCTTGTAGTTAATCGCCGAATGACTCGTGAAAGCAGTTGCACTCGGCGGCAGAAAGCGGGGTGACATGACGGTTTACGTCTAAAGATAAACTTCGTCGTAGACATTTCGAAACCGGGAAGTCGCAGTGTCATGGCAATCGAAACCGGGAAGTCGCAGTGTCATGGCAAACTAAAGAAAAGATTATGCTTTTACCGCTCATCCGAAGGCCTTCATGGAAAGGTTAGAGGTAGATTGAAAGGCGGCTGACTAAATTATCCACGTACCCGGTTCGAGTTGTTCTGCACCGATACGCCAGCCACACTTGGAACTTAGTGGTAACACAGTGCGGCATTCTTTGCTACAGACACCTGTGAACTGTAAAATTAGTTGGAGACGCTTAGATATTTATTAACTGCGGGAAGACGAAAGCCGTTTGCAACTCATTCCACTCAGTTGAATTTGCCGCGCTTGAATTCATTTCACAACAGAGGAGGAGAGAAACTGGCGCGAGCGTGGCAGAGATCACGTGACATCACAAGGCCACGTGATAATAAGGTCACGTGACATAACACGTAACGGACGGACGCGAGCAGGAGCAATTAAACGCTACCGCCTTAGTAAATATCCGCTTAGCAACTACTTAAATCCCTGCAAAGGTGAAGACAGGTCCTAGTAAAGCTTAGGGGTTGTTTTCAAACGCTGATGAGTCTACCTGGCCGTCTACCTCTATCTGTACGAAGGTAAAATCGGAGACTGAAAATTTAGCTCCTCCTCCACTAGTACTATTCCGCTCCGATTAATTTTCGTTGCGCCGCGATTTCAGCAGACAACAGCAGTCGTTTGCTAACATATATTACCAGCTACTCAGCAAGACGCCAAAGATTAAAAATATTTGCGGGTCGTTGTGCTGCAGCAGTAGTATAAAGCTTCGAATATTACGTGGCGCGCATTTTCTCCTCGTTGTTCTTATTTGTGAGTTTCAACTTGACCAGGCAAGAAGAACACATTGTTACTCTTTCTGCAACGGTATAAAGGCAGCTGATAGGCTTCTCAGCAGTCTTTTGTTTATTCAGAAACGTTTCTCCGTTCGGCGTTCTGCGGACGCAGTGCAAATTTGAAGCCCACTTCACCGCAATACAGGGCGAACTGTAGCAGACGACGCGCGAAGCCCCGCCTGCGGCTCTCACTGCTCCTGCGCAATAGTTTCTCCGACGCCCGCGAGCGGCGCCCCGCGGAGCGCCGGCAGCACGGAGCAGCATTCTAACTAAGAGTGGACGACCCTGTACCTTGTCGTCCTCGGGGATACGGTTGACCAGAAGAAACGACGTTAAGCGTTCTTCGTACGACGGCCAATCGCTCGTAGACTCGTCGAAGGGCTCGATGTGTCCCAGTCGACCCACGAGTTGCGTCACTGCTCCCGCCGCTGCCGAACCATCCGTTGCCATGTCGGCTTGCTGTAGAACTGGTCAGAATCCCGACCTCGTCGCCAAATGTCGCGTTTGTCGGGGACAGCAACCGAAGGCCAGGTGAGCGGAAAACCGCACGTGGTTTATTCCATCACAGCTTGTAGTGGAATGCCCCGGTGGCCGAACAGCGCGGCTTATCTTAGAGCCAGCTCTCGCGATCGTCGCGCCGCCGCTATCGCTCTAGCCGCAACGATTATACAACACTGGCATACACACATCAATAACATATGCTTAAAGGCCGAAACAAAACTGTGATTGATAAAAAGAAAACTGAAGCTTGCTTCCACAAAAGCAAAACTAACAGCCTATTTCGCGCCGGTACGACCGACACTGGAATATGCGAGCGTTATATGGGATCCGCATCAGAAAAACCAAATTGACAGAATCGAATAAGTTCAGAGAAGGGCGGCTAGGTTCATTTTGTCAAAATACAGATTTACAGATTCAGTGACTGACATGCTTCGTGAACTAAACTTGACTGAACTTTAAAAGCGAAGGAAGGTTGCCAGGCTAAAAATGTTTTATCTGTTATATAATAACCACTTCAACTTGAACACAAGCAACTACTTGAAACTGCGTTTCTCTTGAGCTGTGAGATCTTCTCACAAAGATCAGGTTACACCCATGACGGCCCGAATCAATTCTGTGGTGGCGTCAAAGGTATCGACGCCAGAGTGAAGAAATACGCGATGTTCCATGGGCGGCGGCGTGCCAAGAAATCCCCCGCTTATTCCAACCAACGATGTATATATTGCCGCCAGGTGTCCACGGGCGGCGCCTTGAGTACAAAGAAGTGAGTCGCGCGTGCTCTTTGCAGCTGGACACTGCTTGATTTTCTTGCGGCCTGTGCCTAGCCTCTTGATTCTGCAGCCCATTTGTGACATTTTGTGGAGGAGGTGCGGGGTGAATCGCTCTGGAATATGTCGCACATGCCTCCGAACACCGAGGACCCCAGACCTCTCCCTGTCGACACGCCAGTGCACCGGGTCAGCAGCAGAAATCTTGGACTGCCCCCTGAGCATGGGCTATTGGAGACAACCTCGCCGCCTGGCCGACTGCCTCCTGTGCTCAAGCCATTCGACTCTCCCTCGGCGCCTATTCCTCAACCGGTCATACAAGGCACCGCGTACTACACCCTCCAGAACCCACGGCTGCCAAACTCCTTTCACGGGACTCAACTGGAGGACGTGGAAGATTGGCTCCTCCAGTTTGAACGTGTCGCCGCGCTTAATCAATGGGATGACGCCGCCAAGCTGAGGAACGTTTTCTCCAGCCTGGAGGACGGTGCTCGTACGTGGTACGAAAACCGTGAGTACACTCTTCATGGCCTGAGTTCGGACGTCAACTGCGCGCCGCGTATGTAGCGCTGATCGTCGGGAGCGAGCTCAACGAGCATTGCAGTCCCGTATGCAAATGTCCAACGAAACTGTTACCATGTACGTCGAAGACATGACGCGGCTCTTCCGACGGGCTGACCCAGCTAAGTCAGAAGCCAAAAAGCTGCGCCACCTAATGCGTGGTGTTAAAGAAATGCTTTTCGGCGGCCTCGTGCGCAGTCCTCCAGCACTGTTGCCAAATTTCAAGCGGAGGCAGTCACGATGGAGCAAGTCCTCCGGCAGCGTTCCACCGCGTACGACCAGCCAGTCCTTGCTGCTTCTGTTACGGAGTCCCTCCCGGTTTTCAACAGCAATACCGACTGTCTCCGCGACATGATCCGTGCTGTTGTCCGTGAGGAGCTAGAGAAGATTTGTGGTACGTCACAGCCAGCGGCCAGCTCCCTTATGAGCGTTATCCGCGAAGAGGTCCAGCAAGCTATCAGACCTCCGTTACTACACGCCGAACCACAGCCTACCCAGACAGACTACTGCCGCCCGACATATGCTGAAGCTCTGTGACGCCCCACTCGAAATCCACCGGCATTTCCACCGCCCAACCAGGCAGACTACTGCCGCCCGACCTACTCTGACGCGCTGCGACCCCCTGCCCCGAATCCAGCGGCAGTTTTTCCCAACCATCACTTCGTCCTGCTACACTCTGTGCAACCAGGGCAGCAGCGCATCCCGAGTGATCGAGAATCCCTGCGCAGAGCGGACGTCTGGCGTGGACCTGACCGCCGGCGTTTGTGCTTCCACTGTGGGGAGCCCGGTCACCTATTCCGCCGGTGCCCATATCGAGAGCTTGGCCTGCAGGGTTTTCCCTCCGATGCGCCAAGGCCCCGGTTTGGCCATCGGCCCCGTGAGATTGAAGAGTACCTGACCCATCAAGCTCAGTGGTCCATGGCGCGTTGTCAGTCCCGATCACCATCACCTAGCCATCCATCGTTTTCACCGAATGTGCAGAATTCATCGCGAGCGACGGTGGACCGCTCGCCCAACCCTCGCCGGGAAAACTGAGGACAGCGACCTCCGGGGGCGTGGTCACTGGTGCTTGTGTTGTGTTGGGTTTAATGGCACATAAGCAGCTAAGGCTATCATGCGCCAGGCTCAAGGTATATGAACACTTTTCTGTAGGTGGGAGGAAACATGGTTGTGTAGAGGACTTAAATTGCTATTTCGTTCTGGTAGTAATAAGAGAAAGAAAAATTTTTATAAATGGCTAAAAATAAACGCTTTCAAGAAGGTCAGATAACCTCAGTAGCCATCCTTGGCTGGGCAAGGATCCCGAGGCTCCCAACCATTCAAATAACCACCTCAGCCCTCTTCTCATGGAATGAGAAAATGGCTGAAATGCATCTTATTTTAAAGCAAAGCTGTGGATCAAAGTTTACAGTTTCTGAAGAACATCTGCTTCTTTTAAAAAGCTAAAACGGAAGATATGTTAACAATGGCATTTTCGCCTAAAAGCAGCGCTGGGTGTAAAGGAATGTATTCATTATAAAACTTCGTAAAGTGCTTATTTCTTAGTTTTTCGAGTTTTGCACAAGAGAATAAAATATGGTTTATTGTTAGTTCGTCTCCACATCTTTCACAACGAGGTTTGTCTTGTTTCGTTAGTAAGAAATTATGTGTAATGTGTGTATGTCCAATGCGGAGACGACATAAAATTACTTCAATAAATCGTTCCTGGTGCCTACAGGTCTTCCATTCACCCAGGACAGGTTTTACAAAGTGCAGCTTGTTGTTAACCTCGTTGTCCCAAGAGGCCTGCCATTTTTCTCTCAATTTATTCTGGACTGACTTGATGCAGTCCTTATGCGGTATGTTTACTGGTTTTATTTTTGCGTTAAGGGCAAGTGCGGCGCTTGCATCAGCCCTCTCATTTCCGCTGATGCCCACGTGACTGGGAACCCAGCAAAACTTTATTGTATGTCCTTGTGAATCAGCTCGTATTACATTATGTATTATGTTTCCTATTAAGGGTTCAGTTGCATTTCTGGGGTTTATTGCTGTAATTACGCTGAGGGAGTCACTGTAGATAACACTGTTCTGTATGTTTTTCTTCAATATTTGTTCTACAGCTAGAGCAATGGCGTAGCATTCTGCTGTAAATATTGAAGCGCACTGAGGCAGCCTGACTACTTTTTCCCATTTCCCTTGCACTATCGCGCTGCCTACATAGAGTGCTGTCTTAGATCCATCTGTGTAGAAATCTGTGCAATTCTTGTATTTTTCACTTACTCCAAGAAACTCTTGCTGTATATATTCCAGTGGGGTATGTCTTTTTTTAATGTGTGTCAGTGCGAAATCGCATACACCAGGAAACAAGTACCAAGGTGGCAACCTATCGGGTCTCTGGGCAACATCAGGAAGTGCATCTAGTATGTTTATTTCTTGGCATATTTCTTCAAAGCGGAGGAGCAATGGTTTTACAGCTTGAGGTTTGTTGGTGAACAGTGTTCTGGATGGGCATTTTGTAACTACGGTGTAACAAAGATGTTTCGGTAGCGACCTTATTTTCAGTACGTATGCACAGGTAAGCATTGTTCTCCTGTTGGTGAGGGTCGGTTCATTTGCTTCTACGTGAAGGCTATTTATGGGTGATGTTTTGTAAGCACCAGTTGAAAGGCGCAACCCGAGGTTTTGTACTGGATCTAGCTTTTTAAGGTATGATAGCCTCGCAGACCCATACACTATGGATCCATAGTCTAACGAAGAGCGTACTAGAGAGCGATAGATGTGCAATAGGCACCTCCTATCGGATCCCCAACGCTTCCGTGAGAGTACTTTAAGTATATTCAGGGATTGGGTGGCTTTCTTTTTTAGGGTGTTTATATGTGGTAGAAACGTTAGCTTTTTGTCAAAAGTTAAGCCTAAAAATTTGGGTTCTTGTTTTACTGGAAGTGTGGTGTCGTTCAAGTGGAGGGTGGGATTAATCTGCAGTCCTCTCTGCAGCGAGAAAAGAACCGCCACAGTTTTCTGTGGAGAAAACCTAAATCCATTTCTGTCTGCCCAAAGTGCTAATTTGTTTATTGTGAGTTGTAGTTGTCTCTCACAAGTTGCCAGGCTAGAAGATGTGCATGCAATTTGAAGGTCATCAACGTAGACCGAGTACATAATGGACTGTGGAATTATACTGATTAAAGAATTCATTTTTACTATGAACAATGTAGTACTTAAAATGCATCCCTGAGGAACGCCGTTTTCCTGAGTAAAGTTATTTGAGAGGGTTGCGCCGAGACGAACTTGGAAAGAACGGTTGGATAAAAAGTCGCTCAAATATTTCAGCATCCTCCCGCGGATACCAAGCTCTGCCAGGTCACGAAGAATCCCGAACCTCCAGGTCGTGTCATATGCCTTCTCCATATCGAAAAAAACTGAAAGGCAGTGTTGTCTGTGTATAAAGGCCTCTCGGATTGTGTTTTCCAGGCGGATTAAATGGTCGACTGTGGAACATGTTTTTTTAAAACCACATTGGTGGACATCAAGAAGCTCTCGGGATTCTAGAATAAACATTAATCTAATATTTATAACACTCTCAAAAGATTTGGCAAGACAGCTTGTAAGGGTTATAGGCCTGTAACTGTTAGGGGAGGTTGGTGGCTTTCCTGGTTTTAGAAAAGGAACAATAATGGCTTTTTTCCAAGCAGCTGGTATTTTCCCTACTACCCATATTTTGTTAAAAAATTTTAACAGAACTTCTACAGATTGCTCAGATAGATGGGATAGCATTTCATAATGAATTTCGTCGGGGCCTGGTGCAGTTTGTTTACCTATAGACAGTACTCTCTGTATTTCTTGAAGTGTAATCAAATTATTGTAAGGCTCGTTTGTGCTGCCTGCCGTAGGGAGTCTGTTTTTCGGTTGTGTTTTTGTATTTTAAGAATGACTGTGTATAGTGGGAAGAACTAGAAACTATAAAAAAATGTTGCCCCAAAATGTCTGCTTGTTCTTTAATACTTGTCTGAATTCCAGGATCCGTCAGCAGAGGAAGGGTGAATGGGGAATAGCTGCCATTTACTTTTCTGACCTGCTCCCACAGTTTTTTTGATGTTACCGAGCTGTTTATGGACGACACATAATTTTGCCAAGACATTTTTTCCGCGTTCCGCCGTATATATCGGGCTTTAGCTTTTGCCTTTTTGAAAGCTATTAGATTTTCGTGAGTAGGATACCTACGAAATACACCCCAGGCCTTATTTTGTTGTTTTTTGGCTTCCCAACATTCTCGCGTCCACCATACCTTGTGGTTCTGGCGCACCACGCCTGTGGACAGGGGAATAGCTAGCCGTGCAGCATCGATGATACGCTTTGTAAGAATTTCATTGATTTCATCTATGCTAAGTGTTTCTGAGTAAATGTCCTCTAATCTGGCCTTTTCTCTAAACAACGCCCAATCAGCTAGATGTAGCTTCCATCGCCGTGGTTTGGTCGGGATGACTGCAGGTGAGGATGATAGGCTTATAAAAACTGGTAGGTGATCACTCCCAAACGGGTTGTCTAAAACGTCCCACTTAAAATCACTAAAAACAGAAGGTGAACAAAAAGACAGGTCTAAACTGCTCATTTTCCCAGACGTTGGGGAACAGTATGTGGCCTTTTTCGTATTTAAAAGACATACATTATTCGTCAGGATAAAATCTTCGATTATTTGACCTCTAGCGTCACAGCGTTCGCTTCCCCACAGGGAGGAGTGAGCATTAAAATCCCCAAGTAACAGATATGGCTCCGGAAGTTCTCTGATCAGTTGCTGTAGATCATGGAGTGTTAACATAAAATGTGGAGGAATGTATACGGAACAGATTGTTAGTGTTTTGTAGCTTACAATACTGACTGCAACCGCCTCAAGTTTTGTTTTGAGTTTAATTTCTTGAGCAGGGACACCGCTTTGAACGACTATCGCGACGCCTCCCGATAGCCGATTTGCCTGCTCTCGATCGCGTCTAAAAGTTTTATAATGTTTCAGGATATGTACATGTTGTGGACCAAGATTGGTCTCCTGAAGACATAAAGCTGTGGGTAACATTGACCCTAAAATATGTGTTATGTCGCTGTAATTCCGCATAAGTAATCTACAATTCCAATGGATTAAAAAAGCCATGTTTATGTTTTTGAGAGGAAATGAAAGGGGATTTACTTAAGTAGTGGGCCCGTTATTAGGGGCCTGTCTTTTTTCCGCTCAAGAGAGCTGTTCCGCCTCTGTAGTGGAGGCGGAGTGGCAGTTATATCCATCGCCTCACGCGAGGCGCTGGAGGACCGCGGGGAAGCCGCGGGTTTGTGGGTTTCAGTCCTCCCCCGGTAGGGGGAAGTCCTGCGGGATGCCGACGCATGGACCGGCGCTCCCTGCTTTGACACTGGCAGGGCAGCTTTCGCTGACCCTGCCTGGGGCGTGAATGGTCCTGCCATTGGCTCGATGGAAGTGGCCTCGGCAGCGACCGGGGTGCTGTGTGGTGCACCGCCCCTGCGCACCACATCAGCAAAGCTGGATTTTGCTGTGAAGGAGAACTGGTTGGTAACGGCAAATCGCCTTCTTGCTTCTCTAAATGAAATGTTTTCCTTGGTTTTTATCGTGATAATCTCTTTTTCCTTCTTCCAGGACGGACAGGCCCTGGAGTATGCAGCATGTTCTCCTTCGCAGTTAGCGCAGCGCAGGGCTGCGTCACATTCCTCAGAAACGTGATCCTTGGAAGCACATTTTGCGCACGTTTTGCGGCCGCGGCAGCTCTGTGAGCCGTGGCCAAACCTTTGACAGTTGAAGCATCTTCGTGGGTTTGGAATGTAGTGTCTGACATTTACTTTCAAGTATCCTACATCGATGGTTTCTGGTAATGTACTTGTATTGAATGTTAAAACCAAGTGTTTTGTCTCTATTTCTTTATTGTCTTTCCGGATATTGATTCTGTATACATCTGTGGCATTTTGGTCAGACAGGCCTTCCAGCAATTCTTTCTCGGTTAGGTGTATGAAGTCGTTTTCAGAGATGACACCACGAACTGAGTTTAGGGATCGGTGCGCTGTTATTGAAACTGGGATTTCTCCGATGGATGCAATGTTTGCGATTTTCGAGTTCTGGGTGTTGTCAAGGAGTTCTAACAATAAGTCTCCGCTGGCCATTTTAGACACCTTGTAGCCAGCGCCCAGGGTATCTGTTAGGCATTTAGATACAAGGAACGGAGAAATTATTCTTGCTTGTTTTTCATTACTTTCGCTGTGGATAACATAGAACTTGGTGAATGTCAATGTCGGTTTCTTTTTTGAAAAAAAGTCTGCTGCTTCGTTCCGCCCTCTCTTGAGAGAGCGATCGGGTTTTGAAAGTGGGGGAGCCATAAAAAATGAAGTTTTTCAGTCATGGTGCCAGCCACCAACCATGGAGTCCAACAAGGGGACGGGACAGGAACTTGAACGCAAGTCCTGCCCACGCCAGCTGTACACCTCAACTATAACCAAATCCGACACAACTCAGGGTGGTTGGCCACACAAGGTTAACCCTCGCCGCCTATGAAAAGTGAAAAAACTAAGAAGTGAGTAGGAGATAGGAGAGTTGTGAGAAAGGGATAGGAAAGGGAAAGACAGTGTGGAGGATAGGAAAAGGCGACTGCCGATTTCCCCCGGTCGGGTCAGGCCGGAGGTGCCGTCTGCAGGAAGCTGGGGCCAAAGTGGTGTGTTGCTTCCGCCAAGGGGCCTTAAGGGTCCAAACGCTCGGCATCGGCTCAACCACCAGGATCCCCTTTTCCCCGGACACGGCGATGCCACGCACGGCGAGGCGCGGGTGCTCGGGTCCGTGGTGATGCACAGTTCACCATCATCCCCTTGCGGAGATATCCCTGCGGATGCTCGGGAACCCGCGGTGTCGCCACTCACCGTCGCGACGCCTGCAAGCTGCAGGCGCCCCCCTGCGGGGAGCGTGGTCACTGGATATCGACGCTGTAAAGTCCCCCTGACGATGCAATCGACGCAGACATCCGATGATAGAGCTTTGACGACGTCGACGACATCAGCTGAACTAAAGGACCGCTTCTACCTCGACATACCCGTGCTTCTCGACGGTCACAGCATTAGCGCGTTGGTGGACACAGGAGCGGAGTTTTCAATTACCAGTGGCAAATTGGCAGCGCTTCTAAAGAAAGTTAAAAATCCTTGCTCTGGCGTGCAGACCCGGACGGCGGGGAGCCATATCATTACTCCGCTTGGACAGTGCACGGCTAGGGTCCAGATCAGCGACTCGACGTTCGTAGTTAGCTACCTGGTGCTCCGCGACTGTTCTCGTGACCTGATTTTGGGCATAGATTTTCTCCGTGAGAATGGTGCTGTTATTGACCTGAGGCACAGGACCGTTACGCTTTCGACAGCGGAAGCCGACGACACCTCCGACGTTCGGCAACGCAGCTCCGCCCTTCGTATTTCCACTGAAAGTGTCTTGATCCCGCCGTGCTTCAATGTTTTTGCAAGCGTCGAATGCGATGATGGGCTACGTGATGGACCTGCAGTCGCCGAGGGCAACCTTTCCTTGCTGCTGACACATGGCATTTGCGCGGCCCGAAGTGTCGTCCACTTCCGTGACGGTCGGTCGGAACTCCTGATTACTAATTTTACAAGCGAGCCTCGTCACCTTTTCCGAGCTACGGCCATCGCGTGGGCCGACCAATCGGCCGATGTTACTGAGTGCTTTGTGTCCGAGGCCATGGGCTGTCCGGACATGTCCCTGAATCGCATCGATATTAGCTCCGGACTCTCTGCGACTCAACAACGTGACCTCCGCGCCCTACTGCTCCAGTACAAAACCTGCTTCGCATCCTCCTCGAAAGTGCGGCAAACGACGATCACGAAACATCGGATCAACACTTCCGCTGACGTTCGCCCCATACGACAGCAGCCGTACCGCATTTCCCCGAAGGAACGCCACGCTATCCAAAGGCAGGTGAAGGAGATGCTTACAGACAGCATTATTCAGCCCTCTAAGAGCCCGTGGTCGTCGCCCGTCGTGCTTGTTAAGGAGAAGGATGGGACACTGCGCTTTTGCGTGGATTACCGTAAGCTGAACGCCATAACGAAAAAGGACGTCTACCCGCTGCCCCGCATCGACGACTCGCTCGACAGACTTCACTGCGCCAAGTATTTTTCGTCGATCGACCTAAATACCGGATATTGGCAGATTGAGGTTGATGAACGTGACCGCGAAAAAACGGCCTTCATCACACCTGACGGCCTATATGAATTTAAGGTGTTGCCCTTCGGCCTTTGCTTTGCTCTGCGCCAGCGACGTTTCAGCGCATGATGGATACTGTTCTGGCTGGCCTCAAATGGCAAACCTGTTTAGTTTACCTAGATGACGTGGTGGTGTTTTCAGAAACCTTCGACCAACACCTTGAATGCCTGCGGACCGTGTTGGATGCCCTGCGGTTGCCAATTTGACATTTAAACCCGAGAAATGCCACTTTGGCTACAAAGAGCTCAAGTATCTCGGCCATGTTGTGAGCGCCGATGGCATACGACCCGATCCCGAGAAAACTGCCGCCATAGCCAAGTTTCCCCGTCCTACTACAAAGAAAACGCTCAAGCGCTTCTTGGGTTTGTGCGCCTACTACCGTCGTTTTATCGCCGACTTCTCCAAGATCGCTGAACCCCTCACCCGTTTAACACGTGACGATACACCGTTCGTCTGGACTGCCAAGCAACAGGCTGCTTTCACAGAGCTGCGCCAACGGCTGCACACTACCCCTGTGCTGGCTCAGTTCGATGAGGAGGCTGCTACCGAGATACACACCGACGCTAGCAACATCGGGCTTGGTGCCATCCTCGTTCAACATCAAGAAGGCATGGAACGTGTGATCGCGTATGCGAGTCGCACACTCTCGCGCACCGAAATCAACAACTCCACCTCGGAAAAGGAGTGCCTCGCTGTCGTCTGGGCCACGATGAAATTTCGGCCTTATATCTATGGCCGTCATTTTAAAGTGGTCACGGACCACCATTCCTTGTGCCGGCTTACCAATCTCCGGGACCTATCAGGCCTCCTAGCACGCTGGAGCCTTCGCCTTCAAGAATTTGATTACACAATTGCCTATAAGTCCGGACTTAAACACGAAGACGCCGACACGCTCTCACGCGCACCTGTCGAGCAAGCTGATGACAGCGCAGAGGATGACAGTCGTTTCCTAGGTGTGATCAGCAGTTCGGACTTAGTGGCAAAGCAGCGTGCTGACGTTGACCTGCGGTCTGTCATGGATCACCTGGAGGGCCATGCTTCCAACGTACCTCGACACTTCCAGCCACTTGTCCTCTTTCTGCATTCGCAATGGCGTACTGTTCAAGAAAAACTCCAGCAACGGTGACCGGCCCTACCTCCTAGTCGTGCCATCAGACCTCCGCGACGACATGCTTTCGGCGTGTCACGATGAGCCCACCTCTGGCCATTTGGGATTTGCACGCACGCTCGCTCGAGTGCGTCAAGGCTATTATTGGCCTAAACTTGCAAAGACCATCCACCGCTACGTCAGAGGTTGCCGTGAGTGCCAGCGTCGTAATTCACCACCGCTCAAGCCCGCAGGTTTGCTCCAACCAATTGCGCCACCTCGCACACCTTTTGACCAAGTCGGCATTGATCTTCTGGGCCCATTCCCTGTGTCGTCTTCTGGCAATAAGTGGATTATAGTTGGGACTGATTGTTTGACGCGCTATGTGGAAACCCAGGCGGTGCCGCGCAGTACATCCTATGAAATCGCGCGCTTCTTCATACACCACATTGTTTTACGACACGGTGCCCCGCCCTCCGTCATCACCGATAGGGGCACCGCGTTTACAGCGCAGCTCATGCACGAGGTGTTCCAGCTGAGTCACACGAACCACCACAGGACTACTGCATACCACCCGCAGTCAAACGGGCTCACGGAGCGCCTCAACAAAACCTTAGCAGACATGCTCGCAATGTACGTCGACGTACAGCACCAGACTTGGGTCGATATCCTGCCATATGTGACGTTTGCCTACAACACGGCGATTCAGGAAACGACTCGATTTACGCCGTTTCGCCTCGTCTACGGCCGTGATGTCCAATCGATGCTCGACGCCATGCTTCCGTGCCCCCCTGACGACCAGGCGCTCACGCCAGACGCCGAGGAATTTACCCGGCACGCAGAGGAAGCCCGCCAACTGGCCCGTATGCACATCCGCCGGCAGCAGGCAACGGATGCAGAACGCTACGACCAACGACATCGGCAGGTCGAGTACCACCCCGACGACAAAGTGTGGGTATGGACCCTGGTACGTCGCCCCGGCCTGTCGGAGAAGCTTCTGAGCCGCTACTTTGGACCCTACACAGTGCTGCGACGCATCACGGATGTGATGTATGAAGTCCTCCCCGATGGCACTCTGTCCAGTTCGCGCCGTCGACCGCAGCCTGAGGTCATGCACGTACTGCGTATGAAGCCGTACTTTACGCAGTAACGGGCACCTCGTTCGCTCCAAGTGCGCCCACGTATTTGCTTCCTTTTATTTGGTTGGGGAGGGGGAATAATGCCGCCAGGTGTCCCCGGGCGGCGCCTTGAGGACAAAGAAGTGAGTCGCGCGTGCTCTTTGCAGCTGGACACTGCTTGATTTTCTTGCGGCCTGTGCTTAGCCTCTTGATTCTGCAGCCCAAGTGACGTCCATTGTCTGTGACCACACTCCCTGGGTACCCTTCCCATGCAAAAAGCTCTAGCAAGACTTTGACTACTGACTGTGCAGTTATAGATGAAACAAAAAAAAACTACAGGCCACTTTCTGTGTTAATCCACGACTGTTACTGAAAACCTCCAGACGGGCGGTGCTCGTTCCATTGGGCCCACAATATTTATTCCCAGATTATCCCATGGCTTCTCTGGCCAACGTACTGGCTGCAGGGGGGCTGTCATAGTTTTTTGCAGACTTGTCTCCCGCTTTACAAACTGCACAGCTTCTGATGGCATTTTTCAAATCGTCATCCATTCTAGGCCACCAGTACAACTCTCTCAGTAGAACACGTTCTTGGGCAAGTTGGTTCGTATCTTGAGTAGATGAAGCGCACAAAAACACAGAACACAGGGAAGGAAGACACGAGACAGGCGCTTCTCGTGTCTTCCTTTACGTGAAGCGCCTGTCTCGTGTCTTCCTTCCCTGTGTTCTGTGTTTTTGTGCGCTTCATCTACTCAAACAACTCTCTCAGCCGTTGCTTTGTCCTGACAATGCCCGGATGAGATTCGTGAGCAATTGCAACAAACTTGGATACGGGATCCGCTGGAGGCACTACTCGCTCCGCCCGAAGCAGCAATCGCTCCACAACAGAAAGTTCATCCCGAATGCAACAAGAGCTTTCCTGTGAGCTCATTGTTTTCTGGCCACCCAGACATGATCACCTCCTGCAACACTGGGTCATTATCTGTTGCTTCCTGTAGTTGACTTTTCGTAACCACACTTGACACCACAGCGACTACCTCCTCCAAAGGCTCACCTTCCACAGACGGCACAGGCAACTGAGACAGTGCATCCGCCACCGCACTGGTTTCTCCCTTTGTATACTGTACAGTGAAGTACTGCATGAGCCTTGCACACCACGTTTCTATTCGAAGCGGGCGCCGTCCTGTGCCACTGCTGGATAGCAGTCACCAGTGTCTGATTATCGGTCCTTAGAATGAACTTTCGGCCCCACAAATATACATGCCAGTACTCGCAAGCCCATAGGCATGCCAATGCTTCCCGTTCTCCTGTAAAATACCTACGTTCTTGTGGTGCCAAAGTTCTGGATGTAAATGCCACTGTGCGCGACTCCCCATCAACGACTTGTTCCAACACAGCCCCTAGCCCATAGGACGAGGCATCAGCCGTCACCTTTACAGGTAGTGCCCTGTCAAACATGGCCACGGCCCCGCACGATCCCAGCAGCGCCTTGGCCTTGCAGAAACTGTCCTCGGCGCTCCGGTCCCAGCAGAATCCCTGGCCCTTGCGAAGAAGACGCCGTAATGGCTCCACTTCCTCTGCATTTGGAATAAAACGAGAATACCGCAGAAGTCCCAAAAAAGAACGGAGACCAACCACATCAGTCGGTGGCTGTGCACAAAGAATTGCGTCAACTCTCGACTTCAGCGGCCTGAGCCTTTTAGCACTGACATGGTGGCCCAAGAATGATAGTTCTTGCACCTCAAATACACATTTCTTGTTAAGTTGCGGGCCAGCCTTAGCAATCTGCCGCAAAACCTCACGCAAGTGGTTCAGCTGTTCCCTCTTTGTCCTGCCGAAAACGATGATATCGTTAATGTAAAACAGGACTCCTTTGCAACCCTTCAAAATCTCCTGCATCATCCGCTGAAATGCAGCCGGGACCGAGGCGAGGCCAAAATATACTCTGCGGAAACGGAACAATCCTTCATGCGTCACGAACGTTGTTATTTCTCGACTGCCTTCAGCCAACTCCACTTGGTAGTACGCGGATGCCAAGTCCAATTTTGAAAACCATGCTGCCCCATTCAGCTCACTCAACGAGATCTTCAGTATGAGGTAGCGAAAACCCATAAGCCACTAACTATTGCTTTGCTTGCTTCCCGCAAATCTACGCACAGGCGGATCCGTCCATCCTTTTTTTTTTCACTACAACCACCGGTGACACCCACTCCGAGGCATTCACACGCTCAATGATGCCTTCCTCTTCCAACCTTGCTAGCTCATTAGAAACTTGCTCTCGTAGTGACAAAGGCAGGCGCCGAACCTTCCCTCTCACGGGCTTCACATTGGCGCCCAGCTTCACTTCATGTACTACGTTTTTCGCCAAACCTAATTTGTCGACGAAAAAAAAGAGAACTAACATAGTTCGGGGGCTAGTGACCCGGTGCTCGCCGTTGTCTGCCGACATGCCAACGATGCTCCATCAATGTGTAACCGTAGCTGTTGCACTGCGACCAAACCCAATAACGCCATGTCCTGTGGAACAACGTGGAACCGAACGTTGGCCGACACACTCCCATGTCTAGTTTTGGCCACAAAGCAACCGATGACCGGAATCCTTTTGCCAGAGAAGACCCGCAGCGCCGCTACAGCAGGACCCAAAGCAAATCGGCAGGCGAAAGTTTCTTGATATACATGATGTGGTAAAATGAACACAGCTGAGCCAGTGTCTATCAGCAGCTGAACTGGTTCGTCCTAGGCGCACATATCTGCGACCAAAGCCCCGTTCCGCCTGCGTCACTGTCAGCTCGCCCAACACCTCCGTGCAGTCTTCATCTCGAATAGCTCGCACTTCTGCTTCTCCGCGGCCTTCACATACTACTTGGAAATGCCCAATCTTGTGGCACCTTGCGCAACGCTTCCCACGCGCCTTGCATTCCCGCGAGTTGGCCAGGTGTCCTGCTGAGCCGCACCGGTAGCACCTGCGCACCGGACCTGACGAAGAACCTGAGGAACCGCCCCTCAGCGGTTGACATTTTGCCTCCGTCACTCGCTGGACACGGGAAGCGTCGTAATCGTCCTCATACAGTCGGACGCCATCTGATGCCTCTTCATACGCCCGCAGAATGTCGACTGTCTCATCCAGTGTAAGTTTCGACCCTTTAAACAGCATCTTCTGTCGCAATTCCATACTTCGAACGCCATCGACAACCTTGTCACGCAAAGCTGCCTCAAGAAAGTCGTCGAAGTCGCAGGTCTTCACCAATTGTCGGAGAGCTGTGACGTAGTAGCGTATCGGTTCATCTGGGAGCTGCCGTCGCAGTGAACCTGCGACGCTCAACGAGGACGTTCACAGTACTTCTGAAATGGCGTTCCAGCAGACCGAGTGCTTCATCATAAACGTTCGCAGTAGCACTCGCTTGCTCCGACTTCTGCCCGAGCAAATCCGATGCGGCGCTCGCAGTCTTCGGTTTCGAAGTCAGCGTGCGGAAAACGCGACGACCCTCAACACCTAGACATTGTAGCAGGATGGCCCTCTTCCGAACCTGTGACTTCTCGTCCAGTCCTGTTGCTTGTAGAAAATGCGCGATGTCCTCCTTCCACTGGTGCCAAGCAACCGGCGGTTGTCCAGGCACTTCCAGAAAAATGGCCACTGGCGATAGCGCAAATGAATCCATCATGCCTGACACGCCTCCTGCGCGTGACTAGCCTCAGTGCTGTAGTCAAGATGCCCAAACGTGAAGCCTTCGGCTGTAGACTGCGCCAGTATGTGGTGGCGTCGAGGTGTCGACGCCAGAGTGAAGAAAGACGCGATGTTCCATGGGCGGCGGCGTGCCACCAAATCCCCCGTTCATTCCAACCAACGACGTATATATACAGATAAATGTAGATGGTGTCGTGATACCTACTAACAGTAGCGCCCTCTATGCACAACAAATTCCTTTAAATACTCATTCCCCAGAACCTTAGCTGAATAGAATTCCTTGCCTCAGGACCTTTTACAAGCAGATAATCTACGTCAATTTGAAACTTACCTCTCCCGTTATTTAAGCCTATAAAACCATTTGCGATTGCTGTCATTCGTTATGTTCTTTAACTGCGGTTCCGATCCTCGGTGGTCTGAAACCGAGCGTATTATTATGAACACTTACCTATCTGACACACTTGTGGCTTTATCTGCTGGCAAGATTGATGATTTCATATAAGTTTGTATAAACTTTGTACTTGTGGCTGTGTGTACTTCTTGAGTTGTATGCATCCACCCTGTAACGGCCTTACGGCTGACAGTATCAATAAATAAATAAATAAATGAGTAGTAGATTGACTACCAAGTCATCTCAGCACGACAAAGCGAAACTGAACACCAAGACACAGTAGACACATAACCCAATGGAATGCACTTTACGCATATGAAAACATTTTGCATATAACAATATTTCTCAGGAACAGCTTGAATGCGGTTTATGGGGGTCTAACGTCCCAAAGCGACTCAGGCTATGAGGGACGCCGCAGTGAAAGGCTCTGGAAATTTCGACCAGCTAGGGTTCTTAAACGTGCACTGACATCAAACAGTACACGAGCCTATAGAATTTCGCCTGCATCGAAATTTGACCGCCGTGACCGGGATTGAATCCGCTTCTTTCGGGTCAGCAGCCGAGCGCCATAACCACTGACCCATCGCGGCAGCCTGGGACAGCTTGAATGCATGCTCAGTCAATGCCAACCTGACAGACTGCAGCCAGAGAGCAACTATGAAAGGGCAGGAAATGGTATTCCAACATAAAGACTGGTTTCAATATAAATGAAGTTTGAGAACAAGCGTTTAAGAACCATGCATTGTTTTGAAACTATGGTCATCACACAAAAAAGTGAGCAAGGTAACTATGGAGTACCAGGCTGAGCACTGTGACCACAAGAGGAGTATCAATCACCAGTGCTTGTCAGCCATTCCGATGGAAGCCATAGCAGCAAAGCTGAGTGTATGAGTCCCCATTAAATAGAGGGTCGTTGCAGATGCACAGCCACCTGTGGAGATGGACTGGACATGGTTTGAGTGGAAAAGACATATGCAACATAAAGTACAAATTTCATGTTGGAAATTAGACTGTTGTAAACGCACATTCCCTCTGTACTGATGGATTGGACACTATTTGACTGGAGCAGAGACCTGCAACATGAGGTACAAGATCCATTATGAAAATGAGGGCCCTTGCAAATGCACAGTGACATGCTGGAGATGGAGAAACCTTGACTGGAAAAAGACAGGTACAGTCAAACCTAGCTTTAACGAAATGGTTTGCGATGAAATAATGGTTATAATGAAGGAGTTGGCTATTCCCCTTGGAAGCTCCCATGTAAGCCCATATAACTGACATCTCGTTTTTACAAAGTAAAATTTTTGTGCAGTGGCATATAAGGAACATCCAATGAACCGCATTGGTCATTTGACGCTAAGTGTAATGGTTTTTAACAATGCCCAATGCTTTATGCAAATTTTGTGCACAGAACTGTAATCGCCGTGCATTAGGTGCTTTGCCGAGCGGTGCATAAAATATGCGGAAAACGTATCCTGCCTCAAGCAAGGACCCGGCCGTCCAGCGCGGATTGGTGCGGAGAGCCTACCTGCGGCATACCTCAGTGGAGCCCAGGACCAGGGGCCCCAACCCTGTTAAGACGGGCTGCAATAACTCATCGGAAGATGAAGAAGACAGCCCGCGACCGCTAATAACAAATCTTAACATCAAATATAAATAAAGTTTTTCCTTCTCCTCCTCCTCCTTTGTATGAACAATTGTTGGCCTGAGGTGTTTTTGCTTCACTTTACAGGTGGGTGAATTTCATAACTGTAAGTGCTATAAAAAGCGTTTATCGATTTCTAGTGATGTTGGCAGACCCCACTGTGTTTATTGTGCTTGCTGAAACTAGTAGTTGTTTGTTATCAGGGATTGCAAAAAGTTTGCTCCTTCTTTCTGGGGATGTTGACGCTAACCCTGGACCACCCCCTGAACAAGATGTTAAGTCGAGATCAGAGAAAAATGCTGGGTGAATTATTGCCAGTCAAGCCCGCATCAGCCATGAACTCGCGACCCTCACTACTAAAATTGCCTTGTTTGACTATCGTTTCACAAAACTAGAAGCGAATTCTGCTGCTACAAATGACGCCGCCTTGCGTGTTGAAGAATTGGAAGAAACTCTCGCTGGCATAAACGACATTATGCATAACATTCACCGAAAGAACGATAATCTTGAGAATCGGTCCCTCAGGAACAACTTAATCATGCACGGCTTGGCGGAACTTACAGATGAGACCCCTGGTATGCTACTCAAATCAGCGAACCACAAAGCTAGGTGTGGCATATGCAATAGCATCGAGCGTTAGCAACGATTAAGCGAAAAAAGAGACAGAAAAGCAAGACCTGTGATTTTAAGGTGTTAGACTTTTGAACTGAGTGTCCTATACCGCGCAACGTTAGCAACTTAGAGATCTAAGGAGTACGTAACTGAGGACTTTTCGGCGCACGTGCATTGTGTGCGTAAATTGCTATGGGATAATTCCATAGGAATAACGCCATCAAATCTCGTCTACAGTTTGACCATCTATTTATAGACAATGTTTGGTATTCGTGGGACGATGTCAACAATTCCCTTGTTAAAGCGCCCACCAGTACAATTGCGCAGAACAATGCTTCACTCGCACTGAAACAAAACGTAACACTTTTGATCATGAATGCCCGCAGTTTAGTAAATGAGTGTTAACTTCAACTGTCCTGTGGAATGCCATGAGCCGTCAGTAATATGTGTCACTGAAACCTGGTTGAACAGATCACTTTCCGATAAAGAATTCTTTCCACCAGGTTACTCAGTTATTAGTAAAGATAGCCTCTCTGGTCGTGGTGGATGTGCAGCGTTTTTTATAAAAATGGTATCGAATACGTGACGCTGCCTGATCTCTCTGAAACAGTGTCTGCCTGGTGCAGGACTTGGCAGCGGAGACGACGGACAGAGCGGACGCTCATTTTTTCGAATTGTTCACAGGCGCACCCGGCCAGCCTTCACCTTTATCGAGTGCCGATCAAGCTGATTAACGTAAAGCCCCTTGATATACAAGTAGCGCCATTCTGTTAACTTTGCCGCCGCACTGCACACCCTCGCACGTCCTCCTCGCCCGCGCCTCCACTCGGCGCATTTCTGACCGATGATTGGCCCTTCCGCCATCGCCTTGGAAACGCGCGCGAAAGCGTCGCTTTGCTTCTGTTGTTGTTTTTCTTCGGCGCCATGTGCAGGCCGCCTTCCTCTGTCGCGGGTCGAGCTTCATTCATTCGAACCGTGCTTTTAGCGCCGCGTTATGCCGGGTTGCTGCGCATTTCAGTGCACAAGCCGGCGTGAAAATGGCTTAATGCTTTTTCACGAATCCTCGAGGAAAGAACGACATCAGTCGAAGAAAAAAGTGGATTCAGAACATCGGACGTAAGGACTTCACTCCGACGAACCACACCGTCCTCTGCGAGGTACTCTGCTTTGCTTGGTGCATAAACTAGTCTGTATACTTGAAACTTCTTGCCAGCTCGTGAAGAGGCTGACAATCTTGCTTAATTCGCTCATCATTGTGTGTCGTTTACCATGTTATACTTTCCATTTGATGGCATTGCTGTGTGCTGCGCCTATTATAGCCGCCTTAATTTCTGAGTCTCGGTGTGGGTTTCCCGCTAAAATGTTTCCATCGCGGACGTAATGTTTCTTTCCAGCAAATACACGTGGTTCTAACGGTGGCGCAGAATAGGAAGCATGTAGATTTTCGCAGCGTGTAAGCCAGACTATCTCCCGTGTTCCCCAGAGCTCTGCTGTGGTCTGAAAAAACAATGCCGTTTGGCACTATAGCAGAGTTATACTATCGCCTGCCTTAGGGTGATTTAGCAGTTTCTTAGCTCGCGTACACGTGACCTCAAATATTTATTTTGGGTTATGTTTGGTTTATTTGATCACTAAAAGCCCTGAAACTCTTTTTTTATCACGTGTCTTTTTTAGTGGTCCTGAATAAATTAAGCAGCCGAATATTAGCTATGCCTTTAAAAATTAATTCAAGAGAAAGACCTCACGAGGTACATTGGAATTAACTTTGTAGCGTTTTGGGAATTCACTCGCCCAGAAAAATTTTTTTATCGCGTTTTCTTAACAGTATTGCATAATATTGCAGCTCCATTTCGATACTGATCAGTTTGAGCCGCTCATACTGCAGAAGTACGGGAAGAAGAAATTAAAGCCTAATGCGATTCCGACCATTTTTTCTCATCGGAGTGCGCCTAAGCAAAGGATGCCTCCTGCGATAAGGCTGCCACTCCCAAACAAAAGCGGTGAGTGATGTTTGTTGCATTTTTCTGCAGCACGATCGGAAAATGTCTAATAAAACATTAACTTTTTACATAAATACCCAGTAAAAACCTAGCAATGCGCCGCTGACTCGCGAACATTTTCCGGAATTGAATTTGCTGTCGGTGTATCTGAAATATTTGTTTCGCTCCAGCATGCGTACCTGCGAACAACGTCAAAGCAGTAGTGCCTGCCGAGTCATCCTGTGAGCATACTTTTTTTTTTTGAAACATTGCGCTCACTTGCAAACCTAAACCGGTGCTTCAGGCTTTCAGGAGGCTTTGGCTTTTCCATTTCGGTCCCATTCGAAGAAGATGTCGCGATTCATAATGGCAGTGGCGAGCAGTGCATTCCTGACGGTGAGTACTAGCTTGGTCACACCGCATGCATTTGCAGTGCCTGACATTGTCCTTTCACGCAGATTTCTTGACAGCTGGAGAACTGCCTGATGGCAGAGTCATGCCTTCAAGTCCTGCTTCGTCTACCCTTGAACACGATCGTAATTAGTTGCATGGTCACAAGATGCTTGCCGTTCCACACATTGCTCGCTGAAAATGCTCGCAATGGTATAAATACTTGAGATCAGGAGATCCGTATTTGAACAGTGCTTGGCTTCCTCATTTCAGTCCAAGCCGAAGATATCGAAGTTCATGAGTCCACAAAGCTGCCTTTTCCATGCGGTAAGTGTTAGGTTCGACTGCAAAGTTGTTAGCTTTGTCTGAGGCCTTTCTTTTTTTGGCAGATCAGGAAACAGCCACGCACTCCGCGGACCGCATAGCGACACCAGAGCCTCGTGCATCTGATCTTGAGCATGCTTGTAAGATTTTGTAAGATTCTGCAAACTTTAAGTGGTTTTTTTATTATACAGAAATTCGTCCCTGGTGCCTGAAGGACTGCTTATTTTATTTTTTTTTAGCAACACACCAAGCTCTATTAAACCGCATATCACAACTGGAGCGCCTCCATGAAGAGTCGCAGAGGAAACTAGGAGCTGCCCAGGGAAGATATCTTAAAAGTGAAGAAGAAAAAGAACGGCTGAAGTCAAAGTTTAAAATATTTTCAGTGACGACCAGATGAGGTCAATGGAGCGGCTTTCAGCACAAGGGATGCGCTGGGAGGCCAGCACGCTTGTAAAGTCACTCAAGCTGCGTCTGTCCTGCGGGTGCCAAGGCTACAGTCTGCTGAGAAACCATGGTTTCCCGTTCCCATCCGAGCGCACACTCCAACACCATTTGGAGAATTTCAAGTTTCAGCCTGGGCTTCTTCAAGACATGATCGAGCCTCTCAGAATGAAGGTATACTGAATAACTATGTATACATGAGCCTCATACATAAAAGCGCTACGGTTCTGAATCTGCCTGTAAGACATGAGAGGTAATTGAGGGCTATGAATTGGTAATGACATTAAGGTTCCTTTTACTAGCATTATGATTTACTGCGAGTATATATTAAAGCGACTCTGTGTTCTTTTGCTTCTCTTAATACTATAAAAGTTGCTGCAATATTTCTCTACACATTATAGCTTTGAAGATTGATCATAGCTTAGATATGGCTGTGGTGGATGTTGTATTAAGCCTGTGGTGCGTATTATGTGTTTTTCCTCCTAGATTGACCTCATGAAGCCTGAAGAGCACCACGCCACCTTAATGATTGACGAAATGCAAGTTACACCAGGGCTCGTTTACGATCACTCATGCCGCTGTGTTCTCGGCGCTCCGACATTGCCTTTATCTGACGGTTCCCTACCGGAAGATACGCTAGCTACTCACGGCTTAGTGTTCATCTTGGGAGGGTTGTCCACTAGGTGGAAACAAACGATTGTCTATCATTTAACAGGAAATTTATTCCATGCTGTAACACTGAAGGAAGAAATAATTAATGTAATAACGAAATGCGAAGCACTGGGATTGAAAATTCATGCCGTGACCTCCGACATGGGGGGCGGGAACCTGGCGCTCTGGAGGCTATTTGGCATTCATGCAGGAAGACACAGCCGGCCGCATACAAACTGTGTTCACCCCTGTGATCCTACACGAAAGCTGTGGTTTTTTGCTGATGTGCCCCACTTACTGAAAAATTTGAGGAACCACTTGACTAAAGGTCAGTTAATTTACCTTCCCGATGACGTAGTTAAAAAAAACGGCCTGCCAACTAACGTTGTAAACATTGAATATATTAAGATTCTGGTTCAGCGTGACGCAAAATCTCAGCTCAAGCTTGCTCCTCACCTGAATCCTGCATGTGTCGATCCTACTCATTATGACAAAATGAAAGTTAGTCTGGCTTACAGTTTATTTCACAACGACACATCAGCTGGTTTGCACATTTTGGTAGAGAAAGGACTGCTATCGAAAAATGCACTTTCGACGGCATGGTTTGTCGCAACGATCTTTCGCTGGTTTCGCTTGTTGACATCACGAATCAGCAAGCTCGCATTTAGCAAAGCAGATGGAGGAACTTGTGAGGACGGCGTATCATTTCTGAATGAGACAGTAGAGTTGTTTTCTAAAATTGGTATTGGTGCACAGACTAAAGCAATATGGAAGCCTGTTCAAACAGGCATCATTTTGTCAACACTGTCTGCACTAAGTGCAAGCCATGCTAATAAAGAAGTGCGATTTCGAGTATGTTTTATTAAGTAGGTTCAGTCAAGATGAACTTGAGAACCTGTTCTCAACTCTGCGGGCGAAAAACCCCATCCCACGCCTCTACGAGTTCAAGTGCAGCCTTAGGAGCGCGACACACAGTTTCTAAGGCCGAGTAGGTACGGTAGCTACTCAGATTATGAAGGATTTTTGCTCGTGGGCTTGAATGCAGAAAAAGAACAGAGTGAAGAGGGCAGCGTCATAGCTCCCTCTGACCTTCTAGACTTAGGCTCGGAAGGAGAGGAGTCGCTAGTGTACCTAGCAGGCTACGTTATTTCCAAAATAACAAAGAAGTTTCATTGCGAAGACTGCAGTGCTTCTCTAACTTCTAATGATGCAAGCTGCAAACTAATTGAGCTCAAGAATTACTCCTCATCGCACCTGTCGCTCACCAGTCCTTCTGCAGGGGTGGTTGAAGTCATTAAAGTAGCTGAAAACTTTTTCCGTGCAAACAGTGAGGCACTGCTAGCCAACCGTGTCAGCACATCCCTAGCTGAGAGACCAATACTTCAGAGTATTTCTGTGCAAACTTTTTTTCCTTCATGTCATAACGTATTGCCTGAAATCGTTCGTATGTTCTTGAGAGTGCGAATTCAAATCTTTGTTCGAACTGAGGCTTCTGTGAGGGCACTTAACGTGGCCAGTAGCAAGTGTGGAAGCAAAAGTGTCGGTATGCATGCTGCGATATCCGGAATACGGTAAAATGTTTGAGCATTTGCTACTGGTGCACATGGCAGCAATACAGCGCGTGTCATCAGCCAGGCTTCTACAAGCAATAAAGGCAGCATCTATAAGGACTTATGCGCATTTGCTGTCCTTAGGCCAATCCGTTGCATTTCTACATTAAGGGACCTAATATGATATTCATATGACGCTTTCATTTCTTCGCCGACTGGAATGCTTTTCTGTGTTGCCTGAATGTATTCTAGTATTATATGTCATATTTTTATATAGATATTCAAATTCTTTTCGTGATAATCTTGTTTATTTCATTTGCTTTACATGAGTGTTATCGCGCGGCTTTCTGTTGTATCACCTGTCCAAAACTTTGTGAGCCTACAAATCAACTGCTTCGTTTCCTTCAGTTATGTTATGTTGTAAAAATTTAACGTTGCCTTCATTTGGTGCGCTATTTTGAATAATATTTGTTCCTCTTTCACGCATATCGTCTAGAGGCTAACACCATCCAATGTTTCATGTTACTGGGTTCGAGCTTATGCTACTTCTAACCGGCGGTTAATACGAATATTTTCATTTTCCGAACTGTGTACCATCATGAATTTTTACTGTATGCTTCCCGTGTAACGTGTAACGTTTCAGGAGCCACCTGAAATAAAAATGGCATCTGGCCGGATATGTGTTGGTGTGTCACAGCGGCTGTGTATTCTAGGCTCCAGACCTGTACTCTGGGTCTGAAAATTGATTTGGGGTGGCACGATTTTTTCAGTAAGCACCTGAAAGAACTGACAAAACCCTGCCGCCCTCTCATATCTATGGTTATGGCTGCGGCTGTCAGGTTTTCCAGCTCTTATGAAACAGCTTTATTGGCGAATTGCAAAAAGGAATGACATCTGGGCGCCACAGATTGGAAGAATAATATAAAAAGAAGGACAAAAATTTCGCGAAAATAAGCTTTGATCATCTTCTTACTTTGCTATGGATCTTAAGAGCGATGAAGGCCTTCGTGTGACCGCCGCGAGTGCGAAAGCCTACCGCGAAGGTCTACCGGCACGTGAGGAAATAGTCAGCAAAGATGCCTTTTAAAGCTGACTTTCATTCGCCATAGGCGAAATCTTTACAATTTACATTTAAATATGCTATCAAAATAACGTCAGATTCTGTAACTCCGTGTTTCTAAAACAGTACGAATTGTTTCCTTCAAGCTGACTCAGTCACAGAATGGCTAGATCCTTTCTTATCGTCCTTTACAGCGCTGAATATTGAATCACCACGGGTGTCTGAAGCACTAACTGAATGCATTCGATGGGCTACACTGAATAAGTCACAGAGAGAGCATCACGTACCTTCCCATCTCTTAATCTAGTCATCCGTTGGCGTCAGCAATCTTTCATAAATTTCAAGCCAAACCCTTGGCTACGATCACTTCTACCGTAGTCAATAAAAATATATATCTCTTGACAGCACGAAAATACTAGAAAAAATTATTCTCTTTCAAGCAGCAGTGAAATTTCAATAGTCCAGGTATTAAATTCGCGGCATATGCATCACACCGAGGCCCCCAACCTTTTAGGACTGACCCGCCCCCCCCCCCCCCCCCCTGCACACACACAAACACACAAAATCCATAATCGCGTTAAAGCAAATTTCGCAGCATTTTTTCGGCCACTGTCCTGCTTATTAAACTTCACGCGTGCAATGACATCCGACTGAATTACCGCAATCTCTGCCTGGCTCGACTGCAAAAAGGTAGTGTCATAAAAAGTACTACCGCGAAAATGCAGCGCAAGTTGAAATTGCATTTAACGGAGCGCCACTTTGCCGAAAAATATTAAAGAATGTACAAATTTAAAGTAAATACTATGCTAATTAAGCTCTGCCCTATTGAGGTGAACAGTATGAAGATATCAAAAGCCGATGTGGGCTATATATAGTACGCTGCGATTGTTCATGCCGCAAGCGCACACGTTTAGCGCTTTCATTGCTGAAAGGAGAAGGTGATAAATGTGCGTCATGGTAGAGTCAAGCATGTTGCATCCCTTCCTAGTGGTTTCGTTTAATAACAGAGCGAGAAAAAAATCCTGAACTTAGGTGCGAATACGGGAGCCAGCGAATGCATCGGGCCAGCGAGCGCGCGATGGCCTGCGAAGCGTGCCATGCGCAGCGCGCGCAGCCGGCGGGGGAGGAGAATCGAAGAGGAAAGCGCGGGAGTGGAGGAGAGTGTCGCTACTTGTATATCAAGGGGCTTTAGATTAACGGAGGCAGCAGCGCAGACTGGCGTCAGCAAGCCCAGCGTGGAACCACGTGGTCCGCTTCACCTTCCTTGAAAAGGACAACGCCAGCGGCTCAGCTCTCACTTGGGAGCGGAGGCGACGGACAGAGCGGACGCTCTTTTCGACTTGTTCACAGGTTGGAATTCTTGAGTTTTGGCTGTTTCCTGCCGGTAGTTTTTTCCGTTGCCTTTGCTGCCATCTGTTGTCAAACATTTTTGTGTACTGAGCCTTGCAAGCGCAGTGAAATTTGCCATGGGAACTGAACTGGCTGACTTCAAACGCGAGATGCGCAAAGAAATCCGTGAGCTAAAAGCCAGTCTAGAACGCATGAACCAAGATGTTGAGGACTTCCGAAAGGAGTGTGCTAACTTGAAGAAAGAAAACGCTGCTCTCAGAGCAATTAATGCTGAAATGACAGATGAGCTTCAACAACTGAAAAAAAAGTGCAAATGAAAACTCATTGCGAATCACTGCACAGGAGCAGTACTCTAGGCGGAATAACATTGAAATTAAAGGGATTCCCCAAAAAGAAAATGAAAACCTATTGATATCCTCGCCAAGGTTGGCGATGTAGTCAGAGAGCCAATAACAGAACAAGATGTTCAAGTGTGCCATCAGGTTCCTACACGGAATACCACCACCGACAGAAATAAATCCAATGAAAGTGACAGTGAAAGGCAGCAGGAAAAAACTGGACTTGGCTCAAACATTGTGGTGGTATTCAATAACCGTGCGAAGCGTGATGCCGTTCTTGGAAAAGCAAAAAAAGATGAAGTTTGAATCAGATGAACTAGGCTTCTCTGAGAAAGAACCGGTCTTTCTAAACGAGCATCTGTGCCCGAAGCTGAAAAAATTGCTAGGCATGACGATCGGAAGGAAACTTGACACACTTCGGGCAGCAGAGGCAGCGGCAGGAACAATCGTGCAGCGCCTGACCATCGTCTTTGCTTTGCGCAGAACCAGCATTGTGCCGACTATCTACCGACTACCATCAACTATCTACACTGCTGCACCTCTCGCCCCGCTGGTAATCTGGACGGACAGCAGACAACGCCCCCTTCAAGCCTGTTATAAAGCCCAGCCTGCCGACGGATGCTTCACACTTCGGGCAGCAGAGGCAGCGGCAGGAACAATTGTGCAGCGCCTGACCATCGTCTTTGCTTTGCGCAGGTTGGTTGATTTCCACTGTATTTAAAAAATAACCGGTTGTCCCGCTGCCGCTGCTGGCCTAGTTTGTGTTCAATATGAGTACTGTGCCGACAGATACTTGTCTTACATGTTTTGAGGATTTTTCTGATGGTCAAGATTTCATGACATGTGCAGAATGTCGTCAGCCCTACCACCTTGGTAAATGCTGCGCCATTAGCGAGCGAGTATACAAAGCAAAAAATGAAGCAGATAAGAAAACATTACAATGCTCAGCATGCCACTTATCTTCGTCTCGTAGTCTGCAAACGTTCGTGCTCCCACCTGCTTTGGGTAAAGAACTTTCTGAAATCAAGAAGAATTTGACTGTACTCACTATCAAGCTGGATGGCCTGACACCATTAAGAGATACCGTAACAAGCATTGAAAAATCTGTCACGTATATTTCTGAGACATACGACACACTACTGACTTCTGAGAGGCATGATGGAGAGATTGAAAGGCTACGCACTAAACTTGAAAGCGCTGAAAAAGATCAAAACGAGCTAAAGAAAGAGCTAAACGATCTGCAACAATACAGCAGAAGACAGAACATGGAAATCCATGGCTTGCCCTTTGAAGAAAAAGAAGACTTGCTATCTAAGGTAAATGATCTTGCGGTGACGCTCGAACTACCCTGCCTATCAGACGCCGATATTGAAGGCCTGCATCGTCTCCCATCACGCCAAAAGAAGGTGCCTGTGGCACTGATAAGGTTTTCTAGGCGGGCTCTTAAAGATGCATGGCTTGCAAAACGCAGAGCCCTCAATGAACAGGATGACAAGATACAATTTTTTGACAATTTGACTGCCACTAACAAGAAACTTCGATGGCTAGCTAAAACAAAAGCTCGCGAGCAGAACTACTCTTTAGTGTGGTCAACAGAGGGAAAGATTTTTGTGAGGAAGGAGAGCGGCACTCCAGCAATAAGGATAGCTTCTGAGGAGGACCTAAGCAAGATTGTATAGGCATCGTAAACTTTGAACCTTGCTAAATCTCTGTTTGGAATGATGGCTTACTATAACCCTGACCTTTTTAATCAATTGTTCAATGCCAACACTTATGCTCCTCAAGAGGTTCTCTCCTTGTATAACCTGAACGTACGCAGTTTGAAGAATAAGGTCGAAGAAATTGAAGCTGAATTAGAGGAACTAAAGTGTGGTTTTGATGTCATTGGTTTCACGGAAACTTGGTATAGCTCTGATGCGGAAGTTGTGCAGATTCCATGCTACAATCACATTTCTATGTACCGACACGGCAAGCGCGGAGGTGGTATATCTCTATATGTACACGGACGTTTCCCCTATGACGTTCTTACAGAATCATGTGTTGTAAATGAAAACTTTGAAGTTGTTAGTTTACTGCATCGCAACATTGCTTTACTTTTAGTATACCGCCCCCTCATGGTAATCTTGATGCATTCCTTGACTTCTCTGATAGTTTCCTTAATTTAGCAAATCAAAACAGATGGCGTGCCATTATATTTGGTGATATGAACGTTGATTTGCTTAAGAAAAACCCGATGCAGACTAAACTACTTGAATTGATATTCTTACATGGTTGCCAAAATGTTATCGACCTACCTAACAGAATAAGCCAGCAAACAGAAACACTCATTGATCACTGTTTTACAAATTTTTCCCCACATACAGTTACCACAGGTGTCTTTTCATCAGCCATAAGCGATCATATGCCATTTTTTGGCTTGTTTTCAAATAATCAACACTCTGCAAAACCTAAGTACAAGCGACGAACAGTGAATGAAGATACAGTTGCCTATTTTTGTTCACTTATGGCTGAAACTTGTTGGGCAGAAGTATATCTAGAAAATGATCCGTCCGTAGCGTACGATATATTTTTAGAAAAGGTGCAACACAATTGCAACATTGCATTTCCTATGGCTGCCATCCATAAGCACAAAAAAGCTAAGAAAGTCTGGATTACCCCGGTTCTTCTCAAGCGCATTCGATATAAAAACTCGTTATTTGCTCATTTCTTAGAAACAAGAGACCCAATCGATTTCGAAGAATTTAAGAAATTTAGAAACAGATTAAATCTGGATCTAAAGAAGGCTAAAATGGCCTATTATGAAAACAAATTTGCTTCAATAGTGAACAAACCCAAACAGGTCTGGAAAGTTGTAAATGGCATGATATCCAATGGGAAACCTCGTCTGCCTTCCGAGCTACTGATTAATGGAACTTCCTGCTCTGGTGTAACACTTGCTAATACATTTAATGAACATTTTCTTAATGCAGGCGCTTGTAATATCACAGCGGGCACGTGTCACCCATCACCCACAGACTTTTATATGAAAACTAGTTGTCTCTATATCTGACCCCCGCGTCTGAAGAAGAAGTCGTGGCTATCGTTAATTCCCTTAAAAATAACTGTTCACCAGGTGATAACGATATAAGTACGGTACCAGTAAAAGCCACTATTAGAAGCATTAGTCCACCTTTAACACATATATGCAACAGAATGCTCCTGACTGGTATCTTCCTTGATAAGATGAAACCAGCTCGAGTTACAGTAATCTACAAGGGAGGTGACAAAAATGGTATGAACAATTATCGTTCTATCTCAATATTGCCACTCTTTTCTAAAATCGCAGAACGTGTGGTATATATAAGGTTAGGAAACTTCCTAGATAAAAAAACATAATATGCAAAGAACAGTATGGATTTCAGGCTGGTAAATCCACGTAGACTGCTCTACTGGACATAAAAGATCGCCTTCTTTCTAACTTCGAACAAAAGCTTTTCACCATCGGAATATTTTTAGACTTTCGCAAAGCTTTTGATTCAATTAAACACGATATCTTATTACTAAAGCTAGAAAAATATGGAATTTGCGGTATTGCACACAAATTGTTGGAAAACTATCTTACAGGACGGAGGCAGTCTACATGAGCTTAAATCCGACACAGGTTTAATAAAATTCGGTGTACCACAAGGCTCTATCCTCGGCCCTCTACTTTTCATTTTATATATTAATGATATAGTAAATATACACTCCACTTCAAATATAGTCCTCTACGCTGATGACACCAATGTCTTCTTTTCCGGTCCCAACCTTAGCTTGCTTGAATATCGATCCAATACCTGGCTCAATGAACTGCGAACATGGCTTGATGCCAATAATTTTGAACTAAACATAAAAAAAAAACTAAATATGTGCTTTTTCGCGCCAAAAATAAGCCCCTTGATCATAATATCCGACTATATTTTAATAACACGCAAATTGAGCAGGTGAATTCTCATAAGTTTCTAGGAGTCCATTTTCGCAGTGACTTGGGCTGGACCGATCACGTCAATAGTCTGCGGATACGAATATCAAGATCAATTGGGTTAATTCAATGACTTCGTTATCTTCTTCCATTCCATGTAAAAAAACAGTTATATTTTTCTCTTATTCATTCTCATATTGTGTATAGTCTCTTAGTGTGGGGAACATGTAATAAAACTGACTCGGATAGGTTGTTCTCTCTACAAAAAAAGAGCCTTGCGCACCTTGGGTAGATATAGTGTTAGTACTAATGACATGTTTACCTCTTGTAAGGTGTTACCGGTTTTTCTATGCTACAAACACTCCTTAGCACTCCTAATCTACCAAAAAATAAAACATGACTTTGAATCTTTTTCCCGTTCTTATTTGAATAGAGCAATCACACATAACTTGCGCACAATTTCTTTTATTGGTTCTAGGCCTCGTACTAATTACGGCACCCAGACTACAGATCACCAAATAACAGTTTTATGCAACACATATCCAACATTAATTGCTTTTGCCCAAGAGAGTGTCAACATTCATCAATTCAAGAAGAAAATGAGGCATCTTTTGAACACCCCCGTGTGAAATTTTATTATGCATACCTGCTGCATTTCATTGTTATTCCTACTGTACTGTGTGTATGTGTTTTTCTTTTGTACGCCACTTACTATTGCTCATTGTTGATAACCTCTTCAGTATTATTTTCTACCTGACCAGTGCTTGTGTAATTGCTTATTTTGAATTCCTGTCTCGCCGTGTTTGGTGTACCACTGTTCTCATATGTTACTCCGCACCATCTGCACCGACGTGTAATGCGGGTGTTAGGCCTCGTCAGGAGACATCCTGGTCTCCTTTAGCCTCTCCCCGCGGACACCATGTATTGTTGTCCGAAATAAATGGAAATAAAAAAAAAGGGCGTTTTGCATGGGACAAGAACGGCAGAGTGTACACACGTGAATCGGAAAGCTCTCGTGTGATAAGAATTGACTGTGAAGCTGATCTGCACAAGATTCACAATGTTGTCTCCACCCCTTAAGCACACAGAAACTTATCTCTTCTATTTTTTCTTGTGTTTATGGCTGCACCTAAAGATATCGCTTGCCCTCTCGACAGTAGCTATCTCACCATCCTGCACTGTAATGCCCAAAGCGCGCGAAACAAAGCAGATGAACTCACCCTGTTCCTTAGTGAATTCCGTTTCAGTTTTCATTTTATTATGATCACTGAAACATGGTACACATGTGAGGATGATGTGTTGAGTCTGCCTGGATACAGAAGTTTTTATTTAAATAGGAAATCGACGTGGCGGTGGTGTGCTGCAGTTAGTATCGGAAAAATTTTCATGTTCTTTGCAACCAGCATTTTCAGAAGTTAATGACGACTATGACGTTCTAACCCAACAGTGTAAAAGCAAACTCTTTGTAGTCCTTTACCGCCACCCTCAAGGAAATATAAACAATTTTTTCGGCTATTTAAAAAAGTTGCTCAATTTTGCAACTGTTAATAAGATGCATTTGATTCTAGGTGGTGACTGCAACATTAATTTATTAGAAGACACAGTGCCTGCACGTGAATTTAAGATACTTCTTGATTCATATTTTTGTCACAATGTTATATCTATACCTACACGAATCAGTCATCACTCCGAAAGCCTTTTAGACTTACTTGTGACAAATAACATTCATGACTGTGCAATGTCGGAGAGAATTGTGACAAGCTTAAGCGATCATTTCCCTATCTACATGTTCTGCACAGCAGGCGACTTTCTTAAAAGGAGTAAACTCTGTTCGGAGACATATACTCTGCGAGAGATAAATCCGGAGACTCTAGAAATATTCCGAAACAAAATTTCACTTATATGTTGGGACCCAGTGTTTGAATGCACATGTGCTGAAAGAGCCTATGAAACATTTATGGCTCTTTTCAAAACATGTTACTATTCCTGTCTTAAACTTAAAGTGGTAAAGAAGTGTAAAAAACTGCGTAAGCCGTGGATGACAGATGAATGTCTTGTAATGATAAAAAGGAAGGAAAAATTGTACGAGAAGTTCACAAAAACAAAGAACCTGGATGACCTTGCAGCTTTCAAAAAATACAGGAATTATGTAACAAACTTTTTACGTAAAATTAAAACACTTACTTTGTAAATCTTTTTTCCTGTACAAAAAGTGATGTCTTATGGCGCGAACTCGGCAAACTCTTGACTCTGGCACTCGCCACAATGGTGAATTTCGTTTAACACTAAATGATGAAATACTTGAGGGCGAAGAACTTGCAGAAAAGTTTAATGAACACTTTGCAACTCTCTCCTCATGTTCGCACGTGGTTGACAGGAATGCCGCTAAAACATTCTTAAGCTCACAAAATTCTAAAACTGCATTCTTTGAGCCATGCACTAATGAAGAAATATATTCTGTTTTCATGTCTCTAAAGAACAGCAAGGCCAGAGACATTGATGACTTAGAAATCAAACCTGTAAAATATGTCCTCGACCTTCTAGTACCCCAACTTTGTTTTATCTTTAATGCTTGCTTACAAGCAGGTACTTTCCCAGAAAGCATGCAGTGTTCCAGAGTAAGTGTTATACATAAATCTGGTGACAAAAACAATTTATCAACCTATCGGCCTATCTCTGTGCTACCCATTTTTTGCAAAGGATTAGAAAAGGTTATATGCAAGAGAATAATGTCTTTCTGTGACAAGCATATGATTCTCTCGGAGCAGCAATTTGGATTTCGTAAAGGTCAATCTACAGAGTTGGCCCTCTTAACGCAGAAAGAATTATTGCTTAAAGGTTTTGAGGAAAATATACTTACTTTGGGTGTTTTTATCGATTTCTCAAAAACGTTTGATAGAATCGACCATACAATCCTGTCTACCAAATTAGACCATTATGGTTTCCGCGGTATTCCTGGTACACTTCTTAAATCATATCTTAATCATCGCAAGCAGTGTGTTGTAATTAATGAATGGCGTTCTAGTGTACTAAATATTACTGCAGGGTTACCACAGGGCAGCGTATTGGGACCGATACTATTTAACATCTATATAAATGATATAATAAATATTAGCAGACATGCATATTTCATTATATATGCAGATGACACTAGCCTTTTCTTCCATTCGAATGACTTAAATGATTTAAAGGTTTCCGCAAATACAACACTAATGAAATTGCTTCAGTGGACTAAAGCAAACGTTTCAGAAATCAGTACTAGCAAAACAAAAGCTCTGTTATTTGCACCTGTGCAAAAAAAATATTACTAGGGATTACAACATGCAGCTTGGATCAGAGGAAATAAAACTAGCAAGTGAAGTTAAAAGCTTAGGGGTAATCATTAATCAAATCTTAAGTTGGAATACGCACGTGGACCATGTGGCAGGAAAGCTAGCGAAAGATACGGGTTTGCTTTCTCGGTTCCAGCACATGCTTCCAGTGAAAATTAAACTTATGCTTTATAATTCCTTGTTTCTCCCCCATATCAATTATTGCAGCCTTATCTGGGCTGACACAAGCCAACGCAACATAAACAAATTGCGTCTGCTGCAGAAGAAAGCCATTCGTCACGTAGCAAATACTCCCTATGATGCCCATACCATTTTCCTCCTTTAATGCGCTTCCTTTACAGCATGTCTACCAATTTAACCTCATTATGAAATACAAAGAAGCCATAAAAGATGACAGCGTCACTTTTATGAAGCTTTGTAATCTCAGGAAAACTCCAGAAGCACCCTATCCCATTAGAAAAAGAGAATTCTGGTCAATTCCCTTTTCACGCAAAAATTATGGCCTACACAGACTACAGTACCACATACCGAAGTACCTTAATCTATTGGAAGCAAATAATATTGACATATGTAACATCTCAAAGAAAAAATTGAAAGAATACCTCATATCACAAAGCATGTAACTCTGCTATTTTTTTATGATTCCGGAGTGGCAAAGACTGTATTTGACACAAATGTGCATTTGAATGTTCTGTCCTTTTTATGTTTTCTGTCTTGTTGTTGTTAATCTGACCTGTAAATGACTTATGCGATGTTGTGTTTGAGCGCGTGTATGATTATGGCATTATTTAAGTTTTGTACATAAGTGCCTGTTGTCTGCTACCCATGCCAAGACAGGGGCAGGAACCCCGTCAAGCTACTAGGATAGTAGCTTTTTGTTCCTGTCCCAGTGTTTTTTCCTGGCTTATTATGGAAAAAAAAATGCGGAATAAAAGGATTTGATTTTATTTGATTTGATTAGGGTATGTAATTTTTTGCAGGAATTGGTGCTGTATATCGACCGCCAGATGCCGATGGCAACTCCATTTTGGCTCTCACTGATTACAGTAGACTCCCATTAAGACGAACTCGCTTAAGATGAACCCTCGGTTAAGATGAACAGTGGAGGTCGTTTGTTTAGTTTCCCATAGAGTCAATGCAAAAAAATATCCGCTTAAAATGTACACTGCACACGCGCTAATCGGTTAAGATGAACTTTCACAACCAGCCGCGCCCAAGCCATGCAGCTTTACTCGACCATTCAAGCAGTATTTCAGCGGAAAGAAAGAAAAAGTGAAAAAAGATGAAAGCATTTCTGCGCCGCTGACCCTCCGTGTGACGCGGGGAGGCACAGAGACCTTAGCAACCTAACGAAGTCTTCGTTGAAAAGGCGATTCTGCGAAAGTAGAACTACCGCTGCTCCTCCCCTCCCTACTCCTTGCACCCCCGCCTGCAGCAACTCCCAACAATAATTTGTCTTTATCGCGCCAGTAGATTCGCGTCGCATCGGCAGAGTTCTCGGAACTTGCTGACTCCTCCTAAGATCATGGGCAGGGACGAAAAGTGGCACAGAGAGAGAGCTGCTGGCAGCCCAGCCAGGAAAGCCAGCAAAACTCTAGAATAAAAAAAAGGCGAAGTGAAAAATGTGAGAAGAAAAAGCAGCCAATGCTGCTTCCCAACGGTGATCACATGACAGGGTCATCATGCTAGTGCTACCGATGCCATGCGGCCGTGTCTCACGCGTTTGCTGGCCATTGCGCAAACTGTGCAGATCGATTGTTCGTGGCATGCGTGTGCGCCGTGACCTTGCTGTGTTCCGCAATCTCCCACCTGTCTGTATGCCACCACGTCGTGGTGCCCGTTGTTTGTTTTAGTGCGCCCCCTGTTCGTGGTGTTGCTAGTATGGCTAGTCAGCCAAAAGCTCGGAAAAAGTCGCTCGAGCTTCGTGAGAAGATCGAAATTTTGACCGAAGTTCGCACCAGCCGGCTTTCAAAGACCGAAACAGCGCGCAAGTCCGGCATCGCGAAAAGCATCGTGAGAGGTATTGTGAAAGGCAAAGAGCGGATTACTAATGCTTTGCAAGATGGTGAGTTTGCGCCGAAGCGGAAGAGAATGCGCAAAGCTTTGCAAGATGATGAGTTTGCGCCGAAGCGGAAGAGAATGCGCAATGCTATGCACAAAGACTTAGAAGACGTTTGGCTGGCTTGGCCGTGAAAAGAGCGCGCGGTGCGAATTTGCCAGTGAATGGAGTGATGCAGTGAATGGAGTGAGCATATGCAAGTTCATTTCTGTGAGATTACGTAAAAATCATTCTACATAACTGAAATGTGGGCTTGTCCACTTTTGTTCTCTTCCCATGTTTTGTTCTCTTTCACATGTTAAACGCAAGAGCTTATTTGTAAGGGATGTTAATCGAGAGAAAATGTTGCACGACATGCCCACCTGCTTGGTCTCGTTGAGACCGCAGTATTTGTAAATAAATAAAATAAATATATTGAAAGCAAAAGCGGAAGAAATTGCGCTGCGGCTGAATGTGGAGTTTGCGTGCAGCGATGGCTGGCTCGACCGTTTTCGGAGAAGGCATGGACTGACTGGCCTTTCGTTGTGTTGTCAGCAAGGCCGCTGCAGTGGACAAAACGGCCTGCAGCGATTGGAGGCAGAACAAGCTGAATGACCTCATGGAAGAATATGACCCTCAATATGTATACAATGTGGACGAAACTGCACTATTCTACCAGCTGCTTCCAAACAAAACGCTCGCATTTGCAGGTGATAACTGCGCGGCGGGAAAGCACAGCAAGCTTCGGGTAACGGTCCTCGTGGGCGCGAATATGACTGGGACTAACAAGCTAAGGTTGCTGGTGATTGACAAGTCTAAAGCACCGCGCTGCTTTAAAAACATAAAAACGCTGCTGTTAATTATGTCGTTGTTAGTTGCGTCAGGTTTCAAGATGCAGCGGCACGAAGCCGCGAGTGACAGACTCCATTGAGAGGAAAGACTCTGGCGGCCACGACTGGCCTAGCCTTTATTAGAACTCGAATGTGTAGGGGGTGCCAGAAGATACACAACGCGACCCTTTCTGAGTGACAATTACAACAATAAAACACGCACTTCATAACGTTCAGTTCTGGAATCTGGCCTCTGGCCGTATGGCTCTTCCAGCCCTTGTCACGTATGTCGAAGCATCCCTTACTTCTTCAGGATAGTTGTGAGGTGTAGCATCTTTGGCACTTCTTGGCCCCGATTCGTCCAGGGTGTGGTATTCTGCTTTTAGAGTGGCTTCACAGGCCACCTGAGTGTGTGGCCTCAGGTGCACACGGTTATGCACATAAATTGCTCCACTTGTGGATTGCACTGTATAGCGCCTTGGTTGAGGACCAACCTGTGTGACAACTGCTTTTTTCCAGTCATTCTTGTGTCTCACCCATACAGGTTGAGGTTTCTTCAGAGGTGCAAGCATGTGAGTGTACTTGTCTCCATATCTGTGCTGTGCACTCTGCGTTTGAGGAGCCTCTGATGTGCATCTGTCGGGTACCGTGGTTTCAGGTTATGGGGCAAGGTCGGTATGAACATTCTCAATCTTCTGCCCATTAACAACTCTGGTGGGGAACATGCTCCAATGGTAGGGGTGGCGTGGTAGTTGAGGAGAACCAAGGACAGATCTTTGCCATCGCTGTGCGACTTGGTCAGCATGGACTTAACAGTCTGTATTTTTTTCTCAACCTGCCCATTGGACCTCGGGTGGTGGGGTGATGATGGTTCATGAGCAATATCCCATTCTTGCAGGAATGCTCTGAATGCCTGCGAGTCAAACGGTGGTCCCTGATCAGAGACAAGCACATTGGGGAGTCCAAAACGTGAAAAGATGGCCTTCAGGGCCAAAATCACTGAAGTTGCCGTAGTGGTTTCCATGTGTTTCACTTCAACATACTTTGAAAAGTAGTCAACAACAAGGATATATGTATTGCCTTTACAGTGAACGAAATCGACGGCCAACTTTTCCCATGGTCGAGCTGGCAGATCTCTGTCAAGCAATGGTTGCTGAGAGTTTGCCTTCTGGGTGGATTGGCATGTGTCACAGCTTGAGACAAGGGTGGCAATGACCTTGTTGAGTGTGGGCCAATAAATACTCCGGCTTGCTGGTCCTTCACAAGCCACAATGTGCCGGATGGAGTTTCTCAAGAACATCAGCCTGGAGAACTGCTGGAATGACAAGCCGTTGACCACAGCAAATGAAGCCGTCTGTGATATACAGTTCACTCCGTATGTGAAAGTGTGGTCTAGCCATAGGATGAACATCACTATAAGGCGATCAGGCCAACCTTGTTGAATATACTTGGTTAGTTGCTGCAAGACTGGATCCCGACTTGTTGCTTCTTGGATCTGCTTGAGCTTGGTGGGCGACGCTTGAACCAGACTGGACACCAACAGTCCTGGTGCCTGCAGTTTCCATCTTGGATTCGGGGATCTTGACAGTGCATCAGCCACAGTCAGCTGTTTCCCCGGTACATACACAAGTTTAGTGCTGTAGCACTAGCCAGAGCAAAAGTCTTTGCAGTCTTGGTGACATTTTTGTTAGGTCCTTTGTCTGGAGTCCAACAAGAGGTTTGTAGTCTGTTTCCACTGTTACAGTGCGGCCAAAAGTGTAATAGTGTGACCGCTCACATGCGAACACTACAGCTAAAAGTTCTTTCTCTATTTGTGCATAATGTTGTTTGGGGTGCATAAGGGCTGCAGAAGCGCATGTGATTGGTCTGCCTTCCTGCAAGAGAACCGATCCCAGGCCGTATGAGCTGGCATCTGTTGAAATTGTGATCGCCTTGGATGCATCAAAATAACAGAACACAGGTGCTGTTGTGAGCTTGTTTGATGAGCTTGAAAGTCTCTGTGTGCTGGCTTGTCCAATGCCACGCTACATCTGCCTTGAGAAGCTCACGCAGGGGACTGGTAGTTTCCGAAAAATTAGGGATGAACTTCGTGAGATATGTCACCATTCCTAAGAATCTTTGCAGTTCTGACTTGTTTGATGGAAGTGATATGGCCTCAATCGATCTGACCTTGTCAGGGTCTGGGGATAGCCCATCTGAGGAGAGCTGGTGACCCAGATATTTAATGGCTGAAAGTCCTAACTTCAGTTTTGATTTGTTAAGCTTCAGGTTATTTTGTCTAGCTATGGTCAGAACAGTTCTGAGACGGACTTTGTGTTCTTCCGAAGTCCTTGAGGCAACCAGTATGTCATCAAAATACGGCTTCACAATGGCCTGCCTTCCAAATACCTTGTCAATGGCCTGCTGGAACAGTTCGGGGGCTGTTGCAAGCCCAAACGGTACTCGAAGAAAACGGTAACGGCCCCTTGGCGTTGTGAATGTACAAAGCCGTGAACTTGGTTCATCCAAAGTCAGTTGCCAAAAAGCACTTTTGGCATCAAAAACAGAGACGACTGTTGAGCCATTCAGGCTTTAAAAAAGCTCTTCTGGTACTGGTATGTGGTAGTGTTGCCTTTTTAGTGCTGCATTGAGGTTCCGTGGATCAAGGCACAAATGAACAGTTCAGTCTTTTTTGGTTATCACAGCTATGGGATGGACCCATTCACTATGTTCTGCCTCTCGCGTGATTACACCATTCTCCTCCATGCGCTTCAGCTCTTCTTTCACCTCGAGCGCACTTGGTACTCTGCGAGGAGCACAAACTGTCGGCACTGCATCTTTGCGCAGCTGGATGCTATAATGTCCCGGAAGCTGGCCAATTCCTTCAAATATGTCAGGGAAATCATTCAGTACCTCCTGAAACTGTTCTTGCAGCACTGTGTCATTTGACTTTGTCGTTGCTTGATGGGTCTTCACACGGGAAAGCCAGTGCAGGGATGCATGCAGCAGCTCCTGGTATCGGCTTAAGTGGTTCCTTCACCAGCAGAAATCTCAGGCGGCACTCTGTGTTGTTCGCCGCACAAGACAGTTCACATTCACTGTCTATTGGGAGCTGGTCGCCACTGTTCGTAGTCACTTTAGCTGGGGATGGTTTGGTTGCTGGTCTGCATGGCCACTGCTTGAACATCTGTTCTGGAATTATGTTGACGTCCGAACCGGTGTCTAACTTGAATGTCACACTCGTGTCCATTAACACTGACAGTTTCGTTCCAGTCTGTTGCGTTGGCACAGACACTACACGGAGTCAAGCAGCCCAAGTATAATTCCTCCTGCGAGTCTTGTTGTGGATGCTCATGAAGCAGTCCGACTCGCGGTCGATGCGCTGCTGTCTGCCGACGTGGTTGCTTGCACAGGTGCGCGAAATGGCCAAGTTTGTCACAGTTGTAACAGTTTTTGCCAAATTCTGGGCACTGTTGTGGAGGGTGCGAGGTTCCACAGCGAGAACATTTACGATTAGACCTTTGTGACGAACGATGATGCTGAGGCTTGTTGATACCTAGCGGAAGACCAGTTGTCTTCGTGGGTTTCCAATTATACGTGTGAACGGCATTCACTTCTGGCTGTTGATCACTGGTAACAATCTCTTGCACATGTTTCTTTGATATTTCCGCTGCCTTGCATGCTGAGACGATTTTTTCCAGAATGAGGTCACGCTCCCGAAAGAGCCGTTCGTGGAGAGCTCCATCGCGGATTCCAACCACCACGCGGTCGCCGATGAGTCTGTCGCACTTGTCACCGAAGTCACATTTCTGCGCCTGTCGTCGAAGGTCAGTTGACTGACCTAGCTTTTGTACCATCGAGTTGAACACCATCGCTGCTTGTATGACGTTCTTGTACGGGCGATATAACTCGTCAAACTTGTCAAGTATGTATTTCACTGGGTCTGCGTCTTCGGCGGCAGGGTCTGAAGGGAACGTCTGTGCGATGCGACGAGCATGAGGGCCAAGTACATGAAGCAACAATGCCTTCCGCGCTGATTTAGGCTTAGCATTGTACTCACAAGCCAGTTCATATATAGTGAATGCTTCCCGCCATTCTTCCCATGTGGTCTGAGGAGTGTCACCAGGTTCGAAGTGAGCCGGGGGCTGGATGAAAACGGCCATTTTGTTGATTTCAGGCGTTGCGGGGACGATCTGCTTACACTTCTGACACCATGTTATGTCGTTTGTGTTAGTTGCATTAGGTTTAAAGATGCGGTGGCATGAAGCCACGAGTGACAGACTCCATTGAGAGGAACGACTCTGGTGGCCACGACTGGCCTAGCCTTTATTAAAACTGTCGAATGTGTAAGGGGCGCAAGAATATACACAACAGCTGCCAGTCACGTACATGGCTAATTCGAAGGCATGGATGATGCAAGAGTTTTTAGAGCAGTGGCTTCAGAAGATGGATCACCGTTTCCAGAGGCAGAAAAGAAAAGTTCTGTTTGTTGTTGATAACTGTCCTGGACATGGTCACGTCGCTAGGCTTTCTGCCATCCGTCTGTAATTTCTACCAGCAAATGGACCAGGGAGTGATAAGCAGCTTGAAGAGGCACTATCGCCGCTCTCTGTTGCAAAGGATGCTAATTTGCATGGAGACTGGTAAAGAGTACACAGTAAACCTTCAAAGTGCTGTCCACTTACTGACAAGTGCCTGGGAGGTTAATGAAGCGACCAGTGCCAATGCCTTCCGCCACGCGGAGTTTGTGGCGCCTGGTGACTGCTCAGAGCAGAATGATACTATGAGTTAGGACTCCACTGTGAACTTGGAGGAGAGAAGCATTGTTTCTACACTGAGCAGTAAAGGTGTCTCCGTTGACATGAGTACGTACATCAGCCTTGATGACGGTGTGCAAACGTGTAGGGCTGACACAGTGGAAGCTTTATTTGAAGAGGTCCTCGACCCATCATCACAAACTGCTGCTAACGATAACAGCATGGACGTTGCGCCTGAATCTCCACTGGTGACCTGTGATGCAGCTGACGCTTGACTGGACACTTTAGTGCAGTTCTTCGAACAGTGTGAGGGCACTGAAGGATATCTCAGAAGGTTAAGTGGGATGTCTGCATTTGTAACATCCAGATGATTTTCTCGACAGACACAAAAAAATGACTGGGCAACAGTCAACAGTGTCTGATGCTTTACTAGGCCAATCAATGTGTAGCAGACCACTAGTAGAGCAATAAATCCTTATGTTGCAGTTCCTAAAAGACCAATTCATTGCTTCGTTCACATATAGAAAGAATTTGGACACACACTGCATGCTCGAACATATATTTTTAGAAGCACTCCTGATTAGACGAACTCCTGATAAGATAACAGTCTTCATGGTCCCTTGGAGTTCATCTTAAAGGGAGTCTACTGTATATCGCAAAGCACGAACTTCATGACAGTAAACTGATTGTCTGTGGGGATCTTAACACACCTCACGTCGACTGGAATTCCCCGATAGCAACTGGCCACGACAAGGCTCTCTGTAATACACTGACTGACTTGGCCGTCTCATCTGATTTAACTAAGGTTGTTGATTAAGCAACTAGAGAGTGCTCCATCCTGGATCTTGTCTTCGTCACAGCAGGTTTGCTGGGTGAAGATTTTCAGTGTGAAGTTGTAGAACGTCTGTCAGATCATATTGCTGTATTCGATAGTCTTTCTGTTGGCTGTGAACCTAAAAAGTCAGCATAGAAGGTTGTAACAGCAAGCAGCATTTCCAAGTATTGAAATCTTGTGTTCTGGAATTCATAACCTCTTGCTTAGTAAAGACAACTAAAAGCCCTGATCCGGATAGCATTCCTAACACGTTTTTGAAGAGGTATTCAGAATGGTGTGCACGTTACTTAACGATAACATTTCAGAAATCACGTGACTCCCGAACAGTCCCGCGAATTCGGAAGGTAGCTAATGTTGTTCCTATTCACAAATCGGGCAACAAATAATTTCAAACTACAGACCGATTCAATTGATATCTGCCTGCCGCAAACTACTATATTATTCATAAACACGTTAATCAATAATTAACCAACAATGATATTCTCGCAAAGCATCATAATGGTTTCCGTGCCGGATTTTCTACTGTTACACAGGTAATTGAATTTATGCATATGCCTCGTCCCTTAACAATCGTGAGCAGGTCAATGTAATATTTATTGGCTATTCCAAAGCGTTCGACGGTATGCCAGAAAACTTGTCTCCAAACTTCCCACTTTTCTTACAGGCTGCTATGGTGAATAAATTTCTCAGATGGATCACAGATTACTTGCACCTCAGGACTCAGTTAGTTCCAACCTAAAGCAGTCATCACCGGTTCACATTTCCTCAGGTGTTCCACAGGGCTCCGTTCTAGGACCCCTTTTATTCATAACATATATTAATGATGTCATCCAAGTTGTTTCTAAAACTCCTGTTAAGCTTTGTTTGTATGCAGACGATTGTGTTTTGTATTCGAGTGTTTTTAGTGTTAATGATCAGGTATTGCTAAATGATGCATTTTCTTCCTTTTACGATTGGAGCAGAACTTGGCAAATAGCGGTTAACTTCAAGAAAATGCTCGCAATGACGTTTATGGACAAAAACAACCGTACCAATCAAGTACGCCAATGTGGAACACACATTATAAAGCGTCTCCAAATTCACGCACCTTGGCATTGTATTTTCCTCTGACCTAAAATGCCATAAACATGTTGACACTCAGTAAGGCATGTTGCTGGGCAAGTTGGTTAAGCATCTTTGAAACTTGGTTGTGTGTGAGTGACACGTCTGTGAATTTGTATGCGGCGGAGTACAATTTTCTGTGCAAAAACTGATAATGCAGGGTGATAGGTTATGGCTGTGATGGGCACATGGTGTGAAAAAAAGTGGACGTATCCTGAGACTATTTATCTGTGTGGTTTTCTTGAGTAATAAACAGTTGGAAGTTGGCGCCTGTCCATTGTCTCCTTGTCTTTCCTTTGTGTGTGTGGTTTTACTTGCGCCAAGGTGGATTCTTTCCAAGTTTCAAAGATGTTGACACTATATGCTCAAGATCATTGCAAAAGATAGGCTACCTATGAAGAACTTTAAAAGGTGCGCCTAAAGAATACAAACTAACATCTTATAAAGCCTTTGTCAGGCCTCTTCTTGAATACACGTCAGTTGTGTCGTCACCTTATCTTGCGCATGGCAAAGATAAGTTGGAGTTGGTACAAAAAAGGCAGTAAGATTCATTTTTAACCGCTATGATCGTAACTTTCCCCCTTCAAAGCATTACCATGTGTTATCACCAACTTCCTTAAAGCATCCACCACAGTGTGACCGGCTTATCATGCTACATAAAATTGTGCACAAGTCCGTTTCTTTAGCTGCCCCCATTTCATTTACCAGTAATTCTGCTCGTGTGACCCGCCGGAGCAATCCTATGAACATTGCACCATTCAGGTCTTTTCCCGATTGTCATAAATTTCTTTTTTCTCGCACACAGCTGAGCTGTGGAATGAACTTGATGGCTCGTTGCGGCCCCTAGTATTAACTGAGCAGTTTGTCATACAAGTGCCTATTCATATGCTGCGATTTTCTTCATTTTTCCTATGTAACCACTCCTGCAATGTCTCACATTCAGACAGCAGTATTTGTAAATAAATAAATAAATAATTGGGTACGGTGTCCATTGAAAGATCGTACACAGCGCAGCACATGGCCTACTACGCCTCAACAGAGTCACCAAGGTTGTTGAAGTTCCTTCGTTCTCCTCCCTCACATGGCCCACTGCGAGCTTGGTATGTTTCTCTTTTTCAGCAGCCCAGTCTGAACTCCTCAATTTATGTCTGAGAGACCGGGGGCCACCTCGCGCCCATGGACATGCATATTTACATGGAAGGCAACGCGGTCCTTAAAGTGCGCCGCTCCTGCATACTGAGCTTACATATACAACATGATGGCAGTGTGGCATAAGCCATCCACCTTCTCCCCCTGGCAAGAGACCAAGTGTTACGGACGACCAGCCAAGTTACCAACAGACAAGAAGGACTGAAGAATGGGGACCTCCTCCGCCTCATCCAAGCACTGATCAACAGTTGGATCACGTACATGGCCCCCTCTCAAACCCTGAAATCAGCTGAAAACAGTAAGATAGACATCCAATTCACGAAAGCCTACACGGTAGCCCTTGGGCTGCACCCCATGGCTTCCACTGAAAAACTCCATGCCACCGGAGTTGCCACTACCTGGGAACTTATCAAAACACACCTCACTAGACAACAATGACTTCTGCTGTCCCCAGCCGGCCAGCATGTTTTTCAAATCCTGGGCTACCAAAGCTAAAGCTGGGTCAGTGGTTACAGGCTACATCAGCACACCTGTCAATAGAGATCATTGGCCATATACGAGCTGCCCCTCTCCATAAGAACCTGCACCTATAATACCGTCAAAACTGGCAACGAGCAAGGGCAGACGCACAAGCACGGCTATGTAAAAAGGCAGCAGCAGTCCGCGGCCTGCTATCCCATCATCCAGGCCTCCACCATTCCACCATCAGTGGGAGAGATCAATAACTCAAAACAGTAGCCACAGTATCCATCCTCACCACAAACACACTGAAGACCGAAGAGCTAGTTTGCCATTGCCCTCGCTATCCTTTCCAGTACCTCAAGCACCACAAGAATCAGTGTTCCCCGATCAGCCTGCCATTCCTGCCATGGCAGACATATTTCCCCACAGCCCACCGGCTACTCACCACCCACCCACCTCATATACCCACTGTTGAAGTGATGTGGATGTGAGCAACCAGCGTGCCCAAGCTGGACTTGAGCAAGCATTTTCTGAGCACTGGGGCAAACAGGCAGCTCGACAGAAAATGGAACGCCATGCCCGTCTCCAGGCTGGGCCCTCGCCTAGTAGTGAGACATAGTGCAACATTACCACCTTGCTACCCAGAGGTTGCTACCATTGCATAAGTGCCTCTCATGAGAGCAGGCAGTCATTTGGTGGCAGCTACAAACAAGCACATATAAACATGTCCTTACGCGAATGCACAGGTGGTACTGCATTACGAAATATTCAAATAAATGTCTATTTTGCAATGCCTACCCTACAGTCTACCATATCTACTGGGAACAGAAGACTGGCCCAGCGTTTCTGGCATTCACGTGTATGCGAATGCCACATTTGGTGCAGGAAGCGTTAATAGAGCACCCCAATCAATGCCCTAATGTGCATTGGAAGCTAGCCTGATAAATGCAAAATTCAGAGCTGAGAAGTGCGAAATTGCAGTTAAAGAGAAGGAGTTTTCCTGTAATAAATTTCCGACTTCCTTACGGCACCTACTGTGAATATGTCAAGTACACAATAAAAGTGCCGACTCATTCTGACATGTTCTGTGATACGACACGTTGCAATGTGAGCTGCATCTATTCCACTCTGCCCAGGGCATACCCTCTTTCTCTTTTCCACTTCCCGGTTATGCTGTCCTAGCTACATAAAGAAGCACCCAACAGAGCTTGATAGATCTGTTTTCTATGATGTCAGGACATCAATACCTCATTCACATAACACCAATACAGTTCTGCAGTCCAAAAAAATGTTCACTTATGAATATTTCACACTAAATATATCATGTAGCACAGAATTCAAGTTTATGCCGTGGAGCAACAACAGATAGAATTTAAACATTGACTGTTTGGGCCACAATGGCCTCTGGACCTGTTTAGAACTCTCTTGGGAAAACTGAGATTCACAGAGCAGTCTCGCAAAAAGTACCGCAATTAAACAAATATAGCACGTTTTTTCCTCACTTCACTGGTTTCAGAATGCATATCGCGTTATATTCGAAAGCAAGGGTAAATATAACGTGATTTTCTTTTCCTCGCTGCTACAGCAAACTTCACTGCAAGACTTTTACAAGCTCCTAGAAAAAGCGAGCTTTGCGACGACCTTGGGGCCATGCTGAGTGCATAAGGTGAAAATTCGAACGTGGAAATAAGGCTGCGCAGGCCGCAGGTGAAGGTACAGTGCCTTGCAGGGTTCCTCTGGTGCAGAGTGCAATTTTGTCGCTACTTTTGTTCCCGAAATACAGCATAGCCGTGCATTGGTTCAGAAAGGTTACAATGTAGTATGTCCGTTTGCCTACGTTCAGTGACAGGTGAGAGGGGATCGAAGCGTCCTTGGAGTGAAGGAGTGTCGCTACTTTCAATATCAAGGGGCTTTACACCAAACTGCTTGCCAGCGCCTTATTACGGCACGGAGCGGCGAAGCCAGTGAAAATAACCGCGTGCGCACAAGTTTGACCACAGACAACAATCGCGTGGGCAGACTTGTGCACACGCAGTTATTCTCGCTGGCTTTGCTGCTCCGCACCGTGACAAGGCGCTTACAAGTAGTTTGGTCGACGCTCATGCGGAACTGAACTCTCGCTACTGCGCCATAGGCGACCGGTTGCATATGACCAATGTTATGAAAAAGCCGCTGAAAATCCATTTTCCGCTTGCGGACATGCTGCGCCATCTAGGTTGTGTGCTTAACAACTGTTCTTTTGACTGAAGTTTTGGTTTCAGTGTTTCGACATGAGGGGGCGCCGTGAAAAATGAAACTTTGAACGGCCCCAGCCGCCCCAGCAGCATCGGCCGGTGAACATGGCGTCCGCGTGGCCACGTGCTCCTCGAGAACGAAACCAGACACCCAGCGCTGCGGCCGGTTTGATTTCCGGGTTTTGGATGAAAGCAGCGGTGATAAGTCAGACAACGATGTACAAATGCCGGATTTCAGTTCCGACAGCGAGACTTCGTCTCAGGGGCCTGGAAAGTCAGTGTGTATTCGCACGTAAGTTTTGTTTTCGTTCATTCTGTTTTCTGCGGTGCACGCGGTTTGTAACTGATGAGTGGTTTATTTTTGTGCTTCAGGGCCTTCACAACATATGGCCAAGACAGACTGCCAAATGGTCAAGGTCGCGTCTCGTTTTTTCAATCGAGACGACGGCCAGGTGTCTGGGTTGCAGCTGTCTCGGCAGAGTCCTTGCTTTCGCCGAAGTGCATAAGTCTATTTACATAAGCTTACGGCTGGCGCTTACCTTGCGAGAAACACAGCAATCTCAGTGGTGCTGCAAATAAGATATTATCGCGACATTTTAAGACAAAGACGCTGGGGAGCACAAAGAAGTTTTGACATTTTTGATACAGTGCCCATGTGCTAGCTGTGTGCTACCAATTAAAAGAGGCTGTGGGTGGCCACGCAATAAACAAAAAGTGATAAATGATAGGAAACATGCAACATGTACAACGTAAGAAGCAGTACGGTTTAAACGTAGTTAAACTGACCGAGTAGATATGCGAAAGCATGTGTTTAGCCTGGTTGGTCATGGTTTTGCTTTGCTGGGTTGTCAGCACACTCTGGCGACTTTATTAGACTCAGGTTAAGCTCTGATCGAGGCTAAGCTGATCTGATCTGTTCGAAACTGGTCTTCACTCCTTCTTATAACTTTCTATCTCGTACACTCCGTTCCTCCTTTCTGAAGTCAAGAGTTTGGCCAGGAAGGAACATGATAAATATAAAAGGCACCGACCAAAACAGAGATGAATTGACGTGTCATTTCCCACACGGGAGCCTTTTTCACAATGAAGGCAAAGCAGAAAATTGTTGCTTTAAACATGGTGCATGTCAGATCCCAGATATCTTGCGTATACTTTGCGTAGATTGCCATCACAACGGTTCAGCGTATCTATTGTCGCCTGGATAATCAGTGACTCCAGTTAGAGCCGCGATGTTTGGTTCTTTTCTTTTGCGAGGATATTCTGTTCCCAGTGGCCGGCAGATACAGAGTGTTCAGCAAGTGCGTTCGACGCCACCCCTCGATTCCTCACGTCATTCTGGTGGTCTCGAAATCTTCATGAGAAATCCCTGGACTCACCGATGTACACTGCTATGCAGTTAGCACATGGAATTGCGTTTACGATGCCATGAAACTTCTCCTTCTTCATTGGGTCCTTCACTTGCACCAATTCATTCCCAAGTTTGCGAGCTGGCACATGCGCAATCTGTACGTCGTAGCGACGCAGTATGCGCGCCAGCGTCTCACTGACCCATGGGACATACGGAATTGAAGCCCGTTTTTGGGTGCATAGGGTCGAGTGAAATGCAGGACAGGCGAGCTGCCGCTCCACGCAGTCAATAAAATGCCCTGGGTAGTCGCATGCCGACAAATCGTAACGTACGTGCAACGAGTAAGCAGCCTTGTCACTTTTCGTGAATATTTTTCCTCTGCAGAGCAGCGAGGCAACCACGGAACGCTTTTGGGAATCAGGGTGGACAGAAACAGAAGTGATATGAAGGTAGTGGGCGGTATGAGTTGGTTTCCTGTACACGTTGAAGGTTAGTCCTCAAGACGTCCAGGAATGGAAGGCGGCATTGACTTCTTCTTCAAGGGTAAACTGTGTTACTAGTTCCATGCTGTTAAGATGTAGGATGAAGGCATACAGGGATTCTTTCGTCAGGACACAAAAGCAAATGCCCACGTACCTCACAAAAACTTTGGGGTGATGTGTGAACGATGCAAGCGCACGAGTTTCGAGCTCCTCCAATGTCAGATTGGCGACGGTGACAGAAGTAGATGCCCGATTACTGCTCCATGAACCTGGTTGTAGGGTACTTGCTCATAAGTGAAGTGTTTGAAAGGCAGAATCCATGATGTCGAGCCAAATCTTTCACTTCGATTGGAGACCTTTCTGGCAGTGTGCGGTCAGCTTCAAGGGCGGAGGTCTATTGGTATGCTTGTAAATAGCGACTTTACATCGAATGAGACCATGATTTCCTCCGTGCCGATTTCAAGGTCTCGGACCTTCTCGGTGAAATCGGTGTTCTGTATGTTTGCGGGACTCCTGCTGACCAGTGGTGAAATAACTCGGTGCACAAACTTAAGTTTTGAAGAGGGGAACGCGTAAAATTCACACCAGGACATCAGGCTTGTGGATCTTGGGTAGACAACAGATTGCAGGAGCTGAACCATTGTGGCATAATAGATGGTAATACAGTGACTGGTGCTGTGGGGGAACCATCCTGAAGACATCAGCCAGTAGCTTCTGCAGCTCTCTTTGAATCTTTGCTGTCGAATCCCGCTCGAGGCAAGCGTGAGTCAGCACCTTGCAAGAGGACCACCATTTTCTTTTGGTAGTTGCACTTGTCCATGAGTACGGTGGCGTTACCCTTGTCCGCTGCCAGAATAACAATGTCAGGATTACTGCGTGGGCTTTTGACAGCCTCTTTTTCCTGGTGCGACAGGGGTAAAACCGAAGACTGCGTGCATAGCTTGCAAAGGATGCTGACAACGTAAGTGCTTCATTCCGGCGGGACGGCTTGGCCAAGCACATTCAGCAGAAAAAACAACTCTCTTTTATTCGGGCGCAGGACCAGTGCTGAAGTTCAGGCCAAGGCTCACAACAGAACGTTCCGCTTTCTTCAGATTGTAGGACGGTAGGTTGTGAACACACTTTTGGGGGATCCCGGGACCGGTCCTTACCGCAAGACATCAGGCTTTCCAGTTTGTCTTCGTGGGAACACTCATCCTGGCGTGATCGTAGGCCAGCCTGGAAGTTTGCGTTGCAAACTCTTCAGGGCGGTTGTATTCCAATCGACGTCTGGCGAAGAAGGCATCGTTTTCAAGCTTCCTTATGCAGTGTGCACTCAAGTATCCTGGCATGGAGTAGCAACCGTTCAGCCCTCGAGACTGTGCTTAGTCCAAACTTCGTGGAAACTGGCTGGTGCAACCGAAGAGAGCGAGGAATCAAACCCTGCGCTTTACAGGTGAGGTTGAACTTGAGGTGCCCCCTGAACACAGCAGTCCGGGTGGTCAGTGAAACATAGCCCCGTGTCTCGGTGATCATGGGCTGGCTGTATGACTGGTGAATATGTTTGAAGTCAAAGGTTTGACTGAAGCCCATCTGGCCAGGATGGAACATGACGAAAAATTAAAGGTAGTGACCAAAAGAAAGATGAAATGACGTGAAGAAGGAATAAATTGGAGCAAATGAAGGACCCACTGAGGAAGGAAAACTTTCCTGGCCTCATATATGCAATTCCATGTGCTGACTGTGCAGTAGTATACATCGGTGAGCCCGAAGATTTCGCACGAAGATATTGAGACCCCCAGACTGACGTAAGGAATCGACGGGTGGCGTTGAATGCACTTGCCGAACACTCGGTATCTACCGGCCACAACACTTACTGGGAAGAGGCAAGTGTCTTTACAAAAGAGAAGAACCGAACATTGCGGCTCTATCTCGAGTCACTGATTATCTAAACGACAACAGATATGTTGAACCATTGTGATGGCAATCTACCCCGCAAAGTGTCTTGGATCTGTCATGCGCCGTATTTAAGGTGATTTTCCGCTTCGTCTTCATAGTGAACAAGGCTCTCATGTAGGAACCGAAACGTCCTTTCATCTTTGTTTTGATCGGTGCCTTTTATAGACAAGCGTCGGGCCATGACGTCAAAGAGATGCGGCGGCACTGGCGTCAGCAGTGACTTTCGTTGCGTAGGCAAAAAGCGGGACCTCCCGCATTGCGTGCGCCACGCTTGCGTGTTTTTGGGCACAATTCGCGGCGTGCCGACAAATTGTGGTGCGGTTGGTTGAGTCACAATGCAGAAGAAAGAAAGCACCATGTTTCCACAAGTTTATTGCAGTCAGATAGGCGTGAAAGCGACGGGCAGGGGCCGAAGAGCAAGACAAGTTCAGCGACGGACCGCCTTTGCGGATAATTATTACCGCCGAGCTCATGGGTCATTACGCCAAGTTCGTTTCGGCCCTTGGGTTATTATATTGCGTTTCTGCATTCAAATCTAATACGATGGTTTCTGTCCTTAGCATCATTGCTCGGCCGCGTGGTGAACTGTGCAAAAATCAAGTAATGCATACAACTCGTTCTCATTCTGTCGTGCACACCCAGTGTCGGCTTGGTTTCAGGGAACGAGCATAGCGATTTATTTTTGACTATGATTGGTATACAAATAACATAGTCAATGGAATATGCACACTTTAGTGTTCTGCAGCTGTTATTAGTAAACATCATCACCATCAGCCTGATTATAAATGAGATATTATTATTATTATTATTATATCAAGATATCCCTAAAGGCATTCCTCACAAGAGTATTACATAAAGGGGGGGGGGGGGGTTACAATTCGAACATGAAGATACAAGAAGGAATATCTAACATGAGGAACAGAACAAAAAACAAAACAAGAAAAGCGTAATAACTGATACCAAGCATCAAAACGTGGCGGAACAACAAAATGCAAAATGAACATAATAAAAAATAAACAATGTAATAAACAGAATGAGAAACAAAACTCAATCACATTACGGTGAGCACAACAGGGCTAGAAGAAAACTACACATCGTTTTGATTTTTAAAAGTTCATGAAATGATGCCATATTCGTTTCAGTTGCGATTGTGGAAGACAGCCAGTTCCAATCAATAATCGTTTTGGGTATGAATTATTTGGCAAAACTTGAAGTGTGGCATGTGATGCATTTTATCTTGAAAGGATGGTCACGGCATGAAAACATTACTGAGGGTGAATGAAAGAAATCGTCGCGAAGCAACGGATGATGGTAAATTTTGTGAAAAAGAGTTAAGTGAGCCAGTTTGCGACGATGGGAAAGGTTGTCGAGTCCAGCACGAGCTTTTAACGCCGTGACTCTAGTAAAATGTGAGTAGTCAGAATAAATGAAACGAGCAGCACGATTTGGCAGGGATTCTATGCTATCTTTGATGCAAGCTTGATCCGGGTCTCATATGGCTGAAGCGTACTCAATTTTAGGTCGAATTAATGCAATATAAGCAAGTTTACGCACGTGCGCCAGAGCATGTTGAAGGTTACGTTTTAAAAGGCAAAGAGAACAGTTAGCAGCTGCTAGAATCAAGTCAATATAATAGTTCCAGGTTAAGTCTGATTGAAGGTAAACTCCTAGATACTTGTAAGTGGAAGTTATCTCAACTGCTATGTCATTATGAGAGTATGTGGTTGGGATGCGATAAGAATTTCTAGTAAAGGAGACAAGCTTTGTCTTAGAGGGATTTAGGGTCATAAGCCACAACTGGCACCAAGTGTTAATAGAAACGAGGTCAGTTTGTAGAAATTGTTGGTCAGAGTCATTTGTAATGGTTCGGCACACATTACAGTCGTCAGCAAACAGTCTAATTTGTGAAGAAATGCAATTTGGCAAGTCATTAATAAATATTAGAAAGAGCAGGGGACCTAGCATACTCCCCTGGGGTACACCAGATGTGACATGGGCCATTGCAGAGTTAGAACGATTAACAGAAGTGAACTGAACTCGAGATGAAAGGAAATCTTTAATCCATGATCCATGCTAGTACGTGAGGGTTGACATTAAGATGCGATAGCTTGAGAAGTAGTCTATGGTGGGGAACCCGATCAAATGCCTTCGAAAAATCCAAAAACAAAGCGTCGACTTGAATTCCGGCATCCAAAGAAGTAAATAAGTCATTATTAAATCCGGCGAGCTCAGTGTCGCAAGAAAATCCCCTGCGAAAACTGTGCTGATATTTAAATATGATGTTATGATCTTCAAGATAATGACCTGTCTGTGTATGACATGTTCAAGGAGCTTGGAGAAAGAGCAAGTCAATGAAACGGGTCTATAGTTTAGAGGATCGGAGCGGATGCCAGATGATAAAGACTGAGAAAAAAGCGCAGACAAGACTTGAAAAATACCCTGAGATGTTTTTCAGTATTTTACTGTTACAGCTCAGAGGATCCGCACTTGTGGTAGTTTTAAGATTACTTAACAAAGAAAGAATACCATCTTCATTAATGACTACTGGGGGCATAGAATAATCATGAAATGAGTTAAGAACTGGAGAGGTGGTGATGAATTCTTGAGTGAAAACAGATGAGAAAGCATTGTTAAAGAGCCAGTGTTGTAGGCGTCACCAAAAAAATAACGAAATACGTTACTCGTTACGTAAAAAAAAAGGAACGTGTTACCGCCCTATGTTACCTACAAAAAAAGGTAACGCATTATCGTTACTGTTACCGAAAAAAAGTGCCGCACGTCACTTTGCCGTTACTTCATGGCCATAAAATTTAAGTTTTTGTCACCTTAAGAACTCATGGTAACAATTTTATAAAGCTCACATTTGACATATAACGTCTAGCCCAAACAATGATTTTACGCGATATCCTGATTTAACGAGAATACTTTGCACAAATGTGCAGGAGCTTAGCAATGTTATAGTGGCCTAAAGTTGCCTGTAGAATTACATGTGTTGAATTCTAACTGTGTGTGTGGCACATGATGAATCCATCTTCTGAATGTGGCATTAAACACAAAATGACACTCCATCATCAATTCTGACTTCACAAACAAAACATCGCTGAACTCTCAACAAATTTAGAGTTATTCTGAAAAATCTGATGTTCCGAAATGCTCAGCATGCTTCCATTCTGTAGAGAGTTGTGCGTCTGAGTGGTTTGGGAAGGGGAGGTAGGTGAAGACAAGTGTGTGAATGCGTATTCGTGCAGGTGTTTCGTGCTTTATGGCTATTCCATCTTTTTTTTTTAGTTGGGTGCGTTGTCAAGGGCAGCTGTTTTCTGGCATGCATGAGAGCACCAACAAGGGTTGTCGGGAGCACCTGTACATTTTGTTTAAAAACCACTTTAGGTGCTCTGCGCTTTTTTTTTTTTCTAAAAATGGGGGCGGAGTGGGTCAAAACTGGAACAAAAAGTAACTAGTAACGTGACACCTCACGTTACCGAAAAATGTTAAAGTAAGTATGTTACCCGTTACAGTTCTCAATTGGTAACATTTATTTATTTATTTATTTATTTATTTATTTATTTATTTATTTATTTATTTATTTATTAGTTAGTTAGTTAGTTAGTTACCTGCATCGCCCCGCAGGGCATTACAGCAGGGGGGTACAGACTTCATTTATAGGTATAAAGCAATTATTGCAGTGCATGGAAAAATGCTTCGCTAGATGTAATACATACAATGCTCGATGGCAAACTGTTCCAGTCCCGAACAGTTCTAACAAAAAAAGAATAACACAAGACGTCACCCTTGCAAGAAAATTCTCTGACCTTCAAGCAGTGGTCCAGTCGCTTTGATATATAATGAGGTGCCTGGATATATTGTTCGCGGTTTATGCCAGTTTTTGAATAATAAATCTCGTGGAAAAATTTTAATCTGATGTACCTTCTACGGTCCTTCAACTCTTGCCAGTTAAGTTTTCGTTTGCTTTCCGTCATACTAACTTGCCAATTATAATTACCAAGAACAAATCTAACTGCCCTATTCTGAATTTTCTCTAATTTTCCTACACACTCAGATGTGTGTGGGTCCCAGCAAACACATCCATATTCAAGTATGGAGCGTACATAACTGAAATACAGCTGTGTTTTTAAGTTACTTGGTAAATGGCTAAAATTCCGCCGTAGAAAACCCAAACGTGACGCTGCCTTATTCGCAATATAATTAATGTGCTTATTCCATCATAAGTCCGATGTAAAAAAGACGCCTAGATATTTAAATGACTTGCTTATGTTGAGAGTAAAATCATTAATTCTATACCTATACGGATGATTAGCACGTTTTCTTGTGAAGGTGACGTGAACAGTTTTGTTTATATTTAAGGACATGTCCCAGCGTACACACCAGTCTGCCACAGTATCTAAATCAGTTTGCAGGATTTGTGAATCAGAAGTGGAATTTACTACTCTGTAAACAACACAATCATCGGCAAACATCCTGAATGAAGACTGTATGCCAACTGAAATATCATTAATATACAGCAAAAACAAAAGTGGTCCCAATACTGAGCCTTGGGGAACTCCCGAAGTAACTGGTGCATACTGTGAAGAAATACCGTTCAGAACAACAGCCTGCCTTCGTAATGACAGATATTCTGCAATCCACGCAATTACTTTACAATCCAGGTTATACGCTTTCAATTTGGAGAGAAGACTGTGCGCGACAACATCAAATGCTTTGCGGAAATCCAAGAAAACGCAGTCCACAATTTGTTGCTTATCGATTGCCGATGCCAAATTATGAACAAACTCTACCAGCTGCATACTGCAGGAAAATCCACGCCTGAAACCATGTTGACTAGTGCATAGGAGATTGTGTTTGGTGAGATGGGCCATAACGCAACTATATATTACATGCTCCATAATTTTACAGGTTATGCTGGTTAAGGAAACGGGTCTGTAGTTCTGAACGGAGTTTCGCATACCACTCTTATGTATGGGCACGACACGCGCTACCTTCCAATCAGCAGGCAAGTCGGTTTCATTACGAAACTTCTGGAACAGCCGGGTGAAATACAGACATAATGTATCCGCACAATTCCTTAAAATTGCGGCAGGAATGTCATCAGGGCCACAAGCCTTAGCCTGATTCAAATCCTTCAATAATTTACGCACACCGTCAACACAAAAAGTAACTTCCGGCATGCAATCTATTTCAAGAGGTAATGCAAAACAGACAGAACGTGAACAAGGTGGCAAAAACAGAGATGAAAAATAACGGCTAAACATTTCAACTTTAGCCTCATCATCATGGATGATTATCTCATCATTTTTCAGAGCAGGTACTGAGCTGTCATCCTTACGATTATGCTTCACATATCTCCAAAATTCTTTGGTATCTCTGAGAAGTTTTTCTCCTAAACAAGTACGTTACTAAGTTACCGGAAAAAGTAATCCGTTACCGGTAACGCCGTTACTTGTAACGCGTTACTGACAACACTGTAATGAGCTGAGCCGAATGCGCATCGTCCAGCTGGGTCACCATTAGAACTTGTCAAGAAAGAATCAGGATACGAATGAGGGTTAATTACGCTCCAAAACCTACGGGGGTTATTAGACAGCATGGTGGGCAAAACATTACAAAACTGGTGACGGGTAGCTTTAAGCATTTTCTAGTCATTTTCATCTATATTTTTCCCATGTGTTTAATAGGTTGTTAGCAACTGCCTGCCAATACAAATGTTTTTTCTTATTGTTAGCTCTTTGCAGCCGCCCATTGAACCAGCGCACAATTTTGCTGCATTTAATTTTGATAACCAGTATGTATTTTATAATGAGGTTAATTAGGGTAGTTTTAAACAGTATCCAGTTCTGTTCAGTGAAACGGAATGAAGATTCAGCCAAGAACTTCCCAGAAAAAGAAGTTAATTCATGATTCATTTGGTCAAAATTAGCTCTGTTATAACACCTGATCAGCTTGGTGGTAGTTTTTCTGTCGATAATTCTGCAATTGATGCACCCAATTATAATGTCATGGTCAGGAAGACCACTAAGGTGAAATATTTTAGACAAGCATCGGGATTATTGATTAGAATCAAGTCGAGAATGTTTGCAGTGGTACCTGAAGATCATGTGGGCTTTGTAATGAGCTGAGTTAGATGAAAATCAAGACAAGTTTGTAGGAAAACGTGCGAATCCTTGTCACTAGGAGAAACAGTGTTTCTCAAATTAAAGTCACCAAACATAATTAGGACAGAATTTGGAAAACGCGTACACACATCAGTCAATAAGCAACAAAATTCATCAGCAAAGCCATCATCAGATAGGTCGACTGGACGATACAACACACCGGCAATATTGTTTGTAGAAGTGCATTTCAAAAAGACGAATACACACTCGAGAAAAGTAGGAGCAACTATTGGTATAGAAATCAGCTCTTGCTTAATCGCAATAAGCACACCACCTCCTCTTCTGTTCTTTCTGTTGCACCGAAAAAATTTAAAACACGATTTGCATGGAAGGATGTCATCATTTGATATATAATTGGTTAGCCACGTTTCAGTAAATGCTATTAACGAGGTTCCAGAGGAGTCGATAAGAGAGGAGAGGGCATCACTTTTCACTGTAATGCTTCTGATGTTAGTATGTAGGAAGCAAATGTTATCTAAACACTTTGGTTCCGGCAAGATTGGTGGTGCACGATCGGAAGCAGTATGATGATTTGAATGTTGTCAATCGGCAGAAGGCTCAGTTAGACGCGCAGCCCGATTGCCAGCAGTGTCCCACAGATAAACGTCGTCGTTTACATGAAGTTTATTAAAATACAGACGAATCCGGTCCCCCTCTTTATCGTCTAAGAAAACTGCCACAGTTTACGGCGCTTATCACGAACAGCCTGAGTAGTCGCGTGATATGCTAAAATTGGTGTTCTTTAGTTTGTAGCCAAGACTAATGACGGATTCGAGTTCTTTCTCATTATAAAATTTGGTAATAATGGCACGTTTCTTGTCAGTCGAAAGACGCCCTAAGCGGTGAGCTCTGGCAATGAAAGTGACAGTAATGACAAGTTTCTCCGAACAAAATTCTCTTACATACTGCTCTGAGTCTTCCCAAGGCTCAGATGCATCAGAATCATCTATGCCAAAAAACAACCGTTCGACTGCCTTGAGCGATTTTCCAGATCATCAAGTTTGTCCTGAATTTTTTTAGATATCAGCGGGGTTACGGGGGTTTATTCAAAGAGGGGACCGGTCGAAGCAGGATGGAAGCAGGAAGCCTAGCAGCGTCCTTCAGCTCTCTCTTTTTCTTCCTCTTTCTCCGCGGGTCAGTCCTTCATCTTCTGCTTCTTCCGTCGAGGTTCTGTGGAAGCACGTTACATTTCCCTCCTCGCAGACGATGCCCGTCGGGCGAGTTAAACAGACCGTCTGGGATGGAATCGCTTGAGGCGGGCTACATGCACCACCTGAGATTGGCGTGACCGTCGACCACTAGCAGTTAGTCGTGCTATAACGTAATTAACGTCACTTATGCACTCCAACACAACAAATGGTCCAGTGTAGTGGGATAGCAGTTTCTGACACAGACCACGCTTGCGTAGAGGGGTCCACAACCACACAATGTCACCAGGAACATAAGAAACTTCTTGGTGTTGGACGTCGTAGCGGTTCTTGGAACGCTCTTGCGAAGATAAAATTCGAACGCGGGCAAGCTGGCGAGCTTCTTCAGCTCTGCAGAGTGTGGTCGCAAGAGAAGGTTCATCGTGGATGAAAAATGGTAGCATGGTGTCAAGGCCGCAGCGAGGCGAGCGAGCATAGAGCAGGTAAAAGGGGCTGTAGCCAGTTGTCTCATGTTGCGCGGTGTTGTACGCATGAGTGATGAACGGGAGTACGCCATCCCAGTCCTTATGATCTGCAGTGACGTACATGGCAAGCATGGTGGTGAGCGTACGATTAGTGCGTTCTACCACACCGTTCGTTTGGGGATGATATGGCGTGGAGTGGCGAAAACTGCAGCTGCTGAGGCGGAGAAGTTCTTCAACAACGTCCGCTGTAAATTGACGTCCACGGTCGCTAATGAGAACTGCAGGAGGGCCGTGCCGAAGAATGACGAATCGAAGTAAGAAGTTAGATACTTCAGACGCAGTAGCAACTGGTATCGCGGCTGTCTCACAATAACGGGTTAAGTGGTCTACGCACACAAGAATCCATCGATTTCCTTTAGAGGATCGTGGGAAAGGTCCAAGGAGGTCAATGCCAACTTGCTCAAACGGGGCTGTTGGAGGTGTGATTGGCCGCAATTTGCCCGGTGGACTTGAAGTCGGCAGCTTAAAGCGCTGGCATTGCACACAGCTGGCTACATAGTGCTGGATGGTTGAACGCATGTTAGGCCAGTAAAATCGTTGTTGTGTGCGGTGGAGTGTGCGGGTCACTCCCAAGTGCCCAGACGTGGCGTCGTCGTGCATCATTTCAAGAACTGTGATGCGTAGGCTTTCGGGTACGACAAGAAGCATGCGTGCTCCTCCAGAAGCGAAATTCTTCTTATAAAGCAAACCGTCGCGAATGCAAAAAGTATTCTTTACAGAATCTTGAGCGGCATCAAACAAAGAGGTTAATGTTTGGTCCTTGCGTTGCTCAGTTCGAAAAACTTGAAGATCGGGGAAGGCTTGTGAAAGTGACGACAAGTATTCATCAAAGTTGTCTGCGTCGTCCTCAGTCGTTAGAAGCGGCAAACGGGAAAGACAATCGGCATCTGAGTGTTTACGGCCGCTTTTATGCACAACAGTGAAATTAAATTCTTGTAGGCGCAAAGCCCATCGAGCAAGCCGGCCACAGGGGTCACGAAGACTCACTAGCCAGCAAAGCGAGTGGTGGTCGGTCACGACGGTGAAAGCATTCCCGTACAGATAGGAGCGGAAGCGCTGTACAGCGAAAACAACGGCGAGACATTCTTGCTCAGTAACCGTGTAATTTCTTTCGCTCTTACTCAACGAACGGCTGGCATATGCTACCACGTGCTGATCGTGACCATGGCGTTGTATAAGTACAGCGCCGATACCGATACCACTTGCATCAGTGTGCACTTCAATTGGTGCAGATGGACAGAAGTGGCGTAGGATGGGGCCCGAGGTCAAAAGAAATTTCAGATGCCGGAAAGCTGCGTCACATTCGCTGGTCCAATTGAACGGTGCATCTTTATGCAGCAAACACGTGAGTGGGTAAGCGATGTCCGCAAACCTAGCTATAAAGCGTCGAAAGTACGAGCAGAGCCCTAAAAAACTCTGCAGCTCTTTCACTGATTGAGGCACCGTAAAACTTTTGACAGCTTCAATTTTCTTTGGATCTGGTCGAACACCTTCTTTATCAACTAAATGACCAAGAACAATTGTTTCACGGTTCCCAAAATGACATTTCTTGGAATTGAGGATAAGGCCAGCTCGTTCCATGCAATCAAGCACAATATCCAGACGGCGGTTGTGCTCACTAAACGTTTTGCCAAAAATTACAACGTCGTCCAGATAACATAAACAAATTTGCCACTTGAGGCCACGCAGGATTGTATCCATGAACCGCTCGAATGTTGCAGGTGCATTACATAATCCGAAAGGCATAACGTTGAACTCGTAAAGTCCGTCTGGTGTAATGAATGCCGTTTTTTCCCTATCTGCAGCGTGCACGGGGATTTGCCAGTAGCCGGATCTCAAATCAATAGAAGAAAAGTATGAAGCGGAGTGCAGACAATCAATTGCGTCATCTATACGTGGAAGCGGGTAGACGTCCTTCTTCGTGGCCGTATTTAAGCGACGGTAGTCAACACAGAACCTCCATGTGCCATCTTTTTTCTTAACAAGGATAACTGGAGCCGCCCAAGGACTGGAGGATTCTCGAATTATGCCTCGCTTTAGCATCTCTTGAACTTGGTCATCTATTAACTTACGTTCAGTGGCTGAGACTCGATAGGGCTTCTGGCGTATAGGAGGTGCGGAGCCGGTGTTGATCGTGTGATGAATACGACTGGTAGGCGGTGGTGTTGAATCGTCTTTGGCAAAGTCGAACACGAACACGTGTTTCAGAAGGAGTTCCACTAGAGTGCGACGCTCGGTTGGGGAAAGAGCCTGATTAATCATAGCCTTAACTTGGGTCTCCATATCTCTTTTCACGTGCTGCTCACTGACAGAGTTGGTTAACGCCGCGACGAAACCTGACACACCTTCCTCGAAACGGGCGAGTTTGAGGCCCCGGGGCAACACAGCTGGCTCTTCAGAGTGGTTCACTGTCCACAGCTCGGTACGGCCTCTCACCACGGGAACGACGCAACGAGGCACGACGATACTCTTCTTAGAGCAGGCGAGTGTCGTAGGCTCTACCACAGCTTCAAAAGATTCGCACTGATTGTGAATAGAGGAAACCCGCACGAATGCTGCAGAGAAAGCTGGTACAATAGTATCTTCTTCCACCGCAAATGCTCCAAAATCCGGTGTCGAGTTATCCACAAGAGCTGAAAGTAACGAAGAATTCAAAGCAACTTCTCCCGTACGACAGTCTATAGTTGCACCACACTCTTGCAGAAAATCAATCCCAAGAATCACATCATGCGTTGACCGTGGTAGCACTGCGAATTCTGTTCTAAACGTTAGACCACCAATAACAACATCCGAAGCACACACACCAAGTGGAACCAAAGGTTCACCACCGACACCACGGAATAACGCTGCACGGTCACCACTAAACATCACTTTCCTACCTAAACGATTCTTAAACCTCAAACTCATAACGGATACGGTAGCACCAGTGTCCACAAGAGCCATTGTTTTCACACCATCAATAAACACTTCCAGTTTGTTCTTCAACATAAACACGGGCAGAGGTAGATTGGACGTCATCGACTCGCCGGCGGCCTCACCTCCATCGGCCGCGCCTCCTAGTTTCCCGGAGGCGGAGGGGATGCACGACGTCGAGGAGAAGGTGACCGCCGTTGGCGCTGAGGTGGCGGCGTCACACTGCGGTCAGATGCGGGTGATGAACTCCGCAAATTGCTCGGACGGTACGGGTCCCAAGCGGACGTTGGGGGTCTCTGCTGCGCGGTGTGCAGTTGCCCGTAAGTATTCGCCGTAAGTATTCACGTAACAATATGACACAGGTTGACTGGACGGAAGAGTTTCAATTTTGCATTCCAGTTCAGTAACTCTTTTAGTTAACTGGTCCAGGTCGTTCCTGAGGGTGACGTGGAGGTTCAAGCCTTGATTTATTGATTCAAGAAGTTTTGTGTTGCTCACCTCAAGGTGCTGAATGGCTAAAGCTACAGCGTCAAGCTTGTCTTCTTGCGCTTTACTCATAGGGCCTGGGTTTACCTCCATGTCACCGCCAAGAATCAAAAGGCGCCAAATGTACGACTCAGCAGCACGAACATACTTCACATAATCCACTACACCAGGTGGCCACGACACCGCAAAGAGACAAACATTATTGTCACGATAACACTTAGTTTCAAGATAACTAACCTGTATAAGGGGCATTCATGAGTACGGATGCGTAGCAGCAGTGTCGTGGCCCACAGTGTCAGCAGGAAAATGAGGATAACATGAAAAAAAAAAAACACTGCTCAATACTTCTTGAGAGTGTGGTAGATCTTGAAGCATGGGTCCAGGCACAAGACTTTGTCACACTCAACGCACATAACACGGGTGTCTTTCCTTTTCTTTTACCCTTGAACAGTGTTCGCACACACGTGACACCTCCGTTGGGTGCGGCTCCCTTTGGCTTCGCTCGGAGGAACCATCTGGAGAAAGTGTCGTCTCGTGAGCCTCGTCGGGTCATCAACACTCCGTTTTCCACCTCTTCACCTAGCAGTATGAAACTCTTGGATCAGTTGGTACATGACAGTCAAACGAAATTTACCCAATGTTTTGTGTCCACCATTTTCATGCCACAAGATAAAGGCATTTAGAAGGCACATGTCCATAATATGAAAAACTTTTTGTACCACTTGAGGCTCTTCCTAATGCTTTCAGCGAAACTCATCATCATGTCCATCTTGTCCACTAATCCCATCTTCATATTGTATTCGAGAACACATGCGGGCTTTCGCTCGTTCTCGCCTGTTACCCTACCCACCTTCCCTGTGTCTTCCAGACGTGCATCATGCATCGACGTTAGGGCATGTCCATCTCTCTTGTCATGCCATTTTAGCGCAAGAAGCGTCTTGGTATGATATGAGACCACTTCCCCTTTTTTCATCTTTTTTGAGAAATTTGGAAGTCCCTTCCTGTTGGTCTGAACAGTTCCACATGTGTTGGTTTTTTTACCTTGAAGGCAGTTAACAGTGCTGGACTACTGTACCAATTATCTACAAATAGCGAATGTCCTTTTCCGAGGTAGTCATCAAGTAGCTCTAGAATGATGGAGCCAGAAAATCCCAAATCCTTGACCATGGTCATGTTTGTCGTTGCTCCAGTGTACACAACAAATTTCAGAATGTAGCCGGTTTTGACATCACAAAGAACTTGACACCAAAGCGGTGCCTTTTCGAAGGAATGTATTGCCGAAATGACAGCTGCCCTTTCCATGGCATCATAGACTCGTCTATGCACAGGTCTTGGTGCAAAATTAGTAGGCTACTCAGTTTGCTCTGAATTGCTTCCATAAATGGCCGCACTGTTCTCAGCCGATCTGCGATATCTGTGGAGTCGCTCAGATGGAGAAGCCACAGGAGGAGCAGGAAGTGGTTCAACGAAAAAATGGTGTGTGCAACATAGGGTTCGTGCTCGAGTAGTCTTGCAAGGCATTCTTTCTTATCAGGCCCATCAGCAGAACGACCGCTAGGAAACAGTACATTTCTGCTACATCCGTCTCCACCCAAGCTCTCAGCCGCGACGTGCGCGCAACTCCTTGTGCGCTTGTCTTCTCTCGCGCGAACTGATTCGCTTCACTCACGATGTGTGAAACGATTGGCTCATCAAAAAACAGCTTGGAATAGTCACCTTCTTACGCATCTGGTTGAAGAGTTGCGCTCGCAGATGGTCCTGAACGCGACGCGTCGAAAGGAAACAACGTCGGTGAGAAATCGGCTTTCTTCCACATAGTTTCCGTTTGCCGTGCACTCTTCCGGGACGATGGTCCCACCGTTTCAACATCCGAATCTGACGATGCGGGACTCACCTCTGCCTCGAATGAGACACTGTCCGAGTCCGAATCCGAGCTCGGCTTGTATTCAGAATCGGAAGAGCCATCGCTCCAATGAGCAGCCGAAGGTCCCGCGCACTCAGCCATCCAAAAGTAACCGCGCGCAGGGAGGATGCGCTTTCAGTGGCCCGCACAACGAAGAGAAATGGGACGTTGTGTGATCAAGAAGACAGAGGGAGATGGAAAAAGGCTAAAACAAAGTTTGAGGGGCTTTACGTTTGCTGCTGCAAGCCGGAAGCGAGGGTGCGGCGAAAGAGCGAAAGCAGCAATCGAGTCATGTGTCGGTCTCTTTTCGGAGAGGCAACTGCGTGTGCCCCTGAACTTGACGCGCTGTAGCAGACACGCCAACAGAAGAAAAATAAAAACCTTCAATCCAGCAGAGATGGCAGAACAACCCTTGAACCCATAACCACACGCGCGTGACGGATGATCCAGTGAATGCGGAGCGACCGCGCCACTCAGCAAAGAGAGAGGGGAGAGTGGCAGTCGCACCGTACTCTTCAATACATGCACCAAAGAAGTGCGGGACGAAAATACGAATTTGTAGAAAGATTCAACAGATGGCGTGGCCAGTCCAGGAGCGCCTGCTTTGCGCTCAGGCACAAAATTTTGAACGCACAATGGAGTATTCGCCAGTGACAATGTGTGTGTGGGGGGGGGGGGGGGGGGGGGGCAGCGCAAAAATGTACTGGTATGTCCGTGCCAGCGAAAGGGTTAAGGTGTTTGCCAATAGTTCTAAAATTACAATGCTCGGTGTCAGCACACACAAGCCACAACTACAGTGAACAAACACGCTACCACAACTCCCGTGCCTTTGACAGCAATGAAAAGCTGGAGCTGGTGATGCTAGAGCTGGTGATACTGATGCCAATATGGATAGCGGGATGAGCGGCAGAGGGAGGAAAAAGTTGACAACGATGATGGTGAGCCGCGGCCGCTATCTGCGGGTGGCACCTGTAAACTCCTCTGCGTGTAAGTGGCCTCCACGATCAAGCGCAGCGTTGCTCGCAGCCGGAGCCGATCGAGAGGCCACGGCATTTTGAAGGCTATTCACGCGTGGGTCATGGAAAGTTCGCGTGCGGCCCTTACATGAATTTTTTTTTTATTTCCTTCGGGAAAACAGCGTGCCGCCTGTATATGCGCTTACACGGTAAGTACTTGAATCTCCTCCTCTGTGCCTTTTTGCAGACGATTGGGTCCTTTATTGTGCAGTTAATAATTAAGATGATTGTGCTACTTAGCAACATTATTTATAACACTGTATACTGGTGAAGTGCTTGGGGTATCCACCCATGACTGTCTCTTCACTATGAGACTGTAAAGAGCCAGCACCACACTGCGGCAAAGAAGACGCATGAGGCCGTGGACGAAGAAAAAGCGGAAGTGAGACGTGGTTTAGAGCGTGTGCGTGGGAGAACAGGAAGAATGCGGTCGGTGACAGACGGATACGAGATCTGCTGGCTCCCCGAGTTTCCAGGCTTGGGCCTCAGCTGCAGACGTCCGGGCTACCAGACCTGGACAGCCATCGTCGAGAGCTTGAGCCACCGGACCCAGGCGCCGCTGTTCCCTTCCTGTCTGGCAGCCTCTGAGCACGGGTCGCCTCCGTCGCCACCGCTGCTTGCCCAGGCTAACTGACCTGGGGACCGCGCCCGGAGATCGCAAGTGTGACAGCTTCCTGCGGCGGCGTTGAGGCCCGCCGTGGAGACTGCCGTCCACACTACTCCTCCATCAGGGCACTGACCTTAGCCCACAGACTGCGCCGATGCCGCGCCAGACCTCGCTCGACGCACCAACTACTTGCCAGGCTCACCATTGACACAAAAAACTTAAGTGGACCTTCCCTGTTTTTTAAGCTCTCTCCTTTACCTTTCGCGAGTATTTTTTTTTTCCCCATTCTTGTTTCTTGTCGATACATTTCCCATCATGATTTAAGTTAAGAGTTCTTTTGCTCTACATCATCATCATCATCAGCCTTACTACACCCACTGCAGGGCAAAGGCCTCTCCCATGTCTCTCCAATTAACCCTATCCTTTGCCAGCTGCATCCACCCTTTGCCTGCAAACTTCTTAATCTCATCCGCCCACCTAACCTTCTGCTGCCCCCTGCTACGCTTACTTTCTCTTGGAATCCACTCCGTTACCCTTAAGGACCAGCGGTTATCTTGCCTTCGCATTACATGCCCTGCCCAAGCCCATTTCTTTCTCTTGATTTCGACTAGGATGTCATTAACCCGTGTTTGTTCCCTCACCCACTCTGCCCGCTTCCAATCTCTTAACGTTACACCTATCATTTTTCTTTCCATGGCTCGCTGCGTTGTCCTTAACTTAAGCTGAACTCTTTTCGTTAGCCTCCACGTTTCTGCCCCGTAGGTGAGTACCGGTAAGATTATGCTGTTGTACACTTTCCTCTTGAGGGAAATTGGTAAACTGCCACTCATGATCTGCGAGAATTTGCCATATGCGCTCCACCCCATTCTTATCCTTCTAGTTATCTCCCTCTCATGATCCGGATCAGCTGTCACTACCTGCCCTAAGTAGACGTATTCCGTCACAATTTCTAGGCTCTCGCTGCCAATTGCGAACTGTTGTTCCCTTGCTAGGCTGTTGAACATTACTTTGATTTTCTGCATGTTAATTTTTAGACCCATCGATCTGCTCTGCCTGTCTAAATCATTGATCATGCTGAGTGACTCAGCAAGGCAATGTCATCAGCGAATCGCAGATTATTTAGGTATTCTCCGTTAACTCTTATAAGACCCAACTGTTCCCAATTCAGGCCTCGGAATACCTCCTGTAGACATGCGGTGAACAGTATTGGCGAGATTGTGTCTCCTTGCCTGACACCCTTCCCTATTAGAATTTTATTGCTGACTTTATGGAGGGCTATGGTAGCTGTGCAGTTGCTATAGATATCTTCCTGTATTTTCACATAAAGTTCTTCTACACCCTGACTCCGCAATGCCTGTATGACAGCTGAGGTTTCTACTGAGTCGAATGCTTTCTCGTAATCAATGAAGGCTATATATAGCGGTTAGTTATATTTTGCGCATTTCTCTATCATCTGCTTGATAGTGTGAATATGATCTATTGTTGAATATCCTTTGCAAAAGCCTGCCTGATCATTTGGTTGATTAAAGTCTAAGGTTGCCCTAACTCTATTATCGATTACCTTAGTAAATACCTTGTAGGCAACGGACAGCAAGCTCATCGGTCTATAATTTTTCAAGTCCTTGGCGTCTCCCTTCTTATGAATTAAGATAATGTTTGCATTCTTCCAAGCTTCTGGTACAGTCGAGGTCATAAGGCATTGCGTATACAGGGTGGCTAGTTTTTCTAGCACGATGTCCCCTCCATCCTTCAACAGATCTGCTGTTATCTGATCCTCCCCAGCTGCTTTTCCCCTTTTCATTGCTTCTAAGGCTTTCTTTACTTCATCTTTCGTTACTGGCGGGATGACGCATTGCTGTGCACTGTTGTCTTTCTCATTAACGCTCTGATTACATTGGCTACTGGACAGGTCTGTGTAGAACTCTTCGGCTACGTTAACTATCTTATCCATATTGCTAATGACATTGCCCTGCTTGTCTCTTAATGCATACATCTGGTTTTTACCTATGCCTAGTTTCCTCTTCACTGTTTTTAGGCTACCTTCGTTCTTTATAGCATGCTCGATTCTCTCCATATTAAACTTCCTTATGTCGGCTACCTTGCGCTTGTTTATTAACTTTGATAGCTCCATTAGTTCTATTCTATCGGTAGGGTTAGATGCCCTCATGTTTGAGCGCTTCTTAATCAAATCTTTCGTCACCTGAGATAGCTTCCCGGTATCCTTTCGAACTGTCCAAACGCCTACTTCTACTGCGCACTCCGTAATTATTGATGTCAGATTATCGTGCATTGAATGAACATCAAGATCATCTTCCTCAGTTAAAGCCGAATATCTGTTTTGCAGCGCTATCCTAAACTCCTGTGCTTTCCCTCTTATGGCTAACTCATTAATAGTCTTCTTCTTCACTAGCTTCTTCCGTTCCCTCTTCAAGTCTAAGCTAAGTCTAGACCTTACCATTCTGTGGTCGCTGCAACGCACCTTTCCGAGGACGGCCACATCCTGAATGATGCCAGGTTTAGCGCATAGTATGAAGTCGATTTCATTTTTAATCTCACCATTGGGGCTCTTCCAGGTCCACTTCCTGTTTTCTCGTTTGCGGAAGAAGGTATTCATGATCCGTAAATTATTTCTATCGGCTAATTCGACTAATAACTCTCCCCTGCTATTTCCAGAGCCTATCCCATAGTCACCTACCGCGTGGTCGTCAGCCTGCTTCTTGTCCACCTTCGCATTGAAGTCGCCCATCAGTACAGTGTACTGCGATTTTACTTTATTCATTGCTGATTCTATGTCCTCATAGAAACTTTCAATGGTCTGGTCATCATGGCTGGATGTGGGTGCGTAGGCCTGCACCGCTTTCAGCTTGTACCTCCTATTCAGCCTAATTACTATAGCTGCTACCCTCTCGTTAATACTGTAGAACTCCTCTACGTTGCCAAGCGGAACTCCTCTACGTTGCTCTACATGCCGCCTCGTTTATTTCTTTTATGTGTTAACGCGTAGTAAATTTAACCTGCAGTCTTTCCCCTCACAGGGACCATGTCAATATGATTAGAGCGATGCAGATCTGAGAGATTTAAACTATGGTTTTTTACCCCTTGTTTGTCATGAAGCCGCCATACTTAACACATCACAGCTAAAGCATGTCAGACACTAGGTTTCCTGTGTATGACACCAAACGTTTTCCTTCAGAAACTAAACAGCTCTTGTATTAACGTATATTAGGCCTTTACTTGATTATGCCTCTACGGTGTGGAATCATTGGCACAAAGTTGACATTCGACAGATAGAAGTGAAAAATTTAGAAGTTTGATTTGTTTCCAGCAGTTATACCAGACAGTACATTGTACCACATGCTAAGTGAAGCCTTGGCTGGAATCCGTTAGAGAAGCACAGAAAGGAATTAATGTTTTTCAGAATATTTTTCATTCTTGAGCAGGTATACTATTCAACAGCTATTTCCTTCCTCCCGTGATTTTTATTTATTTAAAACATACTGACCAAGCAGGAGGACTATACGCGATAAAATACATAAATGCAACGCAGCACTACTATAAGAAAGCAACAGGACCATGTAAATACGATTAGAAAAGTTAGATGCAAAACTGAGAGATAAAGTGTTGTTTTTCCCTCTCGCAATTTCATAAGAAACTGACTACCGCAAGATATTGCCGCTTCCTCTTTCGTTATTGCTAAAATGCACCTATGCCGGCTATTTACCTACAGCCGAAGCATGCAACCACAGAAGAAAACAAGACATAAGCGCTTGTGCCTTGTTCTTTCTTCTGTGTTTGCATGCTTTAGCACTATTTTTTTTAAAATGCGCCAACTAGCTCAAGAAGAAGTTTTAATGAAGCACATATGTGGAAGTAACTTTTTTTATTTTTACTATCCTGATTAAAAAAATGTTCTGTTCCAGTGACTCTGCCGTGTGACGTATGCTTCATTGCTTGCTCTTGACTTTTGTATAATTACTTCTTTTTTTTTCCAGCTCATTGTTAAAATGTATTTTAATGTTTCCTCAGAAAGAAGTGACCTCTTTTTTGAGTCTTATGTGATGTATATGACAAATTTTTGCCTCAATTTTTCTTTGAAGTATCCTTTCCCCGACCTTCCACAGTAATGCTAGGTTTGCGTTGTGGTGTACTGATAAATAAATAAACAGGAGACACCGGGCCAGAGCAGAATTATGCGATTCCACAATGTTGCTAACTCAAGGATTGTGCTCCCAAGCGCACCAGATTATTTCTTGTATGCTGCTTTTGGTAGAGGCGCATTATTCAGGCATTGTGGGCCATGGGTACTGTAGTACTGCAGCCAGGTATTTTATTGGAAGCAGCAATTAGTATATGCTATTCCTGCAGCTGAGAATGACATCACAGCTCAGAATGACATCTACGTTGAGGGAGGGTCAGTTGTGGGCCATTTAATACGTAGCATCGTGAATGCTAAACCAGCGCTATGGAGAGTTACTCAATAGACAGGGCAACACTGTTTCCTAAGAAAATTTCAAGAACATTTCTTAAGTTCTCAAAACACAAGTCCAAGAACATTGTTCATGTCGGTCTCATATATTTTTTTTGCAAACAATACTAATACTGCCACTGCGTTTCTAGCAATTCAGCAGCTTGCCATTTTCGTTTTGCAATATGGCATCTCCAGATGCAATAATGCGTGTCTGTCTCTACCATGAGCCCCAGACATAGAGACACACTGAACAAACCCATCTTGATGTGTCCTGAGCTTTGCAGCTGCTACGCTGCATGCCGCAAGAGACAAAAGTACAAAGTACTCCTGTGCACAGCTTTAACCATAGCAACTTAGATGAGCCAGACTCATCATAAGCTACTGTCATTTCTGGCTCAGATGAGCCCAGCTTGTCGTGTGACTTCTAGCACCCTGTCTCTGGCTCAAGGCGAGTTGGGCTGGTCAAAAGGATTTTCTTGGTTTGCTCAAAGATGACAGCAGGGTACTAAATGATAATTTTGGTATCATATTTGAAAAAAAAAAAATGTGGGTTAAGTGCCGCCATTTTATGGCAACGCTTCAGGACACAACTGCTTTCTCGCTCTGGCAATCCTCATCATTGTCGTTGTTTTCGTCCTCATTTCCTGTAGGCAGCGGCTTGGTCCGGTAAAACTCAGCGACGTCTTCCGGCATCTCCGTGTCTGAGATCAGGTCTGCAAGAGCGTGGCAGTATGCCGTCAGTGACCAGCGCCAGCAAGGCAGCAAGGCGTACTGCACTGGCCTAATCTTGTGCACTTTGTTGCACTTCGGTATGAACGCCGACTACCACTTGAAAAGTCCATGACGAAAGCATGCCAGTAGTTTGTCAAGCAGCAGATACGAATGAAGAAATATGGTTGGCTCCAACATCAGTTGAATACCCTCAGGCCCAAAAAGTGCCCAGTAAGAAAAAATGGCAGTCGTTTAACTCAGTTAAATGGATGGTTGAGCGATAGCTCCTTTTTTTTGCTTCACTATGATTTTACTTTTTTTCACTGTGATTTGCAGACACTTTTTTTATCTTGCTTGACCTTCGGATTGAGCACTCGGTTTGCAGATTTCAATCATTTATTCAATCATGCATTCCTTTTCTTTTTTTCTCTATGTACACAATCTGGCAAACACTGTTTTGCGGTCCCTGAAGTAGTTAGTTGGCTATGGTCTGCAGTTCGACTATGGTCACCTTTACAGCATGCACTCTTTCTAAGGCGAGATCTATTGTGGTGCCCCATTGCATGGTGCAAAAATTGGGATTTGAACGGAGCACAAGACCAAGTTCTCTCACGTTGTTTATGGAATTGCTGTCACACTTGGCATTCTTGAGGCCCTATTTTGGTCCAAATCGGTCAAGGTCAATTTTGGGGATGGGGTGGCCAAATTTGGGGGAGTGGGGTGGGCCAAATTTGGAGACCACCATCGTGTTGCCCATGATCAAATTATCCTGGACACCGATTTTGGTCCAAATCCGAGGAGGTCGAATTTGGAGTAGGGCATGGGACAAATTCGAGGAGTGGGGTGGACCATATTGGAGGTCACCATCATATTTAGCACATTCAAATTGGGTTGGGTATCAATTTTGGTCCAAATTGGACAAGGTCAAATTTATAGGTGGGGTAAGCCAAATTTGGGAGACCACCATCGTGTGTGTTTGGTCCAAATCTGAGGTGGTCAAATAAGGGGGTGGGCCAAATTTGGGGGGTGGGGTGGACCACATGTTGGAAATGACCTGGGCCAAATTTAGAGGTCACCACTGTATTAGCCATAGTCAAACCAGGCTGGACACTGACCTAAGGCAGTTGGTATGCACTTGGTCATTTAAATGTCAAATCCACATACAGGCTGAAACTCTAGTTTTGCACTGAGCAGAGCTATCGCTCTAAAAATAACTTGACCATGAAAGTGCAGGGCTCACGTGCTGGGTCGTAGTGAACGCGCGCTAGGTACAGTCCATAGGCGGGCACCACCCTCACACTGCCAGGCCAGTTCTCCTTGCACGGGTTGGCCAGCAGGCTGTGCACCAGTGCCAGGGAGTCGGCCGCAGACGCATGGGGAGATGCAGCATGCAGCACCATGCTGACCATGCGACGTACCTGCACCACACAAATGCTTTGCATGGCTACACAATCCTCTGAAGGCAGGGACAGAATGACAACAACGTTTCGCATATTCATAAGGCCAAAAAGAACAAGTGCACAAAAACAATCTTCACTGGAGCACTCAATTATGCCAATAGGTTCTAGTCAATGGTGACCAGTGAAACAAACAAATTTTTAAATGCATCTGTCCAGCATTTATTCTTGTGAGATTTCCACTGATAAAACCATCTGGACAAAAAACAAGATTTAAGTAAATAATTGTTTTTGTTAATCTTCAGCGCTTGAAATATTACACTGCAGACACATGGGACATGAGGGATGTCGCAGTGGAAGGCTCTAGATCAACTCAGACATCATGGGGCTCTTTAATGTGCGCTGACATCCCACAGCACATCGGCACCTTTTGCATTTCGCCTCAATAGAAATACAGCCGCCATGGCTTGGACTAAACCTGCACCTATCAGCTCAGTAACTGAGTGCGTAATCACTGAACCACCACAGTGTGGTAGCTTTTGACAAACCTGAAGTGTTTACTGAAGTGTTAAAGAATCCAAAAACTAGGCATAAAAAATAAAACTCTTAGCTGACCCTTGGTGAATTGTTTGAATTCATTTGCATTTTCTGTTGCTGCTGATTTTGTTGTAGCTAATACCCATATATGTGGAATTGGTCATTCTCTACTTCACATTCATAGATCGCTCAGAGTCCTCATACCACTCCTGGCGCAGTGATGTGGAGGTTAAACGATGTGCCACTGTACTGCAGGTGACTGTTTCAAACACAGCCACCAGAGGGGCCCACAATACCCCGGTCGCTCATCCCGAGCAACCTCTTGCGACCAACCATTAAAAGGTCTCCGAAAACGGTGTTTGAGGTTGGCTATAAAATGCTTGCATTATGTAAAGCACAGGCCACCGAGCGTTCATGCCATGAACAAGACCTCAAAGGCCGATAATTTACAATACATTTTTAAAAACTCCCGCTTCCAAGCCTCGCGGTGACCAGCAGTGTCAAGCTTTCGCCTGAATCCGTGCGCAATGCGTCATGCAGCGCTCGTTACGTCAGCAGTGGACTGCTATCATTGGTCCACCGCGGCAACTTCGCCCCGGGGGAAATTTCCATGCACATCTGCAGCTGTGAGAGGAGCGCCGACATTTCAGCATGCAAAAAGTCACGAGGAGAGGGAAAGATGCAACGATGCGGAAGTTCAAATTCTGACTACAGATAGCTCAGCTTCCACAAAACGCAATAAAAAAATTCTTGGTGGGGGATATTTGTGAAGCAGCTTCCTTTAGCATCCTGGGTATACCGCAACCATATAAGAGCCCCTTCCAGAGCTCCTTTAACTTAACTGCCACCTTACACGATGGGCAGTTTGCTCACAATCCAGTGGGCAGGTTGTGCTGATGTCACAACCACGTAACACCACGTAACGTTTGCACCACGTAGCACGTGTCACGCGGTTTCTTCGTGATGCTGTTTTGGTTTCGTTTTCATCAATCGAAGGCTATGATGTCTAGTTGATGCTTAAGTCACGTGAGACATGAAAAAAATGGCAATACAACTTCTGATGAGCTGCTTATTGTCATTCCATCTATACCATCGCCTCGGTCAAGGCGAACACACTGTCTCTGCCATTCCTCAACTTCGGCTTCCCTCCTCAGGTTCTTCTATCCGGCATTTGTGTTGCTACCATCTCCCCCCTCGCACTGTGCCAAGTCGCTGCATTCGACGCCGCCCCTTCTCAAGACCCCACAGGCCATCCCTAGAGTACCTCTCTCTCTACAGACGCCTTCGCGACCATGATGCCCTCCGACATGCGTCCCGCCCAAACTGCACAGCTGTGTGTCCTCCTCGAATCTTTTTCGGACATTTTCGATCTGAATAATATCCCGCTGGGCCAAGCTCTCTCTGTGAAGCCCCGCATCGACACCGGGGATGCCTCTCCTGTCCGTCGTCGACCATACCGAGTCTCCCACGCTGAGGGTCAGGTCATTAACCCCGAGGTGATGAAGATGCTTGATAAGAATATTATCGAACCCTCCTACAGCCCCTGGGCATCGCCAGTAGTCCTTGTGAAGAAAAAGGATGGCTCATGGCGTTTTTGTGTTGATTATCGCCACCTGAACAAGATATAACCAAAAAGGACATGTACCTCCTCCCGCGCATCGACGACGCCCTTGATTGCCTATACGGTGCCAAATTCTTCTCCTCCATAGTCCTTCGCTCCGGCTATTGGCACACAGCAGTGGATGACCAGGACCATGAGAAGACGGTGTTTGTGACCCCTGATGGGCTGTATCAGTTCAAAGTTATGCGTTTTGGCTTATGCAATGCGCCGGCCACCATCGAGCGTATGGTGGATGCCCTTCTGCACGGATTCAAATGGTCCATGTGCCTCTGCTATCTCGACGTCATTGTCTTCTCCCCTAGCTTTTCCAAAATTCTTTCCCTGTTCCGTCATGCCGGCCTGCAGCTCAACTCCTCAAAATGCTGTTTCGCGCGTCGTCAGATCACAACCTTAAGGCATGTCATCGATAACACGGCGTTCACCCTGATCCAGCTAAGATCCGAGCAGTGAAAGACTTCCCGGTGCTGCGTTCCTGCAACGACATGTGGAGCTTCCTGGGGCTGTGCTCCTATTTGCGTTGATTCATGCCAGGTTTTGTTGACATCGCACACTACCTCAGTGATCAGCTCAAAAAGGACGTGACTTTCACCTGGGGAACCCTACAAGCAAACGCCTTTGCCGGGCTAAACTCGGAGCTCATCACCTTGCCAGTATTGGCACGCTTCGATGTAACCGCTCCCACTGAAGTCTGCACTGATGCTGGCGGTCATGGAATCGGTGCTGTCCTTTCTCAGCGGCAATCTGGGTGTGACCGTATCATCGCCTACGCCAGCCGCCTCCTCTCTACATCAGAGCGCAATAACTCCATCACGGAATGCGAGTGCTTGACCCTTGTGTGGGCCGTTGGAAAATTTCGCCTGTATTTGTACGGCCGCCCTTTCACAGTTAGTACAGACCACCATGCACTCTGCTGGCTCTCCTCTCTGAAAGATACTACTGGCCGGCTAGGTCGCCGAGCTTTATGCCTACAAGACTACAACTACACAGTGGTCTACAAGTCCTGTTGGCTACACACAGATGCTGATTGCCTCTCCCGATATCCCGTTGACCCTTATTCTTTATTCACGGGAAAACCCACAGCATCTATATGGTATACAAAGCTTTATAAAACAAATCTGCATTGCTCCGTCTCACCACATCACTTGGCAGTGAATTTCATTCCTTGATGGTTCGTACAAAAAAATTAGCTGCGGTTCAACTACTGCTGAACCTAGTTAGCGAAAGCTGGGGTCAGTAGACACAGCTTGCCCTCTAACATTGAGTGCATTCCACACTGGATAGGCAAGCAGGCGGTGGTTAAATTAATGGTTGATTTTCCGAGAGGTTGGTCACCCAATGAACACTGTGCTACAGTGGCACCTGCTGCCACAACTTTGTCAGTGCTAATGCATGCACCCCACATCTCTCTCTTCCCACCCCCACCTACCTCAAAGCACAATTGAGGCGTCCACTGGCCCCAGAGAGCCAGTTATTCACCTTCCTTTCCTCAAAATCATCACCAATGAACACAGCCAATGAACACAATGACCACAGTCTATAGCTTCAGTGCACATCGGTCACTACCACCACATAGCTTAAAGTGTGACTGAGGTGTCTACTGTACCAGGGGGCAGTTAGGCGCCTTTCCTTTGAGAAAACTGAAGATTGGTTTTTAGAATTGGTTTTGAAGAAAGAAAATGGCTCAGTAACTGTCTCACATATAGCTGAACACAAAATCAGTTTTGATGAAAGGAAACAGCTCAGTAACTGTCTTGCATATATCGGTAGACACCCTCTATCCACAACATGTGCGGGGGACGTAAGGGGTTTGACCCCTGGCTCACATGAAGTAAAAACCCCAAACACCAGGAAATCACTACGAAGTACGGTAGTGAAGCTTTCATTTCGAAAAAGAATGCTTGAAAATATTTGTACTTGAGCTATACAGCCGTACTTTGTGAATATGATCATTTCATGAGGATACATAATACGGTAGGTGCAAGTACAATGAGGGTGAGAGTCCTGTTTGGCCGTGATAGATTGAGTAGAAGAGCTTTAGACAGAGATCCCTGTGGTGTTCACTCAGGAGAAACTAGCCCAATTTCTTTTTCATATTCTTTTTGCTGAGGAAACAGGTCGTAGAGGTCAAGGACAAATCGTGCAGCAGCAGACTGGATGCATTCAAGCATGAGCATATGAATATTGCAAACTGGATCCTGCACAGGACACGCATACTCTAAAATGGGCCTCACGTATGTTTGGTGCGCTGCCTCTCTAATCTCTTTATGCACGTGCCTTAAATTGCGCTGAAGGAAACTGAAGGATCTCCCTGCTTTTCTAGTTACATTACCAACGTGCGCCGTCCAAAGAGAAACTTATATGTAGCTTCTTACCTAATAATTTCTCCAAGGAGAGAATAATGACTTTGAAGTTTATTTTTTTTTCTCGTGAAGTAAACATCGACATATTTTTTTTACATTTAAGGACATTCAATTGGTGCAACACCAGTTCTCAATACATCTGAGGTCTGCCTTGAGCTGTGTGGAATCGGTTTTACTTGACACTCTGGTGTACAAAGCACAATAAGCCGATAACAGTCGCACTTGGGACTTAATATCATCGTTAATATCATTTATAAAAATAAGAAACAGTGGCCCCAGGACAGAACCCTTGGGCACACCCGACCTAACAGCCGCAAGGCTAGAACACATTCTATTTACCAATATCCGCTGTTTTCTGCACGTTAAGTAGTCTTCAATCCATTTATATCCAGAATCAAGTTTTTCTAACAGGATTGTGTGACATACAGTCTCGAACGCTTTTTGAAAATCCTGGAATATGCAGTGAATTTTACCTTTGTTGTCAATTTCAGAGGATATGTCATGACAGAATTCAGTACGCTGTGTTGTAGAGAAAAAACCATTTTTGAATCCACGCTGATTATTGTTTAAAAAACCATGTGAACAGAGGGGTTTCATTACTGCTGAATACAGCATACGTTCAAGAATTTTGCAACAAATTGAGGTTAACGAAATCGGCCGGTAGGTTGACACATTTGATTTGGATCCGCATTGCTTTTTTAAAATCCAGGAATACGCAGTCAATTTCACCTTTGTTGTCAATTTAAGAGCATATGTCGTGATAGAATTCAGTAAGCTGTGTTGTACAGGAAAAATCTTTTCTGAATCCATGCTGATTATTGTTTAAAAAAACCATGCAAACAAAGGCGCTTCATTATTGCTGAATACAGGATATGTTCCGAATTTTGCAACAAATTGAAGTTGGCGAAATAGGCCGGTAGACCGACACAGCTGATTTGGATCCGCATTAGAAGGTGGGCACTACATTGGCAATCTTCCAGTCATCATGAAGCTTGCCATCCGAAAGCTACTTAGAGAAGATCACATAGAGATACTTTGACATGATAGCAGAACACTGTTTTAAAACCCTGGGTGAGATATGATCAGGACCTGCAGCTTTTCACGTCTATATAATCAAGTAAGTAATACCATTGACAGAAACCTCAACTTGCGACATGGTCAATTCACCAGCACTGGTAGTTAGATGGACAGTAGGTTGAGTGGCATGAAATACAGACTGAAAGAATTCATTAAATATCGTCGCTTTATTTAGATGATTGCTCACTAATAGGGCTTTATGCTTTAGATTTGGCAGACCTACCTTATGTTTACCACAGCGCTTCATGAACGTACAGAACTTCTTATTGTTTTTAGTTAGGAGCCTGAAGCTTAAGTATTGAAGAAATGTTAGTGGCACTCATGCAGTTTCTTATCATACAACTCCTTTAGTTGAAATCAAGAGTTGGATGAATATTCGTCTGGTCGGGGTGAATCATAAAACGTGATATTGAAGACTCCGACCACAACAAAGAAAATAACATACAAAAGACGTTTCGGCTACAATACGGGAGCCTTGTTCACAGTAAAAACGAGAAGCGGGTGCGCAAGCTTATGTATGCTTGAAAAGGGGGCGCAGAGAGCGTGTGCAAGCAGTTGTCAGATTGCTGCAGTTTCAGTTCAAGGTGTGACAGGTCGTTTGTATAATCAAAAATTCCAGGTGAAGGCGAGAGAATTTCCTCTTTTCTGACACAAGAACTTGTGCCTTGTCCGAGTCGATAATGTGCTGTTTCAATATGCAGTGTTCGGCGATAGCACTGGAATCTACTTTCCTGTTTTTAATGTCGTTTTTGTGATCTTTTAGGCGCCTTTCGAAATTACCAGTTTCGCCAATGTAGACGCAGTCGCAGCCTGAGCAGGGAATGCTGTAAACCGTGCCGGGATATTTTTCTTTTGGAAGAACGTCCTTTACGTTGACCAAAGCATGACGAAGTTTTCTGGTCGGAACGTGGGCAATGTCAACACTGAAGGTACGTAGAATGCGTGCCAAAGCCTCGTTGATTCCAGGAGAACAGCGGCACGTTTCAGGGAAGAAGACACAGCAGTATCACATTCTGGTCGACAGAGCTGTTTTTCAACTGATGCCACGAAAGATGTTCGGTAGTCATTGCGTGAAAGTTCTTGCCGAACCATGTCAAAATCGTTTGCCCTGTCTTCGGGAGAACTGCAAATGCCTTGGCTCCTTTTTAATAAGGTGGCAACAACCGATCTGTTATGTGAGGCTGGGTGGACGGATCTAAATTTGAGATAACGTCCCATGTGGGTAGGTTTCCTAAAAACGCTGAATGATAGTTTGCCACTATCGCATTTTACCAGGATGTCTAGAAAAGGCAATGCACCGTTCACCTTGACCTCAGTGGTGAACTCAATGGCGTCCTCTATGGAGTTCAAATGCGATGAAAAGGCAGGCAAAGCGTCCTTTTGAATCATGCAGAAACAGTCGTCAACATATCTGAGAAAAACTTTGGCGGGTGAGCAAATGTTGCAAGGGCCCAGCGTTCGACAGACTCCATGGTGAGGCTCGCGATGGTAACGGAGATAGAGGCACCCATAGGAGTTCCTTGAAGTTGACGGTAAAACAGGCCTTAAAATACAAAATACGTGTTGCTGAGGCAGAACTGTAGGAGTCTATAGAGGTCAGGAACGTCAATAGGGGTACTTTCAGGTAAGGAGCTGTCAGACTCGAGGGCAGAAGAGCAGGCTTGTACGGCAAGGTTAACAGGGACGCATGTGAAAAGCGTCTTGACGTCAAACGAGACTAGCAGCTCTTTGTCGTCCAGTGGTATGTCGCTTACCTTCTCGATGAAGTGAGTCGAATTTCGTACGTGTGTCGAGCCACAACCCACAAGAGGCGAGATGATGTGATGAAGGTAACCAGGTAAGCTGTGGAGTGGGGAACGACTGTAGTCCACGGTCGGATGCATCGGCATACAAGTCTTGTGCACAAGAGTTTGAGGTAAAGTGGTTTGTGGGTCGGAGGGATGAAACTGAAGATGTTGGTGACAATTTTCTGTAAATCGCACTGCACCTTAGCGGTTGGTTCCCTGTCGAGCCGGCAGTAGGTGGTGTTATCTTCAAGTAGGTTCTGCATCCGTCTTACATAGTCTTTCCTGTCCAAAAGGACAGTGGTGTTGCCTTTGTCGGCGGGAAGCATGACTAGTTCCTTATTGTTGCGAAGGCTCTTAACAGCTTGGCGCTGTTCCGTACTAAGAGGGGGCAGGAATCGCCCCAGGCGGTACTTGAAGAGTACGCTGATAGCACGAGTCCTTGCATCATCTAGACGTGCCGCATCCACTTGACAAACAGTGTTTTCCACAGCACAAACCAGCCTTTTAGCGTCCAGGGTGGGTCCCCAGTTGAAATTGAGGCCAAGGTTTAAAACGGAGAGTTGAGCGTTGTTGGGGATATAGTACGAAATGTTGTGGACAACTGTTGCACGTTCAGCTTTGGAAGTAGTTGACAGGGACGGCAGGAGCCGTTGCAACTTGTTTTTGTGCGAGACTTCAGCAAACGGGAATGCATTGCAGCCTTATGATTAGCTTGCAGTTTAATGGTGGCAAACTCATCCGAGTAGATCGACTGCAGTCGACGACGAGCGAAAAAGGCTTCATTTTCTAAGGCTCTCAGCTTCTCTTTGCACTCAAGTATCCTTGCTTGAAGAAGGGAACGTTCAGCTTTGGCGATAACACTGCGTCCGAAGTTCAACGGCCACCTTCAGTTCAATCTCACCTGCAAATCTCTAGCCCTCATTCCTCGTTCGCTTCACCTCATTCGTCCTCTCTGGACAAGCTCCGGACGCAGTGCTAATGCCAAAGCTGAACGTTCCCTTTTTCAGCGTTTTCAGAAAACTTACCTACATGGGACACGTTATCTCAACTTTAGATCCGTCCACCCAGCCTCACATAAGAGATCAGCTGCTGCCGGCATATTAAAAAGGAGCCAAAGCATTTGCAGTTCTTCCGAAACAGGGCAAGTGACTTTGATATGGTGCGGCAAGAGCTTTTACGCAATGACTACCCAACATCATACGTGGCATCGGTCGAAAAACAGCTGTGTAGACCAGGACGTCAAACTGCTCTGTCTTCTTCCCTGAAACGTGCCGCTGTTCCCCTGGAATCAGCAAGGCGTTGGCACGCATTCTGCGCACCTTCAATGTTGACACTGCCGACGTTCCGACCAGGAAACTTAGTCATGCTTTGGTTAACGTGAAGGACGTTTTCCCAGAAGAAAAATATCTTGGCGTGGTTGACAGCATTCCCTGCTCCAACTGCGACTGCGTCTACATTGGCGAAACTGGTAAATTCGAAAGGCACCTAAAAGATCACAAAAACGATGTTAAAAACCGGAAAGTGGATTCCAGTGCTATCGCCGAACAATGCATATCGAAACAGCACATTATCGACTAGGACAACGCACAAGTTCTTGCGGCAGAAAAGAGGAAATTCCCTCGCCTTCACTTGGAATCTTTGATTATAAAAACGAGCTGTCACACCTTGAACCGAAACTGCGGCAATCTGACAACTGCTTAGGCACGCTCTCTGCGCCCCCTTTTCAAGCATGCATAAGCTCGCGCACCCACTTCTCGTTTTTACTGTGAACGAGGCTCCTGTATGGGAGCCGAAACGTCTATTGTATGTTCCTTTCTTTGTTGTGGTCGGCGTCTTCAATGTCACGATTTGATTCACCTCGACCAGACGAGTTTTCGTCTAACTCTTGATTTCATTAGCCTTCGCCGGGCATATGGCCAACCCATCGTCACACGCATCCGTCAGTACGTGTCCCTAACAACTCGTGTGGCATCGTTCGAAAGCCACCTTCAGTTCAATCTCACCTGCAAGTCTCTGGCCCTTGTTCCTCGTTCGCTTCACCTTATTCGTCCTGTCTGCACAAGCTTCGGACACAGTGTTATCGCCAGAGCTGAACGTTCCCTTCTTCAAGCAAGGATACTTGAGTGCAAAGAGAAGCTGGGAGCCTTAGCAAATGAAGCCTTTTTCGCTCGTCGTCGACTGTAGTCGCTCTACACGGATGAGTTTGCCACCATTAAACTGCAAGCTAATCATAAAGCTGCAATGCATTCCTGTTCCGCTGAAGTCTCGTACAAAAACAAGTTGCAACGGCTCCCGCCGTCCCCATCAACTACTTCCAAAGATGAACCTGCAACAGTTGTCCACAACATTTTGTCCTATAGCCCCAACAACGCTGAACTCTCCGTTTTCAACCTTGGCCTTAATTTCAACTGTGGACCCACCCTGGACGCTAAAAAGCTTTTTCGTGCTGTGGAGAACGCTGTTAATCAAGTGGATGCGGCCCGTCGAGATGAAGCAAGGACTCGTGCTATCAGCGTACTCTCCAAGTACCGCCCGGGGCGATTCTTGCCCCCTCTTACTACGGAACAGCGCCAAGCTGTTAAGAGCCTTCGCAACAATAAGGAACTAGTAAAACTTCCCGCCGGCAAAGGCCACACCACTGTCTTTTGGACCGAAAAGACTATGTAAACCGGATGCAGAACCTACTTGAATATGACACCACCTACTGCCGACTGGACAGGGACCCAACCGCTAATGGCCGATTCACACGACGGACTGTTCGCCCGCGGCCTGCACATCACCTGTTTGTGTGTCACCAAATCGAGAGGCGTGCTGTCGGCCCACGGACTGGACAACCAAGGAAGTTCAAGTGCCTCTCCCCTCGCGGGAATTAGCGGCGGCCCGCGAAGATGCGCGCGCCAGCTCTGGCAACCACCACTCATGCCAGTATTTCAGCTGCCGCATTTCGCTGATTGGCGTTGAGCTGGCGCGCTGTTTTGACAAGCTGAACTGCGTTCGCTACCATGACAACTCGATCGACTGGGCTAGCAAGAGCGCCCAGGCCATTGAGGAATTGGACAAAGGGCCGCGCCTGCACCATTCAATCGCAGTCATGGGTCGGAAGAAAAAGAGGAAAAACCAGTTTGAACAGCGCTGCCAAACGCTTTAAAATAATCTGGCAACAGTGGTACACCTAGCACGTCGTATGCTCTTTTGGTCCGTCGCATCCGCTTGACGTCATCGGATCGCAGGCCAGTTTTTAGAGGTGCACGAACACGTGATGCGCGGGCCGCGGGCAAACAGACCGTCGTGTGAATCGGCCATAAGGTGGAGCGCGATTTACAGAAAATTCTCACCAACGTCTTCAGTTTCGTCCCTCCAACCCACAAACCACATTACCTCAAACTCTAGTGCCCCAACGGTTCGGCCCCCGCCCTCTACGGCCTTCCCAAAGTGCACAAGACTGGTATGCCAATGCATCCGATCGTGGACTACAGTCGTTCCCCACTCCACAGCTTACCTGGTTACCTTCATCACATCATCTCGCCTCATATGGGTTGTGGCTCGACACACGTACGAAATTCGACTCACTTCATTGAGAAGGTAAGCGACATATCACCAGACGACCAACGAGCTGCTAGTCTCGTTTGACGTCAAATCGCTTTTCATGTGCGTCCCTGTTGACCTCGACATACAAACCTGCTCTTCTGCCCTCGAGTCTGACAGCTCCTTACCTGAAAGTACTCCTATTGACGTTCCTGACCTCTATACACTCCTACAGTTCTGCCTCAGCAACACGTATTTTGTATTCCAAGGCCTGCTTTACCGTCAACTTCAAGGCACTCCTATGGGTGCCTCTATCTCTGTTACCGTCGCGAGCCTCACCATGGAGTCTGTCGAACGCCGGGCCCTTGCAACATTTGCTCACCCGCCTGCCTTTTCATCACATTTGAACTCCATAGAGGATGCCATTGAGTTCACCACCGAGGTCGAGGCAAACGGTGCATTGCCTTTTCTAGACGTCCTGGTAAAATGCAATAGTGGCAAACTATCATTCAGCGTTTTTAGGAAACCTACCCACACGGGACATTATCTCAACTTTAGATCCGTCCACCCAGCCTCACATAAGAGATCGGTTGCTGCCACCTTATTAAAAAGGAGCCTACGCATTTGCAGTTCTCCCGAAGACAGGGCAAACGACTTTGACATGGTGCGGCAAGAACTTTCACGCAATGACTACCCAACGTCTTTCGTGGCATCGGTCGAAAAACAGCTGTGTCGACCAGAACGTGAAACTGCTGTGTCTTCTTCCCTGAAACGTGCCGCTGCTCCCTACACCCCTAGAATCAGCGAGGCGTTGGAAGGCATTCTGCGCACCTTCAATGTTGACATTGCCCACGTTCCGACCAGAAAACTGCGACATGCTTTGGTCAACGTAAAGGACGTTCTTCCAAAAGAAAAAATATCCCGGCGTGGTTTACAGCATTCCCTGCTCCGACTGTGACTGCGTCTACATTGGCGAAAGTGGTAACTTCGAAAGGCGCCTCAAAGATCACAAAAACGACGTTAAAAACAGGAAAGTGGATTCCAGTGCTATCGCTGAGCACTGTATCTCGAAACAGCACATTATCGACTTAGACAAGGCACTAGTTCTTGCGGCAGAAAAGAGGAAATTCCCTCGCCTTCACCTGGAATCTTTGATTATACAAACGACCTGTCACACCTTGAACCGAAACTGTGGCAATCTGACAACTGCTTAAGCACGCTCTCTGCGCCCCCTTTTCAAGCATACATAAGCTTGCACACCCGCTTCTTGTTTTTACTGTGAACAAGGCTCCCGTATGGGAGCCGGAACGTCTTTTGTGTGTTCTTTTCTTTCTTGTGGTCAGCGTCTTCAATGTCACGTTTTATAACTCCGTTAGTTGCTTAAGTTTATTAAAACTATTGACTGATTTGGTCTTTATGTATAGTGAATATGCTCGCTGTCTCTTGTGAATCAAGCGAATAGGTGGGCCCGTTATCCATGGCTTATCCCTTCTCTTCACTTTGCAGCACAGTGTGCTGGGAACATGAAGGTCTGTAAGGTGATGAATTCCAGAAGACGGCAAATACGGGCGGGTTGGTACATTGTTGGCGAACTAGATACACAGGCACTATGTAGGGAAAACGAGCCAAAAGGGGGAAAAACACCAGCGATAACTAACAACAAAATGGTTTATTGCTACAGGTGAGGCAGCGTCTAAAGAAATGGCATGAGTAAAACATAAGAAAAAACATGAGAAAAAGATACAGCACAACCACACAACCTGATTGAAAACAAGCTGCATCACTGATTATGATACGCATGCTCGAGCCTCGAGGTCCCATATTTATGTCGGGCGATGATATTGGTCCGATTAAGATGCGCTCCATAATCTTGACACTGCGCAATGCAATGCAAAATGGTGTCTAAGTGACATGTTCTCTGTATCTTTTGCATGTTCATGTAGTCAATCATTTATGCAGTGTCCCATCTCACCAATGTAGAAATTGCCACATGAGGTCGGAATCTGGTAAACAACACCAACACGACAGTAGACAAACTTCCTCTTATGCTTCTTCTGGCAGCCTTTTTTCTTGCTTCCATCCTCGTGTACACGTTTGCACAATCCACCAAGTTTATTCCTGGCTGAAAAAACCAGCCTAATGCATCCTTTGCTCACTATTTTCTTTAGATTGTGCGAAACTTTGTGCACGTAAGAGATGCATGCCGTTTTTTCTGCCTGACCCACATTGGTGCGCCTGTTCTTTCGCACACCACATTCAGAAATCAAGGACTTGACACAATCTTCTGGGGGCTGTACATAGCCTATTCATGTGTGCATAGAAACTAGCTTTTGTTTGATGTACATTTGATCTTTGCAGTGCGGCTCTTAGGCATGCTTTGGCAATACCGCGCTTAACAATCTTGCAGTGAGCCGACCGGAAAGGGAGAACGCTCTTCCTGGACCATGGCAAGTATGCCCAACAAACATGGTTGTTAGAAATTGTCAGTTGCATGTCTAAAAACCTCAACCTATTATTAGAGGGGAGCTCTGAAGTCAATTGGCGATCATTCATTCATTTCATTCATTTATTCATACTGTCAGCCCTGGGCGGGCTATTACAGGAGTGGAAATCAAACTTGAAACAGAAAAAGAACACATTAAACAAACACTGAGATCAACACTAAATTTCATACATAATTGTGTTTGCCACTTGAACAAAACGAAAACATTGTCATAGAAATCAAGCAGAACATAAAATATTGTGCAGTTTATCTAAAAATTCGCTTAGTGATTGTGACGTGACAACGGAGTTTGGTAACATATTCCATTCCTTAATGGCTCTAGGGAAAAAACTAAATTTAAAGCAATCATTTCTGACAGGCGGCATTGGGATGTACAAACTGTGACGATGGCGTGATGTTTCCCCTGTTTTAATTTCAAAGTATTTTGTTTGATCGATTTTCAAGTAGTGGTTAGCGATCTGGAAAAGAAACTTGAGTCTGTCGCATTTGGTTCTAATGTCAAGTGTTTGCAAATCAGCAGATTTACACAAAGAAGATGGAGAATCAGAATAACGATACCTATTAAATATAAACCTTGCTCCGAGACGCTGGATTCTTTCCAGCTTAGAACAGTTGGAAGCAGTGTACGGGTCCCAGACAACTTTTGCATATTCGAGGATAGGCCTAACTAGGCTTTTGAAAACCAGACTTTTTATTTCAGGAGTTGCACTGCACATATTGCGTCTCAAGCTCCAGAGTGCCTTGGAAGCCTTAGTACATACATTATCTATGTGTGAATTCCAGCGTAAGTCAGATGTGAGTGTTACTCCAAGTTCATAACAGAACATAAGTTCATAACAGAACATGTCAAAAATCTCTCCAGCTGTTTGCTGTGCATCATCAGTGCGATATAAAATTAAAAAGTCATCAACATATCGCATTATTCATCGAGCTTGGTTCGAAGACGCCTGTCATAACCTGCCAGTAGTAGATCACTTAGTACAGGAGCGATGCTCGAGCCAATGCAGACTCCTTGTTTTTTACCGATAGCGGTGGCCTTGTGGTAGAGCATCTGCCTCGCATTCGGGGGGTGCTGGGTTCAATTCCCCTCCGCTGGGCACCCACCGGTTGTCTAATGGGTACGAGATTTCCCTGGCCTGGTGCTAGGTTTTTTGGGAGAAATGCTTGGGAAAAAGGTCTTGGACCAAATCATTACCGCAGCCGTGGCCAAGTGGTTGAGCGTCCGCCTCGCATGTGGGAGATGCGAGGTTCTATCCCCAGTGCCGCTGGGTACCCACCGGAGATACAATGGGTACAAGCTTTCCCCTGGCCTGGTGCTTGGTTTATCTGAGGTGAAATGCTTGGAAAATGGGCATCCGCCTCGCATGCGAGAGGTGCGAGGTCCTATCCCCAGTGCCACTGGGTACGAACCAGTTTTTAATGGGTGCAAGGTTTCCCCCGGCTTAGTGCTCAGCTCTTCTAGGGTGAGATGCTTGGGAAAAGGGCCTTGGACCAAACCGATGCCTTGATGGATCAGAGATTAGTTCTGCCGTCAAGCAACCCTAAATCTGCCTCGTGCAGTAGAAGCCCAACTTGTGGCTCTTTTCTTACCGAATCATGGCCTTGTGGTAGAGCATCTGCCTCGCATTCGGGAGGTGCTGAGTTCGATCCCACGTGACGTTGATCAATTGGAATCAATTAAAGAAAGCAGTGAGATTCATCACATGCTCAGGCTTTACCACTGCACACTTTGAAACAGAGAGGCACACGCACGACCACACCATCATGTCATCTGGCATCCAGGCACCCTTCTCTTTTGTGGCTCCAAGCGCGCGTGCTACTCGATAGACTGTTCCTTTCAGGCCACACATAGACTGCTTTAAATTGTCTTTTTTTCCACTAACAGTTCAAAATTTAGAATATATTAGCTGGTTCACTTCACCCATTACCACCTGAAGAGTTCTTTCCGCAGCTGACTGATAATACGACCTGTAGACTTGTGCTACAGTTACTTATGTTCTTATTTTGTACTGGAATCTGTACCCACTCCTGTTATGTCTCAGGTACGTCCTTGGATGTTATCCTCAGAGAGGGTATCCTGACTGAAGCCCTGTCGTTACCTGAAAAACTGTTTGTGACTAAGGTCAGAATGGTGGCAGCTGTAGTAGTCGGCCACAATCCTCAAATGCAAGCCCCCTTCATTTGGCAAAGTGAGGGATACCTTCTCTACCAGCGTCCTCTTGCATCCGCAGGAAAGAACTGCTGCTAAAAGACAGTCACCAGAAAAGAAATCACCGACTGCTGTCATTTGACATTTGCATGGTGTGTCACACAGGCTCAAGATAACCGCAGGAAGGCCAGGAGCACGTCTAATATCCCCGACACCTAACAACCCTCAGTAAACAGGTTAACTCAGATGAACCACAATGTAAGACACATGTCACATATATGAAAACACTGCTGGCAAGCTGTGTGAAGGACAAACCGGACGATGGGTCGCGCGAGCACGTCAATTTTCTAGGAGCGACAACAGGTTGTAATCTTGCTATTCATTAAGCCACTTGTAAAGATTGCTTTCCTTTGCTTAACATTGAAGCAATATCATGACCAGTGCATGCGCAAAATATGGGAAGCCTTCATCATTCATTAGAAATATCAAGCCTGTGTCAGCACGCCATCCCTCACCTTGTTCCCAAAGGAAATCACATCTCTTAATCACCAGCTCCTTGACACGCACTAAGCCACAAGTCAGCCTTTTGTTGCCGCTGTTTACACAAACACTTTTTGTTACTCACAGTTGTTAGCAATTGAGCTAGGCATGTGCCTCTCTACATAGGATGTTCAGTTGTGCCTTTCCCCTTTGAGTCTTTTCAAGCCATTCAGAGCCAGCTGATAGCACTCGTGTTGTCCCCTCTTTCGCACAAGAGTCTGCACTTGTGCATTCTATCTGTAGTGATTTTGGCAAAGTGGCACTCGTAGTATTCTCATGCCGGCTGAGCCCTGCCACTCACAGCCATTTACAGAGCCTGTGTCTGGCTACAGCAACCTGGGACCCGGTCACCCCCGGGTTTCCCACGCTTCCACTGCTATCCAAGAATCGCAATGTTTGGCCTCAGCAAACGTAAGCCCATGCTGAGTGCGGGCGACGCACCCATGGAGCCAGGTAAGAGTCATGGCCGCTGGTCACTTAAAGCAAAGCCACACAACATAGCATAGGCGAGCTGCACATGGGACGAACAGAGGTTTGGCGGTGAGCGTGTTCGAGTTTGAACAAAGCAGCGACTGTGCGCGTCGCAAGTTCAGAGCTCCCATAGTTGCCGAGGGCTCTGCGTATTTTCGGGCAGTTGTGCATGGCTGGCATATTCACAATGGTTTGTGAGCCACAAGTGTACTGTCCGTGGCCACAACCGGGATGCTGCGGCGACACGCATCTATTTTTTTGTGTGTGTTTGTTGAAAATGTAACAAGAAAGTATATCACTCTTATTGAACAACACATGCACTATCTTGTGAAACTCCTATTCGAAGCCGCTCTCATCTGCGATCAGACCAACAAAGAAAACCACTGAACATCAGAAGAACATTACTCTAGCCTTCGTCATTTTTGGTGCATTTTCACTTGCGTATACAAGGAGTGGCAAAGCCTCAAAGAAATCATTTGTAAGCCCACGGCCTCTCTGTGCTGTCCTGATGACGTTAACTAACTCACCCAAGCTTCCACTTTGTTTTTTTAACTTATTACGCTTTTATCACTAGCAACTGCCAATACCTTGTTTTGCTTACAGCTTGTGTTATATGCAGCGTAAATAGGGGCCCCTGAATAGCGACGCATATGGCACCTTTGCTGTGTGCACTCATGAGAGAATACAGGGCTGGCAGCATCTGGATTACGATAGTCTCCAGTACATCATTTCGGCTGAAAATACAAATGCTAAATTGTAAATGTCACTTCATTTGCAACGTAAGTCAGCCTAAGCAAAAAGCCATAGTAAAATGGTAAGAACAACATATTATGTTTTACGTGAAATTCAATGTTTGTAAACCCTTTCATCCCATGCTATCACATGTTCTACTCCATAGTAACCAAACAATGCATACCCACTAAGCCTAGCAGCTGTCCAAAGCCAGAAGCAATCTTAAAATCTCCGGCATTCTATCGCTAGAATCTGGTGAAGTAGGCACCTCCATGACAAAGGGCAAACAACCCCGCTCTACTCTGTTTCCCGTGCTGTGCTTCCTTAGTTGTTGCTACTGTCAACGAATTGCCACATGCACAGTTTGCCCGCTTCACATCCAAACTGTTATGCATTAAATGCTTTTAGCTCCCATTCTTGGCAAATTAAGGCAAACATCAACTGGAAGCTGCGAATAACACATGATGCCAAAACATTCCACCTGAACACCTTCCAGCAGAAGAAAACTTCAGCCATGAGCGTGATTCAAACTAGCAGCGGTGCGAACTGTTTTTTTTTTGTTTCATGTGCTTGGTGAATCAAGTGCTTCAACCAACAAAAGGGACTTTAAAAACACCAATTCTCTTTTCCCTACATACAGCAGCAGTGAAGGAAGCTGAGCACTGAGAAAAGTTTCCTCTTCTTCCCTTGTCGGTACAATATGCATTTAAGTATGTCAGTTTTCGTCATTGACTGCACAGGACATGCTGTATGAACATCGGAGACTAACGTCATTGGATACTGTGCAGCGAGAGCAGAGACACACGCACCTGTCGATAGAGGAAGGAACGGGAGCGGATGTGGAACTCCCAGAGGTCCAGTTCCTCGTAGAGCGGGTCATCGGCGTCGACGGGCCGTGCAGCCGGCTGCAGCCGGAAGTCAGTCACCTCACGCACCGTGCTGCGCTCTTCGTCCTCGGCCGTGCGGCTGGCGCCCTTGAAGGAGCGGAAGTCGTGCTCGCCACTCAAAAGCTCCATCGCCTCGTGCGCCCGGTCCAGCTCCAGAGGCCTTTATTTTAGATCAGCATAGCATTACTAGATGGGCATATTTGGCTGCTGCCTTCTTACAGTACTCTGCCTTTGGGATGCTCTGGCACTTCATGGCAAGTTCTCCCGGCAGCTCAACCCATTGTGGAAGACAAATACTTTCAAAAGAAACTCAGCAGATTCACTTTAGTATGCCAATGAGAAGAATTTGAAGCAATACAGACCATGAGGCCATGATATGAACTCTCAGATATAAAGCTGATCTTCCAACCACAAGAATGTCATTAGTAGGGGTTGCCTTCTTGAGCATCTCAAAAGCCTCAACAACTGATATCCCTGTTTGCGCAGATGTTACAGCCAGTTTCGCAGCTCCAACAAAAACGTGGCCCCAATGGTGGCCACGCAAACTAACGGCGCTGCAGTCGAGCCTTGGTTCCGGCCCAGCGCAGCAGGAGACTATGCACATAATGTGTTTTATTTGCGATAACACTGTTCTCTGGAACTAAGCAGGCAAGTCACAACTGCTTTTGCATGCTGTGCAATACGATAATAATGTGCCGAGACTAGCACTACTGCTGCGAAACTGCTACAGTGTCTTCTTTTACGTGTGCATTGTCCTGCGAACAATCTGAAGGCGATCACTTTCCTGATGGCTGACCAGAAGCAACAATTTTTTTCTGGTAAGACAATCCCTCCTTCTACTTGAAAAGTGGAGTTGACGGATACAAAGATGAAGGAGCGAAATAATCTCATGCACTCTGTTTAGTCGTTTTGCAAATATCTACTGTGGCAGAGCATTTTATACGAGTAGGTTTACCCTAAACTGGTTACCTTCACTGATTTCAACTGCGCATTTCTTTCCGACGCTTATAAGCACTTTCATGCAACATTTTCTTTTTTACGAATCTCTGGAGGACAGAAGTGCGTGGAGGTGCGATTTAGAAGTAGGCACCGCAGCCAAAGCTGGAGGTGTGCTGGCTCAGATGCATTGTTTGCCAGCGGAGCGCGTGGTAGCAAGGCTGAGTCCCTCCGCTCTCTCCCTCGGGCACGGTCGAGGTGGGAAGAGCGAATGTTGGTGAGAAAGCAGCTGATATTTAGTCACTGTTGACCTAAACCGCAGAAGCGCTTAAAGTTCCTCTAGAAAGCACTATGAAGTGAAATTAGCAGAAAAGATTAATTTTACTGAAAAGTTGTACACGTGCGGACGTAAGTAAACGGAGCCCGCTATTCCGTTCCAAGCGCAATCACACCAATTCTCTATTGGAAATGAAGAAACAATTGTTTGTCTAATTATACACATACCATAGCTGGCAACAGTAATATGGCAACTCGTGAAGAAGATTCAAAGGCGCTCCGTTTACTTTTGTCCACACCTGTACCTCCTAATGCTGTACTGCTACTGTGCCTTTTTGATAGTGCTACTCAGTACACGTTTACTCGGAGAAACCAGCGTCTATGGTTCCGTACACGAGCGTTTAATTTTGTATAAAAAAACATTGCTGCTTAAAGACGCATTTTTGTGCTTGGCTCCCACCCCCTCTATTAAGACATAACTCGATTTTCGCTAATCAACCACTGAGACCTGGCACGGAGAAGGGAAGTGTAATTGTTGACACATCATGCAGTTTCAGTTGATGCGAGCACTACCTGGGATTGACGCTTAGCAGCAAAGGAGCTGGCCCATTAAAAGAAGACATTTAAAGGAAGGGCAGTGTGAAGAATCTAATACAGCTGGGAGTTAGCGAAGGCAGCTACTTGTTTCGATTTTAAGCAGCCGCAACTCCCCCCCTTCAACTTTTGAGCATGCATTGAAATCGATATCGGCTAGGTGAAATGAGAAAGAACAAAATTAAGTAGCGTGAATTTACAATACAGTTTTACGTGTGAAATTTCAAAACGGTATTCATTTCATGCCTTTAGAGAAACAGAAGGTATCAGAATAGCTTTTGTCTTGTACCAGAACGGTGTTAAAGTTGGCATGGAAGAAGTAGATACACCCAGGTGGGAATCGGTTCCAGAGTAGGCAGGCAAAAACTAGTCAGGCATGCAACATCCTACGGGAGACTTGATCTCTTGCACCAGATAATTTTAGGAGTGGAAGTGAGGAATTCCACTACTGCCCATATGTTCATGTGAACATATTATTGAAGTTATCTTGGCAACATATGCGTACAACTACAATTAGACTCTTTGCTCTGGGAGCATTTTTGACAAATTTGTATCTTTGCATAGCTAATACAGTACATGTTCCGTATAGATGCATTACTCATAGAGTTTTATAACAATTGCACAAAGAGCTATATGTGCCGCGTGCATATAGTGGGTGAACACTTTAAAACCACTATCGGGGACTTCTCCCATGTACATGTTCCACTTACACGAACTGCAGCTCTATGTATCTTTGAGCGTGCATTACCAGGCAGTATAGAGAGACTGATTAGCACTAGCTAGGTCATAATTCGCTCCTCCGTGAAATTGTTCCACCTTATACATACGCAATCCATAAAAAATTTCTTATAAGTGCTCATATACGACGAACCACCGCAGATTTTTGTACCTGTTTCAAACATCCCAAGTACATGTCTTTGACACTGAATGATAAGCAACGAAAACGGACATTAGGTTCACAGCCAGAGCTGTGAGCAAATACTCATGATTTAAACGCTTTGTTTCAATGTCGAATAGAGGTGAGCTAAATGAAAAACTATAAAAGAAAATGCCCCGTGAGCATGGTTACTTCGCCTCGTGTTCGTGTGTTTTGATATGGCAGTAGCAGACGACAGCACTCGACCGGAAGCAAGACTCGACTACAGCGCTGTTAGTTCTCGTGATCGGGGTCACCTTCAGCCGCCGGCTGGGATGGGAAGCTGTGAAACTGGTTCTGTTCTAGCAACATTGGTTTGCGCTGTGCAGACCTCAGTTTTATTTCCTCGTCCGTCTTTATAGTTATATTTTTAGGCTTTGTTGTGGGTGCCACCGAACAAAGTTTAGTGGGAAGGGTGTACTTAAAGCAAGTTCTAGATAAACTGACGATTATATTATAGTTTTTAAGAAAACATTACAGCTTGTCTCCACATGTAGTGTTCATAGTGTTTTATTTAGCTATGAGCAGAATGGGAGGGATTTGGTTTTTACATGCAAATGCCCTTTACAGGGTTTGTTGCAGTTTTTAGACATTAGGGTGGGGAACGATCATTTCTGTTCGGCACACTATAAGACGGCAAAGCGAGCCATTGCCAGTCCTTCGTGCCATGCAGCCAAGCTTTGACAAGCAGGTTGAATGGTTACTTTAAACTCGGAACAAGGCGTGCTTAAAAAGCACCCTTAGGTGCACAAGATTGCCCTTAATGTAAAGAATGACACGGTGTACCTGTCTGCTCTTCTAAAGCTTGCCCGACTTTGTTAGCACATCAGGTGTGATGGAAGAAAAGAGCGGCTACAAGGAAAAGCATGCCAAAGAGTTTTTTGTGCATTGCTGTACCGGGGTAGTGAATGAAATCCCATTGACCTACACAGGACAGACAGGGCATTGCATGAATGATTTGTGTTGCATGAACATTTGCGCTCTCTAACAGAAAAAGGAAGAACGAATTTATCTGAACATTGCACCCACTGCAGGAGGTACGGCTACAGAGATAAAAATTCTGGACAGAAGCCGTGATACGAAGGCACGAGAGGTGTCGGAAGCTTTCCATATAAGAAATACTGGAAGTGACTGTGTCAGCAATATGTCCATGGCACTCTTCAGCACTCATCATTGAAGACCAAGCAGGGAGGGCAATACAGGTCACAAGAAAATGCATTTGAACGCTGTCATTGGCAAGGAATCACAAAATATAAAATGAACAGGGTGCAGTGCAAACACATGACATACAGCAGACAGGGGAAAAAAAGTGAATAAACAAACAGTGAAGCAAAAAATCAACCCAGAGCTTTTCCTACACCTTCAAGAACTGTTAATTTATCAGCGGAAAAAACATCTCTTGGAAGTGCATTCCACTGGGTGAAAGTGCGTGGAAAAAAAAAATCTTAAATCTGTTAGTATATGCAAAGATTGGTTCCAGGTAGTGATGGTGGGAGTGCAGTTTGACAACTCACATGTGGATGATGAACAATTGTGGATTGACACCAAGTTGGCGATTATTGAGCAGATACAGAAACCGCAGCCTGGAAATCATTCTTCTGCTTTCTAACTTCAAAATGCTCTTAGCGCTCATTAGAGATGATGGTGAATCCAATCTGCCATATGAATTGAATATGAAACAAGCTGATTTTCTCTGTACCATTTCTAGTTTAGTTATGTCATTTCTCAAGTAAGGATTCCATACCACACAACCATACTCCAGCTGAAGTCTGATAAGGGTATTGAATGCAAGCAGCTTAACATGGGAAGGGGCTGATGTTCATGTGAAATGAAGAAACCCTAGTTTCCTAAAGGCTTATGCACAGGTTTTAAGAGCGCTAGCACACGTAAGATTTTTGTGGGGTCTGCTACCACCCTGAGACCACAGCGCCGTCTGTGACAGCAACTGCTCATCATGTTTTGAAATTTTGTGGGGTCTGCTACCATCCTGAGATCACAGCGCCATCCGTGGAAGCAACTAGAAAACAGCACATCTGGCACTGAGACTTGTAGCACCATCTACAGCAGCATTGCAGAAACAACCACCTGCCGCGTGCCAATGATAGCAGCATAGTTTTGGTTTCTTGAATCCAAGATGGCAGCCATTAAAATTGGTTGCGCCCTCCCATCCCTTTCCCCTCACCCCTCCGCCCAAAAAATATCCTATAATGGGTAGGAAAACCGTCCTGTTACGGGACCGAATTTGGTAGACAAATAAAACCCTATGAGTTGTGGTATAGAAATAAAACCACAATTAAATAATAAGTAAACATTGTGTACATGCAATTACTAATTGAAATGTTGCCATATCGCACTGCATGCTAAATTCTAGGCCCACCTTGACCCCCCAAACTATGCAAATTCCGTTTGGGACGTATCTTGAGGGGGGTGTAACTCGACAACGGGTAGACGTGCATCTTATTTCTCCAATAGATGGCGCTAGGCGTCGGTCACTCCGCTAGGTGGAAAAGTTATGTTACTTTTCCGAACCGCTCAGGGTTTTCTTTCTTCACTAGCCCCGCTGGATACGGAAAGACTTTCGTTTTACGCATGGCCAAGAAAGCTAACGCTTAGTCACTTCACCATCTTCCAGAGAGTGCCGGCCTTCTTTTTTTGTTAATATGGCTGGTCCAGTTCAAGTTATTAGTTATTGTGACACCTAGGTATTTATACTCGTCGATCTGAAGTACTGGATATTCGTTGATTTTGCACAAAAACTGAAATAGAGTTTTCTGGTTAGTTACCCGGAGGACGGATTTTTCTCTGTTTAATTCCACAGAACAAAGGCTACACCACTGGTGTACAGAATTAAGGTTATTGTTCAAAGCAATTTGGTCATCAGTACAACGAAAAGTTTTGAATAGAACACAGTCATCTGCAGAAGCCTTATACTAACAGATGCGACGTCAACTGAGGCAAAGATGTCATTAATGTATGTCAAGAACAAAACAGGGCCAAGGTCACTTCCCTGAGGGACATCAGAGCCAACCGGCAGAATTCCAGAGGAGCAGCCATTGACGTGGACAGACTGTTTTCGGTTCCTGAGGTAGGTACCATCGGTAGAGGAAGACCAATGTTCTGAAGCTTTAGGACCAGTTTGCTATGTGAGACGCGATCAAACGCTCTGCTGAAGTCAAGAAATATCTTGCCTATTTGCTCGCCCTTATTAAGGGAGGATGCCACTTTGTGAAAGGTAGTTACCATTTGCGTAATAGTTGAAAGACCTTTCAGAATCCATGCTGGAAACACGACAAAATATTGTTTTTCGATACGTGCGATAATGAAGTTCGGCACGATGTGTTCTATGAGTTTACATATACTGGAGGTTAATGAAATTGGACGATAGTTTCCAACATCAAGACAGCTACTTTTTTTGAAAACCGGAATCACTTGGGCCATTCGACAATCATCAGGAAGAACATAGTCCCTAAATGATAACTGGAACAGATGAGCAAGAATACGGGCCAGCCAAAAGTCAGCCAAGGCAAGAGCAGCTCTGGACTGAGGGCAGACGACCCCTGCTGAAGAGTCTTCCCGGATGGCCTGGATGGAAGACAATGCCACTGAAGGCATAGGGAGCCTCTTAGAGCACAATACAGTTTACGGCACAATACGGCTACATTTAAGATGGCGGACATTCTATGCGCCGAAGAAACGAGCAACAGCAAGCCGGGCTGCAAGTTCAACATTCGCAACGGTGATACAGCTGTGGCAACTGCAGCAAGGCAAAATTTTCAGCTGTTCCACGCGATGTCGTGATGTGGCTGAAGAAGGACGTTCTAGAAGGCAGGCTAGTTGGTTCAGAGAGAAATGAGAGAATGAGTCCTGGTCCACTAAGCTTCCTGGCCGCAGGTTGGCAGGAGCCGACGGCCGAGGCCCCAGAACAAGCTGAATGGCACTGGCAAGGAAATGGAGTCATGTGTGGGTAGCGACTCGGGCCAATTGGGTCATAGGTTCTGGTCGCAGCAGAGTCATTTCGCCGTGTCTTCTGGTCTAAGGTAAAAGGCGAGGTCTGTTCAGGTCTGTAAGGCTGGGGCACAGCCGGGCGATGCAAGGCCAGGAACTCACGGCTGACTACCATGGATGACGCAGGACGTCAAAGCTCCAGGACCAGGATGTCGATGATTACCCAGCACCTCCACCAAATGTTATGCGGCATCCAGCCAAAAAAATGAGGCATGATGAACAATGGACAAGAGATGATTTAATGGCTGCTGGCCTAGCGCGAGCGCTCCGTCCCGCACCACTGCCAGCTTCTTCGTGTCAATATTCATGGCAGTCCAGTGAGCAGAAAGACACTGAAATGGGCTTTCAAACGAAACTCCTTATTTGAGCTGGCTTGCACGTGCAAAGAACTGAATGACTTAGTGGCGGCGTAGCAACAAGTGGGCTTGGCGGTCGTCGAAAAGAATGCCCACCGCTCTCGGCCATGCTCAACTTAAGGCTGATGGCGAACTTTCGAGATACAATGTGCAAAGTTACCACAACAGTCTGGAACAACATAGAATTGGCTCCGCCTGGATGTGATAAATCGAGATAAATCTGGTCGCCTCTTCCATCTCAAACAAAGCGATAAAGCTACGTGCCTGAAGCTTTAAAGAATGAACAAACAATGCAAAGATTCGCGGCATTACTCCCCTCTCAGAGAAACATAGATCCGATGCTTTAAAACAAATAAGGTGACAAGAAACAAATAAAATGGACTGTGCACAATAAACACTAAAGGTGGACACACAGTGTCCTTTAGTGCACACAATAGGTCTTTAGACGGACGACATGGGAAACTTCTGGTTGGATGCAATGTCGCTGGGATATCATCATTTCCTCTGGGATGACTTCATAGTCCGGTCCACCTAGGCAACAAAGAACCTTGTACGAGCTGAAATAGTGGTGCAAAAGTTTTTCACCCAATCAGCGGCAGCGAATAGGCATCAAAACCCAGACTAGGTCTCCTGGCTTGTATTCCGCATTACATCTTCGTGGGCTGTAGCATCGGTCATCGGTCCACTGCTGGTCTTTGATCTGTAATCGGGCAAGCAATCAGGCTTCTGCGTGCTGAAGGTGCTTAGTAGGTGCTTCAAGGACACAAGGTAGGTGCTTGCGTCTGGACTTGTAAAAGACGGTGACGTCAAACTCTTGGAGGTGTAGTCTCCATCTAGCTAGGCAGACAGAGCAGTCCTTCAAATTGGCAAGCCAGCACAGAGTGTGGCGATTGGTGACCACCTTGAACGGTCGTCGGTACATGAAGGGGCAGAATATCGACATAGCCCAGATGACGGCAAGGCACTACTTCTTGGTTGTCGAAAAGTTAGCCTAAGCTTCGGACAGGGAATGACTAGCGCATGCAATTACTTTCTCCCGTCCTTTGGTTTTCTGAACAAGGACGGCACCATGAGCCCATGCTGCTTGCGTCAATATGAACTTCAGTCTCACCGTTTTCATCAAAGTGCGCAAGGATCAGTGGGGACTGCAAACGACGCTTAAGTTCCTTGAAGGCTTCCGCTTGCGGCGCTTCCCATTTAAACTGAATGTCTTCCTTTGTCAGTTAGGTCAGAGGCTCGGTGATGCGCGAAAAGTTCTTGACAAATCGTCGGTAACAAGCACACAGTCCAGGAATCTGCGTACAGCTTTCTTAACGGCCAGCAGTGCAAACTGTGTGACAGCAGCTCTTTTCTGCGGGTCTGGGCACACTCCCTCCTCGCTAACGATGTGGCCCAGAAACAGCAGCTCTTCATAGGCAAGTGGCACTTCTCTGCTTTCAGGGTTAGAGCAGACAACTGCCTCTAGCGCTGTTAGAACCCTTTTTAGGTGATATCCAAAGTTCGAGGCGAAGACAATAATGTCATCTAAATATACGAAATCACTTTACTCAAAATCTCACTTTATTCGAAATTTCTTCCGGTCCCAATCAAAATGCATGCATTTTAAGCTGCATTACACGAAGCGCACGAAGGGATTGACCCGCTTAGAGCGAAGTGAAGAGCGGAGGCATCGGCGCCGCTGAGCGGGCGGCCCTTTGTGCATGCAGTGTCAAATTAATAAAGACTGCGGGCAGACTTGCGCCGTAGCATTCCATGGGGTGCGCTTGATGAGCAAAATTTTACCGCTCTATAGAGTGCTTCTTGCACTGAAACGTGCCAATAAGCACAAAAGAAGTGTCCCTCCGATTATGAGCCCATTCACACTTGCGAGTCGCGAGCGAGCCGAGCTTTCGGCAACGACGCTGACTGCGGACGCACCGGGCAACGAACTGGGCTGCTACCTGGCTGCCGTAGTTGTCGCTAAGCCTAATTGTGTCACATTGGCCAAAGCAGACAAAACTCTCGAAAGTGCACGAACAACGTCAGAGGCAACCCACAGGTCGCGCTTGCAAGTGTGAACAACGGTGCTGTCGAGCAGCTGCCTTGAAGCAAGCGACTGCTGGTCGCATGCCCTTTTCCATGTTCGAAGCTATGTTAACAAATCGGGATGACGACTTTGGGGAAGCTGGTCTAGAAATTTGCTCGCCGCTCGCCATATTTGGCCTGCACCACAATAAAACACCGCCCCTAGCTTCACCGCACTTTTGACGGCACAAATCGACAGATAACTTGCCGAAAACAGGAAAAATCCGAGTGTCGTCAGCAGCGAGTCAGGCTGTCAACATGGCGGATCAACGCAACCATGGTGTTTCCTTGGCGATTTTTTCGAGCCGGTCATGCTCGATTCGCGCCATCCAACTAGACAAATGGACTAAATGCGTGGTAGGGTCATTGAATTTTGTTCCTAGACATTTGTCAATGGCGCGGACACAATGCTGCGTGAACACCGACACTCGGACCATAGAATTAGCACATATTTCGTCGACAACTGTGCGCCGAAAAACTCTCGTTTTAAAAGCAAACCTCACAGCTGCACACCTCGGGAAAAAATTGCCCAAAAACCATGCAAAGACACTACTGCAAGACCGTTCAGTTTTCATGATTGCGCTGCATAGCCACAATGAGCGGCTAATCGTTTTTTTGAGCACAATAAACACAACCTCAGACTTGAGCCACAGCATTTGCGGTGCTTTCCAGCACGATATTCTTGTAGTCTTCCATGACTCCCCATAAAGGCGGCCACTGCCTACGTGATTCGAAATACCACAAAGGTTGAATGCTTGGGCGGCGACCGTGGCCTCGTGCAATGCTTGGACAGATTAGAGCAGGGGTTGTACGCGCCCCGGTAAGAACTTGTAACAGCCAAAACTCACTGCCTTTTCTGCACCTGATCAAAGTTTTGCTTCAATAAATGCACTGTTTTTTTGACTTCCATGCAGTTGTGGTGCAATTAAAGCTTCACTGCTTTAGATTTTCTCAGGTGTTCGCTTATATCGAAATACCACTTATTAGAATTTTTTCGCCATCCCGCTGACTTCGTAATAATGAGGGATTACTGTACTAGACAAATTTTCCACTTCAGACCTGCAGCACCATACCCATTACTCGCTGAAACATCGCAGATGCAAAACAGAGACCAGGTGGCATCAACTTGAACTCAGAGGCCATCTGGAGTGATGAATGTGTTCTTCTCGCTATTTCATCGACATCAATTTGTGAATAGTCGCACTTAAGGTTCATCGATGGGAAATACTTGGCGTTGCAGATCCGGTCCAGTGTGTCGTCGATGCGGAGGAGGGTGCAGACGTCCTTCTTCGTTATGTTGTTCAAGCGGTGGTAATCGACGCAGAATCGACGTGTGCCATCTTTCTTCTTCACCAGAACAACCGGTGTTGCTCAGGGGCTTTTTGATGGCTGGATGATGTCGTCATGAAGCATTTCTTCCACTTGGTACCAGATGGCTTGTTGTTCTCACAGCTACATACGGCAGGAACTTTGGCAGAGAGGTTGGCCGTGCTGGTCGGTTACAATGCGATATTTGGCAAACGGCATTTCTTGGTCCTTACGCTGATGAGAAGCACTTGCTGTAGCTTCACAGCAGATTATGGACCTGGTCGTGTCTGTTCCGGGGCAGGGCTGAGTTTATGTCGAAGAAGTGCTTGTGATCTTCCTTAGGTGAATCTTCTGGGACGCTATCAGAGAGGACAAAGGCACCGGTAATGTCGGATAGTTCGTCAAAGAAAGCCATCGTCATTCTTTTGTTAATGTGCCAATATGTTTCGCTGAAGTTTGCCAGCAGCACTTAAGTATGGCCATGGTGGAAATGTGCAATGCCTCTTGCGAAGCTGATTCCTCAGTCTAGAAGCAACTCCGTGTTCCCCTTGATGAGAGCTTCCATCCTAGTCTAGAAGCAACTCCGTGTTCCCCTTGATGAGAGCTTCCATGTTCTTGGCATTCATGGCAACTACAGTGACCATGACGCCTGATCAAGGTGGGACGATCACTTGTTTATCCAGGACATTCAGGACAACATGCTGCTCCTTGGTTGTCATCGAAGGGATGGTTTCGTCCGTCGAAAGCATGATGAGCTTGGAACGCAGGTCGATGATCGCCTAATGCTCATGAAGGAAATCAATGCCCAGTATCACGTCATGGGAACATTGCTTTAGTACTACGAAGGTCGAAGGATAGGTACGTCTCTTGACAGTCACTTGCGCTGTGCATCGCTCCGATGGCGTAACGAGGTGGCCTCTTGCGGTGCGAGTTTGTGGGCCGTCCCAAATGATCGTGACTTTCCTCAATTGTGCGGCAAATGCTCCATTCATCAGCGAGTAATCGACACCTGTGTCCACTAGAGCAGTAACTTTCCGGCCGTCGATAGCCACTTCTAAGTCGGATGTCCTGGCTTTTGTGTTGTACGTCGTCCTCAGTGTCTGGTCATGGCTTCCTCAGGTATGTGGATTGTGGGTAGTTTGTGCCTTCGGGGGTTTTCTGGCTGGTGGAGTCATTCTGAAGCCTGATCACGCTGTGGTCGAGCTCGTGTTTGGGTGTGGTGTCGGCATAGTGGGTGCAGCGTCTTCATGCAGCGTGGTTGGTGGAGGATCTTCCAATGTTTCGCTGGTGAGCAATTTCACCTCCAAAGGTTGCTTTCTTTTCTTTAGAGACAGATGGCTCAATGCCACGTACTCATCTTGGCGCAGGTGCTCATCCATCCCCTGGGACCGTTGGCCAAGGTGGGGGTTGTGGGGCATCAATTGAGTAGCCACACAGGTCAATTCTTCTGTAAGGGCAGCACTGAAGAATACAGCCAGCCTCACCGCAATGGAAGCACAGTGGCTGGTTGTCGGAAGTCCTCCAGGCGCCGCATTTCCTAAAGCTTGAGCGTCGCTTGTAGGCTGAACGGGCGGGGCCGTCGGAGTTGGGGTGCCAAATGCCTGTTGCACTTCTTCCCGTACCACACCCATGACAGTCGCTGCTTGCGGCTGTGGGGAGGATGGCCGCAGTCGTCGTAGCTCCTCGCAGACGATTTCATGGATAACTTCCTGCAAGTTGTCATCGTTGGTGGCTGTCATCGTGTCCAGACGAATTTCACAGACTTGAGCCGAGCGGTCGTACTGCCGAGTCCAGATGCCAAAGGTCCCCTCGATCGTGGAAGCTTCTTGCGCGAATTTCTCGACAGTTTTTGACGGCTGGCAGACGAGGCCACCAAAGAGTTGTTCCTTGAGGCCGCACATTAGAAACTGAACTTTTATTCTCCTCTGCCATATCGGGGTTGGCAGGACGAAAGACGCACTTGATTTCTTCGACATAACCGAGGATGGACACAATCGGGAGCTAGATCCTGGACTCGATGAGTCATTTGACGTTTATAGCGATAGCTGTTAGGCGCCCATCCCTGGCATTCTTATCGCCGTAACCGGTGGGCGCATTAATGTGACACGACCTTATGTCACGGCCAACCTGGGTCACACAAGCCTATGGGTGGTTCTGTTAAGAACAGCCACCTGTCAGTGCAGGGGTGCATCACTTGACCACTACAGCAGTGTGCCAAGAATATACACCCAAAACTGAATGCCTAAACAGGTATCACTGAACGTCGCATTTCAAAATCGTAACCATCCTGTGAGTTTCTTCTTTCCTCACAACACTCGTGAATGACAGTTTCTTCTTGAGTAGCCCCCATGTTGTTAGGTACGACTCGTGGTTTTCATACAACGTACGTGCCGGCCTTCCACTGAGAAAAAGACGTGGCCGACTTTTGTCACATCATCCCAAACGATGAAAAGTGCCACGCACTCAAACTGCTCCAACCATTCTTCGGGGTCTTCGCCTGGGGAGCCATTGAATGTAGGCAGCATCTATGGCTGCTGCAGGATAATCGGAGTCGACATCTGTGGCGAAGTCATGGTGGACGTTGTGGCATCTTTTCATTGTGGGGAGCGGTCCGGCAGGGCCCTAACTCAGGTTGCGCTCCTCGGAGACGTCGGCTGGCTTCATGAACTGGCGACTCGTCCTCTGGTGCAAAGCGCCGAGGGCTGGCGTCACGACTTGAAGAGGATGTCTGGTACATGAACGGCACCCCGCATCTCCACCAGATGTCACGTGGTGGTGACTGCAATTCGGAGAACAGAAAGGCAGCGAAAATGGCATCTAAACAAAACTTCTTATTTGGGCTGACTTGCGCACATAATGGACTGAATCACTAGGCAACGACGTAGCAACAAGCGTGCTCAGTAGTTGTCAAAGAGAATGCCCGCCGCTCTCGGCCATGCTCAATTTAAAGCTAACAACGAACTTTCGAGATATGACGTGCGAAGTTACCACAACAGTTGGGAACAACGTAGAATCGGCTTCGCCTGGATGCGATCGAGATACATCTGGCCGCGTCTTGCATCACAAAGTGATAAAGCCGTGTGCCGGCAGCTTTGAAGAATGAACAAACACATAGTACAAAGATTCAAAACTAAACATTTTGACAGATTTGCCTGTCCTACCTGTTCCCTACCTATTCCCAAAGACCAGCTGCAAAGAGAAAGAGCCCAAGGCATTGTCTACAAAATTCCTTGCGTCGAATGCAACGCAAGCTACATTGGCGAAATCGAAAATCTCAAAGAAAGAATTCGGCAACAAAAAAACGACATCTGCAACGTCGCAAGAGAGCGCAATCCTGTAGCCGAACGTTCCGAAGTCTCAGACCACAGAATCATTTTAAACAAAACAGCGCGCACTTTGACAGGGACTACGAGAGAGACACTATACAGACGAGCGCTGATTTGCAACTGATGTTTATTGCTTGGAGCAAGACATATATACAGTTCCAACAAAAAGAAGAAAACAAAACAACCATTCATACATTCACAGTCATTCATACATGCAGCACTGAACAAAAGAGATAAACAAGATCATCATTTCCCTCCGCTAAAAATACCAGTCCTTTGGAACAAATCGATAAAGAGGGGCTGCTGACACAGGCGTCTTTTGACCAGGCGATGTGCGCTGCTTAAAACTTGTGCATGAGTGAAGTCAGGGTGGCAAGTTGCTGTCACAGTCTCTACAGTGGATGCTTCGTCTGTGTCGTGCCTCCCTCGTAGTCCCTGTCAAAGAGCACGATGTTCTGTTTAAAATGACTTACCAACTTGCCCAAACATCCGTTTTCACCACAGAATCAACTTCGACAGAACCAGCATCCTCGAAACCAAAACGAATTACCACAAAAGGCTCCTTCTCGAATCCTGGCACATCCAAACTGCCCCGAACAACATCAACCGCACAAAAGGAAACCTGCCCCCAGTATATGCCCAGGGACTCAAAAAGAAAAATGTCACCATCGACCGCCTTCCCACAGTGCCACAACTTTACTCACAGCCTTAACCCCCATCCTCCCACTCCCGCACGCCTTTCGCATCACAGCTTTCGTTCTTTGACCTCCTCCTCCCCTCCATAATTAAAGATGCTAGCTACTGCCCCCAGTCACCCCTGATGAAGGAGCCGAGCCAGCTTCGAACGTTGGGTTTGAAATCAAAGTTACTTTTTTTTTTTGGTTAGAGATGTGCAGTTTATTATAAGTACAAAGATTCGAGGCAATACGGTCAACCAACTGGATCTTGTGTTTGCATTGCTTAGGACTGAGCTGGTGTACCTTGAGCGGTTTGCGTGAAGGGCATCATCAAAGTCATCATCCTGACTATGCCCACTGCACGGCAAAGGCCTCTCCCATGTCTCTCCAATTAACCCTGTCCTTTCCTTTGCCAGCTGCAGCCGCCTTATCTCCGCAAACTTATTCTAATCTGCCCGCCTGACTTTCTGCAGCTCCCTGCTATGCTTGCCTTCTCTTGGAATCCATTCCGTTACTCTTAAGGACCATCGGTTATCCTGCCTTCGTATTACTTGCACTGCCCAAGACCATTTCTTCCTCTTGATTTCGACTAGGATGTCATTAACCCGCGTTAGTTCCCTCACCCATTCTGCCCCCTTCCGGTCTCTTAACGTTATACCAATCATTTTTCTTTCCATAGCTTGCTGCATTGTCCTTAACTTAAGCTGTGCCCTTTTCATTAGCCTCCACATTTCTGCTCCAAAGGTGAACCCTAGTAAGATACAGCGGTTGTACACTTTTCTCTTGATGGATATTGGTAAACTGCCATTCATGATCTGACAGAACCTGATATATGCGCTCCACCCCATTTTCATTCTTCTAGTTATTTCCCTCTCATGATCTGGATCAGCGATCACTACATGCCCTAAGTAGAGGCATTCCTTTACCACTTGCAGTACCTCGCTTCCAATTGTGAACTGCTGTTCCCTTGCAAGGCTTTTGAACACTACTTTGGTTTTCTGCATGTTAATTTTTAGACCCACCATTCTGCTTTGTCTGCCTAACTCATTGATCATGATTTGTGTGATATCGGTTATCAGTGCAAGCACATGCACATGACGTAGGCCGTCCTGATAAGTGCTATAAAAGCAGAGGCATCTTTGAATAAAGCCACCTTCGTTCCTTACCTGGCTTCGCTGCGTTCATGCCTTTGCTCGGCCACGACAGAACAACTGGCGATAAGGATGGGATGATGCTACGATTCTGAAGCAAGCACCGGCACGGCGGTTGCAACGGAACGGCCGACCGTGGCCACTATCAGAAGGCAAGCATTTCAATATGGCAATACCAGGAGTTTTGCAACGTTTCGGAAGTATGCCAGAGTTTAAACCAAGAAGTGACAACATCAAGTCGTATTTCGAGAGGTCTGAAAATTTTGTGGCCCTTAACGAAGTTCCGGAGGCGACGAAGTTGAGGTTGTTCTTGAACGTAGTGGCAGTACTGTGTATGAAGAGATGCAGAAAATTTTAGTTCTCGACAGTCCTACTGACAAGACTTTCGCAGAAATACAGAAAGCACTAGAACACCACTTCAGTCCCGAGTATTCCGTAATCGCCGAGCGTTGCAAATGCAACAAGAGCAAGCAGCAGGAAGGAGAATGCGTCAAGGACTTCATGACGGAACTTAAACATCTGGCGCGTAATTGCGAGTTCAAGGCGTTTCTGAACGATGCCTTGAGGGATCGGCTTGTAGCAGGATTGCGCGACCAGGAGACGCAAAGAATATTGTTCGCAACGGACGACTTAAACTTAGAAAAAGCGTGTAAAATTGCGCTCGAAAAAGAACTTGCTGTGAGGCAAACTAAGGACTTACATTCCCAAGCAGAACGCTTGACCGACGTGAATGTGGTCCAAGGAAAGGCGGAAACGAAAGCCAGACAGTCGGGAAGTAAAAGAGGAATGGCACAAAATAACACCGCCCGTTATCACTGCGGAAAAGGGCATGATTCAGACAAGTGCTGGTATCGAAACGCAAAGTGTCGCGCATGCACGAAGACGGGGCAGCTACAGTCGATGTGCCGAGAAAAGAAAACTCAAGTGAACTACGCGGAAGCGACAGACGAAGAATCAGATGATCCACAGACGCATTACGTCATGCTATCCGCAGGAGATGGAAAGCAAGGCTACAAAGTTTTGATGCAGATTGAAGGAAAGCCCATTTCTATGCTTTTGGATACGGGTGCAGCTATCACATTGATGCCTGAGAGCGTGTTTATACAGCGTTTTCGAAGACTAAATGCAAGCCAACAAATGCAGTTTTGAAAACATATAGAGGAGAGCCTGTAAAGCTGAAAGGAAAGGCAACCATAACCGTTGAGCATCACGGCTGCAAAACTGAGCGTCCACTGCGTGTAGTAGAGGACCAGGGCAAGGCTATGCCCGCACTTCTAGGCCGGGATTGGCTTAAAAAGTTGCAGCTTGACTGGAAAAGCGTCAGCGCAATCACAGAAAACACTGATGTGAATTCTCTGCGGGAAAAATTTCCTGAAGTCTTCCGTACAGCACCGGGAGTGGTTCGCAACTTCGAAGCCAAAATAGCCATAGACCGCAACTGTACGCCTGTGTTCTGCAAAGCCAGGTCTATGCCTAGTCTAGTCAGCGAAGTCTGCCAGTCTAGTCAGCGAAGAACTTCAAAAGCTGGAAACCCATGGCATTATAAGAAGAGTAGCTACGAGCAAGTGGGCTACTCCCATTGTACCGGTTCCGAAGCGTGGTGGCGGAATCAGAATTTGTGGAGACTATAAGGTAACAATTAATCAAATACTCAAGACTGATTGCTACCCACTGCCGCTTCCTGAGGATCTATACTCAATGCTAGCCTGTGGTAAGGTATGTTGTGCTCTGGACTTATCCTCGGAGTACCAGCAAGTGCCTTTCAGTGAAAAATCCAAGCCTCTGCTCACGATAAATACATATCAGGGATTGTACGAATTCAAAAGGCTTCCGTTAGAATTGCAAGCGCACCGGCCTTATTTCAGGCCATGAAGGACCAAGTACTGGAAGGAATTCCTAACGTCGGATGCTATATAGACGACGTCATCATCGCAGGCAGCAGTACACAAGATTGCTACAGAACTGCCACAAAAGTTCTCAAAAGACTCAGCGATCACAACATAACGCTGAAAGAGGAAAAATGGAAGTTTTTTCGTGATTCAGTTGTCTACCTAGGGCACAAGGTTTCGGCTGAAGGGATCTATCCCACCGCTGAAAAGATCAAAGCGGTACGAGACGCACCAGAGCCCAGCAACATGACAGAACTGAAGGCCTAGTTGGGTCTTCTAAACTACTATGGCCAATTCTTGTGGAATTTGGCAACTGTGGCAGCACCTCTCTATCAGCTTCTTCAAAAAGACCACAAGTGGAAATGGACGCAACAATGCAAGAAGGCATTTGAAGAAACTAAAGAAATGATTTTGAACAGTGAAGTACTAGTGTTCTATGACGTCACAAAACCAATCGGACTGAGTTGCAATTCTTTCGCTTACGGCTTGGGAGCTGTGATTTTCCATGAAATGCCGGACGGAACTGAATGACCCATCGCATTCGCTTCACGTACTTTAACAAGCAGCGAGCGGAATTATGCTCAAGGAGAAAAAGAAGCACTCGCGCTGATATTCGGATTGCGGCGGTTCCATCGCTACCTGTATGGACACAAGTTCAGCCTATACACCGACCACCAGCCACTTATCGGACTTCTCGGCCGTGATAAGCCGTTGCCAACTTTGGAAGCTGCACGGATGCAGAGATGGGCACTAACATTAACAGCCTATCACTACGATCTCAAGTTTCGGAACGGGAAGAAAGTGGAAGTCGCTGACGCACTGTCACGGCTGCCGCTGGAGACAGCTTTGGACAACGACGAGCCGGAGTGCTTGGCTGTTTTCGACGCAACTCCGCTAACAGCTAAAGAAGTCGCTTGGGAAACAAAACGAGACTCACTTCTAATGCACATTTTAAACTACGTTCTGTTGGGATGGCTAGAGCATTACCCTGAAGAACTGCGACCGTTTTTCGTATGCAAAGGTGAACTGTCTGCAGAACAAGGATGCTTGACTTGGGGCAACAGGATAATCGTGCCGCAAACCTTGCAGGCACATGTACCCTCGTTGCTACACAAAGCACACCCAGGAATGACTCGTATGAGGATGCTTGCATGGGCCTACGTCTGGTGGCCTTCCCTCGACAAAAACGTGGAAGAAACTGTTTGAAATTGCCAAATTTGTCAAAGCACTTGTCCAGCAAAGCCGTCAGGGCCTCTGCAACCCTGGAGGTATCCCACAAAGGTTTGAGAAAGGGTTCACGCAGACTACGCTGTAAAGGACGGTGTGAATCTACAAGTTCTGGCCGACACGCACTCTAAGTGGATTGAAGTGTTCATCATGACATCTACGACAAGCGCTAAAACCCTGGGAAAACTGGACACACTGTTCGCAGCCTACGGCTACCCCGAAGGAATTGTTACCGACAATGGCCCACAATTCACTTCGGATGAATTTGGAGAGCTCATGAGGCACAGAGGTATCAAACACACAAGGACACCTCCGTATCATGCCGCTTCGAATGGAGCCGCAGAGAGACTGGTGAGAACGACAAAGGAAGCTCTCCTAAAACAGGTTCTGAGCGATGAAAATGCTGGAGTAAAGAGTACAATACAAGAACGCCTGAACAAATTTATTTTTTTCTACAGAAACACCCCGCACTCGATGACTTCACAGACACCTGCTGAAGTTTTTCTCAAGAGTCTGCCCCGAATTACATTGTCTCCTCTGAAACCAAGTTTTGCAGGGGACATGACGGAGCGTCTGAGACGAGACACGGAACAACGTAACGAACAAAAGAGGATCAGCAGAATCCTTTTCCGTGGGGGATGGAGTCTACGTGAAGACCACACGTGGTGAGCGTGTACCATGGCAGGAAGCTACTGTTGAACAAGTAGTCAGCCCAGTCACATATATGATTAGGGTGGAAGGTCCGAGGACGAGCAGACCCCTCAGGCCCTGCCACCAAGACCACCACAAGACCCATTAAGTGTTGCAGGAGGAGGGAATCCAGAGCTTAACAAGACCGGGTCCAACTCCATAGCAGAAGTGGAACCTACAGGCAACCAGTCAGCAGCATTACTGCGACGAAGCACCCGTGTTCGAAACCCTCCCGAGAAATACACGACAGATGACTTCTGAAGAGCAGCAAAGAGAAAATGACTTTGGTTTAACTAAGAAGGGAAGAATGTGATATCGGTTATCAGTGCAAGCACATGCTCATGACGTAGGCCGTCCTGATAAGTGCTATAAAAGCAGACATCTTTGAATAAAGCCACTTTCGTTCCTGCCCTGGCTTCGCTGCGTTCGTGTCTTTCCTCGGCCACGACAGAACAATTTGCAGTTCACCTCCTGAGTGACTCAGCAAGGCAATGTCATCTGCGAATCGCATATTATTTAGGTATTCTCCATTAACTCTTACGCCCAACTGTTCCCAAATCAGGCTTCGGCATACCTCCTGTAAACAGGCGATGAATAGCATTGGGGAGGTCGTGTCTCCCTGCCTGACATTTTCCTTATTCAAATTTTATTGCTGATTTTATGGAAGGCTATGGCAGCTGCGCAGTCGTTATTGATATCTTCCAGAATTCTTACACATGGCTCTTCTACACCCTGATTCCACAATGCCTGTATGACTGCTGAGGTTTCCACTGAGTCAAATGATTTTTCGTAATCTATGAAGGCTGTATACAGACGTTGGTTATATTCTGTGCATTTCTCTATTACCTGACTGATAGTGCGAATATGATTTATTGTCGAGTAGCCTTTACAAAAGCTTGCCTGATCATTTAGTTGATTCAACTCCAAGATTGTCTTGAATCTATTAGTGAATACCTTAATACAGGGGTTCTTTCTTGCTTGAAGGAACTTTAACGGTTATAAACATATGTACTACATTGGCCCACTGCCAAGTCTACCAAGCGACCCATCGCCGCCAGCGCTCCTGTCAAAACATAAACACATTGCGCTGCTGTTACTGGTGCGCAGCATCTTGTTGGTGTGCTGCCAAGGTCTGTGCTGAGGATGGTGCCGACACCGAAGGCGCGAAACTGAGGAATGAGCTAAGATGAGCCTGCGCTCTGAAATGAGTTTTAACAAACCAAGTACTGTGCCTGGCGTGCACGCACCTGCAAGAAGTGCACCAGAAAGGGTGGTTGGTGGTTGGTTCGTTGGTTTATGGTGTTTAATGTCCCAAAGCAACTCAGGCTATGAGGGACGCCGTAGTGAAGGGCTCCGGAAATTTCGACCACCTGGGGTTCTTTAACGTGCACTGACATTGCACAGTACATGAGCCTCTAGAATTCCGCCTCTATCGAAATTCGACCTCCGTGTCCGGGATCTAACTCACGTTGTTCCGGGTCAGCAGCCGAGCGCCATAACCACTGAGCCACCATGGCGGCCCCAGAAAGGGTGAAGAGGGCAGTGTGGGTGCTTGCAGAATCCACAAAAGTAGCCTGAGGAACCCCTGGGTTATGTGGAACCCAGTTTGAGAACCCCTGTCTTACTAAATACCTTGCGGGCAACGAAGATTAAGTTGATCGGTCTGTAATTTTTTTAATCATTGGCATCTCTGCTTATGGACTAAAATGATGTCGAAGCTTCAGGGGCAGAATCCACGAGACAATTCGCTTCCCCGCTGGCCACGCACGATTGGCCGTGTGTCGTCACCGCTGGCGTGACGACATCTTGCGGAGGCGGGACCGCGGATTTTGTACACATCACACAGGCTGTCAATGAAGTGAAAGCGAACCGGTGTGCAGGCTATCTGTAGAACTGAGACAATGGCATTCACTTCACTGTAGATGTGGTTCCTCCGTTTGCCTTCTTGATGTGCACGCTGTTATCAGCGACTGAACATACGTTAGGATCCCTTCGACAGCCTGATGTTGCTTTTAGGCGGCATTTCATGCTTTCGAACGAATTAGTACGCCGGCAGTCCGCCGAACTAAAAGACCAACTCAGGCCGCGATAACGAGAGAAATATCATCTGTGCGCTTCAGTTTTCTTGCGACCCCAGTCTTCTGAGTGGACGTTAACATGAGGACATTGGGCACAGCTCAGCATGAGCGCGCTGACGGCTGACTTATACCTGTGATCAGTGCAGAAAATAATGAAGAAGGTGCTGTTGATAATCTGCCTGCGCCTCTCCGAGTGGTACCACGCAAGCTTGCTGAGTGAAGAACAGATAAGAGAGCGCCGTCATTGCTTTGTCGTGGTGCACGTTAAAAGTTGCCTTCAAGAACTTTCGCTGTTTCACTACAGTGATAAAAGAGTCCACATCGTTTACTTATCGGTGGTCTCTTGCCAGAGCTGCGCCTTCTTGGTCAGCTGGTTGAGTCCAAATGAAGCCTTATCATGTAACGTTACTGCTTTTCTCTGCCTGAACCATACTCCCTTTCTTTGTAAAGTTATACATGAAACATGGTAGGTACCCTGCGTTTGTGTGGTTGTAAATGAGCTCCCGTTTTCTTGCAGTAAACTTTACCTGGACCAGTTACCATTCGTCTCAGGAGTGCATAAAAAAAGGAATGCCACATGCTTGTAGCTAAAACTAGCATTTTTTGTTACCATGAGCATAAGTTTCACTCACGATCTAGAGGTATACAGTCGAGCCCACATATAACAGCCCCCCTCAGGACGAACTTTCGCTTTTAATGAACGAGACCTGCGTGACCGTCAAAATATACATTGTTTCAATGGCACAAAATCACAAGTATAACGAACGTCATTAAGTCCTGCTGATCGGTTATAGCGAACGGACGGCGTAAACCCGGTGCCGCGATGAGAGATAACCTGCCTCCAACCTCCTTTGTGCGCCCAGCACGCGGTACGTCTTCCCGAGCCTTATCGCAAACGAACTGCCCGTCCCGTTTCATGCTCTTCTCAAGCGAGCTACCCTTTCCCCGCCGACGCGCCTTCCAAGATCGCCCTCCCGCCCCTCCTCGCAACTCTGCATCCCTCGCCTCACTCTCTTGCAAATCCGCGCTTGGCCTCTGCGAACAACCGCGCCACCACCGGTGCCGATCGCGAAGGCCACGCTCCGTGAAGCAGGCCTTCCGTGGTAGCCAAGAGGTAGCTACACTGACGCTCACGGATGCCCCTCATTGGTCTCTCCGCTGGTGCTTTGCGTCTGTATCTTTAGGTTGATTGGCTTGATTGCCGCCTGTCCACGTTGCGCGTCTACCCCATAGCGCGCTTTTATCACTGTTGTTGCGGTGCAGACGTTTCGTTGGCTTCATTCAAATCTCGGGCCCTGGTTGTAATTCGGGATGGCGGACAGGGACACCGTGCCCATTTCCATTGTATTCAGCGGTAATGATGATGAAAGCGGCCTGGGCGGAGGTGACGGCCACTTGCGTGGGGAACTGCTTCCGCAAGGCCAGCTTCATCGACACAGTGTCTGATGCTGAGCCTGATGCTTCGGAAGATGACCAGCCCGGCAGCGATTTGTGGCAGCGCGTCCTTGACTCCAACATGGGGGGTCATGACATTGGTTGGAATGATTTTATTTCTGCCGATGACGACGCCGACACCGCGGAACCGTGCACGGACGAGGGCATCGTTCCTGAAGTGCGCGACGAGAGTGACGCGGAGGAATTGGATGAGGATGAAACTTTGGAGCCAGCACCCATAAGCGCGCCTGTAGCAACGGGCTACATAAAGAGCCTCAGACAACTTGTCTATGCCAAGGGACTCGGCGAAAAGCATGCTTCAGCATCTTCAGTATCTTTCGTGCTATAACACAGCTTTTCCTCAGCGAGAAAGTAAGACAATAAACAGAAAAATAAGAAAACCTTGGGTAACAAAACATCTATATAAAAGAATAAAAGAAAGGGATAAAATGTACCATGCTTTCATAAAGAATCATGATCCTACTCTGCTTGCTGATTATAAAAAGTTCAGGAATAGACTGAATTCGGATTCGGACTTGAACAAAGCAAAATCCAGTTTCTATCAGCAAAAGTTTACTCAGATTAATGGAGACCAGAAAAAAATGTGGGACGTGGTTAACCACCTTATGAGCAGAAAGCAGACACGAGATGGTGTGCAAGAGATACTGAGCGGCAACGAGCACGTCGATGGACAGGAACTGGCAGATAAAATGAATCGTCACTTTGTTAATATTGGCCACTATGATAGGCAAAATACGTGCACAGATAACAACCCACAAGGACATGGCCTGCCAGAATCGACCATGCTTTTGCCATCTACTCCTGCTGAAATTGAGAGAAAAATTACGCAACTAAGGAATGGTGCCGCAGCTGGTGACGACGAAATAAAAGCCCTGTAGCTGAAATACACCGCATCTATTATTAGTCCAATACTGGCACATATTATTAATACAATGCTTGAGTCTGGAGAGTATCCTGAGAACTAAAAATTGCCAAAGTCACACCCGTATATAAAGGTGGTGGAGTACAAGACATTAATAACTATCGCCCGATTTCAGTCCTGCCGGTTTTTTCAAAAATATTTGAAGGTGTTATAAGTGACCGACTCGTGTCTTTTTTTGAAAAGCATCAGATTATAACCTCTGCTCAGTATGGGTTTTAAAGGAAAAAATCAACGGAAATGGCCCTGATTCATATTAAAGAAAAGATTGTGGAAAATATTGAAAACAAATTTTTGACCCTAGGATTATTTTTAGACTTAAGAAAAGCCTTTGATACTGTACAGCATGAAATTTTGTTTAAAACCTTCATATGTACGGCATATGAGGCGTAGCATTGAATTAATTAAAAAATTATCTAAGTGAACGCTGCCAGTATGTTGACAAGAATGGCGTATCATCCAGTAAAATGCGAATTCTATACGGTGCGCCCCAGGGATCCATCTTAGGTCCGCTTTTATTCTTAGTATACATAAATGATATTACTTCAATAAATGGCTTTTCTGATATAGTTTTATATGCAGATGATACGAATGTCTTTTTCACAGGAGCAAGCAAAGAAAGCTTGGAAAAGGCTGCTAATGAATACCTAGGTAAATTATCACGGTGGTTTTCAAACCACAAATTGAGGTTAAACACAAGCAAAACAAAGTACATAGTTTTCAAGCCCATAAATAGGCGAGACTACACAATAAATATAACCTACGACGGAAATTTGATAGAGCAGGTAAAAGAACAAAAATTTTTGGGCATGTGGTTCAGTGAAGAGTTTTCATGGAGCACGCACGTTAATAAATTAACAGCTGAACTGGCGCAAATAACTGGCAGCATGTACAAAATCCGGAACCTTATACCTACACCCTTAAAACAGATCCTATATTATTCCCTTCTTTACTCCAGATTGAGTTATGGAATATAAGTTTGGGGCACCACCACTATCTATAACTATAATAAGTTAATTGTTGCTCAAAAAAAGATATTATGCTTGTGTGAGAATTACAAAGGTGATAGACGTAACCTGCGAACCAGGCCTCTTTTCATTAAATACAGTATGCTAAAAGCAAACCAGATTACTTCAAACTACTGCAATGGATCTACCGAAATAAACTGCATGTCCCTCCGATAGAACATATGAGCACATACCCGATCCGCGATCTTAAAAGGCGAGCGCCAAAGATAAGAACCAATTACCGTAGGCAAACGATAACTTTTCAGTCCACTAAACTGTTGAACCGCTCTGAAATAGACGCCAACTTCGACAAATCCGTCGCTATTTTTAAAAGTGAACGTAGAAGCTTCTTAGTTAACTCCGGAATTTCATACACGGCTCAATGACTTGATTTAACGATTGAATAACCATATTCTAGATTTTTTCGGGATGTGTACATGAAATGCATTGCCACTATACATGTATTGCATTTTACATTGTTCCAAAACCACATTATTTTGATATTCTGTTTTCTTTTTTCCCCTTTCGTGGTGTATATGGTTCTGACATTTTATTGCGGGTTTCGCATTTGATGCATAATGTTGCCTTTGCTTTTTGTGCAGACTTGCGAGCGCAACCAGAAATCTTGTTTTGTACTGCATGATTGAATTGTTTTGGACTGATGTAGAGGGTGGTACATTATTTTTTTTTCTGCCTTTTGAAAACCTAAATTTTTTTTATCGCAATCGTTGTATTGACCCAAGTGTATCTGCGAGATTTGTTCATCGATGCAATCGCATGTACAAGGGGCCAAGGCCTCGTCAGGCTCTTAGCCTTTAGCCTTGGCCTCCTCTTAGGCACTGTCTGAGAAAAAATAAAGGAAAAAAAAACTGGAAACCTCCCTCATCATATCTGCGCTGCAAAAACAGTCGTCTATCACAGACTTTCTTGCAACGAAAAAAAGTTTGTGTTTTGACAAACAACTGTCTTTAAAGCTGCAGTCCACTTACTTCGAACTTTGGGATATAACGAACGGATGCCGCGTGACGCTCATGTTCGTTATAATCGGGCTCGACTGTACATCATCAGAAAAAGTAGTAGTGAATGCTTGATTTGTTTTATATAGTTTAACGTCGCAAAGCTACTCAGGCTATGAGGGACATTGCTGTGGAGGGCTCCGGATAATTTTGACCCCCTGGGGTTCTTTAATGTGCACTGAAATTTGCAAAGTACACGGGTTTCCATCATTTCGCCTCCATCGAAACGCGACCGCCGTGGTCAGGATCAAACCCACGTATTTCGGGTCAGCAGCCGAGCAAAACAACCAGTTTGCCACCGCGGCGGCTGAGTAGCGAAGGTGGCAGCCAGTCAGCTGTAGTGGACAGCAAGGTGCAATTCGTGGATGCTACATGAATTGTAACGGCGTGTTACTTTGGGTGCTGTCTCCTGCTCGTCTGTTTTCTTTTATCATCAGGTGCAGTGTAAATATTCTGTGATATTCAGTCCACGCGTGTCTTTGTCCCGCTTCTGTTTACAAGCAGTTCTGTCTGCACTGCATGTTTGCTAACTAGTCCAACTTCAACTATACTGCATAATGAGCTCAAGTGGCAGCTATCGCTGGTGCATCTGGTTGTGCTGACCCAGACGGCAGCCTCTGCATGCTGGCACTGCCACCAGATCACACGGAAATGACAGCGCAAGTCAAAAAGAGTGGCACCCTCTCACGAATGCAGAAAAGCTGCGTGATCGCTACTTGGCTGCCATTTCCCCCTGGTCCTCTCACAAGAGTCGCCCTACCCATGTCTACGTCAAAATGGCGTAGCAGCAAAACGAACAGTTTCATGGATTCAGCCCCTGGTATGCTAAAGGTTATAAGGTATTGGGTATGCAGGCTGGAGGCAGCAGAAAAGAGCCAGGTGGTAGTAAGAGCGGAGAAGACCAGAAGAAGATGCTAGTGGACTCCCGTCAGCCGCCCTAAAAACTTGACAGCAGCAGGAAAAGCATAGCCAGGACCCGTCGACGGCGTCCCGAAACGGCGTATGCTTAATGCAGGCTATCCAAAGGAGCCCCTGGGCAGCACGGACCCGCTGCCCATCGGCTACCACCTCCACGCTTGCAAGGAATGCAGGGTCTTGCCTCTGTGATCAAAGGCAGGTCCCCGGCAGCACGGACCCAACATCTAACGGCTGCCACCTCTACGCATGAATCACACGACCTCCGCTGCGCTGTCTCCCTTCACACCTCGATTTTCTGACATGTCAGCTCTCCGCTTTTCGTGCTAGCCACGCTCTTCGTCGTCGTTGCCTCGCACACAACCTTCGCACGTGCACACGCGCAACGCTGGGCTGGCAAGCGCAGCGCTCCGTTGTCGACACACACTGTCAGCGCACTGCACTGAAAAATCCCCCAACGATTTGCTGTGCACCTCACAGGCCTCCTCACACATGGTGGTGCTCATGTAAGGATCCTCCACTACAAAGCGAGCAGCTCGTAATGAGCACGCATTACTGACGCACTAAACTACGTTGACGGACATGAGGAACGCACATTTGCACTGAATAGGCGAGACACCTTCTCAAAAGAAAAAAAGAACAGACCAGCGACGCAATGATTAGCGTCGGAACCGGTGTGCAGCTGGGCTTACGTCTCAGACGTGGGCTGGTAAGGGAGCTCAGAAAGTAAAACTATGCCGTGACAGAGCAACTCCAATCGACACAGCCCGCCTTTGGGCAGCATCGAAGCTAATCGGTTGGAGGGGCCGGAATTTGCAGTTCACGCAGTAACGCAAACCTGACTCATCCGACCTCAATGGCCGCTCTTTCGCGCACCGGGAGCATCGGAGTAAGACAAAAAAGTTTGCATTACCTGAATCTGAAATTGCAGCACGAATTAAGCGGCTTTAAAATGCGTCAAAAATTTAGCCAGCAAACCAAAATTTTGAAATTTGTTTGAAATAACTGAAAGTATGAATTATCCAAGTTTGAATTATTGTGAGTGTACTGTAGTTCATACTGCGCATGTCTTGTTGTTTCTGCATATTTTGCTGGCCTGGACAGCAAATCATCATCACCATCATCATCATCCTGACTACACCCACTGCAGGGCAAAGGCCTCTCCCATGTCTCCCCAACTAACCCTCTCCTTTGCCAGCTGCACCCACCCTATGCCCGTGAACTTCTTAATCTCATCCGCACGCTTAACTTTCTGCTCCCCCTGCTACGCTTGCCTTCTCTTGGAATCTACTCCATTATCCTTAAGGACCGGTGGTTACCTTGCCTTCGCATCACATGCCCTGCCCAAGCCCATTTCTTCCTCTTTATTTCTACTAGGATGCCATTAACACGCGTTTGTTCCCTCACCCACTCTGCCCGCTTCCGGTCTCTTAATGCTACACCTACCATTTTTCTTTCCATGGCTCGCTGCAATGTCCTTAACTTAAGCTGAACCCTTTTCGTTAGCCTGCACATTTCTGCCCTGTATGTAAGTACTGGTAAGATACAGCTGTTGTACACTTTTTCTTGAGGGATATTGGTAAACTGCTATTCATGATCTGAGAGAACCTGCCATGTGCGCTCCACCAAATCTTATCCTTCTAGTTATTTCTCTCTCATGATCCTGATCAGCTGTCACTGCCTGCCGTAAGGAATACGTATTCCTTTACCACTTCCAGCACCTTGCTTCCAATCGCAAAACTGCTGTTCCCTTGCTAGACTGTTGAACATTACTTTGGTTTTCTGCATGTTAATTTTTAGAACCACTGTTCTACTCTACCTGTCTAAATCATTGATTATGGTTTGCAATTCATCTCCTGGGTCACTCATCAAGGCAATGTCATCAGAAAATCGCATATTATTTAGGCATTCTCCATTAACTGTTATCCATAACTCTTCCCAATTCAGGCATCAGAATACCTCCTCTAAACAAGGGGTGAATAGCATAGGCGAGATCGTTTCTGCTTGCCTGACGCCCTCCCTTGTTGGAATTTTATTGCTGCCTTTATGGAAGACTATATAGTAGCTGTGCAGTTGCTATATATATCTTCCAGTATTCTGACATAAGGCTCTTCTATACCCTGATTACGCAATGCCTGTATGACTGCTGAGGTTTCCACTGAGTCGAATGCTTTGTCGTAATCAATGAAGGCTATATATAGAGGTTGGTTATATTCTGCGCATTTCTCTATCACCTGTTTGATAGTGTAAATATGGTGTTATTGTGGAATATCCTTTATGAAAGTCTCCCTGATCACTTGGTTGATTAAACTCTAAGGTTGCCCTGACTCTATTAGCTACTACCTTTGTAAATACCTTGTAGGCAACGGACAGTAAGCTGGTCGGTCAATAATTGTTCAAGTCCTTGGCAAATAAAGGAAATAAAGCCAGGTGAATATTAGCACCTGTCCCGTGTCCACCCTCTCTTCTGTGTTTGTTGTAAGTGCTACAATGCTACCTGAAAATTTGGAAACAGTTTACTGAAACACCCAACACCATAAGCAATGCATGAGCTAAGTGGAAGTTTAGGGTATCTGTAAGTCACGATTTGGAGGGGGGCTTCATGATCATCATCATCAGCCTTACTACGCCCACTCCAGGGCAAAGGCCTCTCCCATGCCTCTGCAATTAAACCTGTCCTGCAAGCCGCATCCACATTAAGCCTGCAAACTTCTTAATCTCATCCGCCCACCTAACTTTCTGCCACCCCCTGCCAGACTTACTTTCTCTGGGAATCCGCTCCGTAACCCTTAGGGGCAGGTAGTGACAGCTGATCCGGATCATGAGAGGGAAATAACTAGAAGGATAAGAATGGGGTGGAGCGCATATGACAGGTTGTCTCATTAAGGCGGACACTTGGGCTAGTTGGAAAGCGTTTGAAATCATTTTGCTAGCGCTTAGTGAACACGAGACAAAGAACACAAATACACAGAACAGACGCTAGTCTTCAACTGCCGTTTATTTGAAAAAACATTTGATATAAGACATCTCAAAATACTGATACATACGCGCAGTAGCAATGCCACGCTTCAGGAACAACATTTCTTTTTTTGAGAGATTGACAGACGAGGTGCTGATGCATTTCAAACCTCCTTTATCAATGCACATAGCTTCGAAAATTTCACGTTCCAATTGCGTTTTTATTGTACCTAGAATGCTTGTTTCTTGAAAGATTGGTGCGCAAGGTAAAGGGTCAGGGTCGCCAGGGTACCGTTCGATAAGACAGTGTTTGCAGTGCGCAGCGAGATTCCCCCCGCCGATATGTACTCATCAACCACATCACAGTAGCAATGTGCCGCGCAATCATGTGTTCTTTTGTGTTCAAGAATCGGCTTATTCTTCCAGAGATTTGTTCCTTCTACCTGGCAACACCATATAAACGACATGCAGTTAGGATTATCAGGATCATGCGAGGGGAATTGTGGAGGCAAGTACGTCACCTACAAGGTATACTACAATTGCATGCGACAACAAAGGATCTATATCCAGGAGCAAGAGAAGATATATTCAAATTGTGGAACCGTGAAGCATCTACTAAGACAGAGTACCTTTGGGGAAATGTAAAAGTAACTCAGAAAAGTGTGAGTGAACGCGTAAAAGATGCTATTCAGTATTTGAGAACAAACAATCTGAAGCTACTAGTAGCGGATAAGGAGGGAGGATTTGTGGTCATGTCAAACAGTGTGTACAAAGGAAAGGTAAAACTGGCATTAACTAAGAACTTTGTAGCTTCGATGATGGCCAGCCAGAAAGCGAAAAAACAGGCCTTAAGGTTATGTAAAGAGAAGGGACCGGATAGTTTGGGCAAAAAGATAGGTGCCAGTAAGGAAGTGGGACTAAGTGTCGTCTTCTCCGCGAAAACACATAAGGAGGATGTGCCACTGAGGACAATTCTAACAGAGAAAGGGTCACGGCAAGGCGTTCTTTCTTGATTCTTGCAAGAAAAACTAAGTCTCTTGAAAATTGAGGACCTGTTTCTGGTTAGTAATTATAATGAGGTAGTGGACTATCTTAAGAACCACGAAGATTCTCAGCACGTTAATTTTGCCTTTTCAGTAGATGTAAAAGAGCTTTTTTACTCGATGCTGCAGGAGGAAATCATGATTGCGCTGAGCGACTGTATTGAAAGCGGAACCCCATTGTCATTTCAGAATTCTATTGGCATGTCAATTGAAAGCTTTTTAAACCTTGTTTGTAATCCCTCGTTATAACGAAATCACTTTACTCGAAATATTGTTTTATTCGAAATTTCTTCCGGTCCTGACCCAAACGCATGCATTTTAGGTCGCATTACTCGAAGCGCACGAAGAGCTTGACCTGCTTAGAGTGAAGTGGCGAGCGGAGGCATCACCGCCACGCCGGCGACCCTTTTGCGCATGCAATGTCAAATTAATACAGCCGACGAATTAGTCTCAGGCAGGCATAGAACAGGCCACAAAAGTACAAAATCTACAACCAATGACCTGCCTAGTAACGAGTAAGCGAGTGCCAAGTGCCCCCAGCTGTTTACAGCGGATGCGAACGGAAGCGCGCCTGAATCGGTCACAGTCGCATCGCTGGTGTCCCTCGTGATAGAATTCAAACGGAAATAAAATTTTCGTGACGCTTTGCGATGCCAGAAAACAGCGATCTCTTGGATGCCGAAAAGTGGCCAAAAGACCGCAGGCAGACTTGCGACGTAGCATTCCATGGGGTGCGCTCGGTGAGTAAAATTTTACCGCTCTAAAGAACATTTCTGGCACAGAAACGATCCAAAAAGCACAAAAGAAGTGTCCCTCCGATTATGAGCCCATTCACGCTTGCAAGTAGCAAGCGAGGTGAGCTTTCGGCAACGAACTTAGCTGCTCCTTGGCTGTCATAGTCGTCGCTAAGCCTAACCGTTTCACATCGGCCAAAGCAGGCGAAACTCTCGAAAGCGTGGGAAAACATCATTCCCGAGAGTTTTCACTTCAAACGAGAAGGCAACCCACAGGTCGCGCTTGCAAGTGTGAACAACGGTGCTGTCGAGCTGCTGCCTTGAAGCAAGCGACTGCTGGTCGCATGCCCTTTGCCATGTTCGAAGCTATGTTAACAAATCGAGAAGACTTTGGGGAAGCCGGTCTAGAAATCTGCTTGCCGCTCGTCATAATCGGCCTGCATCGCAACAAAACACTGCCCCTAGCTTAGTTGCACTTTTGACGGTGAAAATAGATCGATAACTTGCCGAAAACACGAAAAAGCCGAGCGTCGCCAGCGGTGAGTCAGGCTGTCAACATGGTGGGCCAACGCAACCACGGCGTTTCCCCAGCGATTTTCTCGAGCCAGTCATGCTTGATTCGCGCCATCCGACTAGACAAACGATCTAAATGCGTAGCAGGGTCATTTAATTTTGTTCCTAGACATTTGTCAACGCACTGGCGCACTCCAAACTTGTGAAAAGGGGTACGTATCGCCATGAATGCCTTCCTGCGCTGCTCTCCATAAGTCGTGCGAGCATTGCATCACTGAAGTGTGACACTGCAAAAGCTTCGCTTAGAGAATGCCAGGTTTCCAGAGGAAACTCTGACATCTGTTGCGGAAAAGCTGCTGAAAGTGAGAACTGGGAGGCAACAAAACCATGAAGATCCCCAACGACAGACTCAACTTGTGGCTATGCCGTATGTGCACAACATATTGCACCGTCTAAAAAAGGTGGCGAAAAAGTGTGGCGTCGATCTTGTATTGACTGCAACGAAGGAACTTGTGCGCTTGTGCCCGCTCGTGAACGGCGAGGCAAGGAAGCCAATGTGCACTACGAACCACCAAAAGAAGTTCGTGCCATGCAAATTGGGTATTGTCTATGAAATCCCGCTCACTTGTGGCAAGGCTTATATTGGGCAATCTGGACGATGCATAAATGAACGGCTGAGAGAGCACCGCTTGGCAACGGAATCCATATCGGCGGGGGGAATCTCGCTGCGCACTGCAAACGCTGTCTTATCATACGGTACCCTGGCGACCCTGACCCTGTACCTTGCACACCAATCTTTCAAGGAACAAGCATTCTAGGTACAATAAAAACGCAATCGGAACGTGAAATTTTCGAAGCTATGGGCATTGATAAAGAAGGTTCGAAATGCGTCAGTAACCAGTCTTTCAATCTATCAAAAAAAAAATGTTGTTCCTGAAGCGTGGCGTTGCTACTGCACGTGTGAGAGTATCAGCATTTTTTGATGTCTTGTATTAAATGTTTTTTCGAATAAACGGCAGTTGAAGACTAGCGTCTGTCCTGTGTAGTTGTGTTCTTTGTCCCGTGTGTTCACTAAGCGCTAACAAAAATGATTTCAAAGGTTCTCTTAGATCATGAATGGCAGTTTACCAATATCCCTCAAGAGAAAAATATACAACAGGTGCATCTTATCAGTACTATTACACCCACTGCAGGGCAAAGGCCTCTCCCATGTCTCTCCAATTAACCCTGTCCTGTGCCAGCTGCTCCCACCCTATGCCTGCAAACTTCTTAATCATATAGGCCCAGCTAACCTTCTGCCGCCCCCTGCTACAGTTGCCTTCTCTTGGAATCTATTCAGTTACCCTTAAGGACCAGCGGTATCTTGCCTTCGCATTACATGCCCTGTCCCAGACCATTTCTTCCTCCTGATTTTCATTAGGATATCATTAACCCGCATTTTATCCCTGATCCGCTTTGCTCACCTCCGGTCTCTTAATGTTACACCTATCATTTTTCTTCCCATAGCTCACTGCACCATCCTCAAGTTGAACCATGTTTCTGCCCGATAGGCGAGTACTGGTATGATGCAGCTGGTGTGTACTTTTCTCTTGGAGCGCGAGCAAAACAGGGACATAATCGGGACACAGGACGAGCGCTCGCCATCTCATGGCCTTGTTTCACTCGCACTAAGCCCCCTTCCAAAAGCATTTCTTCATGCCAGAGCAGCTGCATGAGCCTTCTGGCACGTAGTAGTGAAGGGCTACAGAACTACATGGAATGAGTATCAGCAGCCCTACGGTAAACACTGCCGGTAACACCATGAACCCGACCTTCTATCAGTCAAGAGCACCGGATGGGCGGGCACAGTGGTCAGTTCCGCCAATGGAGGGCATGCAGTCACAGTTTCCATGATGTCACTGTGACTTCTAATATGAAACTTACAGCACAACGTGACATCGGTTCAGCTCGGCCAGTGGCAGGAAGGCCCGGATGCTCTCTCCACGCCGCGTGGCGTGCTTCACCAGCGCACTCTCCTTGAGCACGGCCACACGGTAGCGGTAGCTGCGCCACTGCGCCAGGTGCCGGGCGTGGAACCACTCGGGCACCTGTAACACGTCCCGGACGCTGCCGCAGCCCCATTGCCATTGTTTACTTTCATCCTGAACCAACTTTGGTTATATCACATGTTTTCCAGCATCCTTTTGCTGTGAATATCAAAAGTAAGGTTTGCCCTTGCCAGTACCAACTCCATCAAGAGATGAGTCAAAAGCAGACCCCTGCTAAACTCTTGACAAGATACGTCCATTAGCTAATTTATTTACTCTGCAGCACAGTATGTGTTGTTGTTTTACAAGGGTTAAAAACCTTCAAGCTGCTTGCCTCAATTTCCACCATATTTTGTAAATGGAAATAAAATAGCGTTACGTGACCCAAGACCAGTACTGTTATGGGTAACGATGCTTTTCCAACACTGTGCTAAGACACGTCTCGGAGGTACATGTACAAGGAGTGCGTAAGTGGTACTAGTTGGCACGAGGAGACTTATAGGATGCATAAAACAGGAGCTTGCCCTAATAAACGTAAGCCGCAAAACTGCACGCGCACTGGTTTAGTTTTCATACAGCCCTTTTGTTACGTAAATCGTCAACCTACTACAGTAGAACCCCTCTATAGTACAGTGACTAGGACCAGCAAAAATCTTTAATATACCAGGGTCTTTACTACCCATATCAGTTGATGGTAATGGCATAACTCTGAGGATGCTCTCTGGTAATTAGTTGGCTATTTACTAAACACAGTGTAGATTTATAAAAAAAATGCTCACAAATACCTTTCATCCTGCTCTTATTGTGCCTTTATGTGATAATTATTTATTTTCAATTATCACACTGTCAATTTTGTTTATCTTGAAGAAGTACCGCATTTGCACAAATACAATGCGGCTATGAAGTTTGATTTTAAGTGAAAACAAAAGTATTGTGAAAACATGGTGTCACTGTCTGCAGCCTCAGTGTCGTTTAAGAGGCGACAGTCAGAGGACATAGCCAAGGTGCGGCGGTACCGCTCACGCAGTGCCGCCGCGGCTTCCCTGTGCTTCGCGCTGCCATGCTGCGAATGTTTCCTCTTTTCACTTCCTTATTCTTCACAGCATTTTTACTGTCTTTTCTTTTGCAGCGACCCATACCTCCCTTTCTGCATTCATAGCCAGCTTTACTTTTTTTTTCCGCTGCGCACTTTGCTTCATGACCCAAAGGAATTTTGAAGTTCGCTTCTCCTCACACCTTCCTGGCTTGGTGGTGAAGCTATCTCAAATAGCATGATTTTATCGTCTTTGATAAGCATTTACCTCCAAATGGCGGCCTTACGTGTGCCGCATTGTCACCATTCCGCGGGAGGTACTGAGGTACGTCGCCATGGCCAGATGCTCGGTACTATAGCCATTTTTTTTAAGAACCTTTACTATAACCACAAAAAAATACGTACAGTCGTTTATGAAAGGTGAAATGGGACCACAGTTTAACCTTACTATACCAAGTTTACTATAGCGGGGTTCTACTGTATGTTAAATGTTTTTCAAAGGATAAGTGGGTCCTGATAAATAAAGTTGCCCTGCCTGCACCGCCTATCGCACAGCAGGCTTAGTCCTGATACATGAATTGTAACTATTTTCATTTTAGCGACACAGGTGACGAAAGGCAGAACACACCATTATCAACCCACGCCACTTATTCAACTTCTTTTTTCTGGTGCTGTTTGCATCCTATTGTTGTTGCATCCTGACAATGCTACACTGGCCCCTCACACAGCACACACAAAATAAAATTCAAATCTATTCAGAGTAGTATGAAGCACTTCAGAATACAAGACTGTGTTTCAAAATTTAAAACACAACCTCCTAAAAAGGTAACTTTTGTAACATTTCTTTTGTCATCCTGCACGTTTACAGGCGCTGGCATGCTGACTTATGATTTTGAATGTCATGCGAGGGAGACCAGATTTGTCTGGAATGATATAAGCTTCACACAAATGTTTTTAAACCAAGACTTTGCTTTGCGCTAGTTGGTTGTGGCATAACATGGTTTATGCAAAAAGCGTACCAGCGCTAAAAGACGGAGACAACACAGACAAGACAGGACTGGTGCCAACTTCCAACTAAGTTTATTCATGGAAAAACCACTTAATAAGCACACGAGCAGGCAAAAAGATAAAAGCAAAACTGACACAAGGGGTGACTTAACAAAGGCACATGTGCCAAAAGGACCTAATGCTGACAATGACCCACTAAGAAAACTAATCTCTTCATCTGACAGCAACACAGATGGCTTGCTTATGCAGACATGGCCTCTCTGCTTGATGTAATATGCTTATATTATTTCACACTAAGGATTTGAAAACACTAAATTCATTGCAAGGTCTAAAGACAGATTAGAGCGTGATTGGAGCTTAAGGGCCCTTGGTGAAAGCTGTAAACAGGGTCTGGTAACCTCAGCCACCATCCCTACCTGGGCAAGGATCTCGAGGCTCCCAACCCAACAAATGAAAAAGCCTCAGTCTTCTTCTCAGGGACGAGACGGTGGCTGAGGTGTATCACCATATGTAGCAAGGCGCAGGGTCGAAATTCAGAGCTTTTTGAGGAGACCTGCTTCCCTTAAAGAGCTAAAAACACTTGGAGAGAGAGAGAGGGTTTATTGACTTGAAAGGCAGAGAGGTTGGCCTGAAAGATATCTGGCCTGCTACTGTGCACTGGGGAATGGGAAGAGGAGAAAAAAGAGGGTCACGATGGGGGATGATGATAATGGGAGGAGGCAGATGAAGAAATACATTAAAAATGCACACTTTCTGGCATCACAAACGTGAGGCAAGGTCCGTGTCGCTTAAAAAGCGATAGAGCGCTCGCGTTGCCTGTACAGTTTTCGAACTATCTGGCCAAGCGCTGAGGATCAAATCCTCCAAGAGGGGCCTTGTGTCCACAGACCTCAAAACAGATGCAAGCATAAGTCTTTCACGTGTATATGCTGTACACACCACCAAAACGTGTTCTATAGTCTCTTGCATGCCACATGTGGTACAGTCCGGGGAGTCCACTTGTCCTACTCAGTGCAAGCATTTGCGCGTGAAGGCGACGTTTAAACGTAATCTATGGATTACACATACAATAGGGCGTGGTATTCCGCGAGGAACAGAAAAGGTCATCGCCGGATCTAGCCGTTTAAGGCGTATGTGTCGAGTGTCTGGCAGGGCCCAGTACCTAGCCGTCGCACTCCTCATTGATTCCAAAAGGAGACAAGTGGTGTCCGGTCTAGAGAACAGCACAGCTGTACGCAAGCCATTGCCGAATGCGTTCCTTGCTTCAGCGTCGGCGGTCTCATTTCCATCGAGTCCGCAGTGTCCAGGGATCCACTGAAACACTATACGGTGGCCTTTTTCCTGAGCAAATGACAGGAGACTAATGATATCAAGAGCCAGAGCTTGGTAGGCGGTGTGGCGTAGGAAGCATCCCAAAATTTGTAGCGCAGGTTTACAGTCAGTGAAAATGCACCACTCCTGAGGCAGTTCTCCGCAGATGTGGCAGATCACTTCCCAAAGGCCCGCAAGCTCTGCAGCTGTTGAAGTAGACTTGTGTCCTAAAATGAATCTGCGGGTCGTCTGCTGAGCGGGGATTGCGAAAGCTGCTGTTGATGCCTTTGGTGACGCAAATCCATCTGTGTATACGTGCACACAGTTTTGGTACTCTGACCAGATGTAAGCAAGAGCAAGTTGCTTCAGTCCGGTAACCAGCATCAGATTTCTGGATTATGCCAGACACACAGGCATACTGAAGGCTGGGCTATCACACCCATGGTGGCTGCAAGGGATGATGCGGCAGGGCATAGTCTGATGGCAATTCGGATCGATGGAAGCGCAGTGCACGTGCAAAACTGCTGCCCGGTCGCTCATTAAAAAACTCCGTCAGCGGGCGACAGCGGTGCCGTGTAAACGCGCGTAAATATACACGAAGTGGTTCATGTGACAAGTAGATCGATATTGGGCATGCACGAGATTCCTCAATCGTGCCTTTGTTCGAGGCACAACGTGGTAATCCGAGGCATATCTTGAGCGCCTGTGCTTGGACACTCTCTAATGTCCGCAAGCAGGAAATGCTCGTGGTAGAGAGTACAGGAAGGCTGTAACGAATGTAGCCTATAAAGAGAGTATTGTAAAGTCTTAGCAAGGAGCGCTCCGTTGGGTCCCATTTAATGCCTGCTACGAAGCGAAGGACATGGCAAAAACTTTTCCTTAGCATATTTATATGCCTCGACCATGACAGATTGCGGTCAATAATAATGCCCAAAAATCTGTGGTGGGAGACATATGGTATTGCAATCCCTTGAAGTGTTACCGAGTAGCAGCAGACAGACTTGCGCGTGAATGCGACCACAGCACATTTTTCAGCTGCTAAGTGCAAACCCTGACCTTCAAGTAGATGACACGGCACGTTGTAATCTCGCGTGCATTTGCGGACGTGTCGAACCAGAAGCCCAGATGCAGATATCATCAGCATAGGCACTGGTGTGAATGTGAGTGGGAAGTTCACTCACCAGTCCAATCAATGCCACGTTAAATAGGGTTGGGCTGAGAACTCCTCCCTGAGGAACTCCATGGCAAACCTGATGACGGGTAGTCTCTCCATTAGGCGTAGACATGTAAACGGACCGGCCGTTGAGGTAGCTCACAATCCACGAGTACATCCGGCCGCCAACGCCTATGTCGTCAAGGGCATCAAGGATGGTGTCATGAAGTACATTATCGCAGGCCCCTTTGATGTCCAAGAAGACAGCAGCGACAAGTCGGCGACTACGTTTTTCATGTTCCACTGTCGATATGAGGTCGATTATGCTGTCAATCGAAGAACGTCCCCGCCGGAACCCGGTCATCATGTCCGGATAGAGAGCATTCTGCTCTAAAAACCATTCGAGCCGCGCCAGCACCATTCGCTCCATAACCTTACCGACGCAGCTTGCTAGTGCAACTGGCCGGTATGAGGTAAGCTCATAAAGAGGCTTTCCAGGCTTCAAAAGAGCAACCAGGCGGCTGATCTTCCAGTGTTCTCGAACGATTCCGGAAGCCCATGCATCATTGTAGTAATTGAACAGCGCAGTTCGGCCTTCCATGCCAATGTGAGAGAGAGACGCGTACGAAATCCTGTCAGGACCAGGTGTACATGTACGTCTACACGAGGAAAGTGCAGCTTCTAGTTCAGGCATCGTGAATAGCATGTCGTAGTGGTCGTCTGGTGAAGGTGGCACAAAAGCCTCCAAACTGTTTGACGCTACCGGAGTTGTGCCCACAACCATTTTGCAGAATTCTTCTGCTACCTCTACATTATTACGGCGTTGGTAAATGGACACGGCACGGAAAGGATACCGTTCTTGTGGGGGTGATCGCAAGCTCCTGGCTACATGCGAAACACGCGACAGCGGTTTGCGAGGGTCCAGCGATAAACAGGATTGCCTCCAACGTTGTCTTCCTAATCTCAAGAGGTGGCGCTTTATGTATCGTTGAGCTCGGCGACAAAGGGCGAGATCATACGTGGATTTAGTTCTGAATTTCCTTTCGGCACGCCGACGGACTGCGCGTAGTCTTTCGAATTCCACATCAATAGTAGATCCTGGCGTAGGCGCACATATACCGTATAAACGCGTGTAAGGGCCGCACCCGTGTAAGGGCCACACCTTGTATTCCCAAAGGAAATATTTGAAAAAAAAAAAATCCGTGTAAGGGCCGCACCCAAACTTTCCAGGAAACACGCAAGAATAGCCTTCGAAATACATGCACACAGGAGCTTCGAGGTGCCGCCCATGGATAGCGCCCGAGGCCGCAGGTCATCATCATCATCATCTTTTCTTCTGCCGCGAGCTTCTGCTACTGTACTTCCGCTATCCGTATCGGCATCGGTATCACCAGGTCTAACTTTGTTCTGTTCTGGCTGTCAAAGCATGCGTTTTTTGGTGGTTGTGTTAGCGTGGTCGCTCGGCATAGTTGTTGCTCTCGTGCGCTGTCGTTCTTCACTTTTTCATGAACTGCCTCCGAGCATTGTGACTGTTGCACGATGGGCAAGCACCTCAACAGCTACACGGCGGGCTTTAAACTGAAAGTAGTGGAGTTCGCTCTCGAACACGGCAAGCGTGCCGCGGGCAGAAAATTTGACGTGGACGAGAAGTGTGTCCGACGGTGGTGCGGACAAAGGGATGCGTTGAAGAATACCAGCTCCAAAAAGCGCGCTTTCCGAGGCAAGCCATGCAAATTTCCTGAGCTAGAAGAAGAGCTGTTATGCTATTCAATGGAAGTGCGGAACAACGACTACGCGTTGACAACGGACATGCTGCGCGTGAGGGCACAAGCCTTGGCGCGTGCTAAAAGCATACCGCACGAGAACTTCAAGGCTAGTGCCGGCTGGGTACGAAGATTTCTGAAGAGGAAGGGCCTATCATTTCGTCGAAGGACCACGCTGTGCCAGAGGCTGCCCCCTGACTACACCAACAAGGTGCTCAGCTTTCAGAAGTATGTCATCGGTCTGCGTCGTGAGCACAACTATATATTTTCGCAGATAGCGACCGCCGACCAGACCCCCATGTGGTTCGACTGTCCCGAGAGCTGCACAGTTGAACTGAAAGGAAAGAAGAGTGTTTTCGTGCGGACAACCGGCACGGAGCGCCAACGGTGTACCGTTATGCTGTGCGTCACCGCGGACGGGCGGAAGCTGCCCCCCAATGTAATCCTGAAAAGAAAAACGATTCCTAAAGGCGTTTTCCCCAAGGGAATTGTAGTTCACGCCCAAGAAAAGGGCTGGATGGACGATGAGCTTGTGCTCGACGGGGTAAAAAGCGTTTGGGAGATGCGCCCAGGCGCCATGCTGGCCCGACGATCGCTCCTCGTCTTGGACAGCTTCCGCGGTCACATGACGGGTAGGTTTAAGGAACGCCTGCACGGTATCCGCACAGACATGGCCGTGATACCGGGCGGCCTCACCGGCATGCTGCAACCCCTGGATGTAAGCGTCAATCGGCCTTTTAAGGTTGAATTTCGCAGGCAGTATTCGGAATGGATGGCCAATGGCAATCACGACGAGACCCCGACAGGGCGGCTTAAGAGGGCACCGCTCGCGACTGTGCTTGGATGGATTTTGTCCGCGTGGAATTCCGTGTCGACCGACATTGTAACCCGGAGTTTCAAAGTGACCGGAATTTCAAACAGTTTAGACGGGACCGAAGACGACTTTCTGTGGGCTGAACATATACCTGAACACAGCACCAGCTCGGAGTCTGAAGACTCCGTGAGTGATGCCTGGACGGTAAATAAATGCCGTGCATTCCAGATTGGTTTGCTTTCACTTGAAAAAAAAAAAAATTTTTATTCGAAAATCGCGTGTATGGGCCGCACCCCGAAATTTGCCCCCCGAATCTGGGAAAAAAAGTGCGGCCCTTACATGCGTTTATACGGTATACCGCATGGTCTCACCGAGAGAGAACATAATCAAGCCTTCTATTTTGGATGGTGTTGTTAGGTCCGCACAGGAAGTCTCCACGGACGCCCTAAAGGCAAGCCAGTCTGTACATCGCAGGCGAGATGAAGTAGTAAGCGTGTACCACTTGATGCATACATATGTTGAAATGCGGTCACTCCCATGTGTTTCCACGCAACTGCCCCAGCTGACGTAAGACTGGAGACTTGCTGAAACAAATGCCAGATCCAAGCCGCTGCTGTACAACGTGCCACACAGAAACGTAGGTGAACCATCGTTGATATTGACGAAATTCTGGGAGTGCATAATGTCAAAAAGGTTCATGCCTCGGTTATTCATAACAGCACCTCCCCACTGAGGGTGATGAGCATTAAAATCGCCCAATTTTATATGAGGAGCTGTGCAACTCTGGACAGCTGAATATAGGTACGAAGTACCACACGCATCTCTAGGTGGAACGTAGGCCCCGATTATTGAAAAGATCCGTCCTTTTAGCGTGACTGTCAAACAGATGTAATGGTTTGTGTTGTGTGGCTGTAGGACGTGGCGGACGTGCGCAATGTCTTGGCGTATGCAAACTAACACTTTGCTTGTTTCGTCTTCTTCACGAGACCACATCAGCACGTACCCAGAAAGGCGGAAAGGAGACAGCATGTTGGGCTCACATATAACAAGCACAGGGAAGCGGTACTTGTGGACACATTGCTTAAGTCACTCAGACGACAGCGTAGGCCTCGGGCATTCCATTGCACCACTACACTGCGGCGCATCTTGACCTAAAATCAATGCTGGGTGTAGAGGAATGTGTTCTCTGTAGCATGGAGTAAAATACTCTTTCCTCAGTGATTCAAATTCTGTGCATGAGAATAAGTTGTGGTGTACCGCAATTTCATCTCTGCATTTTTCACAACTGGGTTTGTCTTCTTTTGTTAGTAGGCGTTTGTGTGTAAGGTGTGTATGTCCTATACAGAGACTGCATAACATTACTTCTATGAAACAATCCTGTTGATCACAGATTTTTCATTCACCCAGTACAGGCTTAACCGATTACTGTGTAGTATTAATTTCATGCAGTCTCTATGGGGTATGCTGACTTTCTTGATTTCATGACTCCGAACTTGTGCAGCACATTTGTCGGCTCTTTCATTACCATATATTCCAACATGGCTTGACACCCAGCATAATTTTATTACAGTCGATCCCGGATATATCGAACTCGAAGGGGATCGCGAAATAGTTCGACATATTGATAATTCGAAATATAAAATATGCATTTCAAAAGCTTCTCAAACAACTCCACACATCTCAAGGCAGTTTCACAATGTTGTGACTAACGGGAAATTACCGATCTGTGCCTCAAAGGCACGTAAAAAAAACAAAAACACAGCGCAATGGCCAGAGCACTTTATTTCGGAAGAAAAAAATCTGCGACCTTTGCTTGCTTTTTCTTCTGCACCATCAAGTTCATTAAGCTGTCCTCAAGCTTGTTGACAGAGTCCAAATGAGAAAGGCCAGCTCCTTCCATTGCACCACAACAGCGGCGAATGACACTGAAAGCTGATGCAAGTTCAGCTGCAGTGCATGGTGGTGGTTGGTACTCTTCGTCGGAACCTTCGCCGCTGCTCGAGTCTGCGTCCTCGTCACCCATGATGTCAGCCACAATCTCCGCATCAGCGCGATCTGCTACAGCTTGCACGCCATCGTCAGCGCTGACGAAATCGCGTGCTGTAATGCCGCCTGGGATGGCGCCTGGGAATGCTGAGAGCTCACGAAATTCGCTGTCCAGGCATCCAGCGTCGTCTTCACTGTCAAGACATCCGTCGTCTGCAGCTACCACAAAGCCTGCTTTGCGGAAGCAGTTCACAGTTGTGCTTTTCTTCACGTCGTTCCAAGCACCAGCCAGCATTTGAATGGCTCCGAGGAGGTCCACCTTGAGTTCGATTCCTAATCGAAGGTTGATTAGGAGCCTCTGCACCAGTCGTCGTCTGCACCCAACCTTAAATGCTTTTACAATGCCTGGGTCGAGAGGCTGAAGTTTTGCCGTTAGTTTGGTGGCAGAAACTTGAAGGTGAACTGCTTTAATGGGCAGACGACATGATGGGCCGAACAACTGTCAAGAAGAAAAACTTTGCGGTCAGATGTCTCCAGTTCAACATCCCACGCCTGTGCCACTCAACGAAAAAATCGCGTGTCATCCAAGCTTTCTTATTGGATGCGTATCGAACCGGGCGGCCTTTCACGTTCTTAAAGCAGCATGGTGAGCTGCTCTTTCCGGTAACAAACGGCCGTAGTTAACATGACCCATCCATATTTGCAGCAAGCAAAATCGATACGCGCACCTTGCTGTTCCTTCCACCATGGCATGCAGTGCCCTTCAGATGCAGAGTCTTGTTCGGCAGCATTTGCCAAACCAGTGCCGTCTCATCTGCATTGAATATTTGCAGCGGCAAAAAGCTGTCGGAAATATTTGGCCACTCTTCAGACAACCACTTCTCTATGTGACTTGTGCTAGTCGCCTCGCTTTCGCCCAAAAGGGTCTTTCCGACGATGCTGTGGCGACTCTTAAATCACTGCTGCCAACCAGTGCCACCACTGATGCTTTCTTCTCCGAAGGCCACAGCAAACCATTTGGCCTTCTCCATGAGCATTGGGCCGTCAACAGGTATGTTCTTGGCACGTGTCTCCAAAAACCAGGCGTACAATGCCTTCTCGACCTTGTCAAAGGTTGGGATGCGCACACGACACGCTCCAGGGCGACTGGACTGGACTGCCTTCAGCTTAACATTGGTTTTGTTCTTAAGGATCGTACTCAGGGCGTTATGAGGAATTCCGAACGCCACGGCGACCGACGACTTTTTCTTGCCAGCCTCCACCCGTCGAATGATGTCCGCCTTTGTTGAAAAATCGAAATTGTGTTTTTTCGCGGCCATGGCTCCGGAACACATACCAAAAGCGGAAAGAAAGACGCACAGCACCACACTTGTCTCAAGCCTTCGCGTTGGCCTCGTGAATAAAAGGAACCAAGCGAATCGAAAGACGCACCATTCCGTGCCTCTGCACTACCACAAGCCCAAGCTGCACTGACCTCGTTCGTCTCGCTGCGCTAGCGGTGTCAGCCAAGCAAAGCACAGGAAACGGGCGCCTGCGGTCAGCTTGGTTTCTCCCTCCCGCTTCCCTTTAACACCCAATCGCACTCCAAAAACTCCTCGTCACGTGCCTTTTACCCACACGCCCCTTTCTCAGAGTCCGGGGCGGCGCGCGTGAGATCGCGGGAACATCGCGAGGAGAAGAGCACTTGCGGGGGTGGGAGGCGATGGGAGAAGCGCACTTGCAAGGGTGGGGTATGGCGGCAGAAGCGCACTTGCCGGCGCGCATCGATATGCCGGTGAATGGGAGTTCTATATACGCGAACAATAGCGCTATACTTCTGCATGGGATTCCCAAGGGGATTTTTCAACTGTTCGATATAGGCAATAATTTGATATATCCAGGTTCGGTATATCCGGGACAGACTGTATATGTCCCTGTGTTCTGACTTTTTCTATGTTGTGTAATGAGTTTCCCAGTAAGGGTTCGCCTGCATTTCTGCAATGTAATGTCGTGAGCACGCTAAGTGAATCTTTGTAGATTATGCTGTTTTTAATGCTATTATTTATTATTCTGCCCACAGATGCCTAACATTCGGCAGTAAAAATGGATGCGCAGTAAGGAAGCCTTATTATTTTTTGTCAGTTTCCTTGTACAACCGCGCTACCGATACATTCGTCTGTTTTTGTGCCATCAGGGTAAAATTCTGTACAGTTCGCATATATTTCTTGTAGTCCCCGGTATTCTTGTAATATGTGCTCGAGTGCTGTTTGTTTTATTCGGAAGTGTGTTAACGAGAGGTCACACACATTGGGAAGGCTGTGCCAGGGTGGCAGAGGGTCGTGTAATGAGGCGACATCAGGAAGGCTGTTCAGTATTTCCATGGTTTGTCAACTCTCCTCGAAACGCAGAAGCAGAGGTCGTTTTGATTGCGGTTTATTGTTGAACAGGGTTCTGGAGGTGCACTTTGTAACAATCGGATAACAAATATGTTTCGGTACAGATTTTATTTTCATTATATATGCGCTTGTGAGCATTGTTCTTCTGTCTGCTAGGAATGGTTCAAGTGTTTCTACATAAAGAATTTTTATGGGAGATGTCCTGTATGCTCCGATTGAAAGACGAAGACCTATGTTGTGAATGTGAATTGGGTCCAGTCGTTTTTGGAACCTATAGCTATTGTTCTTCAACTCTACCAGTTTTCTCCTCCAGGAAATTGGTATTTTGACCATAAAATTAAATTTAGATCACTGTGTAGGCTCAATTTGTGCAGGAGCAGGCGATTTAACACCATAAAAATTTTGAACACCTGGCTGTCTTAGTACGTCAATATCTCAACATCTAGGACAGATAGACATGTCATACTGTTTGCTAAAGGAAGCTGAAGGCGATAATCGAAGCAGAATTGTTCAATCATGCTTCAAGAATTTATAATTTTGCAAAGTTTATCGATGCATGATATTCACACTTTGAATGCTGCTACTCTAAGTGCTGTAAAGTTACTCATGAGGGCAAAATGGAAAAACTGCTTTGATTATTACTGTTTACTCACCATACTATGTAGCCATGGGTTAAATTTTTTTTATTGAGCCATTTTTTTACTGAGGTACTAATAAATAATTAAAAATAACTATATTAGAAACTAATGAATTAATTTTTAAAAAAAAGCAATTCTATATTTCAAATCAGTATAAAAAACTGAGCAAGGTGACACAGTTTCATTAGGATTGGACTAAAAATAAGGAAAAAAAGGTCTAAGACCAGTGTCCCCCCTTAAGTTGTTTATGCAAGGTATGACTGTGAGTTATGCCCAAGAACTTGTTTTCCTGTTTTACTGGTAACACAACCTCATTCAGGTATAGGGTGGGGTCGCTCTGTAAGCCTCGTTTGAGCGAGAACAGAACAGTCACTGACTTTCGTGGGGAAAGTTTGAATCCATTTCTATCTGCCCAATTAGCCGATTTATTTACAGTCACCTGTATCTGTCTCTCAGATGTTGATACGCTGAAGGACGTATATAGAATTTTCAGGTCATCTACATACACTATACATAATCGACTTAGGGATTATTTTTGCCATGGAATTCATTTTTATTATGAAAAGTGTAGTACTCAGAATACACCCCTGAGGTACACCGTTCTCCTGGATGAAATTCACTGGTAGGGTAGTTTTTAGACATACTTGGAATGGACGGTCTGTTAGATAGCTGCTCAAAAATTTCACCATCTTGTCCCAGATGCTTGGATCTGCTAGGTCGGGGAGTACACCGAACGTCCAAGTGGTGTTATACGCTTTCTCCATATCAAAGAGGACCACAAGACAATGCTGTATGTGTATAAACGCCTTCCGCACTGTGTTTTTCAGATGGACAGTATGATCTATGCTGGAGCATGCTTTTTTGAAACCACTAAAGGCCGAGTTCGGGCGAGTTGGTTTTCCATGCTAAACGTAAAAGCGCAAAAAACAAGGACGTAGAATAAGACACACAACACGATAACAGGGTGAAGTTTGGGTCACTGACGAAGTCAAAAACAAACGAAAATGACGTTTCGGGTCCCGTACGGGACCCTTGTTCACAATAAGACTGTCAAAGAAGAAGGCGGGATTATATAGTCTTCAGGATTGTTCCTAATCTTTTTGTGTAGATATGATGAAGAGAGCCTTGATTCCTGTTCAAAGTATCTTTCGTCATCTGGATGACTAATGATTCTAGATGCAGTCTTTTCAAATTATTTCTTTCTGTGGCTACAATCTCCGCCTCGTCCCAGGCTATCTCGTGGCCAGTGGTCTGCACGTGCTCGGCGATAGCGTTCTTTGATGCGCGATGGTTCCTTACGTCGCCTTGATGGTCTTTCATTCGTCGCTGGAAGTTCCCGGTTTCGCCGATATAGACGGATGTGCAGTCATTGCAGGGAACTTTGTAAACCACACCAGGAAATTTGGCGCGTGGCAGGGGGTCCTTTACGTTCACAAGTCCGGCACGTAGCTTGCTTGTTGGCACGTGGGCGATGTGCACTCCGTGCTTCCTGAAGATTCGGGAAAGGGTTTCACTGACTCCAGGTACATAAGGAACTGCAGCACGCTTCATGGTTTTTGCGCTTCCATCTCGTTGTCCCCTCGTGCGTTGCAAGTTTTTAGACATATTGTTCACAAGGTTCCTGGGGTAACCGTTACGCTCGAGATCCCTTTTTATCACCTTGAGTTCGTTGCTGAAGCTTTCCGGGTCTGCGCAGACATTTCTTGCACGGTTCAGAAGTGACGAGATAACTGATCGCTTGTGAGCCAAGGGGTGGGACGATTCAAAGTCGAGATATCGTCCGGAGTGCGTCGGCTTTCGGAACACGCTGAAACTAAAGCGGCACCCGGCACGCTTGACGTTGATGTCCAAAAACGGGATGCTGCCATTCATTTCCTCTTCCACGGTAAAATTTATAGATGGCTCCGTGGCATTGAGATGGTCAAGGAAGCTTTGTAGATTCTGCTTGTTCAGAATGCAAAAGCAGTCATCCACGTACCTCAGGAACACCTTTGGACAAGGCTTGAATGAGTTCAGGGCTTTGCTTTCAATGGCTTCCATTATAAGGTTGGCAGCCGTCACTGAAATTGACGCTCCCATAGCAGTACCAAAAATCTGCTTGTACAGCGTACCGTTGTAAACGAAATACATGTTAGCCAGACAGAAGCGAAGGAGTTCAGTGATCTCGCTAACTTCCAACGGCGTACGATCTGGGAAGGATGGATCGTTCTTCAGGGCCTCTTTGCAGGTGTGTACGGCAAGTTCGACCGGAACACTCGTGAACAATGAGCAAACATCGAATGACACAAGTATATCATTTTCATCCAGGGTAACGTCCTTGATCTTCTCAATGAAATCTTGCGAATTCTTGATGTGCGTCGCTGACTTTCCCACCAATGGAGCCAAAACTTTGTGCAGGTATCCAGACAACTTGAAAAGCGGGGATCTTGTGTAATCCACGATTGACCTGAGCGGAGTTCCAATTTTGTGGATCTTGGGCAAACCATATATTGCGGGAGCCGATCCATTTGTGCAAAGAAGCCTGTAGTAAAGGTTCTTTTGAGAAGGGGGGAGACCACTGAATATGTCCGAAAGGATTTTTTGGAGACTTGACTGCACTTTTTAAATCGGATCCTTGGTCAACTTACAGTAGGTCCTTTCGTCCTCGAGCAACTCGGTCATTTTTTAGAGGTAGGCGGAGCGGTCAAGGACCACCGTTACATTTCCTTTGTCCGCGGGCAGAATGCCGATGTCTTTATTTTTCCGCAGTGAGTTGAGCGCCTTACACTCAGCTTCGGAAAGATTCTGTTGGCAGCATTTCGTTCGCATTCCTTTAAGTATACCAACTGCGTTCGTCCTGACATCTTCTTGGACGTCTTGATCCAGAAGGCTGACGGCTCTTTCCACAGCGCAAATCATCTTGCATGTGTCTGGCGGCTTTCCTTGATTGAAATTCAAACTTCTGCTGAGCACCATTTCTTCCGCCGAACTCAGGGCATACGATGACATGTTCTGAACCTTAAAGGTTGCTGTTGCTGGCTTGTTCCCTTTTTCGTCCAGCAAAATGCATAGCTTCCTGTTCTGAGAAACCTCGTGCTTTTTGTTGTGCGCCTCATTTCTTGATTGGCAACGAGTTGTTTCTCAGGGAACACATCCGGCATGCGGAATTCTAGCTGCCGCTTCGCGAAGAAAGCTTCGTGCTGCAGACGTTTTAAAGTGCACTTACATTCGTCGATGCGGGCTTGTACGAGCTGCCGTTCTGCCTGTCACCACCTTGCGTCCGAAGGCAGCTTGTTGGCCAAATTGATGGCGAATATTCACGTAGTCTAACGTTCGGCGGAATACCGTCTGGTCAGGATGAAGCATAATAACAGGGTGAAGTTTGGGTCACTGACCAAGTCAAAAACAAACGAAAATGACGTGTCGGGTCCCGTACGGGACCCTTGTTCACAATAAGACGGTCAAAGAAGAAGGCGGGATTATGACGGAGTGACGGCTGCCAACCTTACAATGGAAGCCATTGAAAGCAAAGCCCTGAACTCATTCAAGCCACGTCCAAAGGTGTTCCTGAGGTACGTGGATGACTGCTTTTGCATTCTGAACAAGCAGAATCTGCAAAGCTTCCTTGACCATCTCAATGCCACGGAGCCATCTATAGATTTTACAGTGGAAGAGGAAATGAATGGCAGCATCCCGTTTTTGGACATCAACGTCAAGCGTGCCGCGTGCCACTTAAGTTTCAGCGTGTTCCGAAAGCCGACGCACTCCGGACGATATCTCGACTTTGAATCGTCCCACCCCTTGGCTCACAAGCGATCAGTTATCTCGTCACTTCTGAACCGTGCAAGAAATGTCTACGCAGACCCGGAAAGCTTCAGCAACGAACTCAAGGTGATAAAAAGGGATCTCGAGCGTAACGGTTACCCCAGGAACCTTGTGAACAATATGTCTAAAAACTTGCAACGCACGAGGGGACAACGAGATGGAAGCGCAAAAACCATGAAGCGTGCTGCAGTTCCTTATGTACCTGGAGTCAGTGAAACCCTTTCCCGAATCTTCAGGAAGCACGGAGTGCACATCGCCCACATGCCAACAAGCAAGCTACGTGCCGGACTTTGTGAATGTAAAGGACCCCCCTGCCACGCGCCAAATTTCCTGGTGTGGTTTTACAAAGTTCCCTCCAATGACTGCACATCCGTCTATATCGGCGAAACTGGGAACTTCCAGCGACGAATGAAAGACCATCAAGGCGACGTAAGGAACCATCGCGCATCAAAGAACGCTATCACCGAGCATGTGCAGACCACTGGCCACGAGATAGCCTGGGACGAGGCGGAGATGGTAGCCACAGAAAGAAATAATTTTAAAAGACTGCATCTAGAATCATTAGTCATCCAGACGACGAAAGATACTTTGAACAGGAATCAAGGCTCTCTTCATCATATCTATGCAAAAAGATTAGGAACAATCCTGAAGACTATATAATCCCCCCTTCTTCTTTGACAGTCTTATTGTGAACAAGGGTCCCGTACGGGACCCGAAACGTCATTTTCGTTTGTTTTTGACTTGGTCAGTGACCCAAACTTCACCCTGTTATTATGCTTCATCCTGAGCAGACGGTATTCCGTCGAACGTTAGACTACACAACACGAGCGCTCACTTCCAACTGATTGAAACCACACTGATGTATGTCGAGAAGGTGACAAGGTTCAAGAACAAATGTTAGTCAGACGTTCATCACACTTTCAAATGATTTTGCTAGGCAGCTGGTAAGTGCAAATGGTATATAAATACCAGGACTTGATAGTTTTCCCCGGTTTCAAGAAAGGTACTATGATGGCTTTCTTCCATGCCTCAGGTATCTTCCCTGAAAGCCAGATTTTGTTGAATTTTAGGAGTGCTTCAACGGCGGCCTCAGAGAGATGTACAAGCATGGTGTATTGTATATGAACCGGGCCTGCTGCTGTTGTTTGCCTGCCGATAGTACTCTATTTAGTTCCTCTATTGTAATTTTCCTGTTATAATCTTCATTCATGCCTGTTCCTGTGGGAAGTGTTTGTTTTTGTATTTTTGAAATGTCTCTGTGTAGTTGGAAAAACTGGAAACAGTAGCGAAGTGCTCACCTAATATATGTTTGCGTCTTCTAATGTTGTTTGTGTACCATGTGTGGACAGAAGTGGAAAAGTGCAGGGGGAATAGTCGCCACTGAGTTTCCGGACCTCATGCCACAATTTCCTGGATGATAGTGAACTGTTTATTGTGGATACATATTCCTTCCAGGATGTTTTCTTGGCATTTCTACATCGTGCTTTGGCCCTCGCTCTTAAAATACAGCTGTTGTACACTTTTCTCTTGAGGGTGTGGGGTTGAATGGGGAGATAAGCACGTTCTCCCCACTCAATCGCGGCTGACACGGTTCAAAGCCGCCCGGACCCCACCCCGTGATCGCGTACGCTACCGAGCGCTCGCCGACCACGGCGGGCCTTGCTCTGAGGGAACAAAGGAACGACACATTGGCTGACACAAACAGGCACTTATTGCTACAGAAACAATAACGCCAGCTAGCAACAAGGTACGCTAATGAATCGAGGTCGTCCGACTCACCAGCAAGGTTCCGAGCGAATGTTCGCCCGCGCTAGGGCAAGGGATATATACTCCGAAGGCCGGACGGGACGAGTACGGGAGCCTGTCTCCCCGTCGCTTCCTCGCCCCGCCGGCGAAGAGCGGAGCCGCGAGCGACGCGTCCGCTCAGGCTGACGATCCCAGCCGAAGCCCCCCTGCCCCCTCTCCCGCGCGCGGGCTTTGGCAGTCTTCGCGCAGCGATGCTGGTGCCCTCTCTTGCCAGTTAATGTAACTCACAAGGGAATGCGCTCAGCCTCGAAGTGAGACCGCCGCTGCACAGTGCCTCGCGGGAAAGCAAACTCAGGGGGCTGCAGGGCAGGTCCCCACATCCCCCCAACCTTAAATAGACCCATGCGCCTGAAGGTACATGCTGTGGAGGAGTCTCCTGGTCTTCATGTCCTTGAGGCACGTCTTGCAGCGGAGGTCACGCCGACAGCGTCCACGCAGACTTCCGTGGTATTCCGAAGGCGGCGTGAAGGTCTCCGCTGGGACGACTCGCATGACCCGCGGACTACCGTGTCCGCAGGCCCGCGAATCGAAGGCTGGTGGGAAAACTGCAGGCCGGGATCCTGCAGTGGTCGCCAGGGCAGCAGCAGCCGGAGGTGACTGCTGACTGGTCTCGCCACAGCTGCCCTGGATGGATGCGGCGAACAGGATACAGGCCGGTCCGTCGCAGCAGGTGGCAGCGAGATGATGTGCACCGGACAGCAAGCCTGGGTGGCTCCACCGAATCTGTAAAATTGCCGAAACGCCCTCGGCGTGCCTTTAACGTAGGTCACGGGAGGGGAAACGGCATCCGCAAAGGCCTCGTGGCACAATGCCTAACTCGCTAGCAAAACGTGTCGGCGGCTGTGCAAACGCAAAGTTCGAGTGAACACAGCCTTTTCTTGAGTTGAACGAGACTGCTCAGTTCTTGCGAGGTTACAAAAAAAAAACGGGCAGGCAGCAAAGTGCGCCCCCTCTCAATGACACGGTCCGGTGGTCGTGTCTCTTTTAACGTGGTGCAGGCAGCTCCGAAAAGCCTCAGGCCTAACTACCACTACGACAACGACCGTGACCACAACAAAGACCCGAAACGGGTTTTGTGCGCGCAGCCGCGAGGAGACGTCAGCTTTGTGGGGTGGTCCTACCCCGCTCACTGCACAAAGCAGCTTCTGAGCGGTCGGCGCCCACAGTATCGGACGGTGTCGGAGCGCCCGGTGCCGAGCTGCAATACCAGCGAGCTCGTAACGGCACCTGTGGCCCCAGGCCACCCGGCTCCCGGAGCCGCGACTCCCAGAGTCGGAAAAGAGACAGTAGAGAAAATATATACAGAAACTCGGGCCACCCACGCGGCTTCCATACTCACTCGCTTCGCGCTCGGCGACTCCGCGGGCGCTAGGCCTCGCGCTCCCTCGATGCGGACCAAGTGATTCTCACGAACAAACTCCAGGGAAAAAAATGTGCTGAGCATGTCGAAAAGTTCAAACATGCTGCAGCGCAATACACCTCGCACTCAAGAAAGCATGCCGCAGGTCCTAGCGATCAAAATTCACTCTAGGCTTAGCACTTGTCAAGTCCGGACAAAGAGCGTTCCTCGAACCGAACCGACAGTCGTCCAATGTTCCAAGAGCAGGCCCCACATTGGGCTGCCAGATGTGGGGTTTGACTTGGGGAGATAAGTACGTTCTCCCAACTCAATCGCGGCTGACACGGTTCAAAGCCGCCCGGACCCCACCCCGTGATCGCGTACGCTACCGAGCGCTCGCCGACCACGGCGGGCCTTGCTCTGAGGGAACAAAGGAACGACACATTGGCTGACACAAACAGGCACTTATTGCTACAGAAACAATAACGCCAGCTAGCAACAAGGTACGCTAATGAATCGAGGTCGTCCGACTCACCAGCAAGGTTCCGAGCAAATGTTCGCCCGCGCTAGGGCAAGGGATATCTCCTCCGAAGGCCGGACGGGACGAGTACGGGAGCCTGTCTCCCCGTTGCTTCCTCGCCCCGCCGGCGAAGAGCGGAGCCCTGAGCGACACGTCCGCTCGGGCCGAAGATCCCAGCCGAAGCCCCCCTCTCCCGCGCGCGGGCTTTGGCAGTCTCCGCGCAGCGATGCTGACGCCCTCTCTTGCCAGTTAATGTAACTCACAAGGGAACGCGCTCAGCCTCGAGGTGAGACCGCCGCTGCACGGTGCCTCGCGGGAAAGCAAACTCAGGGGGCTGCAGGGCAGGTCCCCACAAGGGATATTGGTGAACTGTTATTCATCATCTGAGAAGCCCTGCCATATGCGCTCCACCCCATTCTTATCCTTCTAGTTATTTCCCTTTCATGATCCAGATCAGGTGTCACTACCTGCCCTAAGTAGATGTATTTCTTTACCACTTCCAGCCCCTCGCTTCCAACTGTGAACAGCTGTTCCCTTGCTAGACTGTTGAACATTACTCTGGTTTTCTGCATGTTAATTTCTATACCCACCGTTCTGCACTGTCTTGATTTTTTCTTAATTCTGCTGATGTTTGTGGAATCACTATTTTTTCAGCAGAAATTATGTGGTGATAAATATTTCATTTATTTCATCTATGCTTAGCCCATCATCAAATTCTTTAAGTAATGTGACATTTGTGCCAAGCACCGACCAGTCAGCTAGCTGGAGTTTCCAGCGCTAGGGTCAGGTTGGAACGAATTGGATTGAGGATGGTAATTTTAGAACTGTGGGTAAGTGGTAACTTCACTGAGGAACATTTAAAACATCCGAAATAAAATCAGCAATATATGGGTTTTCCTGTATTCATTAGGCATATGTTATTTGTAAGTATAAGATCTTCAATTATTTGGCCTCTGCTGTCACCCCAAAAGGGGGAGTGCGCATTAAAATCTCCAGCTACCACATATAATTCGTGTAGTTGATGGAAAAGGCTTTCCAAATTGTGGATAGTAACTATGAAGTGTGGTGGTATATATACAGAGCATATTGTTATTGTTTTCTGTATAACTACACTGACGGCCTCAAAGTTTGTTTTCAATAATAATTCTCGTGCACGGACGCCACTTTGCATTATGATTGCGACGCCGCCTGAGAACCTGTTCGCTTGTTCTCTATTTCATTGGAAAATTTGGAATTTTTTCAAGATATCTGTGTGTTTTGGCCCTAGGTTTGTCTCCTGAAGGCACAAAGCTATAGGTGATGTTGATTTAGGCTTGTCTGTAATGTCTGTGTAGTTTCTCATCATTCCTCTACAGTTATATTGAACCAAAACTGCCATGTTTGAGTGTGTTGGGGGATGGTTAGTTTTCAGGAGGCATTATTCTTGGCTTTCCTTTTTTCTCGAGAAAGTTAAGCCGCCCCTCCAACCCAGCCGTGCTGGAGGTCGTATCCATCACCTCCATGGAGGCGCTGGACTTCCGTGAAGCCACGGGCGTACAAGTGGCAAGCCTCTACCTATTGGAAGAGGCCTTGTGGTTTCCCGATTCGGAGGTCAATGGACCCTCTTTCAGAGTTGGCGGGTCAGCATTCGCTGCCCATGCCAGGGGGGTGGACTGGCCAGCCGGGGCCCCGCTCAGCGAGGCCTGGGCCACCTCACTGCACCGCATCGGCGAAGTTTGTGTTAGGAGCAAGGAAAAGCTTGTTGGCTGTGACGCCTCGTCTTGCTCCTTTGAATGTGGTGTTTTCATTTGTTTTGAGGGTGATTATTTCCTTTTCTATTTTCCACTGTGAGATAATCTTGAGTAAGCTGGGAAATCTCCGCTACAGTTCGTACAGTGTGGTGGAGCAGTGCATTTGTCAGAGATATGATCGCTTGAGGAGCATATTGCACATTTTTCGTGACTACGGCACCTCTGCGAGCCATGGTCAAATCGTTGGCACCTGAAGCAGCGGTGGGGGTTGGGGATGTACGTACAGACAGATAGGTATTTTCGTCTATCCTACGTCTATGGAGTGAAGCAGTGTGCAGGGGGCAAAGGTGAGGACAAGGTGTTTATGGGGATTTCTTTGTTATCTTTTTGGATTTTTGTTCTGTGTACATTATTTGCATTCTGTTCCTTCAGTCCTTCTAATATTTCTTCTTCTGTCGGGCACATGAGGTCACTGTCAGACATTACACCACGCACAGTATTTAGGCACTAGTGAGGTGTAATATTGACTCGCGTTTTTCCAAACGAGACAATGTTGGCGAGTTTGGGCAGTTGGGTTTTGTCGCGGATTTCTAGTAGGATTTCACCGCTGGCTAATTTCGTCGCCTTGTAGCCAGGGCCCAATGCTTCTGTGAGAGATATTTCGACAAGGAAGGGTGAGATCATTCGAGCTGTCTAGTCTTTTGCTTCACTGTGGATAGTGCGAAATTTGGCAAAGGTTTCTTTTTTTCTCTCAGAAAATCAGACGTCACATCGCGGTCCACCTTTTTTTTGAGGGTCACAATCATTTTGCAAAGGGGGCGGAACCATAAAGTATGTGTGTTGTTCGTCCGTGGTGCCAGCTTCTCACCATGCAGCCCAACGAAGGGACGTGGCAGGAACTTGCAAGCAAGTCCTGCCCACGCCAGCTGTACACCCCAACTATAACAAAATATGGGGCAGCTCAGAGTAGCTGCACCACACAAGGTTAACCCTCGCCGCCAGGAAAAACGAAAAAGTCAATAAGAGAGGAGAAGACAGGAGAGTTGAGAGAAAGATGATAGGAAAGTGAAAGGTGGAGGGGAGGATAGGAAAAGGCGACTGCCAGTTTCTCCCTGTCGAGTCAGGCCGGAGGTGCCGTCTACAGGAAGCTGGGGCCAAAGTGGTGTGTTCTCTCCGCCGAGGAGCCTTAAAGGTCCAAACGCCCGGCATTGGCTCAACCACCAGGATCCCCTTTTCCCCAAACACGGCCGAGCCACGCACGGCTAAGAGTGGGTGCTCGGGTCTGTGGTGATGCACTGTTCACAATCATCCCTTTGTGGGGATGCCCCTGCGGATGCTCAGGAACCGGTGGTGTCACCACCCATCAACACCTGCATGTAGCAGACGCCCCCCTGCGGGGTAGTTATCATGAACTGTGGGAAAAAAAGGTGTATCGCGGTTATGTGGTTCATTGCATCATAGTTGCCTTTCACGCAGAGCTTAGTCATATTCGTATGCATTTCTTTTGGTTTACAAGAGTTAACTTTTGGGCCACCACAGTCATCTTATGCCTTTTCCTTTGTCCTGTCATTTGAGCATTGTTTAGCATTAGAGAAAAAGAGAAGATAGCATGAATGACAGCATGGTCCCTTATCCCTCAAAGGTATAGGACGGGATCTAAAATGTTTGCAGATGTTGGTTGTGAGACTAACTGGTCAAATTAAAGTTTAAACCTCTAGCAATGAAATTTCCTGTCTTTGCTGAGCTTGCTACCGAAGAGTAGATGCTTGGGCTTGTTGGTTCATATTTCGAGGGTAAAAGCATAGCGCAAAAAAGATGAGGACTACTGAAGAAGATGAGTGGTACCACGAGTCTATGTAAGGACAGTTAAATTCCCCCGAAAAGAATGATAGCAGCATTTGGGTCGGGTGCTGTAAGCTGCATTCCAATGTTATTCAGCTCATCGCAACTAAGAAGTTTAGCTTTTTATTCGTCCTTTGGGCCAAGTATGGCTTTTAATTTTCAACACTTTATTAGTCTGCCCCTTCTGGCTCTTTTCTTGCATCTCGTTTTTGCGACGTTGTTTTATACTGTTACATGTTTTCCTTTTAAGTATTGCCATATCCTGAGCAGCAAATTCAGCCTTTTAATTGCATCTACTGGCTCCTTCATTGCATTTATTTTGTATGAAATTCTTGCACTGTTATCTCCTGTCTTTTTGTCGCCCTCGTTATTTTGTCCTACACAGCAAACTCAGCAGTTCACATGCTTCCTCACCCCTTCTACCTCTATGTGCTGTTTACCAGTTGAAGTCAGCGTGGTGTTGCCCCGTCTTTTGTGCCTCCTTGTCTAAAAGTTGAGCTGTTTTATTCCTAGCCGTCATGTACCCAGCACCGCCACCAAGCCCACACAGCTCAGGCGATGGCAGTTCTTTTAAAGCTGGCGTATCTCTTGCTCCCAAGGTGCCCTGAGAAATTCCAGTTCGCATCCCAAAGGTGATGCTGAGGGGCATGGCGATGATGTGTCCCCGTCCAGCAAGACTGGCACATAGCCGCCCCATCTCGGCAGAAGAAAGCGCATTTCGATAATGCACACACATGCAAGGGCACTAAGCAGGAGGGTTGCGATCATGCTGGTGACCATCTGCACAGGGACAGCAAACTGAACAGTGAACTGTACTATGGTGCAGTCACGTAGCTGTAAAAACAGTGTCCCCTTCAGTGTCGTCGTTTGCTAGCGCCTGAAGTATCCCACTATTCACGCTTACCATCCCGTGTAGCAATATTGCTTTGAGGTAACCGTGGCGTCACATAATTTTTCCAGTGAAACAAAACAATCTCCACAGTGTTCACACAGGCCACTCACAGGATGTCGTGTGCGTGACGTGAGAGGAGCTTGTTGAGTCCCGCGGCAAGCAACTCGGGCTGGAATGACTGGCACGGGTTCACGGGCCGCAGGTCCACGTGCGCTGCATTCTCAATGGCATGAACGCCGGCGTCAGTGCGGCTCGCTGGCACCACCACTGGATCGCCCAGGCAGCCCAGTTGGCACAGCGCAGCCTGCATTTCAACAAATGTGTGAACAGCAGTGACATCAGCCGCCACGGTGCGCCAGCCCAGTCCCCTGAAACGGCACTACACAGCAATACAGCACTTTTTTTAGTTTTTAGTGGCACAACCACACCGCTCCACTTGTTGACTGCAGCGACGGTGTTGCCATCGCCCTGACTCGTGTCTGCAGCGAACGCAGCACACCAGAATGGAAAGGCGTGCTGGGTAACACTCCGATGTTCTTTCAATGTAATTCGGTTGTGGGCTTGCCACTTATTAAAATTTTTTTTTTAGGTAAGTTATAAAACTGACATTACAATTTCGAACCAGATATAGTAAGCAGAACTAGTAGCAGGCGAAGGTCAGTCAACGTACTATAAAGGAGACCAACAATATAGGCAAAGTTGCAATACCGGAATGGTTCGAGCGATTTGGTGATGCAGACGCTAGTCGCAGGATCAACTTTTTGCGAAGTGTACATCTTGCAAAAAACAAATTTTCAGTACCTGCAAAGGAACCAATGGACAGGAATTGGCCCATTTAAACTTGCAGGTGAGTTCACATTTATACGTGAAGGTACGACATTTCTAACGCACATAAGCAAGGTAAAATACATGAAGTTGAGAGTAGGACAAAATCTCGTCTGGTGGGGTAAATCACAATAACATGAAATTGTAGCTGCCAACCAAAAACAGAGACAAAAAATAGGACGCTTGAGCTCCCGTACGGGAGCTTTTGTTCCCAATGAAAAGAGGAGTGGTGGCGTGAGCTTACCTATACTTGGAAAATGGGGAGGGGGGGGGGGGGCAAAGAGTGTGTGCAAGCCGTTGTCAGATTTCCACAGCTCAAGTTCAAGGTGTTACTGGTTGTTTGTATCGCCAAAGATTCCAGGTGAAGGAATTTCTTCTTAGTGGCAAGAATGCATGCCTTGCCCCAGTCAATCTCATGCTGATTTAATAAGGAGTGCTCAGCAATAGCACTGGAGTTTCCTTTTTAGTTTTTTACAGCATTTTTATGTTCTTTTAGGAACCTTTCAAACCTACCAGTTTCACCAATTTAGACGCACTCAAAGCAGGGAATGCTGCAAACCATGCTGGGGTATCTTCCTTATGGAAGAACGTCCTTTACGTTTACCAAAGCATGTCGCAGTTTTCTGGTCGGTACATGGGAGATGTTGACTTTGAAAGTGCGCAGAATGCGTGCCAACGTCTCGCTGATTCCGGGGGTGTTGGGAACAGTGGCATGTTTTAGGGGGGAAGACACGGGAGTTTCACGTGATGGTCAACACAGCTTTGTTTTGACCAATGTCACAAAAGATGTCGGGTAGTCGTTGGATGAAAATTCTTGCCGCACCACGTCATAGTCATTTGTCCAGTCTTTGGGAGAACTGCATATGTGTTGGGATCTTTTGAATAAGGCTGTAGCAACCGATCTCTTCTATGCGGCTGGGTGGACTGATTTAACATTGAGGTAATGCCCGGTGTGTGTAGATTTCCTATAAACACTGATAGATAGTTTACCCCTATCGCGTTTTACCAAGACGCCAAGACGTCGAGAAAGGGCAACGCACCATTCGTTTCAGCTTCGGTGGTGAAGCCAATGACGCCTTCTATGGAATTTAAATGTGACGAAAAGGCAGGCAAAGCATTTTTTTTAATCATGCAAAAGCAGTCATCGTGCACATATCTGAGCAAAACTTATGGCAGGGCACAGCACTCGACAGATTCCATAGTGTGGTTCGTGTTGGTCACGGAGATAGAGGCACCCACTGGAGTGCCGTGAAACTGTCAGTAAAGCAAGCCTTGAAATGCATGTCACAGAGGCATAACTGGAGGAGTCGGCAGAGATCTGGAACATGAACAGGGGTCCTTTCAGGTAAAGATCTGTCAGACTCGGCGGCAGAAGAGCAGACTTGTCTGGCAAGGTCAACAGGGATGCATGTGAAAAGCGACTTGACGTTAAAGGTGCACTAAAGAGGAACCTGGACTCGTCTCTTTACTGCAGGAACTCTATCTACACGTTCCGGGCATTCTTAGAAACTCAGAATTATTGTCCTGTGCGGCCGATTGCCCTAATTAAATCGGATTAAACGTCCCGGCTCCCGCTGCTTTTTTTAACTCAACGCGGTAGGTAGGAGGAGTTGACCAACGCGTCAGCCAGTCCCGCAGCGGCTTGCCAATCTGCCATCGGCGGACTGATATGTAAATGAAAGAGTCCACGTGTATTTTTATTTCCGTGGGCCTAATTTGCGGCCATATTGTCTGTGACTGAAACTGTTTATTCACAGAAACCTAAGAAAACAAAATAAAAGCAAAAGCGAAGCAGCCACTGGACTGGCTGAAAGGCACTCCACGCGTTGGTTGACTCCGCTTACCTACTGCGTTCAGTTCAAAAAAAGGCAGGAGCCGGGACGTTTAATCCGATTTAATTAGGGGAATCGGCTGCACAGGATAATAATTTGACGTTTCCAAGAATGCCCGGAACGTGCAGATAGAGTTCCCGCAGTAAAAAGACGAGTTCAGATTCCTCTTTAAACGAGACCAGGAGCTCGTTGCTGTCCGGTGAAATGGCACTAATCTTCTCGATGAATTCAATCAAATTTTGCACATAGTTCGAGCCCCAACCAACAAGCTAGATGATGCGATGACGGTAAACGGTGAAACCGTGAAGAAGGGAACAACTGTAGTCCACGATGGAATACATCGGCATGCAAGGCTTGTGCACCTTGGGTAGTCCGTACAGAATGGGGGCTGAACTGTTAGTGCACAACAGCCTGTTGTAAAGTAGCTTGTGGGTCAGAGGGACAAAATGGAAGACATCAGTGAGAAGTTTTTGTAAACCACGCAGCACCTTTGCGGTTGGGTCCCTGTTGAGTCAGCAGTAGGTGGCGTCATCTCAGCAAAAACAAGCCAAAATGTCTTTGTTCCTTGTTTTTGGTCAGTGTCTACAATTTGTAAAATACACAAACTGACAATACAAAAAAATGAAGTGTAAACTGCATTCACTGCATGACACGATTTTATTGCATGTGTTTTTCACCTCATTGCCTCCCTTGACCTTCTTCGTATGTACACAAGGAGCGCAAGAGCTTGCAATGCATGGCTGTGCAGAACACCTCTCTTCGCATTCCCACCTGCAACACTGTATGCCAAGTTGAGAGCAAAAACTGTTGTGGCGTTGGGTAAAAGTTTCAGCCAGATGACAGTCTAACAATGCTGTTTTCCGCATTATCGTGACTCAGCTGGGATGTCAACAGCTATACCTAACTTGTTCGTGCAATTAGCGAAGGAGCTCTACAGTACTTGTTAGAGTCGCCCTTGAGCCCTCCACAGCAGACTCACTGAGGAACATGGCACTCCCAGATCTGCAAGAAACTAAGCCGATCCTTTATTTTCTCAACACCTGCAGAAGTGTACAGCAATCAGGGACTTAATTCTCACGGAAAACTTTTCTGGAGCTTCAATGCTACCACAGCTCTTCTTTTCACCTTTTCTCCATTCACCTTTTTCAGTGAGTTTATTTTAAGTGCATCTTTGGATAAGTGAGTGAACAACACAGGAACATAATACTATACTTGCAACATTTCTTTGCATGGATGGTATACCGTATTTATTCGCGTAATCCTCGCACTTTTTTTCCCTGAAAATCAACACGAAGTTTGGGGGTGCGATAATTATGCGGGGAAAATTTTCAAGCAAATGTTTCGGAGTGTTAAATGCAAAGATGAATGGGTGCAAGATCAGGATTGTCAGGTCCACAATTGTAAATATAACGAAAACATTACTTTCAAGCGTAACTTACCTTCGTTATGAAAGTACAGGGTGAACGTCAGCTCAAGCTGCTAAAGCACTTTATTTGCCGCGCGCAACCTCCCCGTCCCTACTCGCGTTGCGTACGTCCTGCAGGCAATTCTACTCTTCATCAGAGTCCGTGTCGACACTGGAATCGATAATTTCTTCATCTTCCGATGCTTCTTCGTCGTCCCACACCAGGCGGTCCTCGGTCGCATCCAGGGCGTTCGAAATTCCTGTTTTCTTGAAGCTTCTGGCCACCATGTTTACATCAATCATCCACCATGCCTCTGATACCCAGCTGCACAGCAGCTCCACGGACGGTCTTTTGATCTTGCCGCCCGGCATCAGAGCATGTTCACCTTCGGCCATCCATTCTGCGTACAGCCTCCGGACGTTATCTTTAAATGGCTTGTTCAAAGATACGTCAAGAGGCTGTAGCATTGATGTGAGGCCGCCGGGTATAACAGCCAGGTCCGTGCGCGGTTCCTTGAACTTCACCCGAACCAACTCTTGAAGATGGCCCCGAAAGCTATCAAGCACGAGGAGCGACGGAAGCGCTCCCGGTTGCCGCCCCCAAACAGTCTTCACCCAGTCCACCATAAAGTCCGCGGTCATCCACCCCTTTTCTTGGACGCGCACGTGTATACCAGGGGGGAGCTTTCCTTTCGGGAGGGTCTTCCGCTTGAAAATGACGTACGGTGGCCCGCACCTCTGTTTTTCGGCACCTGTAGTCCTGACGTGCACAGTCCGAGCGCCTGTCTGTTCGACTGTCCTGCTGCTGGGCATATCAAAATTCAGCGGAGTTTGGTCCGCGTTCCCTATCTGGGAGAGCAAGAAGTTTTTCTCCTGCCGGATCCTGATAACGAATCGATGGAAGTCCACTATTTTCTCTTCATAGGCTGCGGGCAGGCGCTGGCAAAGCGTCGTTCGCCTCCTGAGCAAGAGTCCATTGCGCCGCATAAATCGTGTGGCCCACCCGTTACTAGCACGGAAGTCTTGCACCAAGATGCCCTCCTTTCTTGCGATTACGAGCGCCTGGTTCGGTATCAAATCAATCGACACAGCACACCCATCCGCTCGTCGAGCCATGATATATTCCAGTAAAGAGGATTCGACGGCAGGAAATTTCCCAGTCTTCGGTCCACGGAAGGCCCGGCGCGTCTTACCAGTCGTCTTGAGTTCGTCGTGCTGCCGTCTCCAATACCGGACGCAAAACTCGTTGACGCCGAAGTGTCTGCTGGCGGCACAGTTGCCATGTTCCAACGCATACTCAATAGCTTTTAGCTTAAAAGCAGCTGTGTAGCTTGCGTAGCATCCCATGGCGAAGCGGCACAAAGAGCACGGTGCAACACGCAAACAAGGCAAACGAGGCCTACGAGACACCGGAGAGCTGGAGACACCTTCGCAAAATGGCGTAGCGGTGGTGAGTGGATGAGCGATAGCGGCGGTGGCAGTGGATGATAGCACAGTACCGCTGCCTAGTAGCACGCGCGCCCAACCATGGCAGTTAGTTGTGGCCGCAGTCTATAGATGGCGATCGCTACGACAAGCAGACGGCTCGCGGCAGTAATTTTGGGGGTGCGATGATTATGTGGGGAAAAAAAAATTTTCCAATTTTTGATAGCCAATGTGGGGGGTGCGAGCATTACGCGAGTGCGAGCATTATGCGAGTAAATACGGTACAAATGTGGTACAGAGATATGTTTGTTCATATTTCCTTAAGTCGAATTTATTTTGAGTCTTTATTTTGCTGAAGCACGGTTTAATATACATTACATAATCTAACTATTTGACACTCATATTATCTATGATTTCTAATATATCACTTTTAGCAGTGAAATGTTGGAACACCATAACTTGTTTTCTGCACATTTCATTGTTAGGCTGTTAACTTGTTTCTTTAGCGTCTTGGACAATAACCAAGCAGAGAAATCCCGAATCTTAATACTGGCTCACTTATTGATTTATAAACTATTTATTTCAGTTTAACAGTCGTGCATGATGTTATTTCATACAGCTCGGCAGCCACAGCCTTTAGCTTTTTTATATTTATTTATGTATACAGAATACCCCTAAAGGCCCTCGAGAGGGTATTACATGGGGGGGGCACAGGCAAATGACCAGAATAAAACAAAACCACAAATATAAAACAACAAAAGCAAAAATAAGACACTTCGCATGACATAAGTAAGCAAAAGAATCAAAAGAATGGCAGCGCGGCAAAGAACGAAGATTACTGCAGTATTAAAATTATACAAACAGAACACTAATGCAATGAATCATTTATAACATACCCTGCAATAACATACCCTGTAAAGGAAGCCATGAAAAAATAACAATGTATGCGAAGAGTTAAGCAGAGTTATTGAAGATATAGGATTAAAATATTTATCAGGATCAGTGGTGGTTGCGATATGTGAAGGCAGAGTGTTCCAGTCAGATATTGTGCGTGGTAAGAATGAATGCGCATAGTTAAATGTTCTGCACGTGAAACGCCTAACTTTAAAGGGATGATCGCGGCGGTAAAAATCGAAGGAGGCAAAGAAAAAAAGTCGTTATGAAGTGATGGATGATGATAAAGTTTATGAAAAAGTGATAGTCGTGCAGTTTTGCGACGGGGACATAAATCCTGAAGACCTGCGCGTTTCTTTAAGGCTGTGATGCTGGTGTTACGTGAATAATCGGAGTAAATAAAACGAACGGCGCGGTTCTGCAATGATTAATGTTATTTATTAGGTAAGATTGGTAAGGGTCCCAAATAGCCGAGGCATATTCGATTTTAGGTCGAATTAGAGTGGTATAGGCATGGGCACGGAGGTGAGGAGGAGCATGCTTTAGGTTATGTTTTAAGAGACCTAATGACCGATTAGCAGATGCAAGCATTAGGTTAATATGGTGGTTCCATGCTAAGTCTGAATGAAGGTGAAGTCCTAAGTACTTATACGTGGTGACTAGCTCGAGTGAGCTATTATTTAAGGAGTATGCTGTTTGAATTCGAGACATTCGGTTAGTAAAAGACATCAATTTAGTTTTTGAATGATTAAGTTGCATAAGCCAGGTTAAGCACCATGCTGTTACTGAATCCAGGTCAGATCGAAGGGATTAGCAATCGGTGTTAGAATAAATTTTGCGATAAATTACACAATCATCAGCAAAAAGTCTGATATGGGAAGAAATGGAATCCGGTAAATCGTTGATAAATATTAGAAAAAGTAAGGGGCCAAGCACACTTCCTTGTGGGACGCCAAAGTGTACTTGACTGAAAGACGAATTGTGGTTATTGACAGCTGTAAATTGAGACCTGGAAAAGAGAAAATCTTTAACCCATGCAATGACAAGAGGGTGAATATTAAGCAGTGCTAGTTTCATTAATAACCGGTTGTGAGGTACTCGTGTCGAAAGCTTTAGAAAAATCAAGAAATATGGAGTCTACTTGAATGCCAGCATCAATCGATGAATGTATGTCTTGAATGAATCCGGCAAGTTGCGTTTCACATGAATAGCCTTTAAGGAACCCATGTTGATATTTAAAGATAATGTTATGTTCTTCAAGATAGTTAATTACCTGCGAGTGAATTACGTGTTCAAAAAGTTTGCAAACAGTGCTAGTTAATGAAATGGGTCGGTAATTTAGTGGTGAGGAACGATCACCAGACTTGAAAATTGGCACAACTTTAGCTAGGCGCCAGTCCAGCGGAATCACGCCTGATGATAGAGATTGTGAAAAAATAGCGGACAAGATGCGATGAATATCATCAGATGAATTTTTGAGTATTTTGTTATTAAAGCCAAGGTGATCTGATGCTGATGTTGTTTTAAGCTTCCCTAGTAAGGATAAGATACCTGTCTCACTGATACATATTTTGGACATTGACGTATTAGAAGTGCTGACAGAAATAGGAGGTAGAGGGAGATCTTCACGGGTAAAAACGGATGTGAATGCGTTATTGAAAAGTTCGGCGCATTCGGCCACTGGAACACTGCTGCCTTCCGCGTTAGTAAGAGTAATGTCAGGATGATTAGCGGGGTTTATTATCTGCCAGAACTTCCGTGGATTGTTTGTTAGCATTGCCGGTAGATCGTGTGTGAAGAAGTGCCTACGTACAGATATCAACTCAGACTGATATTCCTTATCACACAGTTTGTACCGTTGCCAAGATTCGGAGTGTCTGTTCGTGTCGATTTGTCTGTAAAGGCGCTTTTTCTTGTTATTAAGGCGACGTAGATGCCTATTAAACCAAGGCGCTGTGTTAGTGCATGGGATACTGATGACTGGTATGAATCTGTCAATGAGAGTAGCAAGTTTCACGCTGAACAGGTTCCAGTTCGTTTCCACGGAGCGTGACGAAAAATCGTGAAGAAAATGATCGGCAAAGACTGACAACTGAGCGTTTTATTTCACCGAAGTTTGCTCGGTTGTAGCACCTTATTTGTTTAGTGCGAGTTACCTTTTTATGGGGCACAAAATTCAGGTTACCCGTGATTATGGAATGGTCGGAAAGGCCTTCTAAGAGCGCAATGTTGGAGCAAAGGTAAGGATCACTTGTCAAGATAAGATCGAGAATATTGGCTGTAGTGGCGGAACGACGCGTAGGTTCAAAAATAAGTTGTTGCAAAGAGAAATCGAGACAGGACTGGAGGAAAGCCTGAGCTTCAGAATCATTGGCAGGAGCTGTTAATGACGACCAGTTAATAGCCGGAAAGTTAAAGTCACCAAGTAAAAGTAAGCTTGAATTCGGGAAACGACAAGTAAGATCGCTTAGTAAATTAGAAAACTGACTTGCGAATGAAGAATTCATGTCCGGAGGGCGGTATATGACGCCAATGATGGCGACCGTGGGACCACAACTCAACTGGACCCATACCGATTCTAGGTACGACGTGACCTCGATAGGCACAGCAGTGAGCACTTTTCACATGTTACTATGTTTTCACACGTTACTATGTTTACGATGTTTCACATGTTACTATGTTTCACATGTTACTATGTTTTCACTTGTTACATGTTACTACACACATACTATTTCAACATGTTTTTACTAAGACAGCGTGCTACCAAATTCAATTCCCAAATAATTTACCAATGTACTGTACAGAAGTGGAATGCATGAGCAGTTCCTGCGATTTTCCATATGGAGCAGCACTACTGTCTTGATAAATGCAATTTTTCGCGGAAGCATATCAATTAATTTTGCTTTCAAACTGTTAACAATGTGAAGAAGATGAGCATTAGCCTAGCCGCACTGCCATCGCTCTGAGCGAGACCCTGCTTAGCAAGATCGACAGCGGACTGTTTCACCGCTGCTTCCGTCGACCTCAGCATCACCAAATGCTGAGGTCTGCTTAGCTACATGCTACCGGCCCCTAGTATGCCGGCAGACGCCAACCATCAAGCCGTGCAACGGGCCAAGCAGTTCTATGTTCCGGTTCCCTCTGCCAGCGGGACCCTGCCCACTTCAGCGGGACTGACAACTATGATGCTAAGAGCGGCTCACATGCTATGAGTGGATGAGCACCTTTAACAAGTGGGACGATGCTATGAAATTGAACGTCATCTTCTATTTGACCAGCGTTGCGAACCTCTGGTATCCTCTCCATGTGGGCAACCTTCAAGAACCCCTCTAAAATGTTCAGTCCTCCTGTTGTCCAAAAGCTATGTGCCGAGCAACACTGAGGCTGTGCTCGCGTGTCAATGCCCTGATGTCCAAGGCTGACAAGGTGAAGCATATTTTGAAACGGAATGAGGATGACGCATTTCAAATGCTGCAGTCCTGAGACGCTGCTGACAACATGACAAGCAAGGTACACACGCAAATACATTGTGAGCAGGGCAAGGACAGTATCAACAGGGCCACGTGTGATTAGGTCCGATGGAAAGCCCAGATGCGCCCATCTAAGAATTCGGTCTCTTTTCTTGATAGAGATAATGAAGGCGAGCTGCCACAGTCCTCACCCGTTTTGGAGATCAAGTGTGCCTCAGTAACCTGTCTTTTGTATGTACAAACGTTAGCGCAAAATAAGAGACAATCACAAGAAAGGTGGACAAGACAACGCGCTACTGACAACTGATTTTTATTGAAAGAAACACATAATATATAGGTTCACCGTCCCACCACCTATCAGTTGCAGCAAATGTTAGAAAGATGAATAGGGTCATAAAAGCGATAAAAGAAAAACACTAAAAACATGACTTAGTTAAAAACGATAAGATCGGAGAAAGAACAATAACAGGCATGACACGTGGTGTAAAGGACCAAAGACACATGACTGATTGTGATCTGAATGAAAAAGAATGACGACCAACCAAAAAGCATTAAAACCGTAAAAACCCAGAAAAAAGCACGTGAGACGAGAAAGCCATCTAAAATCGTTTGTGCACTCAACCTTTCAGATTATACTGGGAAAACAAAACCACAGCTCCTGTACACGTGTGCGTATCAGGAAAACTTTCCTAAAAAGGCTTCTTTGCTGTTTTCCTAATTAAAAAGGCTTCTTTTAATTCGCGGGACACTCGATCCCGGCCTTTACCTGAAACTACAGTTCTTTCAAGAATGGGCCCGCAGGTGCTTTGTTCACAGTCCTTACAGTGAAGAGGCAGATTAGAACCTGTTCCCGTCCCCATCGAACGCTTATGCTCCCTCAACCTTTCATTTAGGCAATGCCCCGTCTGTCCAATATACACTTTCCCACACACGAATGTGATCTGATAAACAACTCCTTCATTGCATTCCACGTACCTACGGGCATGCCTCGTTCCGCAGGTTTTTTCCTTTCTTTTTTTCTGAGTTTACACGAGGACATAATGAGGTCAGCTTACAGGAAGCAGAGAATACAACTGGAACTTTGAATTTTGATGCAACTTTTTTCAGGTTATGGGCAATGCGGTGGGAGTAGGGCACCACTTCTGGCCTAATTCTATCCTCAACAGGCATAGGCTGTTTATGTTCCACGCCTTTTATGCTGTGAAGAAGGGACTCCACCACACCAGTCAGGAGACTGAGGGAAGCCTGCATCCTGAAGCCTTACCATCTGCAACTGGAAGCCCCTTTCCTTGGTATGACAACAGGATTTCGCAATGGCGGCATTTAAACCAGACGTAGCAATGGCTCACTTCACTGTTTTAGAGTGTGCCGATTCATATGACAAAAAACCTTTCTGGGCACGAGGGTGGTACATCAGCAAATTTTCTCTTTGGTTATGGAAAGTTCAAGGTCTAAAAATTGCAGTTTATCACTTTCAGGTAGCTCCTCTGTAAATTCTAAGCCTTCTCGGTTTTCACTAAAAATTCCTAGAACCTTGTTAGCTGTGCCTAAGTAGGACTATGTGTCCTGTTGTGTCCTGTATGTGGCCTGACCCTCGATGATCCTTTTCTAGTCAAAAGTTCCACAAAGGCCATCACTGCTTTTCAAGACCTTCACTCTGCCACCTCAGCGTTTTCCATAGACGTCGAGGATCTATATTACTCCGTTCCACATGAAAACCTTCTAGAAACGGTTCGGGAGAAGATTTCCAGCACAGATGAGATAAGTTTTCAAAATTACACTGGAATCAGGACGAACAACTTCATCACCTTGCTGGAATTCTACCTGCAATCGACAGCCATATCCTTCGAAGATAAATTTCATGTGCAGAAAGATGGCATTTGCATAGGCTCTGCAGTCACACCGGTGCTCTGTGACATATACCTATCTGCCGTGGACAACCGTATCCAGAAAAACCTGACAGGGACGGCCGTACTCAAAATTATGAGGTATGTGGACGATTACCTGGTCATACTGAACGCTCCGTCAGAGCGCAGTATTGAAGGTTTGGTGCCAGAGGTTGTTAAGCTGTTCACCACTGAGTCTAGAGGCTTGAAGTTCACCTGGGAAATCCCTCAAGGCAACTGTATCCAGTTTTTAGATCTGCAGATCAACTTTGGTCAACCCGATTGCAATCTGTGTTACAAGTACAACCCACGTACGAGGAAAAGTCTGCTTCCTTATGAAAGCGCCCATTCTAAATTGATAAAACGTGGGATTGTAGGAACACTTCTTCAAGCAGCGCTCAACAAAAGCTGCCCGCACTTTATGGAAGACAGTTTTGGAAACCAAATTGCCCGTCTCGAGAAAGCAGGGTACCCCACTGACGTCATCAGCAGTGTCACAGTCAGTCTTCTACAGAAGGTAAAAGAAGGCAACAAGAAGACTTCGAGCCCCCAATCCCAAGACAGAGCATGAAGGTCATACCATATATCCATAGAATTTCCCACAACTTGAAAAAGATAGGGCATAGATATGACGTAAAGGTTCTTTTTTCCGCCCCCAGTAAGTTTTCTAGTATTTGTACTGTCCTGTCTAAGAAGCGAGAGTCATGTGAAAAGAAGCACGATTATCATTACGTCCAATGCGCCACCAACGTCGTGTATCGAATTCCGTTAACCTGTGGTTGCGTATATATCGGACAAACGGGAAAGTGCGTCAACGAGAGACTGCGGGAGCATGAGAGGACAATAAAAAACAATGAAAGACGCCGCCTACCAGAGCATACTGTGGACCATGGTTGCAAGCCCATATTTACCAATACCACGATTCTGGCCCATGCTAAGACCAAACTTCGGAGAGAAATAATTGAGGCTTTTCATACTGCTAACACCGGTGACGAATGCGTTAGTACTGCTTCAGTTGTTCTGCTCGACAAAGAGATAACATTCTTAGATGGACATGTGTAAATTCGATGTCCTCTAGGCTGCTTTACGTCGGTGAAACTCGGTGCTGTTATCTCTGTGGCTTAATGTGTTTAGCGTTTCACACTCGCTTTTTGACACTGCTTTTGCAACGAGGATAGTTACCCGTTGACATGTATCACTTTTATGTTTGACTCTTTTGTTATGGTTTTTTTGACACTGCTTTGCTAAGATATCTCATATTCCCCGCGTTCATTGTTCACCTCATGATTCTTCAGTTTCTCTTTTTTGGTTTTATGTTTTCATTGTTATGGAGTATCATATCAGTTTGACAGAATGATTTCTGGTTGTACCCTTGGCGGCGGCTTGCTGGTATTAACAGCGCACGTGGTTTATCTTTCTTTTGGTTTTGTAATCTTTCTGTAGGCTAACACAGGTATATATTCAAGTTGCCTGCTCTTAATAAACTAGTTGGAAGTTGCGCTCTGTTCTTGTCGTATGTGTTACTTTGTTGTGTCCTGTTTTCTTTGCGCAAGTGCATTATTTGTTAAAAATGAACCAACTCGCCCAGACAAGAGTGTTAATTCAGAAGACATGCACGCCATCTGCCGAGCCAGCGCCGTCCGTGCATGGCGAAGGGGGTTTCAGTGGGTGCCTACAGGATGCCGCAACGACTGCACGCAAAGCTTGGACGCAGTGTACTGGAAATGCATGGTAGTCGCTTAATTCCGACATCTGTAATCTACATGCTCATAATTACTCATGCATGCCTTTGTACAGATCTCGAAGCTATGCTTCTAAGAAACCCATGCATTTACTAGATGCGCCTTTATTCATGTTCAAATGTCAAGCCGTCGTGGCGGAGTGGAAGCGTCCTCATCTCGAATGCCAAAGGCCCTGGTTCAATTCCTGGCTTGGACACCGTTTTTTTTAAGTGTGCGTGCCCTCTGATTTTTGCGCGCCCTCTAATATTTCAGCGCATGCGCAGTAGAGGGCTGTGCCAGGCACGGCGAAATCAGCTTTACATGGCGTAGTAAGCTATCGCTTCAAAATGTCTTTAAAACAGTAGCCAAAATGTTTGCTTGCACATGAATGACTATCTCCACATGAGCAATGGCTCTGCAAATAAATTGTTTTGGAGTTGCGCATGCACTGTAATTGGCATTAAAATAAATATACCAACCGTTTATCTCAATGGTAATGATTGACCAAACTAGAGCATTTTTTTCTCTTAGCCATAAGCGAGCAGCTGGTAGGAGCATTTCATGCATGTTTTCATTTTTCTCTTCAGCCTCACATATCGCATTAAAGACACTTTATTTTTTGTTTAAATAAACATTATTGTCATTATTATTCAGTGACAAATGTAACGAAATCCTAACTATTTGGCCAACACCACTGCGTGCACCGATCTGCTCAGCCATCCAACAAAATTAAGTATTTTGCCAAAATGACCATGCCAAAAAAAAGGTACTGCAATAAGGCGCTTGTCTGGGCCAGTCGGTGCCGCCCAGCAACTGTGTCGGAATTTTTCCAAGAGAAGCCTTTGAAAAATATCAGCGCCTTGTCTGTTGACATCAAGGTCATGTTCTATTTCCTCCCTCAAGATGCCGTGCACACTGCCGCGAGTCAAGCGATTGACCTGTACGGTGCCACCAAATTCCAAAACCACCGCGGAATTGACGTTGCCAGCCTCCTTGATCTACTAGATCTATATCTGCACTCGACGGTTGTGTCTTTCAACGGCAGCTACTTTATCCAGAAGGAGGGCGTCTGTATAGGCTCGGGCCTCGCTCCTTTCCTCAGTGACTGTCTACTAGCTTCCTTGGACCAAAATTTGCAAAAAGCCTTACTTGGATCTTCAGTGGTACGTGTGTTCCGTTATGTTGATGACTTTCTGGTGATTTTTAGATTAAGGAGCAGCCACAGTGTTGCAGATCAAGCCAGTGACATCCTCATATTGTTCAAATCTAATCTAAAACAATTTCAACTAACAATGGAAGTTCCAGATCATGAAAGCATTCGCTTTCTGGACCTACAGATAATGATGTGCGACGAAGGGTTATGCTGGAGCTACTCACCCCGAGCACAAAAAGGCATTCTATCATACTCATCCTCTCATTCAAAAATAGTAAAACGAGGCGTCGCGACAGCCGCCCTCAAAAATGCAATTTCCAGATCATGTTTCCATCAAATGCAATCTAGCTTCAGAAGCCAGATCATGAGGCTGAAAAAGGCCAGCTTTCCAGACCAAATCCTGCGTGCTGTAGCGGAGAAAATTCTTGCTGAATTCAGAACAAAAACAACGAGTTCGCTTGCAGCAGAAAACTGAAACTTCGCGGTGATACCTTATGTGCACAAGATATCACATAACCTGAAAAGAATTGCAGGAAAAGCCGGTGTCAGAGTCATCTTTTCTGCCCCAAACAAACTGTAGCGCTTGTGTAAAACCGTAAACCGTGAAGGACCTCCACCTGCCGAATGCGGAAAAAATCACAAATCACCCTATGTGCAGTGCCGTAAAAATGTTGTCTATAAGATAGAGCTATCCTGCGGACGATTTTATATTGGCCAAACAAGGCGCTGCCTCAATGATCGCCTAAGTGAGCATAAACGCTCCCTAAAACCACCCCCTAAAAGCAATTTGGTTATACATTGGCTTTCCTGTAAATGCACTCCTTTTTTCGGCTGTACTACAATACTGTATAAACATAAGGACCAATGTACGTGGGAAATCGTGGAAGCTCTTTTAATTCACCGGGGACTTGACAACTGCATCAGCAAACCTTCCGTCACACTAACACAAAAAGAAATTGACTATCTTAACAGTTAAGTTTGCTAAGTGTAGGGTGCGATTGTGTGGTTTTGTTGTTGTGTGTTTTTTGACAATCATCACTGATGCTGTTCTATCTGTTGATTGTGCTCCTTTTCACCTATTTATTGCGTGCGAGCAATAAAGCCTTTCAGTCGCAAGTCAGCGCTGTGTCTCTTTCTTAGTCCCGTCCTTCGTGGGCTGTGCCTTCATTTAAAAAAAAGTATTTACCTCGAATTCCATGTAATAAATGATCCAGTCATTTACTTGCGACACACATTTCGCCGTTACGGTAACGGCATTTTCATCAACCATCTGCTTTATGAAGTGAACATGATCCACTAACAGTTAACCTTTTTTCAAGTTTGCGCTGCGAAAAAAAATTTCACAACCCACTATTTCTTTCGACCCATCATCTCAGAGTGTACACTTTCATAATACTCTGAAGTCAGCGTTCAAGCAAGATGGAAAAACCACGCGACTGCGCAGACTTGCAGGCAGGCCAACACATGCAAAGCATGTGCAGCACTGGCCCCTTTGAAGAGGAAGTGGGTGCTACTCGCGCAGCTACTCAATGGAAGCAGTGACTGGCCTGCCCGGTGAATTATGAAGAGTCGGCCGGAATGGGCGCTTTTCACTGGTGCCTGCAGGGCCCCCTGCGAAGCTGCGGTCCCCTATGTTTCTCCTGCAGTACACTGGTTCTGTACAGGAACCTGCTCTTTATCAATTTACGTTATCGCCACCAAGACTGCGCGCTGCGTATCGTGCTGTCATGTGCAGAGCAAAGCTCGAGTAATCACCTTGCATGCCCCTTCATACAGTGAGGTGACTATAAGCAGCTGCAGTCTCACTTCCGCACCTGAAAACCGCAGCAACGGTGCATCACTATTGAGTGCCAACTGTGCGAAATTTGGCCTACATGTGCGTCCGCTATGCGCAGAATGAGCCATTACAGATTCCAGCCAGCGATTGTAACCGCCCTGTCCAAGCTATAGTGCTTCACTGCTACGGGTCAAGTTTAGACATTGGTCCGTTATGCAGTATACGCGTTGTAGCCCAGCAGCAGCAGCTTCCGCACCTTCGGGCGCAGATTCACTATCCTTGTGATGCTGGACCACGCTGCAAAGAGCGCCAGGAAGGGCAGTTTCCTCTTAATTTAAGCTCAGCTACTGGAGCATAGGTTCCAGTGCAGGAGCAATGTGCAGCAGAAAGATATAAAGGGATCATGCATTGCTACTGCATCAGCGCCTCGTAGGAGCAACGTGAAAATCAATGGTAACTGTATTAAATGAACCCGAAACTGCTGCGGTACACCGAGTGTTTTGAGCACATTTGATCGATAATGAGACGCAGTTTAGTTCAAGAGGCAACAAAAGTTCTAAACACGCTGGCTGTCTGCTGCAGAAACGTGCCCTCAGCTGTCTTTGACAAAGCGGCTCTGCAGTATCAAGGCAGCAATATGCGCATTCTGAAATACCTGGTCGCTACAAAAGGCGCGACCATCCGATCTTATCATCTTTAAAGCGACACTGATGCTGGTCGAATGCAAGCCAAGCTCAGCAATGGGAGGGTTGCGGCGGTTGGGGGCATGCACATGCGCGTGGCGATACTGAGCTTTCGTCCAGCTCGGCTGGGCGGCGCTGACATGCAGTTTTTTTGCAGGTTTCAAGTATAGTAAGGAAAAATCTACAGGCATGACATTTAATGACCAGGGCGACCAGCATAGAATACAGGAGATCATGCTAGAGGGAGTGAATAAGTGCTAGTATCTTGGGGTGTTGATAAAAAACGGTGCTGAGTATCTGACAGAGCATGAAAAACATCCAATGACTAACGCTAGTAGGAATGCAGCTGTCATGAAAAATAGGGCATTTTGGAAGTACAATAGGTCTCTTCGAGATGTCAGCACCCATGTGTAGGTCGGAGAAGCGAAGAAGATATGACAGTAGTCTCTAAATGAAACGATGACAGTTCTCTCACTTCTCTCGTGAACGGAGGAGGTGAGGAACTCTTCATGGCATCATAATTGTAAACCTAAGCGGTCAAGTCAAGCCTCATGAGCCGCATTTCAGCGCATATTCGCAATTCGCCTGCATGTATACATGAATCGACTGCTTTTTTTCTATGAAACGACCATTAATTAAATTTTTTGGGGCTGGTTCATGGTGACTCTTCCTTGGGATTTCCTGCTTGAAAAATTCTTAACGTGGTTTGGGATTTTGGCACCTGTTGATGTCGGCGGCACGCAGTTGGCTGTAATTTGGTAGCGACACCAAGGCTAGCAGATGACCAGGCCTGCACTCGACCATTCGTTTTGGAAGCAGCCACTGCCAAGCTGCACTGAACTAACGCTGCATGTTGGCGGCACCACCGCGGAACTACACGGAACTAGTGCAAAGAGTGCAGCCAAATCGAAGAGACCTAATAGGTATGAAGTGGTAAGAGGGATCTGGAAAGGGGTGATGGTTCCTAGTCTGACTTTCAGCAGTGCGGTCCTGTGCAAGAAACCAGATGTTCAAGCAAGGTTAGAAATCAAACAACGTGGCGTAGAGAGGCTAGCTTTGGGAGCAGATGGCAATACACCAAATCAGGGGGTACAGGGTGATGTGGGATGGGCGTCGTTCGAGAGCAGAGAAGCTAGCAGTAAGATAGCATTTGAGGAGCGATTGAGAAAAATGGAGGAAAAGCAGTGGGCTAGGAAAGTTTTCAGATACCTGTACATAAGGAATGTTGACACGAAATAGAGAAAGCGAATTAGAAAATTAACAAGCAAATATCTGGACAGCAGTAGGGGGGCAAATTAGGAATTATCGGTTAAGAAAAAGGTTAAAGAAACAGAGAGAGCTCTGTGGAAAACGGGGATGCTGACGAAATTGGCACTGGGAACATGCAGGATTTTTAAGCAGAAAATTGTCAAAGAAAATATCTATGATAATTGTAGTGGAAGCTTTGTTGTTTGAGGCCAGGACGGGAGTTTTGCGGACTAAGACATATAGAGTCAGGTACCACGAGATAGACACGTTGTGTGTTGCGTGCAGCGATGGGGAGGAAACGGCTGAACACTTGATACTTTTCTGTAAAGGGCTTCACCCTACAGTGGAAAGCAATGGGGCTGATTCATTCAAAGCATTGAGGTTTAAGAACAGTGAAGGAAAAATAGATTTTAAGTGGGTAGAAGTAACCATGCGAAGGTTATCTGATTGCTGGCTAAAATCAAGACAAGAGTGAAATATTACGAGTCATGGCTAGGTGGCTTGAGCCACTGCCCGATTTAAAAAGTTCAGCCTTATCCATCCATCCATCTATCTTAGTGTGCGGCACGCTCTGTTCACTTCTGTCCACACCTGTACGTCTGCTCGAGCCCAGCCTGCCAACGCCGTAAGCAACAGTCCCATCGCAGAGCTGCAGCCACTAACCTGTTCTACCACGTTGGAATTAGGGCTTTCTTGATGGTGGAGACCACTGCGTCTACCATGGTTGCGCCCACTCCTCGCAATGCGCTTCGCCCACGTGCGTGTCAGCTGAACGTGCTGCCTCGCAGAAATAATGTGTTGCTCGTGGAGAGCAAAAATAAGTATGCAAAGGCAGATGCTGATGAATGAAATATAATGTTTTTACGGAAGTAAAATGGATGTACCTTTTAGGCTCGCGAACAATCCTATTAATAACTCTTGGGGTAGCACATATGAAGACAAACTTATTTTACACAGGTACAGATATAATGGTGTGATATGGTTTTTTTTTCGCCATTGCTGCAACACCCACAGCACCAACATAATTGACGCTGCTTTTCATGCAAAGTAGCCACTTTTACTAAAGCATGAAACGTTTTTGATGTTTTCTTCGCCAACACAGAACATTTTTACTCAAAGCGCGGGCCTGAATGTCAAAAGTAAAGAACCTTGATAGAAAGCAAGCGATAAGCATTGATAGAGCACGCTTTATTAAAGTGCATGTGTTGCATCGACAGGAGACTGTTAATTTTCAAGTACTGAAATACGTAAACAGGCAACATACAAAACAGAATGCACAATTTCGGGAATTATAGATGAGCTCTTTCATAGCGATTCATTTAATTAATTAAAATTTAGGAGAGTACAAGATCAACTGTGAAAAAAGCAAAATAAAGTAGACAAACTATGGTGGCATATGTACAGGAGTTTCAAAATCGCCACTTCACTGCTGAGCCTAGCACGTTTTAATTGCTTCCATGGTCATAAAGTTCTTTTCCTTCTAGTTGACTCTGGTGCATGTGTAGCCTGGTTGCATGCTTAGAATGGCCGTTTGCCTTCAGGAGCTGCTTCCCATATGCAAGGTTGTTCTCGTAGCAACTGTCCTCGACATGTTAAAAAAGTAAACTGTACGCAAAAAGGAGTGAGATCAGCCCCTCCCGCATTACATTTCATGTACATCAGCTCATGCTACCCCAGAGGTTCTGAGAGGCTCCATTTTGTCAGCTCCGTGAGTCGAAATTACTAATAAATTGTTGCGAGGAGGAACTAACCGACAGGGAGACAAACGAATACAACTGGCTGGCCCCCCTTGCAGAAATATGCTGTAAGAGCACAGTGAAAATTCAGTGCACTAACACTAGAAATACAAAAGTGAATCAAGACATCAACAATTTAATCCACAAGTGCAAAGTATACCACATCCACAATACCTAAGCTCACATCAACAGAACTTGAAGAGAGAGTAACAACTTGCTTAATCCGTCAAACAGCTTTCGCCCACATGAAATAAAAATTGGACGACGCTTAAGCTTCGCCTTTAAAAGTGGAATACAACAGCACGCTGCAGCGCTGCCAGGGAATCCAAGGAATGCCATCAACCTTTCGGTGAGACGCCTTGCCCATTAAGCAAATTGCTTGGAGTCTCTGGAGGCCTCTGAAAACATTCCATCGGCCACCCAAGGAGATCACGAACAGGCTGCAGTGACGCTGCTCCCTGAATTGGCCATTGTGCGTCTCGGTTGTGATTCTTATTTTAGAGGAAAGGAAAGGCACAGTTGCCAAAAGGCTCCTAAAGGAGCTCTGTTACCCTGATGTTCTACCACCATCCCATTCACTAAACAAACAGAAACTGGCTGTGATTCTGTAGACTCATCGCTTGTCCCACCGCTTGAAGATTGGACAACGGGCAAAAGTGAGTCAATTTTTCAGCTCCAGAGAAGCTGCAGAAACTTCGCAGATTGACAAGACCTGGCCCTGCTACAAAGAGTGGGTGCAAGATGAACCATCAAACTAATTTCGTTAAATGTATGGAATCCATTGTGTACAGCATACCATTGACCTGTGGAAAGAAATACAGTGGAACCCCATTCATACGTTTTTCACCGGACCGCGAAAAAAAAACGTAACAGCCGGGAAAATGCAACAGTGAGGAAAGGTCCGAAAATTAATGAAAACAGTACAGCTTTGCCTTGAAACAATTTATTTCGACATCAAGTGAGCTTAGGAATTAAAAAAATCGAGAATGGTCGATTGCCGTTTTTTCCGCTCGCTGGAAAACACCACGCGTTTCTCGATGGCCTGGAAAGCCGCATTGCTCCCAGCGTCGCTTTGAGGTGCGACGTACCTGCGGAGGAGGTCCAGAGCCGCAATGGCTTCTCCAAAGCTCGGGTCCGCCAACTCCCCGGAATCATGCGGCTCGTGCTCCTCGTCGTCATCACAGTCTGAGGCTTCACTCGCGACCGAGTCTGCAACGATCTCGGCGATACTCTGACACTCGGACGTCACGACAGCAGCATCCACGGCGACGTAGTCATCATACGTGACTCCCGTGGCACCCAGAGCATTCAAAGCTTCACTCAGCTCTTGATCATAAGAGGCTGCTTCCGTCTCTTCAGCTTCCGTGGCAGTTTCCTCTCCGCCGTCCATGCGAAAGCCACACCGCGCGAAGCAGTGCTGTGCAGTTGACGCGCTCACTGCAGTCCACGCTGAAGCGGCATTCCCTTGTATATCGGCATGATTCGAGACGATGCTGTTAAGCGTCGAGGGTGGCAGACCAAGATCCTTGGCGATGCCGACTCTTTTCCGCGCTGGCTGCCTGTCGACTGCGTTGAGAACATCCAGCTTTTCCTCGAGGGAAAACGCCTTGCGCTTGCGCGCCGCCATCAAAGGACGACAAATCGCTCGCGGTGTTAGCGAGGCCCGACGAGGCGTAGGCAGCGTAGGTGTCGACGGGAGGACATGGACGACTCGGATGGGTTGAACCGCACAAACAAGAAAGACTGGATTAGCGAGGCCTGACGAGGCGTAGGCAGCGTAGCTGTTGACGGAAGGACACGGACGACTCGGATGGGCTGAACCGCACAAACAAGAGAGACTGGATTCTTCTTCTTCTGTGGTTGTAGGGAAGGATGAAAGTGGGAGGACACGGGCTTGTCTACTGGAGGGCTAGCCTCCACGCCCACTGCCGGCGTGTCATAGAAGGAGGAGGGGAGGGGAAAAAAGATTGAAAGAGGAGAGGGTAGGCGCGCAGCCGCAGTGATAGTTGACATATGCTGTCCCCTGTGGCCTATAGGCGGCCGGAGAGGCCGGTGGCCTCCAGGAAGGAGAGGAGGTGCCGGAAGGCTTTGGCAGCATGGTGGCCACCTGGGAAGAGAAGGTGGTCTGCTGAACAGCAGGGGAGGCCCATGGAGCGGTAGTGCGCCTCCATGATAGTCCTTTCGGACACAAAGGCAGGGCAATCACACAGGAGGTGCTGGGTTGTCTCTTCTGGGTAATTGCAGAGAGAGCACCCAGGGGAGTCGGAGAGGCCAATGCGGAAGAGGCGGGAGCCGATGTTGGCGCAGCCTACCCTGAGCCTCAGGAGGAGGCTGCGCTCCTTGCAGTGCAGGCCAAGATTTGGAAGAGGTTATGGGGGATGGCCATAAGCCACCCTGGGATCAGGGTGATCGAGGAGGAGGAGGTGGTCCACTAGGCTCCTTGCAAGGTCCAAGGAGCAGAGGTTCTTGGAGAGCGGAGTTCCTGGGGAGTGTGCCGCTTTAGCCAGGGAGTCCGCTTCCTCATTGCCCAGGACACCGACATGGGCCGGGACCCAGGTCAGCCGGATGCAGGTACCTCTGGCGCACAGTTCGTCGAGCCGCCAAACCAGCCTGCGGGCAATGGGTCGGCCCTTGAAAGGCCTCAGGAGGAGCTGAAGGGCTGCCCTGGAATCGGTATAGATGGCTGCATATTTGATCCCAGGGTGTTCGTTCAGGATGTCTGCAGCCAAGTGGATGGCGGCCAGTTCGGCAGTTGTGGACGAGGCCACAAATGGGAGCCTGGCCTGTCTGCTCGAGTGGAGCGATGGGGCAGTGCAGGCTGCAGCCGCAGATGGACAAGGTCCTGGGAGGACGGAGCCATCCATAAAGATGGGGACAGTACCAGGGGGTTTGGCCTGGAGTACCGCAGCGACCTCCTGCCATAGGCCCACAGCAGCAGTGTTCCGCCTCGTCCGAGAGCCAGGTAGGGAGAGGAGGACTTCATAGAGGTGTCCAAGGTCCGGGCGGGGAGGGATGGGGAAGGACTCGGGCTCTCCCCCAACAAGATCTTCAAAGTACTGGGCCGCCTGACCCATTTTGGAGTTGGGACTGGTGAGAAGGCAGTCCAAGAGGGGGCGCCCATCGGGCGCGTTGTGGAGGCGCTCTATGTGGCGGAGGGAGGTGCATCTGGAGAGGAGCTCCAAGGGCCATGAACCTGCTTCTGCCAGGGTGGCAGCCACAGGAGAGGAGCGAGGGAGTCCCAGGCATAGACGTATGGCCGCCCGCAGTTTACGCTCGATGGCCAACTGTTTAACTGTTTAGCCACAGTAAGCCGGACAAGGGGTAGAGCGTAGGTGGACTGCGGGACGGCCATGCCTTGGTAAAGCTGGAGTCCCAGCCTGGGGGTGATGCCATTGCCCTTGGCTAACAGGGACCGTATAGTCCCCTGGATCCTGGAGGACTGGGCCAGGAAGTGGCGCACTGCCGTGTTCCAGGTGAGCCAGACATCAATGAGCAGGCCCAGATATTTCACTTGGCGGCTCCAGGCGAGGTCGCGGCCACCAACGTGGAGGAAGGTGCGGCCAGGGCGGGCGCCAACCCTGGTGCTGAGGAGCATCGCCTGCGTTTTGGAGGGGGAGATGCTGAGGCCTGCGCGCTCCAGGAAGGCGGCAACAGCATTGATAGCCCGCTGCACGTTCTTAATGGTGTGGACACTGTATCTGTGGGGCCCACGGCACCAGATGGCAATGTCATCCGCGTAGATGGCCACGTGGATGGGTAACCGGAGGTCCTTGGGCAGGAAGTTGGGCAGGAGGGCCAAGACGGCGTTGAAGAGCAGGGGGCTAAGGACGCTCCCCTGAGGTACGCCACGCCAGATGTGTCGCAGGGAGCTGGTGACATTGCCCAGACGGACACACCCCCGGCGTTCAGCTAGGAAGCCCCGGACATACTGCAGGAGGTTGTTGGAAGTGCTCATGATGTTGAGAGCCTCCAGTATGGCCTCGTGTCGGATGTTATCGAAGGCGCCTTGTATGTGGAGGAGAGCCAGGCACACTACGTGGCGGTTGAGCTTCGCGTCTTCCAGGGTCGACACCAGGTCTGCAATGGAGTCAGCGATGCAGCGATGGTGACGAAAACCCGATTGCTGTTCCGGGAAGTGGCCGGTGACGATGCCCACCCAAGACAGGCATTCCAGGGCCATTGCCTCCATGACCTTTCCAGGAACGGAGGTTAGGGAGACAGGCCGGTAGGAGCTGATGGCCGATAGGGGCTTGCCCGTCTTCAGGATGGGAACGACCAGGGCAGTTCTCTACGCATCGGGAGGATCCCTGTCCGCCACACCTCGTTGAAGGAGGACAGCAGACTGGCCCGGTGGTCCTCGCCGAGGTTACGTAACATCTGGTAAGTGATGCCGTCTATGCCCGGTGCTGTGCGTCGCCTGGAGTGGTTGAGTACTGCAGAAAGCTCCCGGTGGGTGAAGGGCGCAGTGCAGGTAGAGGCTATGTCTGCTTCCCGAGGTGAAAGTCCTTGGAGTAGGCCAGGTAGAGCAGGAGCCTGGGTTGGAGGCCGGGAGTCCCCGGAGGGGAAAAACGCATCAGCCAGCCATTCTGCTAGCTCTTGGCAGGTGATTCCCAGGGAGACAGCAATGGCCAAGTGGGGCTTGAGTTGGGTCCGAGGAGCCCTTAGGTGCAGTAACTTGAGGTCAGGAACGGGCTGGACAGGGGGGACTTCGCAGGTGATGGTGGCTGCTGCCGCGCACCTTGCCACATGGGTCAAGACATCGCCCTGGAGCGGGAGGCTCCCGAGAAGGTCCCGGAAGCGGTCCCAATGGATAATTTTGTAGATGCGCCCATCCACCCTTCTTCCAGGCTTGGGACTGAGAGAGATGGGGTAGTGGTCAGATCAGGGGAGGGGCACCACCCGTAGACGCACCGTCGAGACACGATGCTCAGATCAATGCACGTGCGGACACCTCCCCTCCGGACAAACGTGGGAACGCCAGTGTTGAGGACGTGGAGAGAAGTGCCACGCAGGGTAGCGATAAAGTCACGGCCGCGGCGATCCGCTCTGCGGGAGCCCCACCTCGGATGAGCAGCATTGAAGTCACCGCAGAGCAGGCAGTCACCCCCTATAAGGCTGACCAGATGTGGCAAGGAGTAGGCGTCCCATGGGGTTACGGGGCGCACATAGATACTTGCAACAACAGTGTCAACACCCCTGAGCCGGACTCTGACGCAGACACACTCCATAGGCGCCACTAGAGCATTGTCGACATTAATTTCTGCCTGGGGGAGGGCAGAGCGGATGAAGAGTACTGCTCTGGATCTTCCTGGTGGGTGTTGACGGTCGAGGCAGGGGTCAGCCGAGCACGTGGTCAGGAGGCATGAGGATCTGCTGTTATATGCCACGTAGCCAGGAATGCCAATTTCCCCGGGGCGGAGGTAGGCCTCTTGAAGAGCCAGGACATCCGGGGGTGAGGGGTCAGCCTCAAGGCGGCTGATGAGTTCCGCTCTGCGTGGTCGCAGGGCACGGCAATTCCACTGGAGAACCCGTGGATGGGGAGTCACCGGTGGAGATCTCGCCATGATGGGCTGGCTGTGGATGCTGTCCCTGAGCCACATTAGGTGGCGACTGGGATGCCGCGGGGAGGAGCAGCGTAATGGCTTGGAGAGTAGCGGCCAAGGTCCGCGTCAGGTGCTTGAGTTGCCCTCCTAGCTGGGCAGGGGGAATGTTGCCCAGAGGATAGGCAGGTCCGGAGAAGCTTTGGGGAGCTGCGGGCTGTTCTGCCGGTGGGGGTGGCAGGGGGGGACCAGCAGGAGTTGGCCCCTGGTTTTGAGAGCCTGGGCATAGGACCTCTCCCCTGTCCGGAGGTTGGTTGGCCCTGATGGCTCTCCGGGAGACAGGTTCTGTTGCTGCATTGATGGCTGCTGCCACCCGTCGCTCTTCCTGCCAGCGGGGGCATGCTGGATAGTCTGCAGCATGGGCCCCTCCGCAATTAATGCAGCGGGGTGCAGGGGCATCACAGGGAGCGGAACCATGTTGGCGTCCACAGCGGCGGCAGCGTTGGTTTAGGGTGCAGCTGGCCGTGACATGGTCGAGGCGGCCGCATCGACGGCACTGGATGGGGCGAGGAAGGGCCGGGCGGACAGGCAGGCGAAGCTTGAATATTGCCACGTGGGGTGGCGGCTGTGGAGCCCCGAAGCGGATCTGGATGGTGTTGGGCGGGCCTCGACGTACACTCAGAATAGGCACGGAGGCCTCGATGGCTGCAGGGAGGTCAGAATCGCCAACGTCAGCAGAAATGCCATGGACAAATCCCATGGAGGTGCCCTTGTCCGCGGCAGGTCGTGGTCGCACTGGTATACCGACGAGGCTGCGGGTGTGCAGAAGGGCCTCCATTGCCTGAGTGGTGAGCACGTCCACAGCGACATTATTGCGTGCGGGGTTTACCCGCACAAAGGAGACTCCCAGGGTGGTGGAGAGTTTGGCGGCTATGCGGAACTTGCAGAGTTGCCAGAACGAGGAGCCCTTGTTTTGGGGGCGGAAGAGGACAGTCCCCACAAGGCCGTCCCCTTTTTCGGGGGGAAGGGGAGGGCGGCGAGGACGACAACGGCGCCCTCGCGGTACCTTCAAGATCCAACCCTCCTCAGTGTCCCCCTCTGCTGGGGGAGGGGGTACCTCAGATGTGGGACGGCTCGGCAATGGGTCAGGGGTGGGGTCCGCTGGTTGGTCCCCTGCATGGTGTGCCAAGACCTCGCAGCTCTCCTCCGCGGCGTCGGGCGAACCAGAGGCCTGGGACTCGGTGAGCACAGGAGTAGATGGTAGCTGGGAGGAGGTGGAAGACTCCTCCAGGGAAGCGGGAGTCTCCTGAAGAGGCCCAGGAGTTGGGAGCTGACTGCCGGGCTGGGGCTCTGTTGGGGAAGAGGGGGGTTCGTGTCCCTCTTGCCTTTCTTCTTCTTGCGCTGCGGAACCGGGGCCAGCTCCGCGGTCTTCAGGAAGGCAGCTGCCGCCCTCGAGCGCAGTCTGGTCAGCGCTGGGGACCACTGGGTGGATGCAGGAGGTGACGGGCTGCGTGGTCTGGGCGCCTGAGAGGCCGCATCCAGCAGCCGGCGTCCTTGCTGGTGTTCCTGGAGGAGGGACTGGACACTGGCCTCCAGGTGCCGCAGGAACATGTGGGGGTCACACCCCACACTGGAGCTGCGACGGGAGGCACCGATGGTCGCCGGAGCAGCTTGGGCCTGGCTCGTAGCAGCCTCCATGGCTCAGGGGATGCGTGGCACCGCTGCAGGCAGCGGGTGACCCGCGAAGGCGCAGGGAGTGCCCGGGCGCTGGCGCTCCGTACGGCGGCTGAAGTTCAACTGTTGGCCCACCGAGAACTAGATTTGTCCGGGGACGCGGGGCCTCCTCTGGCCACGCTCGATTCGTAGAGAGAAGACGGTGCGGCAGCCAGTAGGATGGCGCCTAGGCAGGGGGGAGCGCTCGCCCTCTCCTCCGGGGTGGAGAGGGCCGCCTAGCGAGGAGGTCGATCGGCCGAGCGGCGCGCGCGGACTTAGGCAAGGGAACGCACCGGCTAGCGAGAAGCAACAACCGACCGCGCCAAGAGCTCGGAGAGAAGTCGAACCAGAACCACCGACTGGATTGCTGCGGGCCCGCGGGTTTTACTCGCTTCGGCTGACGAGGCAGTGGCCATCTAGTGGCAATCTCTCCAACTCGCGTGCGGCTTTTTATGGCCTCCGAGATTACCCACGCGCTTGCAAGGAGGTAATCTCGGAGGCCATGGTCTTGTAGCCAATTCTGTAGCCAAGCCTGGCCAAGACTCGTCAAAACGGCGGTTGGAGCGCGTTGCCCGGCCGGGTTCGGGGTGCCAGGTTGCGACGTATCATGCGGGAACGTTTTCACAGCTACAACGTAACAGCGGGGTACCCAATACATTGGATCCTATGGGAGCTATGCCGGGACCGGACGAAAACGACGTAACAGCCGGGAAAACGCAGCAGTGAGGAATGTAACAGCGGGGTTCTACTGTATGTAGGTCAAAGTGGAAGGTGCTTAAATGAGCGCCTTCGTGAACATCGTTATAATGTTAAAAAAAAGAAAGGTGGTTTTTTAGATGCGCACTGCATAAAATGTGAATCCGAGTGTAAACCTCTTTTTCAAGCATGCACGGTCATTGCCAAAAACACTTGCAAACTCATGCGACAAATAATAAATAGCTTAGGTGATAAGTGCATAGCGAAACCCTCTGTTGGGCTATCTATTAAGGAATTAGATTATCTCAGAAGCCACTAACAATTCACTGTCTGCCGCGCTTGTGCAATGTATCGCCATGTCATATATATCTACATGCTCTCTTCCACAATAAACTGTTGCAAGTTAGCACTCGTGTGTGTTCTTTCATGTCCTTGTCTTCTGTTGCGCTATTTTATACGTCATGCACTACCAACAAGCCCAAACTGCCACCTTCAAGGCACAGTAACTGTCTCGTGTATCGGTGGACACCTCAACCACGCTGTGAGAAAAGACAGAAAGGCCATAATGGAGGTCTGCATCTCCACTGGCGTCACATTGGTTGACCACAACAGCACACAGAGCGTACATCACAGGCGCTCGGGCGATATGGGTTCCACGACATCGCAATAGTTGACACCCACACAAAAGATGAGGCACACAAGCGGTCCGGTCACCGCTGCCTGCCCATCTGAAGCCCGAAGAGATTGTGAAGGGTTGCACCCATGCTGCCGCCCACAGGGGTGAAACCATCATGTTATCACCAGGCTCTGTATTTGGACCAGTTCATGTCTTCATTAGTTTCGTCTGCCAGTCCTCCGAATTCAAATCCACAACCCCTGTGCGATGTACGTTAAAAACCCCAGGTCGCTGAAATTACAGAAGCCCTCCACTACGCAGTCACTCATAGCCTGAGTTGCTGTGAAACGTAGAAATCCATAAACTTAAACTCAAACCAAACACGGCCATAACACTACCTATTGTATCTCAAATGTAGTTGATGTCAGGACGGCGCGAAAGGAACAAGGACAAGAGAGGCACAAGAGCCCAACAGGATAAGCGCCAACTTGCAACTAAGGTTTAATTCGCCCAAACCCTTACATTTTATGAGGCACCCGAGCCGTATCGCAGAAGCCTATCACACAGGAATAAGAGACTGTACACAATAGTCAGAATTCAGGAAGTAGGTGCTACCTCTAACAGACCGGAAGATACATTCAGCACTACATATCTGATAATAGCGAACTTCTTGGACTAAGTCCGAAGATTATCTGAGCGCAAAACCAAATAGGAACGCAATTCATCCTCACAACAAAGACGCACGGTTGGCCAAGGCAAACGGGGCACAATCTCAAAATTGTACCTCTGTATCTAGAGCTGCCCAGCACGCCGAACACTGCCGCCAGAACGCACGGGCACACCACCATGATGAAGATAATTTTGAACCAGCCTTCCAACCCAGTTCATTCGTGTGGCTGTGGATGACTTCCAGTACTCCCAGCACCTCCAAGAAACTTTAGAAATATCATGAACCCTGGAGTGCACGAACAGTAAACTAAGGACGGTTCTGAAGGCATGCACTAGTAATGGCGTGCCTCCGATACTGTAAATTTCCCTTTTTTTTTCTTGTTTCAGTAAAGATTTGTGCTTACCAGAATCAGAAGCCTTCCTGAAATCCAAAAAAATTGCCTCTCTAAGCTCTTGGCAATCGTGTCTCTGATCAACAAAAGCGTGTCTTCAGGTTTTTGAAAACCATACTGATTTTCAGTAATTATGTTATGTATGGAAAAGAAATTGGCAAGTTGCATAAGAATAATCTGCTCAGCAACCTTGGAGAAAACAGGGAGAAGCGAGATTGAGATTGGGCAGTAGTTATTGAAGTCATCACTTGATTCACCTTTGTTTATTTATTTATTTTATTTCAAAAAATGCAGGCCTATATGGCCCAAGCAGGAGGGGCATACAACATAACAATCACACAAAAAGAAAAGAAAATACAACACAGAGCATCATTCAGTGATAACAAAGGGAAGAAAAAATAGCATTAATAATAATACAAAATGAGATAACTAAACCAACGAAATGTACTTCCAATGCGTTGCTAAAATTACTATTTTGAAAAAGGGATTCTGGGAGCAAGCTCCAATCGGACATGGTTCGGGGAAAGAAGCTATACTTAAATGAATTTGTTCGTGCAAAGATAGGCTGCAGCGTGTGTTCCTTAGTGTGTCGTGTTTGTCTGGTGGTAGAAGGTTGAACACAATTAGGTATTGGAATGTTTACGTCGCGTGAAAGAATCTTACGAAGGAACAAAATTCGCTGTATTTTGCGGCAGACTGAAAGAAGTGGGATATTATTTTCTGCCATTAGCTTTGTGGGAGAATCAAATCTGCTGTATTTGTGGAAAAAAAAACCTGACTGCTTTCCTTTGAATGACTGAATGAAAATAACTCTTGCTATTTTCATACTGTCTGCGAACATCCCAGTTACTAGCATGTGATTACATAAATGTGCTAATGAAACAGGAAGGGCTCGTGAGGCGGCTTTAATATGCCTAACATTTATGTTATCCAAAGGAGTAATTAGGTTTAAGAGACCTAATGATTCTGAGTACCTCTTCACCGTCACAACGTTCCAGATGTCTTGTTGATCGCAAGGCATATTGCATATAGCCCTGAAATCCAGCTCCTCCCGAATGGGAAGCACCCGAGGAAAGAAGTTGGAATTAAATGTGTCTGCTAAATTCGTGCTGCTACATTCAGAACTGTTAGCATGCATCGAAAGTTTGGTACGATCGGCATTAGTAGAGTTTAATGATCTGAAAATGTTCCACATCTTCGCCGAGTCATCGCCATGTGCAGCGCCAGAAAATTTCGCTGTCTTCCTTTTGTTGTTTGGTGGCCACCTATTTATTTCCACGGTCCAAGCAATAAAATTTCAGTTGCAAGTCAGCGCCTGTCAGTGGGTGTCTTTCTTCAGTCCTTGTCCGAGTTCATGCTGTTCTTCAGGGAAATGTCATACCAACTCGCCCAAGGATTCGTTTTAACATCCCTCCTCAGTCCTTAATAGGGTAGGAGGTGTCCCTGGCCTGAGCGCGCCACCCACAGGATCTCCTAAATCAAAATGCTGCCTCAAGAAGGAATGTATGAAGCACAAACTCTCGTCCCTGCCCGAATGAATGCCGGCACCGAAAATCACGTCTGTGCATGAGATGGCACCAAAGGCTCGTCACATGCAGCCGCTGGCCTCCTCACCTCGATGGCGCCCTGGACAGTCCAGTGCTCAGTGTGGGGACGGCTGCTCTGGCGTTGGCTGCCACTGCAGAAGAGGAGAACAGCACTGTCAGGTGCTTGCGCCCGAGTTCATAAAATTCTTGTTTCTCAGTAAAAAAACTGGCAGATGATCAAGATACTAGACAATGCAAGCACAGCTTTCAAGGTATTTGAACAGGGCAATCACACACGGAAGACTCAGTGAAGAACAGTTTTTGTATGTAATTTTCTTACTTCACAGTGCATCTATGAAGCCGTGTGTGTCACCAGGCCCTCGCTTTGTCGTTCCACTCTAGGCATACTTTGGCTAATTTTCTTTTTTAATTCGCGTATGATTTAAACATAGCTTTTGGTTTCTTTTTTAGCCGCTGTTCATTTATTTTGATTGGTTATGCTGGTATATGCTGGATTTGTAATAGCTATGCTGGAGTAGGCATTCCCTCAACTTATGCGCAATTTTCTTTAGGCTTTTGCCTTTCACAGAGACTCCAAAATGAGTAAATGAGGTGGTCTTTTAATAAAAGACGATAAGAGCGTATAGTACAGAATGTGGATTTGTAAAATGCCTCTGGCAGGCACATATTATGATGTCTATAAAAAACACTGCCTTTGCAATGACGTGATACTTTCACGTTCCTTTCTACGATGTTTTTAAATGAAACACAACCTTATAGGTGCACAGTACAGTCAGAAAATTACATTGAGAACTTTTGTTTAAATGAATTCCTATGGGCCGCACTCACAGTTTGTACCCCCGTCGGGGAGAGTGGCGCTACACAATCCTGCTTAAGTCACAAATCAGTGTTTGTCCACAAGAAGTAATAAGGTATGCTCTCTCTTGATGGAAAAAGTTTTAAGTCTTTGGTGGACCTGGGGAAAATTTAGAGCAGCGGAGGGCGTTTTTGCTACTTCCACCCCCTCAATAAGGTGGTCCTACCGAGGCTGGAGAGATGGTTTTTTTTCCTTTGCTTTTTGAAAAACACTACTATATTTAAAAATGCCAGATTTAGGGCATCACTTCTTGCACTTCCCTATATTATAAAAATTAAAGCCCATACACTCTTTTAGCAGCTCGATGCTTATCTATAGTGCAAATTTGAAGGAGATGTGCTGTATATTTGCGGAGAAAAAACTTTCTTAAGATTAACTTTCTTTTTGCGCTGGTTCCTCTGAGATCATGGCCTACCAACTAGCCCAAAAACAAGTTTTGCAGGCATATGGCAGCTGCAGCTGTCAAAGGAAAATTGGAGAGACATGGGAAGGCTTTTGCCCTGCAGTGGGCATCAGGCTGATGATGATCATAACTAGGGGAGATTGGCAGCTTTCCTAGTTTCAGGAATTGTACTATATTGGCCTTTTTCCACTCGTCAGGTAAATTTCCTCCTTTGAATATTCTGTTAAAGAAATTCAAGAGTGCCTCTATGGCAGGCTGGGAAAGATGGGCAAGCATTTCATAGTATATCTGGTCAAGTCCTGGAGCAGTTTCCTTGCCGGTGGACAGTACTCTATTTATTTATTTATTTCAGAGCAATTACATTATTGCATTTTTCATAAGCACCTCCACTTGCTGGAAGTCTGCTTTTAAGGCGTAAGCATTTCTTGGGTCATGAGTGACGTGGACGGAAGTTGTCTGCACGAACTGTCAATCATAAGCTGGTTGATAAATAAAACAAAAATGTAAAAGTTCAGTTCATAAGCAACATATGTGTAATGGAATGAAAAAGCACAAAAAAAATTTAAATAAATAAAAGAGAAAACAAAATAAACAAAAATTAAAGCAAATGAAAAATGGGGGGGGGAGAGGACAGGGAAAGGCTTTAGCATTTCCGCTTATAAACAGACCTAAGTGCAATCCTGTAATTTTTTCGGCTATGTTTTTGTATTTTAAAAATGACTGGGTATAGTGTGAAGAACCAGAGATAGCAGCGAAGTGTTCCCCTATACTTGCTTGTGTACCAGGCGTTGCCAAAAGAGGAACTGTGAACGGTGAGTAGGCCATTTAGTTTCCAAACCTGTTTCGAGATTTGTTTCGATGCGGTTGAGCTGCTGATAAAAGACACATAAGCTTGCCTTGATGTTTTTTCGGCACTGTGCCGAATATACCGTGCTTGTGCTCGTGCCTTTTTGAAAAGGATAAGGTTCTCGTGAGCCGGGTATTTGCGAAAGACTCCCATGGTTTATTTAGTTATTTTTTTGCCTACTTACATTCTCATGTATGCCACAATTTGTGCTTCTGGCAAACCACTCCTGTGGATTTTAATACTCATAGGTGTGCGGCAGGAAGGATGCATGTTGTGTACATTCCATTTAAATCATATATGCCAAGATTTCCTGAAATTATATTCTCCAAGCTGGCTTTTTCTCTAAACAATGCCCAGTCAGCTAAATGTAGCTTCCAACAGCGCGTTTTTGTCAGGATGACTTCTGGCGAGGCTGAAAGGCTTGTTATGACAGGGAGATAATCACTATGGATCGCCTTAAACATCCCATTTAAAATCGCTAAGAACCGATGGTGAACTGAGGGACAAATTCCCCCCAGGGTTGGGGAGCAGTACATGGGCTTACCAGCGTTCAGTAAACAAACATTACTAAATAGAATAAAATCCTTTATTACCTGACCTCTGGTATCTGTTTTCTCACTTCCCCAAAAAGAGGAATGTGCACTGAAGTCTCCAGCTAAAGGAAAAGGCTCTGACAGTTGTTCTAAAAGGTTCTCCAACTCACTGCGAGTTACATGCAGGTATGGCTCGAGGTATACGGAGCACACTGTTATATGTAAGCAGAGTAGCTGCTACAGCCATTAATCTAGTTTTACGTTTTACTTTACGAGCTGCAACTCCACTTTGTACTATAATGGCGACTCCACCCAAAAGTTTGCTCGCATGCTCTCGATCGCGATCAATTTCTTTGGCAAGCCCATTTGTAGGCTGGGAACCTAGGTTTGCTTCTTGTGTGCAAACGGCAACAGGAGACAGTGAAGCAAAGATTTCTTTTACGTCGTTTGATCTGCCTAAAAGTCACCTGTAATTCCAATGTACTATGAACGACATTTTATTTCATATGTGTAAGGTAGCGAAACTAGATTAGGCGTTTGTTGGACCCGTGATTTGGTGCCTCCCATTTTTTTACTGATCTAAGGAGCCCTGCCGACTGTCTGACGCGGACAGTACACAGCTGTCTTGGGTCGTGTCCATCACCTCTTGAGAGGTGCTGGACGCACGCAGAAGGCACACTGACATTTCAGTTCGACCTCAACCTCAAATGTCCCAAGGTCTGCCCAGCCTGCTTTGGGGTTGGTGTAGTAGTGCGAGCTACTCCACCTGGGGGCGTGGATGTCACAGGCTCACTGCATGTGGCCTGGACAGGTGCCAAAGCCTGGTGTGGTGCGCTGCGCCCACACGCCACATCGGCAAAGTTTATTGTGCAGTGACGAATAATGCGTTTGTGATTAGAGCAAATCACCTTTTGCTTCCTCGAATGAAATGTTTTCAGTAGTTTTCAGCGTGATTGTTCCTTTTTTTTTCTTCCAGGACGGACACACCTTGGAGTATGCAGCATGGCCTCCTTTCAGTTTGCACAGCGTGGGACGGCGTCACGTTCATCAGATGGGTGAATGCTTGAAGTCCGCACAAGTTTTGCGGCCACGACAACTCTGTGAGCCATGGTGAGCTTTCTGGCAATTGAAACATCTGCTTGGGTTGGGCATATATGGTCTTACATTTATCTTCAGGTACCTCACTTCAATGGTGTCAGGCAATGTGCTGGTGTTGAATGCAAGCATCAGGCGTTTGGTGTCTTTTTCCTGGTGTCTTTTTCCTGGTAATGACATCTTGGTCAGTGAGGCCTTCAAGCATTTCTTTTACTGTGAAATGGAAAAAATCAATTTCCGAACTTATGTCTCGGACAGTATTTAGAGATTGGTGTGAAGAGGCAGAGACAGGGATGTCCCCTATAGACACAATGTTTTGAGAGTTTTTAATACAGCACAGTGTCATGCATCACGCAGTTCGAGCAGTAAATCAGCATTGGCCATTGTTGATGCCCTGTAGCTGAGGCCCGAGGCCTCTGTCAAGCACTTTGATACAAGGAATGGGGATAAGATTCTTGCTTGTTTTCCTTATACTTCACTACAGATTACATGAAATTTGGGGAATGTTACCTTTCTTTTCTGAAAAAAGTCACCTCCTTCGTTTTTGGAAAGGGGGGGGAGCCATAAAAACAATTAAGTTTTTCGGTAATGGTGCCAGCCACCCACCCTGGAACCTAAACTAGGGGACGGGACAGGAACTTGGAAGCAAGTCCTGCCCACGCCAGCTGTACACCCCACCTACAACCAAATATGACGCAGCGCAGCATAGTTGGCCAAACAAGGTTAACCCTCGCCGCCAGTAAAAAAGGAAAAACCAAGAAGTGAGTAGGAGACACGAGAGTTGTGAGAAAGGGGCAGGAAGAAAAGTGAAAGATAGAGGGGAGAATAGGAAAAGGCGACTGCCGATTTCCCCCCGTCGGGTCAGGCCGGATGTGCCATCTACAGGAAGCTGGGGCCAAAGTGGTGTGTTGCCTCCGCCGGGGGGCCTTCAAGGTCCAAACATTTGGCATCGGCTCAACCACCAGGATCCCCTTTTTCCCAGACACGGCTGAGCCACACATGGCTAAGTGTGGGTGCTTGGCTCCGTGGTGACGCATAATCCCCCTGCGGGGATGTCCCTGCGGACGCTTGGGAAACCATGGTGTCGCAACTCACCATCATCTGCATGCTATAGATGCCCCTGTGAGGCTAGCAGACTTTGAATTAAATATTGGGGTGGGTCAACTCATAGCTTGTTGTTTAGTAGCAAGGAAAGAACATCTAAACAAAAGTTTTCCCGACATTCTAAAAGCGCAATATTGTGAGTTTGCATTAATTCTGAAGGAGAATCGGATTTCAAAAATTTTAAGTACCCAAACCTGGCAGCTTTCCTTTGCACTTTTTCAAGTTTCTTTATATTCGATGTACTGTACCAATCCCAACTATGCACGCATATTCAAGCTTTGGCTTGATTAAAGAAAGGTAGCTAAGAAAGTCCATGTAACATGAATTTCGGAGTTCATGCCTCAGTTAACGCAATTTTCTAAATGCTACTGTGCAGATATTATCAATATGAGTGTTCCAAGATTGAACACTTGTAACTGTCATGCCTAGGTATTTGACATCAGTGACTTCCTTTAGCTCAGAAGACCCAAGGTTGTAACTATATTTTATGGGATTCTTTTTACATGTAATCCAGGCGGAAGCAGTCTCCTCCCACTTGTTATATCTGATGTGTTGTTTCGGGACGTCGAAACCCACAGTTTACAATCCCTGCTGCAATGGACGGCTTAGCACCTTTCACAGTCGCATTTAAATTTGTTTGCTTTTATTAACAGTGTGTGGGTGTGAGCGATAGATGAAGAGTTCAGTGCTGTCATATCCCTGCTCTATGCCTGCCAGATATCTCTGTCCTTCTACTGAGAGTAGCCAAACAAGCATGAAAACAAAACAAAAACCATCACTCCAGGCATCTCTTGGCAGAGCAATCACTCCTGAGTATTATTCCTCTGCCATGTTGCAAACTATGATAAGTGGAACTAAAAAGTTGATTAGTATAAACAAGAAGAAGGGCATCGTCCCAGCCGCACTGCCATCGCTGAGAGCGAGCGCCTGCTGACATGAACAGACCAGAGACTCTGCCGCCACTGTGGTTTTGCAGCCGCCTGAGCGTTAACCTAAGACCCTGTTACATTTGGTGGAGGTGCGGGGTAGCTCGTTCTACCTTATATTACGCACGCCTACAACACTGCTACCCAGTCCGTAACCGGTTTCTCCCCATTTTTCTGCTCTACAGCCGGCATCCATCTGCTCCCATCGACACCGTTCTCCCTTACCACCCTGCCTCATCTGAATGTACAACCCAGCACGCAGAAGACTGCCGCCAGATTGCACGGTCGCTCACGGCAGACACTCATTGGCGCCAAAAACACCGTCATGACGAACAGCTTGATCTGGATTTCCCACCCCGTTCACTCCTCTGGCTGAGGATCCCTTCCACTACTCCCGGTTTCTCAAAGAAACTTCTTTCGAAATACCATAACCCCTAACGCATCCTGGAGCGCACCTCCTCAGTCAACTACCTTAGTGAGCCCCTTACACCTTCTTCCGATCTCCGCCGACATGGTCGCGAGATTCTGCATGTCCAACGACTCAAGCCATACTACGACCTGGTTGTATTGTTGGCACCATGAGCCGCCAGGATGATTCCTTTCCTCCCTGGGGCCATTGTGAAGAAGAAGGGCATTGTCCCAGCTGCACTGCCATCGCTCAGAGCAAGCGCCTGCTGACCTGAACAGACCAGAGACTGTGCCGCCACTGTGGCTTCACCGCCGAATGAGCGTTAACCTAAGCACCCGTTACAATTAGCACACTCAGGTTCCTCATATCCATAGAAGCACCATTCAGGATTGCGAGCAAACTTTGCACTCAGCACACTATTACGTAATCTTGCTGGTGATGGCACGGTAGTGAAAGAATGACAGGCGGAAGATAGCGAACAATTCTGAGAGGAATGCTTGAGGTTTTCTATCTTGAATCTCGGGATCTACGCAGTATTACCGTGAGAACTTCCGCTTTCTCATAAATTGCCGGCTACATTTAGGAAAAAGATAGACCGGCACACTTAGTAAGAAAAGTGTGAGACCTTCCCGTGGTGTCACATGTGCTTGTAGGCACTCCTTGCCGAATTGACGAAATTTTGACCACCCCACCATCCAAACCAAGCCTATATAAATCCGCCTCTCAAAAAGCTTGCACGCTTGTAGTGCACTGGAAGCCGAGGCCAGTATTGTCATTATGCGATCCATTTCAACGAATTAAGATAGGACCACATAATTATTTTGGTCCCAGATAAATGCAACCGCAACTAAATTTTACGTATGGCTACCTATCAAAATAAGACAGTCAATTAAAAAACCTTTTTTATTAATGGAAGAGTGTAATTCGTAGGAGCCTATGATTTGCTTCATTTTCTGGTTATGAAAATGATTGCCAAGCGCTTCGGATGAATTTATGCAGTGTAAGCACCCAGACAGCCACACTGCCATGAAAACGGCTGCAGTGCGTCTGCGGTATGATTTGCCGGAGAAAAGGGAAGGAGGTAACGTTTTTTCATATATATAAAAAGTGTTCGAGAGAAACACCAAAAATGGAGGCCCACACGCTTTTTCCCTACTGCAATGAAAACAGGTATAAAGGAACGCCGCAGCTAGGCTTCAGAGAGAACGAGTAAAAGCATATGAAACGGCAAAAGAGGGGAAATGACGGCCATAAAACATAGCCGGCACTCTTCGAGAATGGGCACTGGCAAACGCCAGGACGCTCTTAATGACCAGCGAGTCAGCGACTTAACAGGGAGCCGTGGGGACCGACAACGAGCAGATCCTGCTTTCGAAGCGGCCACCACAATACAGCTTCGAACCCAGCGCCCAGCCAATAACACAAAGCAAAATAAAACCAAATATACGGTGCAGTAAGTTCGGACACCGTGACCAAATACAAGATCCCTCTTTCCTGAAAAGGCATCCGAGCTCTCTCCTGTTGGGAGCCTTCTCTTTCGCCCGCCCCCCTGCACATCGCCGCCGTCATCATCGCATTGAGTGCTACTGCGACGTGCCTCCTCACTCGAACCGTGAGTGATGGCTGCGTCAATGGCGAAAACATAGAGGAAAGCGCCGCACGCCAGGGGCGGCGGTGCACTCAGCCAAAAGGGTAAAAGCAGCCCCGCCTCCACGCTTTGGGTCACATCTGCGAAGTGCCGCGTCCGGGCACACGTCCTTCCGCCGTTTTCAAACGACGACCTGTTGCAGACATACAGCGGCACCGGCGAGCATGTGTTTCAAGCAGTCTTGAGATGGGTGTCTGTTTCTTTGATCTCTAGAGAGATAGCAACACGGAGGCAGACAGTGCACAGGGCATCTTGTTTTCGCCTTCGTCGCTCACTATAATCAGGATACGTTTGTACGCCGGCCACCGAACCGGCAGCCATTGTGAATGTGCATTTGGCTGAGTGCCCCTTCGGCTTGAGAGGCCTCACCACAGCGGCGGCAGCGAGTAAATGATTCCGACCATCTCCCCACAAGAGGAGCCGACACGGCCACGTGTTTCCCAGCCCGTGCATCTTTGTACAATGAGAATCCCTTTGGGTGGATCGTTGGCAGGCTCTATCTTCTGCAGGACAGGCGTCGTACATTAATAAAAATGAATGTAGATCAAACAAACGTCGGCCTTACAAATACATTAAGAACATTGAATTAATGTTCGACCAAACAAAAAGTTACATTGCTATTATGTTTTGGTGCTACCTGAAAAATTCACAACTGGTCATCAACAAAGGAGAAAACTTGGAAAGGAAGGACAAACATATTCCAAGCAAGATGAAGCAATTGCTACCGCGCACTAAAGACTCTTAAGGGCACAGGGTAAGCCTTATACTTCCCATGCATTTTAGGCCATGTTGAGGTACATGTTTCTCACTAACTAATAACAGTAGCCTAATAATACATATATCATTGTTTGCCAAATTTTGTGCTCTTTTTACTGAACTAGAATATTTGAAATGTGTTGAAAATTCAATTTTTAATAAAATTTTTTGCGGTAGTACACAAATCTGGCCTTTCTTTGCGCATTCCAAAATTCATAACAGAATAACTGCTCAGTGAAATTGCTTAATTCTAGTTCAGTAGTTGGCAACACTTATGTAGATGATTGCAAAAAAAAATCAGCCGTCTGTCTTGAAAGGCATTGTAAATAATGGTACATTTGTAAGAAAAAACACTGTTTTGAGGTAATAGAGCGTAAAGAGAAAAAAGATGTGAAAAACCATTTTTATTTGCAGAAACGCCTCCATAGTAATTGGTTTAATAGCCCCCTGCTTCGTAGTCACTGTCGCCGTCATTTTTTCGCTTTTCGGCTTGTCGTTTTGACTGTCGGGCCTCTTTTGTAAGCTGTCGTGTTGCTCGGTCCGCAAAGTACATGCGCTTATGGTCAGCTTCCCTCAGCCACTTGATGGTGTTGCTCCCTGGGTTCAATCCACACGCCTTCAAAACGTTGGCCCGTGCGATGCTACCATCATTAAATGAAAGAACAGCATCCAGTGTTGCCATCCGTAGGGTCCGAAGCCTAACAAACACATTCTTTGGCGCGCGTTCCCAAACAACATGGTTGAACGACTCATTTGCATTTTGAGTTCGCCCTTGCAGGCACTTCTCTAGGAGCTCAGCCTTCGATAGCTCCCTATAAATGGGTTTGATAGCCTCCAAGACAGATGCAGGCAAACTCTCCTTGTGGAAAAATGGCTTGCCCTCTGACTGACTTCTGTTGAAGGCACACCACGTATCAGGTCCCTTTGGGCAAAGTCCATGGCATGGGTCATCGTCTGTGGCCGATAAGTGGAAGAAGGTTGCCCAAACGGCCTTTCGCATTTCATCCAGGTTTCCTACATTTCTTCTGATGGCCAAACCATAGTACGTCTGGAGCTTGTCTATTACTGCATCAGTCAGTCGGCCTCGGCCCGAGAGGCTCTTTCCATCAGAGAGTTTTCCTGCTTTGTTTCCTTTTTTTAGCCTTCTCAGGATTGTCTTGGCTAAAAAAGAGGAGCTGTACAATAGTTGCCAGACAATTTTTTATATGTAGCTGATTTTAGACAAGTTTTGAAATCAGGTGGTGGACTTTTTGGTTGAAAAAATTGACGTTAATCCTGAAAGGGGGCGTGGCCGCTCACTACTTGGTTTCGGAAAAAGCGTTTTTCAGCCGTAAATATGGCTTTCTGAGGAAAGTGCGATCATGGAACATGTGTAGAAAGAATTGAACTTCTAAAATTCCAAAAGAAAAAAAAAACGATTTTTTTCTAATTTTACCTTACCCTGTGCCCTTAAGCTACTGCCCGCCACATCTTTGCACCATATCCACCGATATTGATCCCATGTAGGACCGACACATTATAACAATATTACTTTTTTTGCTTTAGTCGAGAGCTAATTGTAAGTTCTTGATGTACGCTTTCTTATGTTTTTGCAATGTTATATATTTAACATATTTATAGCACTATATAGAAATCAATAAAAAATAACTGCAACATTCTCAAGAATGTTAAAGCAACCTCCCACGAGCATGCAGGTCGACCAGTTGTGACGGTACATAAGTTGACACTTTTCAAAGACGAACTACGGGGGGCAGCACTTGAGCTCCACACACAACACAGCATGCGAATCATACATTCGCCTCCAAATGGGTACTATCGTGTCAAGACTATACACCCGTTACAAACGGGTGGCTGGTGAGTAATAGGGACGAATGGGTAATAAAGAAAACTTTCTAAAAAAACATTGGAGCTATGCTTAGAATGCATGGCAGGCACAATATAAGAGATAGGAACAGTGATAAAAGGTCTGGGACAAACATATTGCGCTTTTGTTTATATTTATGATTCTAACAATGTAATAGAGTTTAGAGGACTATATTAAAACAATGTTCGTTTAGAACATTAAACTAATGTTCTTGGACCGGAGGATTGGTGCGGTAGTTCAGCGGGTACTGCTCTCGACTTCTGAGCCCGAGTACGTGGGTTCGATCCCGGCCGATGCAGCCGCACTTCAATGGAGGCAAAATGCAGAAGGCGCCCATGTACTGCGCGATGTCAGTGCACGGTAAAGACGCCCAGGTCATCGACATTATTTAGAGCTTCCTACTACTCCATCCCTCATAGCCTGAGTCGTTTTGGGACTCAGGTAACCCATAAAAAAACACAAGAAATTTTACGACTGGAGTGGCGAGTGTCCATTCCCCTCGGAAGTCGCGCGGCGTTCCTTTCACCCCCAAAGTGCACACTCGGGGACATTGCGGCAAGTAAGCCCTTGCACGTGTGCGCACCTCTGTGTTTGTTTGTGCTTCTGTGTTTTTAAGTGGCCGGATGTCAATGGAGCTGAGAACAACCAAGACAGCGGACGAAAGAGCGACGAGCGGCGAGCAGTGTGTGTGCGTTTCCTCGACTGTGTGGAAGTGCGAGCAAGATCGAGCAAGGTGTATGAAGCTGCGAGCATGCATTTATCCTGCAAATAGGTTTTCGTTGTATATATAGTCATTTTTTGCTTTCAACGTATGTGTTCAACTGTTTTTCCAATCGATGTGTATACTGTATAGAATATTGTATTTTCTAACACTATCAACCACGAGGAACTCCATAGCCAGTTTTGTCTCGCGCGGTCCCGAATGATGGACATCCGACGCTTCTTCAAGCGTCACCTGTTGTCTGACGAAGCGTTATCCAACTGCGCCCCTGAAGATTCTGATGTGACGTGTCAACGGTGTCAGCAGTCGACCAGAGTGATGCAAGCTTTCATCACCGGACAGTAGCTGATGTCGTCAACCCCATGGAAGGGACACCGCCAACAGTGAGCTCCAGTGACGCAGCAGGCCGAAATGATTCCCATTCTCCTTTCTTAGGATTGAAGTCCGGATTTGACCAGAGCGATGAAAGCTTTCATCACAGGACAGTAGCCGATCTCGTCGACTCCATAGAAGGAACTCCACCAACAGCGAGCTCTAGTCACGCAGTAAGCAGAGACAATTCCCTTTCGCCTTGCTTGGGATTGAAGTCCGGAGACAACAGCAAGAAAACAACGAACTTGCCTCAAGAATATGACTTAGGAGAGTTTCTAGGCAAAGCTAAACTGACTGGCATCCTGGACTCTTTGAAGTTACGTCTTCTTACTAAGCCATGGTCGCCAAATGTTACATATGGCTTTAAGAAGGATGTAACACCTGGAAAGAGGCCTTTTTGCCACCAATAGCTGGGAGATTACGCCACTTGGCTTGCGTACTCAGCGACAGTGAAAGGCACCCTTTGTCGTTTTTGAGTCACTTTTCCTCCGCGTGTTCACCGGGGTACTGAATGTAGTTTCATCATGCGTGCTTTAAACTACAGAAAAATGCACGAGGTGTGCAGGGATCACGTAAAATCCCAATGGCACCAGGAGGCAGTGACGGCCTCACAGAACTTTATGGATGTGATGAAAGGCAAGTAGCTACCCGTTGTACAGCAGCTAAACAGAGCACTGCACGAGCAAGTTGAAAGGAATCGTGAGAAACTATTTCCAATAGCTTCCGCCATTGTCTTTTGCGCGACGCAAGACTTGCCAATTTGCGGCAAGCAGTCCGATGGTGGAATCTTTAATGATCTCCTTGACTTTCGGGTAGAAGCTGGAGATACTCGATTTCAGGAGCACTTCGTTTCTTCTGCTGGAAATGCTAAGTACACTTCTGTGCGCGTCCAGAACGAGATCATCACAATCTGTGGCAACATCCTGAGAGAGCAGATAGTTGCCGAAGCTAACATAGCGTTTGCTTTTTCCATTCTTGCTGACGAAACTGCAAGTATTTCAGGAAAAGAGCCGATGTCTATAGGCGCTCCCTTTATTGACAAGTCGAGAGCCGAAGTGTGCGTTCGAGAGCAGTTTTTGGGATTTGTAGAGCTGGAGCAATTAAACTCCACTTGCGTGACCGCTGCAATCTTCAAGCTTTTGACGAATGCCGGGCTGATTCTTTCGGACCTAGTTGGACAGGAGTGCGATGAATGCTCTACAATGGCTGGAAAAGAAACTGGAGTGAACAAAATAATACAGAAACAGTTCCCAAAGCCACTATTTTTCCACTGCGCAAGTCACAAACTAAATCTCGTCATCAACAATTTGAACGTCCTCTCTGAAATTCCGTGAGAGCGTGCTCCAGAAAAAATTGGTGCCCAACATTCTGATGCTGTGTGAGATAAGATGGTCTGCAAAATACAATTCTATTAGGATCTTCTTTCAGCATTACGTGGCCATAGTCAAAGCACTCGAGGAGCTCGCGTCAACAGAATCATGCTCGAACGCTACAACTAGACAACGAGCTCACATCCTCTACTGCACAACAACAAGCTCATCTTTCATCGTCTGCTTGCACATTGTAGCAAAGTACAGCGCTCGGCTCGAACCAGTTACGAACGTTCTGCAAAGTGTATCCATAAACCAGCATTATGTGCATTCCCACATCACTGAGCTGCAGCGTATTTTTCGCGGCCACCAGACAAACGGTGTAGAGGAGTTCTCTGAAATCATGAATGCAGCAAGGGAGGCAGCCAATCACTGAAATGTGGTGACACCTGTACCAAGACAAGTCTTTCATCAGACCCACCTAGACAGCTACGGAATTCAGTCGCCGGAGGTATACTACCGTGTGGTGATATATGTGCCGTACTTGGACCCTCCCACTGCTTTAGCTCGCCGCTTTTCTGAAAGCAATGAGAGGAGTTTCAAACTTCTCCAGCCACATCCATCAAAAGTGAAGCACTTGAGCCGTGTTGAGTTCTCTGCCCTCGCCGAAGAACTCCAATGCTTTTACAGCATGGACAACTTCAAGGAAGAGGCCACGAGATGTGGTGCAACAAAACTGGGGACCCATCAAAAATAACTTACTGCGAGCTTCTACATCAGGCCAAGACATTCTTCCCCGGTGTTGCAAAAGCCATTGAGATGGCTCTGGATTTGCCAGTTACTACCTGTACGGTCAAACGCTCCTTCAGACTACCTGTACGGTCAAACGCTCCTTCAGTACAATGAGGAGAGTGAAATCCTGGCTACGCTCAACGATGACAAACGACAGGCTGGACGGTATTTGTAAGATGAACGTGCACCAAGAACGTGCAATGAAGCACAGAAATGACTTTATCACCCGTGTCATCACGCAATTCACTCAGAAAAATCCGAGGCGTCTGCAGTTGCTGTTCAAGGAAGACTGACTGAGTGACTGTAGTTGCGTGTTTGTGAACATATTGTGCTGTTTGCTGGTAATCAATTCAAGTGAGTCGAGAACCCGCATGCAGCAAGACTGAGCACTCTTCTCCACAAAGTGATAGTATCTTTTTGCATTTTAATTATATTTAATTGTTTATTCATTAATAAACTCAAATGTATCTCTCCAAGCCATGCATTAATCTGCTGTTTGTAATTTTTCTTTAATGTGTCAATTTTACTTATTTATTTATAAATAAATAATAAATTTACTCTGCAAATAGTGCCTTTTTGCTGTGAACATATCGCTGCACCCCCCCCCCCCCTCCGGCCCCAACAACCAACGACCCCCCCCCTCCCCCCCCCCGTGAAAAATTCTGCGGACGCCCTTGAGCTTATAGCTCTCACACCTCAGTATATACAGAAAGCATAAAAAAAATGGCTGGCAGTTTAGCTTTGCTAAGCACGAAATATTCTTCAAGAACACAGTTTTCTGCAGGTGGACACCACCGCCACATATTTGAAAGCGCAACTGAGGTGTCCACTGACCCAGGAGCCAGTTGCGCACCTTGTTTCCTCAAGCCCAATGGAGTCTACAACGCTGTCAACGCCAACTTACCCAATGAACGCCGGCAGCCTATTGCTCCAGTGCCAATTTTTCCCTTAATGTTGTCAACGCCAACACATGCAGCATACTGTCAATACTGCCACATAGCTCAAAGAGTGATTGATGTGTCCATTGACCTAGGGAGCCAGTTATGAGCAGATTTCTTTTCCTTTTCCATGAAGTTGATATGTCGCACCAATCAGTATGAGGCCGGCACGATGAAGGAAATGATTGATTTACTGGCCGAAGTGCTTGAATGTATGATGGCGTGCAGCTGAATGGCACGTGACGCCAGCACGAGGAGGGAGCTGAATTCGGCTGCACTTCTGCATCATCATCTTCGGCGGCTGGTGCTGCTCCTGTTGCGTAAGGCCGTTGCTGCTGCTACAATAGGCTGCCCCGCTAGTGGAGGAGTCCAGTGAAGCTGGGAGCCAGAACGATAGTGTTGTTGAGGGCACGGTAATCGCCACAGGGCAGGTAGTCCCCTGGGGATTTCTTCAGTACCATGTGTAGAGGGGACGCCCATGGGCTAGATAATGCCGAGTTCCAGCATGTGTTCGAACTCGTTGCGGGCGATCTGTAAACGGTCGGGAGCAAGGCGATGGGCTCGACCGTGTGTGGGCGGGCCAGTGGTCACAATGTGATGCGTGACCTGGTGTTTGACGGGCAGTAAGAAGTTGGAAGGACGGAGCAGAGAAGGGTATTCATCCAGGAGGATCTCGTAGACCGACTGGTGTGGGCTGGGTATACTGGCAAGCGGTTCTTGAAGACAAAGTGAGCGGTTCTGAACAGTGGACAGAGCGGTTCTGAACAGTGAGGTTCGTCGCGGCGTCCACAAGACCCTTGCTGTGCATGTTGAGCAGCAAATTGTAGTGGCGCAGGAAATCAGCTCTGAGGATTGGGTAACATACGTCCGTGACGACGAAAACTCATCGCAACACACGTCGGAGGCCCAAATTGAGTGTGAGAGCATGCTCGCCGTACGTGGCGATGGGGGTGAGGTTTGTGGCTTGTAGCGATGGGCCAGTGCGGTGAGAAGGTGATGATGTAATGCTGCAGGGGAGGACGCTCACCTGTGCTCCAGTGTCAACGAGAAAGCGGAGGCCCGAGATGTGGTCGCGAATGAAGAACAAGCAGCTGTTCTCCGGGGTGACACCACTAGCTGAAGTGCTTGAACGTATGATGGCGACAGCCGAGTAGTGCGTGACGCCGGCATGAGGAGGGAGCTGAACTCGGCTGCACTTCAGCGTTATCATCTCTGGCGGCTGGTGCTGCTCCTGCTGCATAAGGCCGCTGCTAATGCTACAGATGAAGACGACGTTATGCAAGGCAGAGGGAGAGAGTGAGGCAGTTAAACACGAGGCATGATCAGTTGCAGTGACAGCACAGTGTTCTTATGCAGTGGCTAGCGAAGCTGATCTGTTTGCGCCACCGCAGGTTTGAAACCCAGTAAGTGGCGGCAATATTTATTTTCTTTCTGCAGGTATCTGAGAGGCATCAGGGGTCAAAGGTCGAGGCTTCAGAGACCCGCAAGTTTTTTCAGGATAGTACTTTGCATTAAAACAAGAAAAACAAGGCCAGATAGCCAGACATCAGAAGCCAGAATCAAGCAGGAAACTATAATCATCCATCTCCCGATAGGAAACATAACTCCTTATCCAGAAGGACTATGGAAGGTGTATTGACACAGCGTTCATAGAGGGTGAACAGCGCAACAAAGGCGGGAAAAAGACAAGGCAGCGCTTCTCATATATTGCCCCGCCTTTGTTGCGCTGTTCATCCACCATGAATGCTTATCAACTCACCCAAATAGCAGCTTTACTGACACAGTGATCTTTTAGGCTTGCGATTTTTTCCGCTTCAATGATCTCTTGCATAGTTTTGTCACCGCACCTGCGCAGTGTGTTATTGTTGTAGGTACGAATTGCGCACAAAAGACACACACAGGAAAAAACACGAGGGAGACTGAAAGAGCGCAAACTATCAACTGGTGTTTATTAGATTCAGTGCCGTTTTTTATAGGCAGTGTGCACACGTGCCTACGAAGAGGGGAAGGAGAGGAAAAGAAGGCAAATCAACCCTGCGCAACAATCCATCAAAACCGCTCCAAAAAATTCTTTTCCGCGTTGTACAATGAAACGGAGGTGTCACTCACACAGTTATCACCTCTTGCCTTGATGTGGTATGCCTCTAGAAGTTCACGGGAAACTTTGTCATAACTCCTGCCCAGAATTCTGATATTATTTAGCAGTGGCTCACAACCCGTGCATGCAATGCAATGAGCTGGCAAATTTGCTCCTTCTCTATTCCTAATTGAACGCTGATGCTCCCCTGCGCGTTCATTCACGCAGCGTCCTGTCTGGCCCACATACACGCGACCACACTTGAGCGGGATGAGATACACAACGCCCGTGGCGCATTTTACAAATTGTGCCGCATGCTTTATCACTCATGCGTGTTATTGAACCAAGGTGTGCACTTAAACCGCAACAATGATGGCCCAGATGGACTGAAATCCGCTCTGTCACATTGTAGTTGTTCTCTAATAATCTGCTATTAAGACCCCTGCAAGTCTGGCCTCCGTATGCATGGCCACAGTACAGACAAACTGAATAAAAGATGCATTTAGCACAAGACATGAATTATTCGCAATGGTTCTTAGTGCAGCTGATGTTTCTTCTATCCACTTGATTTCAACGCTTGCATGGGCAGGCCTTTGTAAAGGGTACTCGACAATAGACCATATTCACACTACTAATCAGGTGATAGAGAAATGCACAGAGTATACATCAATTTACAGAGTCGCTGCCATCTTTCATACGCAGTGTCGTCTATGATCTAGGCAATATCATCGCCATGTTGGAATGTGGGATCACGTAGTTGTGCATTGGCATTTAGGTCAACAGCCGCTGTTTTCTTTCTAGCATGCTTTATTCTCTGTGCTGCAATGCACATAACACGAAAAATTATTGCTTGAGGTTATTTCAAGCTCGCTGAGATGACATGTCAGAGTTTCGGGTAGCAACGAAGTTGCAAAAGCTCGTAGAATCGCAACAGTGTGCTGGCTGTGCCTGTGATTTGCATTAAAGGTTAGTGACGACTCGTTATAAAGACATTTGTATTGAATGGCTTTGTAGATCGTTATACTCCACATGTACACAGCGCATAAAAAAAGCATGACAGGCCTGCGGCGCCTTTAGAGATGGACATTCGCTCTGTACTGGGTCTTCCGTTGTGATCGAATGTATGCGCACAGAAGCTTGCGTAGACTCATCGCACTCCCACCCTCAGTGCATACGTCCCAGGAATTACACTTACTCTTCTGAATTCGCTTTTATATTTTGCAATAATCATAACTGCGGGTGGATCGATCGCGGCTGATCCATTGCTAGCGGTACCGTTCATAGGACCACTGCGTTGCTTTATTGATCATTAGGCAAGACCGCAATTGTAGGATTGAATACTTTCGGATAAAAACAGTTACTGTGAAATGTTGCGTAAAAACCCGTCAGGCTCATTTATTCTGCCTTCGCTGAGTTGCGTTGTCGAAATTAGCCCGCAAAAATCGAGTCCAGATTTGACTGCTGTGTTATAAAAGTACAACAAGCCTGCCTTCGTCGACCGGCCTGTGGTACCGGTGTTACGTCTTTTTGTCTGGACATAAGCTTCCCTGTGAATGTGTCACCGTCCAACTTTCAACTGAGTAAAAGTCTGTCCATTTTCCACTGACGAAGTGCAACGCGAGATGACAAAGAAAGCGACAAGTCTTTCCTTTTAATATTAACAACCCAAAGCCGTCGCTGCTCTTCGTTCGCAGGAAATTGATGCAACTGAAAAAGCCTGCAACCACAGTGCTATGAGCTTTGCATGTTTCCGTTTCCACCTTTCTTTGCTTTCGGTAGTTGCATCCAAAGACGACGCAGCGGCTCCTAGTGAGTCTAGAGTTCACTGCCAAAGCGCTAGGTCCACAAAAGAGCAAACACGTGACAAAAATGCGTCACGCACCCAACTACACTGAAAACATTGTGCGGGCCATTGCCAACAAACTGGGTGAGATGGAAAATGGTGCATAATCAACCCCTATATCTAGACTTAATTGATTAAGAGAAAGCATTTGACTCAGTGGAAACCTCAGCAGTCATGAAGGTATTGCGGAACCAGGGTGTAGAAGAACCATATGTGAAAATACTGGAAGATGTCTATAGCAACTGCACAGCTACCAAAGTCCTCCATAAAGTCAGCAATAAAATTCCAATAAGGAAGGGCGTCAGGCAGGGAGACACGATCTCATCAATGCTATTCACCGCCTGTTTACAGGAGGTATTCCAAGGCCTGAATTGGGAAAAGTTGGGGATAAGAGTTAACGGAGAATACCTGAATAATCTGCGATTGGCTGATGACATTGCCTTGCCGACTCACTCAGGAGATGAACTGCAAAGCACGATCAATGAGTTAGACAGACAGAGCAGAACAGCGAGTTTAAAAATTAACATGCAGAAAACCGAAGTAATGTTCAACAGTCTAGCAAGGGAACAGTAGTTCACAATTGGCAGTGAGGTGCTGGAAGTGGTAAAGAAATACTTAGGACAGGTAGTGACAGCTGATCCGGATCACGAGAGGGAAATAACTAGAGGATAAGAATGGGGTGGAGCACATATGGCAGGGCCTCTAAGATCATGAATGGCAGTTTACCAATATCCCTCAAAAGAAAAGTATACTACAGCTGTGTCTTACCGGTACTCACCTATGGGGCACAAACGTGGAGGCTAACGAAAAGGGTTCAGCTCAAGTTAAGGACAACACTACGAGCTATGGAAAGAAAAATGATAGGCGTAACGTCAAGAGACCAGAAACAGGCAGAGTCGGTGAGGGAACAAACGCGGCTTAATGACATCCTAGTCAAAATCAAGAGGAAAAAATGGGCTTGGGCAGGGCACGTACGGTGAAGGCAAGATTAAGGGTAACAGGCTGGATTCCAAGGAAACTGTATATGGTCGAACACGCACATATCGAACCCGCATAATTCGAATTATTGGCTATAGCGAACACAAAGATTATCCCTTTGAAAATACTATGTAAAAGTATAGGACAGTTGTATAGTAAATATCAAACTCCAGTTTTGCCAGCAATTCAAGCGTGCGTGACTACTGTCATCTAGTGAGCTATAGCATCTACAGATGTAAAAAAAGAAAAAATCTGGACTTCGCAACAAAGCTTGAGGTGATCCGGCGTGTTGAGAATGGCGAAAAGAAGTTCTCCATGACGCATTCGGCATCCCGCAGAGCACTCTAAGTACGCTGTTAAAAAACAAGCAGGACATTACAATCAAATCAGGTGAGCAAAATCGCTCGGGAGCATGTCGTGTGCGCCCGGCTGCTTTCGAAAAAATTGAGAAGGCGCTGTATGCGTGATTTCTCGGAGTCCAAGCGAAAAACATCCCTGTGGATGGCTCCATGTTAATGGAGAAGACCAAATGGTTTGCCACGGCTCTTGGGGAAGAGAACTTTTGCGGTGGCACTGGGTGGCCACAATGCTTTAAAAACCACCACGGCATTGTGAGAAAAGCCATTCCAGGCGAAAGTCAGGCTGCCAGCAGCCAGGAGATGCAGCAGTGGCTTTCAGAGGAATGGCCGAAGATCGCTGCAAAGTTTTCGCCTGCCAAAGTCTTCAATGCAGACGAGACAGGTCTCTTTTGGGAAATGCTGTCGAATAAGACACTCGATCTCCGTGGGAGCTCGTGTCTGGGCGGGAAAATGAGCAAAGTGCGTGTGACGGTTCTGCTTGCGGCAAACATGGATGGCTCGTGCAACCTGCGTCCGTTTGTTGTCGGAAGGAGTACAACACTGCGCTGCTTCAAGAATTGCAAGCAGCTTCCCGTCTGCTACAGCTGTAATAGAAAGGCCTGGATGGCAAGCCAACTTTTTGTTGAATGGCTGTAGGCTTGGGGCCCCGAGTTGAGCAGGTTGAGCAGCCTAGTATGCCTTCTGTTAGACAACTGCTCGGGCTACCAAGCGACTTGCAAGCTGCAGAACATTGAACTCAACTTTGACATAACAGCAGCGCGAAAAAAGACGAACACAAAGGAAAGAAAATACTCACGATATGGACAATCCCTGCACTCCCAACTGATTTTATTTCACCAATGCATGATAAATATAAAGGTTCCACTGCGCATGCACTCACAGAATACAGAAGGAAAGAGGAGCCGCGGTAACGACAACATAGAACAATTTCACACCATGCGATACATCTTATATTGTGGCCAAGAAAAGGTCGTATTCTGCTCTACAGATGTGAAGTATCGCTTACGCAATAATCTTCCTTTTTCTTTATACGGTAACCTTCCAGAAGTTCAAGTGCAGTTCGATCTTTGCTTGTGCCTAGGATCCTTGCACTATCTAAATGCGACTAACATTCTGCAAGACCTGCAATGCCTATTCAAGCTCACATCATCGTTGTTCTCTAAATTTCTTCCATTCTCCCTTAATAAATCGTTGATGAATCTGCCAGATTGGCTGACATAGGCTTTTCCGCACGACAGTGGAATCTCGTACATCACTCCTGACTGGCACTGTACATAGGATTTGCGTGAGGTGCACACCAAATCATCGGGGGATTTTTGAATGTGGTGCGCCAACATTGGTGCGTCGGCAACGGAGCGCTGCACCTGCCAGTCCAGCGTTGCTCATGTGAATGGTGTGTGTGAGGCAACGACGATGAAGAGCATGCCGAGCACGAGGAGCGGAGAGCTGACGTGTCAGAAAACAGGTGTGACTCGACCTCTGCTGCCAGAGGTCGAGTCATTCAAGCATGGAAGTAGCAGCCGTGGGACATTCGGTCCGCACCGTCGTGGACCTCTCTTGGATCAGCGACACAAGCCTCCTGCGTTCCATGCCATCAGACGTTGGATCCGTGGCTCCTTTGGATCACAGACGCAAGCCTCCTGTGTCCCTTTTAAGCGTGGAGGTGGCAGCCGAAGGACTGAGTGTCCGTGCTGCAGAGAGGCTTCCTTGGATAGCCTGCATAAGCCTACGGCATTTCGGAACACCGTCGACGGCTCCTGGCTACGCTTTTCCTGCTGCTGCCAAGTCCCTGGGGCTGCTGACGGGAGTCCACCGGCATCTTCCTATGGTCCTCTCCACCAGGTGGTCCTTACCACCTGGCTCCTTTGCTCACCATGAGGGCGATTGTGTGTCCATCCCGATCTCGAGAACCGACGCAGCGGGTAGGCTTCGACCGCCGGCACGGGACATCACGCTTGCCGCGTGGAATTCAGGCCAATTTTCGAATTCGCGTTTTAAAACCTTGGACCCAGATCTGAAGCTTCGGCTTCCATCGGCCTACCACGACGTGAAGCAACTTTGCTGTGTCGCCTGTGGCTTGGTGTAGCTTTCACCAAGCGTTACTCTTTTTTAATCGGTATGGCTGATAGCCCTGCATGTGCCATTGTGGTTGTGATGAGACTATAGCCCACATTCTTTGTGAATGCCCTGGCTACAGCGCCGAAAGGCAGTCTCTGGCATACACTGAAGCGTCTAGACCCGCGCCCACTGACGGAAATGAAGATTCTCAGCCACTGGCCGCGGCGGCGGTGAAGGCCTCCAAGGCACTGCTCCGCTTCTTGAGGACTTCTGGCCTGCACGATAGGCTGCAAGTGTACCGGACGCTATGACTTCACACAGTGACTTCAATTTCCTACTACTCTCTTTTCTCCTTATTCTTTTTATCCCCTCACCCCTTTCCCCCGTGCAGGGTAGTAAACGGGTTAACCTCCCTGCCTTTCCTCCTCTTCCTCCTCCTTTTAGCTCCTTTCCGCTGCTTTCTTTGCCGCAACGCCAGCGACGCGTTGCTGTTCATCCACCCGCATTCGCTATGTCTACAAGGCATCCCTGTTTCATCTGGGACACTCAATATCTGGTGAACTGTTTCCTGTAGTGTTGTACACGCTTTGAGTGCGTGTTCTTTTTGTTTTCGTTTCTTATTGGCTCTTTTCCTTTAAATTATAAATACGGCTCCGGTTTGTTTTGTTTCATCTGTTTGTTGTCTCCTTCGAACCTGCACGTGATAGCGTCCCCCTTCTGCAGTCAGAGATGCGTTACAAATTCGCGACAGCTTGGCATGCTTTTTTTCGCATCCAGCTCTGGTGGTCCCCTTGCCGGAGATACAAGAGCATAGTTGGCCAAGCTTTACTGGAGCGGAACGGTCGAGTCAAACGGCTCACAGCTCATCTGACTGAGCACTGGTGGAGTTACTACCTAAGGCGCGCCCTCTGAGTTCCTGAGCCAACAAAGAGTGAGCTACAAACCAGTGAAAGCCTCACAGTGATAGGTGGGGTAGAACTGCTCCAGAGCATATGCGGACTGCTCAACAAAGAACCCAAGTACAGACCTCCACCAACTGCACCGGTTCAAGACCTGGCAGCACTCAACCGCCGCAAAGCAAAGGAAGTGCGCGCAGAACAATGGGAGAGATGCTTGCTCGAAGGTGCGGACTCGCTTTTTGAAAACAGCTGTTTTTTCTAATAATCGGCATATTACCACGTATTTGCAACAGGTGGTGACGCACTTTGAAGAGAACGAGCTCTCACATCTACAAGCCGACAAAAATAGAGGGTTTGTTGTTTTACCGAAAGGCCTTTATTGAAAAAAAGCCCCTCAGGCTGTGCAGAAAAACTTCACCCTGAAAAAAAGCCGTCCCACAATAGCTAAGCAGGAAGTTTCAAAATTTTGCGAAGAAGTTGGAAATGAAAAGCTGTCCAAGCAGATAACCAATTGTAAAGGTGATGCGTTGAAATTGTTTTTTAGTGCCAAGACGCATAAATCAGATTAATAATTAATAATAATAATAATTGGTTTTTGGGGAAAGGAAATGGCACAGTATCTGTCTGGTATATTGGACACCGTAACGGAAGGGATAAAGGAGGGAGTGAAAGAAGAAAGGAAGAAAGAGGTGCTGTGGAGGGCTCCGGATTCGACCACCTGGGGATCTTTAACATGCACTGACATCGTACAGCGCATGGGCGCCTTAGCGTTTTGCCTCCATAAAAACGCAGCCGCCGCGGTCGGGTTCGAAGCCAGGAACTCCGGATCAGTACCGTTTCGAATTATTGTTAGCGAGAATGAAACAAGGCAGTTGCTTGTTAGATGGTTCGTGCAGAGATCTTTGCGACTTTGGACCATTAATGACCATTTTCCTATAAAGAATTCTAGAGATATTGTTGATTTCATGAAGACCAACCACAACATTGGCTTCGCGTTCTCTGTGGATGTGGAAGACTTGTTCTATTCGATGAAACAAAGCACTGACAAGAGCGGCATCGTCCCTTTCCAGAATTCAGCTGGTATGTCCATTGACAATTTTTCAACCCTTTAGAATTTTACCTTCAAGGAACTTTTATCCCTTTTAACAACCAGCACTATTTACAAACCAAAGGTATATGTATTGGGACCTGTGTTGCACCCATTTTAACCGATATTTGTTTTTAGCCAGCACTGACCACATTTTAGCCTCTGACACCGATGTGTTGATGACTTTTTGATCTTGTTGGACAAGCAAAGCCCTTTACACAACTGCGCTATAGTTGACAGAATTTCACAAGCTTTTAAACAGCAAGGAAAGCGACTGACTTTCACTTGCGAATTACCAAACCAGAATAATCTTCAGTTTTTAGATATTCGCATCAAGTTTGGTGGGGACCATGTGTGTTGGGGCTATGCCCCACATGTGCAAAAACAACTGTTGCCTTATTTATTTATTTACAGAATACTGCGGACACTGAGTCCAAGTACGGTGGGCGAACAAGTCAATCAAACCACAAAGAAAACACAAAGATTCAGCACACTCAAAAGTAATTAAAAGAAGTGAACCCAAGATGGGTCGTCAATAGTGGGTAGCTTGGGTTGCCTTTGTAAAAGTGATGAAGCCGAAAAAAAAAAAAAAAACGCGAGCCTGACTGTTGCATCAGTACACTTTCCATAGTCCTGGTTAAGGACTTGCGTTTCCAATCGGGAGCTGGGTGATTGTAGTTTTCTTGTTCGATTCCGGCTTCTGATGTCTGGCTATCTGGCTTTGTTCTTGTTGTTTTTGATGCTTTCTGTATATTTACCGAGGTGTCGATCAGCAAATCAACTTCAGCTGTTAGTCAATCCGTGTGTCTCCTCTTGCCTTTCTGTGTCCTCTGTGTGTTTTGAGCCGTTTTCCATCCTAGAAGTGGGTGCCAGCGTAAATACACGGCTTCAGAATTAGCGGCAGCCACTTGGCAAAGCGGCGTGTGTGTAGCTATCCAAGCCCTAGAGAGCACGCACGAAAATAGTGAAAAGCGCGCGAGATCTTGCCTGTATCTGGTGCCGAGGTAGGAGAACCTGAGCAGGTACCTCAGTGAAGACATCACGAGGCTTCGTTGATGTCACAGCAGGGGTCTAGAACTAATAAATATTACAAATGAAATAGCTGATGCACTGAGACCTCGCCACATATGACCACATGGAGCCAAGCGAGATTCGCCGCCTGGCACATAGAACACAAGCGTTTGCGGGCAGGTGGGCTGGAAACGCTGATTAGTCAAACAAAATGTGACGTCACGCCTAAAACGTCAAGTGACGTCATGGTCACGTGACTTTTAATGACGTCTTGTCCGGTTGGGAAGAGACATATTTTTTTTAGATTTTTCTCGGAATTCTCCACGTTTTTGACAGCGCGCGCGGGTTCAAAACGCGCACCTGATGCGCCGCGCTTTCACACACTGCATGCGCGTTTCTATATTTTTATTATATATGATATCCTTGAACTGCTGGTGTATTATTTTAGTGCGCTCGAACGGCGCGCTTCGTTGTGCATTTATTATAATCGCCACTGCCTGGCGGACCCGATACAGCTTTTGCAGACCTGAGAGGTTAAACACGTACTATCCATGCAAAGCCACGCAAATGCGCCTACGGGTGACCACGCCCCTCTATCAGCGCTCCGTCGAGTGCCTGCATTTACAATCGAGTGCTGTAGGACTATGAACCTGACCTAGAGCATACATATTATAATTTTTCCTTGTATTCTACATTCTCTACATGCAGGAGACTACACTCATAGCTTTCGTTAGTGCAGAAATTTCGTACAACCGTGTCAAAATTTGGCGGTCCGGTTTTTTTCTGCACGACGTTTTGGAGGAGAAAAGCATTGGGTCTTTGAAGGACGACAGTCTATATAAACTCCTATTCACTGTGTCGTCGTACCTATCGTAATTAATGACGACATATAAAGGCTTTTGATACAACACTCGTGATTTAAAACAAAACTGTTCGTTTCACTAACCCGCGAAAAAATATTGCGCGCAATCATTCGCCACAGCCCGTTGCTGCGTAATTTTTGTTTTGTGCGGATTTTCTTTTATAATATGACAGCTGCACGCGATAGCTTATATATATAGTTGCGCAGCCGACCACTGCAGGTACCAGTAAACACGTACCCAGTTTAGAATGAATTTAAAAACGCGGTCGGGAGTTGGAATTATTTGCCCGGGACGCTGCGGTCAAAGTTCGCAGTTTTGAAAATTGAAACACGGAAATTTTTGCGCATAGCTAGTCACTCTTGCATAAGTAAATATCTTATTCCTACCCATCATCCCCTTGTCAAAACACATATATTAATGAGAACAACGACCCATTTGATGCAATTAAGTTCACAGTCCTACAGGGTGGGTCCCACAACAAAGAGAGCAACGGGAGTCGTACTTTATTTACAAATTTGTAACAATTCCTCACGGCATTAATGAAAGTCCGGGTTTATTGACCTCCATCACCCCTTTCAGAGCCGGTGCTCACCTTAGGAGTGCCGGCGCGTCAAACCTCGGTCGTTTGTCGCCAGCGGCATCTTTTTCAAGCTTCGCTGCCCGTCCGCTTACACAAAGCTCTTAATTCATCCCCCACCCCTGTCTTCCCAGTTCGACGTACCACCTTGTCGAGCGGGGTGCAATTGAAGAACCAAGAACCCTTGATTAAATGCTCCTGCCATTCACCTCTACCCCCCCCCCCCCCCCCCACAGGACACTTTCGCGAACTTGTATGTTTTGCCGCCTTTTTTCTTTTTCTTTTGTGTGTGTTTCATGCACAGTGCACGTGTGTGTAGTTAAGCTAACTGCGTCGCTGATTCCGCCTTCACTATTCGTACCGAAGACGCTCCTGGAACGTCTCCTGCCCTGTCTGAATTTATTGTTTATTTGTTTGATCGTTTTGGCCGGCGGCACGGGCAGTACATGCATCTATGATTCTTATCTGCTCCGGGACTCCGCCAAAGTCTGTTATTGTTGCTTTGAGGGCCCGGATGCCCTCCCTCCCCTCGTTATTCCTTTTTTCCCCCGGGCTGGCCTCCCGCGCAAGCTCGCTGGGCGGCAGGGGACAAAGCGTTTTTCTTTTTCTCTTTATTTCTTACTCCTTTTTCTAGTATTTTTCTTTTGTGCCCATCAAGGGTTCTTGGTTCTTCAATTGCACCCCGCTCGGCAAGGTGGTGCGTCGAACTGGCAAGACAGGGGTGGGGGATGAATTCAGAGCTTTGTGTAAGCGGGCAGCGAAGCTTGAAAAAGATGCCGCTGGCGACAAACGACCGAGGTTTGTCGCGCCGGAATTTCTAAGGTCAGCATTGGCTCTGCAAGGGGCGATGGAGGTCAATATACCCGGACTTTCATTAATGCCGTGAGGAATTGTTATTAAATTTGTAAATAAAGTACGACTCGCGTTGCTCGAGATCTCATTGTTGTGGAACCCACCCTGTAGGACTGTTAACTTAATTGCATCAAATGGGTCGTTTTTCTCATTAATATATGTGTTTTAACAAGGGGAGGTAGGGATAAAATATGCGCGCGGTGGTTATTAAAGCGAATTCGTATAAAGTTAACGGTCTGCCCAATGTACTGCGTACTGCACACACTGCATCCTAGGAGGTATATTACGTTGCAGAAATCCCAATCAGAGTTGTCATTAATTTTCCATTTGAATCCTGAAGCTGTGCTTATTTCACAGCTTGATGTTTGTAATGTGTTTGCAGACCTGGAATCTACTTTTTCCACAAGGTCGACACCCCAAAACCGGCTCTTTATGTGACTGAGTGTATTAGAATGTTTCGAATGTTTTTCGGTCGTCTGTAGACTGCATGAGGGAGAGCAGTGAAAATTTTGGCGAGGCGCTAGCTCGCTTTGTTTGAGAATGTTGAAATGTTTTTTTGAAGATTTTGTTTACGTACGTTAGGCGGCTGGGTTACTGGTGAAGGGAAGTACGAGATTTGCCTGATGGTCTGTTTGCTCGCTGTATCGACGTCACTCCAGTATTTGCTCTCGGTTGGGTTTAGATGTCCTTTGAATGGCATCGTCGGCAATGGCGACGGGTATCGCTGCTTAATGAGGACTTCTTGACCCCAAGGGCGCTCCTTTTCAGCACCACTCCGCCGTCGCCCGCCTCCGATTGAACAGGCGGGGGGTTCAAAGGGGAGCTGCCGCGGAGAGGCCGGGCAGCTCGTCCTAATGACAGCGCAGAACATGCGTCACTGACAGCCCCCTTCCTTTCGCCGTCTTGTCCATCGTGCGTCGCGCCGAGCCCGACAAAGGAAAGGCCGTCACCCCGCCCCCCCCTTCTGAATCGGGGGGCGGGGGGGGGGGGGGGCGGAAATTCCGCAAATAGTTTCCCAGAGGCATCCTTTTTTTTCATGGGGTCAAGGAAGGTGGCCCAAACAGTGCGAGGCAACGTTCTCGGTTCATTCTAGAGAAGCAAGCTTGCACTGCAAAATTAAACCTTGTCTTTCTCTTCCAAATGCAATTAACTAGGAGTCCTGTCCAACCATTCCAGCTTGTTATGTGGGCACCCCCAACCATTTTTTATTTCCGTGTAACTCGCAGCCCTTCTTCACCTTGGTCATTGTAGCCGCTATTGTTTCTCAAGTACCATGCAACATCTTGTTATTAGCAGTTGCTAATTCAAGCCTTCTGCAGGGTTTGAAGGACCTTTTTAATTGGAAATGAGAACATGTGCACAGGGTGGAAAGCGCGTGATCTGCCAGGAAACACTAAAGCGGCCCCGAGAAGGGAGCTTTATTAAGGATGACAGCCATCTTGGGCCTCTCCACTTGGCAACGACGACAAAGCGTGTGCGGTCCCTATGGTTAGGCCCCAGCTGTGGAAGCCATCCTTGGACACGACCATGACCTTCGACATCTGATGTTTTTATTTAAAAACACAGGGACCAAAGTCGTGCTGTATGCAGTGCAATCGCCATGTGGTTCCATAATCATCCACCTAGCCCGGCTCTTTGGACGGATTCAGGAAACGACTGAAAAGAACAAAAGTAACGAGCAAACAAAGGTGCGCTGCATAAAAGTTAGAACGTAAAGAGACGAAGACACGCTGCGCTAATGCTGTAGCGAGGTCTAACATGTAAAATTTCGCGGCTGGCGTCGATTTCTACAAAGCGCGAGTAGTGCCTACGGAAATAAACAAAGGCGCACTGGAAATGGGTAAGTCTGTATACAAGCACGAGTTTTTGTCTCTACCAGCGATTTACTAGCTCACACCGCGCGATTTTGATGTCTGGCGTCGATTTCGACAGAGAGGGAATACGGGCACGAAACGGGACGCTCGCGATCTGCCAGGAAACAATGAGGTGGCCCTAAAAAGGGCCGTTTGCAGGAGCACTTCAACCGCGACCTGCAGCGGCGTGGCGGCGCGGTGAGCAGTAGGCCCAGCAGTGGTCCGTCTTGTGCCCTTTGGCTCCGCACCGACGACACCGGTGCACGACGTACACCTCTCCTGGTCTTGCCCTTGAAGCCGACGCTATCCCTGGTCCGTAGATCTTGACGAGGGCCGCGACGATAATCTTTGACATCTGGTCGATGCCCCGGTCTCTCGCCACGTGATATCGGTCTGCGGCAAACAAGGACAGCATCGGCTTGCCAGAAGCATCCAAGAAACGATGCTGCAAAAAAAGTTACGTTACAAGCGCCGCAATTTGGTGAGTTCTGCTCGAGAAAACTTGCGAAAATGTTGTTCAACCCTTACCTCGGGGTTGAGAATGTGCACGCCCGACAAGCGCTTCAGCGTGGCTGACAGACGGCGGTTCAGCTGGTGACGCCGGCGGTCCTCAAATTGCGCCTTACGTGGCTCATCGAAATGGCGTGGCAAGACTTTGAAGACCAGCACGACACTGGCCACGTTCTCTTGGAATGCGCAAGACATGTAGGTAAGCGGTACAGCACTTCATGAAGCGAAATTTGAGATAAAATGCCTACCTTTATGTGGCTGGAAGCGAAATTTGAGATAAAATGCGTACCTTTATGTGGCTGGCGATTTCTCGCGGGTCATCCCCTCTGTCGAGATCGTTGCCGCCAACATATAGGACAACAAAATCGAGGCGTGCCGAAAGCATGTCTCTCGAATCATTTCAGCTAGGCTGATTGCGTCGTGGCCGCTAAAGCTGAAAGTGCATGTTCTCACTAGCGGCGAAGGCCGTAAGCGAGAACTGCACAGAAATTTCAGCTGGCTGTCGCCGACGAGCGCACCACGCAAAAAAGCCATACCTGGACAGCTCCCGAAACGCGCCCGCCGCCGCCTAGGTTCACGAAGCGAATGCCCGCGCACCACGCAAGCACGGCAGACGGCCGGACCTAGCGATTCCCTAGGCCGTCTAGGGACAGGTTGAGAGAGGCGCGGCGACCCCACATCCGGTTGAGAACGAAGGAGAAGCAGAAAAACGTCACGGAGAAGCGCATCCCATCGACCAATCAGCGTTTCCAGCCCACCTGCACCCAAACGCTTCTCGGCGGACGGCCGGCCAGCCCTAGCGATTCCCTAAACAAGCGATTGCGGGTCGGTGGGCTGGAAACGCTGATTGGTCAAAAAAAATGTGACGTCACGTTTTTAACGTCATAATCACTTAACTTTTAATGGCGTCATTTCCGGTTAGAGACAGACACATTTTCCCTAGAGTTTTCTCGGAATTCCCCAGGTTTTTGACAGCGCGCGCGGGATTAAAAAAGCGCATCTGATGCGCTGCGCTTTCACACTGCATGCGCACTTCTGAACAGAATGGCGTCAGTGTTTCCAAACCAGAGTGAACGTCAACCTGAGCACGGTGACCATTATTTGCATCACGACAATCATGGTCGACGTTGCGGCGTCTGCGACAAAGTCTTCACTCAGCGGAAGAACATGCTGCAGCATGTGAGGATTGTCCACAAGTTGGAGGCAAAAGGAGCTTTTCTTCACTGCGGCCAATGCAGCAGCCAGCTATCAACGCTCGAAAATTTGGTTCATCACTGCAACGTGGTGCACAAATTTCCAGCCGAAAATCTGCAACTGTCCTAGGGGAACGACAAAGGTAATGAGACATGTATGCAACGCGACGTGCATGAATTTGCCTGCAATGCCTCTTTGGCCCTTTTTTGTTTTTGCTTTAATGTTTTTTGCAAGTTTGTGCGAATGCATATATAGTATTGTGCATTTTTATCGTGAAGACTCAAAAATTTCCCGGCCTCAGCCGCTGGCTCATTTGCGGTGAAACTGTACACAAAGCTAGCGAGCGCTCCCCTCACACAGTCTACAAACGACCGAAAAACATTTAATACACTCAAAAACAAATAACTGGTCAGTTTTGGGGTGTTGACCCCATGAAAAAAGTAGACGCCAGGTCTGCAAACACATGCAAACATCAAGCTGTGCACAGCTTGAGGCTTCAAATGAAAAATAATGGCAAAGTTGATTGTGATTCCTGCAACGTAATACACCTCCTAGAATGCAGTGTGTGCAGTATGCACTACATTGGGCAGACCGTTAACCCTGCACGAATTCGCTTGAATAACCACCGCGCGCATATCTTATCCCTACCCAACCTTCCCTTGTCAAAACACATTAATGAGAAAAACCACCCATTTGATGCTTAACAGTCTTACAGGGTGGGTTCCACAACACCCGAGAAAGAGAGCAACGTACGCGAGTCGTACTTTATTCACAAATTTGAGACAATTCCTCACGGCATTAATGAAAGTCCAGGCGTATTGACCTTAGGAGCGCCGACTTGACCAACCTCGGTCGTTTCTCGCCAGCGGAATCTTTTTTCAAGCTTCGCCGCCCATCCGCTTACTCAAAGCTCTTTAACCCCCCCCCCCCCCCCCCCCAACCCCCGGCCCATCTTCCCAGTTCAACCACCTTGCCGAGCGGGGTGCAATTGAAGCACCCTTGACTAAATGCTCCCGCCATTCATATTTCCCCCCACACGATACTTTCCCGAACTCGGATGTTTTGCCGCTTTTTTCTTTTGTGTGTTTGTGTTTTCATGCGCAGTGCACATGTCTCTAGTTAAGCTAACTGCGCCGCTTTCCGCCTTGACTATGCGTGCCGATCGAAGAGGCTCGAGGGAAGTTCCCTGCCCTGTCTGCGTTTGATTCTGTTTATTTGTTTACTCGTTATGGCCAGCGGCACCCGAGTACGTGCATCTATAATTCTTATCTGTTCCGCGAATCCGACGCCGTCTGATTCTGCTCTGTAGTCGCCGCCGCTGTGCCTTGAGAGGTGCCTTTTCTCCCCTCCCGCTCCTTTTCCTTTCTCTTCTTTTTCTGCCCGCTGCCCGCGGCTGCTTGGTAGACAGGGCCGGAAGCGGGAGGGGAGGGGAGGAGAGGTAGAAGATGACGTTGGTAAAATTGACGCGGTCGTCCCAGTTTTTGTGGCGGCTCACCCGTTCGTATGATTCCAGCCAATCTTCCACGTCCTGGTCGCTATGGCCGCTGAAGATAGCGGGGTCGCGCTGCCGGACGGCACCGGAGCAGATGACTGGCTGCGACGTGGCGGCGGGCTGTTGACTGGCCTTAGTAGTGGACATCGGGATGGTGCGGCTGCGAAGGTCCACGTTGATGGGGAAAAGGGGAACACAGCAACCTCCACTAAATGTAGAGCGGTTTATTGGCACGATGGAAGCGCCGGGTACGAAGACCTTGGCACAGGGAATCTACGAGGCAGAGAGCCGAGAGACCAGACACAAGCGGCAGTGCTCCATCCAGCACGAGCATCCAACCGGCGGCGCGAGCGCTTCGTCGTCGTTGGCTTCGGGGCTGGTTCATCTTCTTCATTCCATTATTATTATTATTATTATTATTATTATTATTATTATTATTATTATTATTATTATTATTATTATTATTATTATTATTATTATAAACGTGTTTATTTCGGTTCATGGAATACAGAAACCGAGGACATGCAGGCTAAAGTTGTTGCAAACACCTGACAAAGGCCTGTAGTCCTGGACAATGACAGTCAGCGGCAAAAGCCGCCGCGGTGGCTGAGTGGTTACGGCGCTCGGCTGCCGGCTCGAAAGACGCGGGTTCGATCCCGGCCGCGGCGGTCGAATTTCGATGGAGGCGAAATTCTAGAGGCCCGTGTACTGTGCGATGTCAGTGCACAAAGAACCCCAGGTGGTCGAAATTTCTGGAGCCCTTCACTACGGCGTCTCCCATAGCCTGAGTCGCTTTGGGACGTTAAACCCCCATAAACCAAACCAATTAGCGGCAAACAGCAACAGTTGTAGAACGTTTGCGCAGAAGCCTTCACAATCAGAACAAAGCCTAGGAGGCAAGTTAAAAGTAGAATACATTTGCATGAAGGAAAAAAGTATAAGGCATAAGATTGAAAGTACACTAGAAAACAAAAGGGTGGAATCTGTGTAGTTCACCTATGAAGCCAGCATTGCATGAACTTGGTTTTTAAAAGTGTTTCGTGTGCGGTTTTCAAGTGCTCAATCTAGAATTCCGCGGCAAGTGTTTAATAAATTTGGTATCTGATTGTTTAACTTCTGAAAACCATAATTTGTACGGGGCTCATAGGCATGGTAATTGTGTCGTCGGAAATTATACGCTGAGCTTGAGATCAGATATTGTTGCTCGAAATCGTGTTTATTTACTGTAACGAGACTCTTAATATACATTGCCTGTTTCTTCTTGTAACTTTGTTGTACGGTTAACAATTTATACCTGGAGAAAAAATCGGATGTGCACTTACAGAAGGGTAGGTTTGCAATGCCATGAAAGGCTCGCCTGTGCAAAGTGAAATTTTTTTTCAGGGTTGAGGTGGTCGTTGTACTCCATGCAAGTAAACGATATTATATGTACGAATGAAAAGGGGAATAATAAATTTGTAACTTTACCTTCTGTGGTAGGAGGTTTCTAAAGTTGTTTAGTGCGCCTACAAATCGGGCTGTCTTTGGACGAATATATTCCATGTGAGTTGTCCAAAGAAGGTTCTCCTCAAACATGACGCCTACGAATTTTATTGATGTTTCTTGAGTAAGACGACTATATTCAAATGTGATGAAGTTGTTGCTATCTACTTTCACGTTGTTTTTTTTTTTGCTCCAAATAGGATGTACTTTGTTTTAGCCACGTTTAATGTTAGTTCATGGCGGAAAATCTTCAATTTCTTTTGATTTAAGCCAGAATGACAGTTCTTGTAACCATGCGTTCGCCGTTTCCTGTATGACCTGCAAGTTCTGCCCAGCAAAGAATACGTTAGTGTCGTCTGCATAAATTATGATGTTCTTGGTATGAGGTAGGTTAACTACGTCATTTATGTAAAACAGGAACAGAACTGGTCCCAGAATAGTCTCTTGGGACACAAGTGGTGACAAGACCCATGTGCGAACTTGCATTGTTGACTTTAGTGAACTGACACCGGTCGCTTAGGTAGCTTTGGAAAAGTTCTAGTGCAATTCCTCTTATTCCGCAGGAATTTGTTTTCCTAAGTAATATATTTTGATTTACAGAGACTTAGACTTTACGCAGATCTAAAAATATGCCTAGTGTTATAAGCTCATTTCCCATGTTCTCAATAATTCTCTCTTTTATTTCCAATAGTGCAGACTCAGTTCGGTTTTTCTAGAAACCATATTGTTGTTTTACAGTTATTTCATTTCTACTAAGGTAATCATACAAATGGCTAATTATTATATTTGCAGCCACATTTGAGAATGCTGTCAAGATGTAAATCGGTCTGTAATTGGTCAGATCATTTACATCACCTCCTTTATGCACAATGGTAACACGAGAAATTTTCGTTTTGTCGGAGAAGCAGCCTGTAGTAAGCATGCAGTTAAATATATAAACTAACGGTTTAGCGATAATGTCAGCTATCGATTTAATTGGTCTTGTTGAGACATTGTTTACGTCAGGGCACTACCATCACGAAGAAAGGTGATGATGTTAATTACCTCGCTCTCACTAGAAGGAAAAAAATGAAATCAGCGGATGTGCTGCCTAAGTAGGTTGTCGGGTCCCGGTGATTATCTCTTATATGTGAAGGTTTACCAGAAGCAACAATGTAGTTATTCAAATTATTTGCGAAATCTATGCCGCTATATACATTATTGTCAATGTGAAGTTGAGGTGGCACATTGTTTCTCTTACGCCCAAGTAAATTATTTATTAAATGCCACGTATCAATTGAGCTCTTAGACTCAGCAAACATGTTTATGTAGTACTGTGCACGCGTCTTTTTGATATCAGCACCAAGTTTATTTCTAATTTTCTTAGATTCACGGAATAGCTCAGCATATTTTGTCCTTACAACGACCAAAAAAATCCTGTTTTTTTTTATTCTCTTATCCAAGGTAATACTAATCCATAGTTTTTCTACATCTCTTGCTTTTCCGGAAACAACATTCGGGAAACGCTTGCTTATAGAGTCTGTTTATAAGTTCCATAAATACATCAAATGATTTATTCGCGCCTGCCTCTTTTATTATTTAATCTCAACTCGTATTGATGGCAAGATAGCGAAAGTGGGCTAAATTTTCATCACCAATTCTCCTGTATGCGATCTGTCGATTTTCATAATAAGGCCGCTTGTTTGGTTTGGAGGAGTAAAGTAAAAATAGGCATGTTGTCACTTAATCCAAGTGTTAAAACACCAGAAAAGAGTGTCTGCTTTTGTCATTCGTGAAACACGCGTCTATCAAACTGCTAGAACAATCTGTGAGTCCTGTAAGAGGTTCAATTAGATTCTAAAAGTTATGGCAATGCCCTGCTAAAACGTCAGTCGTGGTTGTGTCGTCAAACAATTTTCAAATTAATGTTCATGCCCCCTAAGAGCGCGGCATTCAGGTTGTTAAGTGACACATCATCAATGATTTCATCGAGGTAGGCAGTGAACTGAGAAACATTGCCAGAAGGTGGACGATAAGCAATAATGACAAGTATACCGCGGCAGCTTACAGTTAGCACCTCGAAATCGCTGTTAATGAGAGAATATTATAGAACTTTGGGGTATGTAATGTTACTCTTCAGAAACAATGACACACCACCTCCACGTTTCCCTCTTCGAAACCGAGATAAGCTGCTGTAATTTTCAATGCGTGGCACCTCCGATTCATGCGTAAACCACGTCTCAGTAAAGGCCAGAGCATCGAACTGAACGAAAAGTTCATCCAGATAAAGAGATATTTCATCCAACTTTTTCGGAAGCTTCGGGCATTTAAATGAAAAACTGACAAGAAACTAACGTTAGGCTGCAGACATTCTTTCACTCTCTTGATAAAGGATCCCGTGTCAATGTGCATTGTCATGCTAGGCCAAAGGATTAGCTTGCGAACAGGCTACAGAATATTATCAAGGTTCCTTTCATCCTTTACGACGATAACATGATCACCACGCTTCTTTTGCGTGAATACCCTTCAGTTTTTCGGCCAAGTAAACTGGCAGCCAAGATTCCTTGCCTTTGTGCCGTAGAGCCAAAGGAGTCGCCGATTGACAGCTGCCAAGTTATCATAGAAGCGATTATCGCTGTCATTTTCCGTGATTTCTTTGCCTTTAGCGTGTCATTGCTCTTTGGTTTTCCGGTTAGTGAAGCGAATGAGAATGAGAATGGGCGGATGCATATCAGCCCTCGTAGGAAGCCGATGAACGCCTTCAACGTCAGTGTCACAAAGAGGGCCTAAAACATAAGGCGCAGCTAGCTCATCGACCATAGTCATCAAATTTTGCTTATCTTTCTGCTCAACACCGTGTATCACCATCACGGGTCGGGTGAGAGGGTACTTTCGTCGCTGACAATCTCGACAGGTCATTAAATAATGTGCGACTTCGGCAGACAGTCGGCCCAGTCACTTTTCTTGAATGCAGCGTAGGGTGCGAGTAAACCCAAGATGTCCAGCTGTCGGCTCGTCGTGTGTAGCCTGTAGAACTTCATTGCGGAGACAAGCAGGTACAACAAAGAGGTAGGCTGTTTTGCTCGTAGTGAAGTTCTTCATGAGGGCTTCATTCTGCACCTAGAAGGAAGACAGTCCTCACTTGAATGAGGCGTGGGGTGAAGAAACTTTGCCTTCCAAGTATTCGGTGAGGCGTTTTAGGTCAAGGTCTGAGCGTTGCTGCTGGGCAAACGAGTGGGGGCTGATGGGCCCCAGGAAGGCATCCTCATCATCCACCGGCGGCGGTGCATCTACAGGGGCTCGTGAGAGGCAATCGGCGTCAGAGTGCTTTTGTCCGGACTAGTAAAAGACGGTGACGTCAAACTCCTGGAGGCGCAGACTCCATCGAGCGAGGCGGCCAGAGGGGTCCTTCAAATTCGCAAGCCCAGCACTGCGCGTGGTGATCGCTAACCACCGTGAACGGTCGTCCGTACAGGTGGCAGCGGAATTTCGGCGTAGCCCAGATGACGAAAAGGCACTCCTTCTCAGTTTTTGAATAGCTAGCCTCGGCCTTGGAAAGGGGACGGCTACCGTATGCGATGATTTTCTCTAGCCCGTCGCTTTTTTGAACCGGGAGGGCGCCTAGGCCCACGCTGCTTGCATCGGTATGAGCTTCAGTATCAGCATTTTCATCAAAATGTGCAAGGATCGGTGGGGGCTGTAAACGACGTTGAAGGTCTTTGAAGGCTAATGCTTGCGGCGCTTCCCATTGAAATTGCACGTCTGTCTTCGTCAGTTGGGTCAGTGGCGCAGCGATGCGCGAAAAGTTTTTCGCAAATCGTCGGTAATATGCGCACAGTCCGCTGAATCTGCGCATGCTTTCTTATCGGCCGGCGGTGGAAACTGTTCAATGGCAGCGTTTTTCTGCGGGTCTGAGCGTACTCCCTGCTTGCTATAACGATGTGGCCTAGAACAGAATACCCGCCGCTGTCGGCCGTGCTCAATTTAAAGCTGATAGCGAACTTTCGAGATAAAGCGTGCAAAGTTACTAGAACATTCAGGAGCAACGTCGAATCAGCTCTGCCTGACTGCAATCACTCGACTAAAATCTAGTCGCGTCTTGCATCGCAAACAAAGCGATAAAGCGGTGTGGCCGCAGCTTTGAAGAATAAACAAACAAGCAAAGCAAAGATACGCAGTAATATGCATGCCGACTGCGGTACATCCACAGACCAAGCCACAGTACAAGACCAAAGTACACTTGGTACAGTGACCATCATCATCAGCGTGACTACGCCCACTGCAGGGCAAATGCCTCTCCCATTTATTTCCGATTAACTCTGTCCTTTGCCAGCTGCGCCCACGGTATCCCCGCAAGATTCTTAATCTCTTTCACCGGATGGATGAATGGAAGGTAGGAGCGTCTCCTTTGAAACGGGGCGAATGCAGTTGCCACCATGCTCAGCTTTTTTCCTTTATTTTTTTTAACTGTGTTGTAAGTTAATAAAACTCGCCTATTTCTTTAAATGCGCCTTTTTAGGCTTCTAACTTTATGTCACCTCCCTGCTTTTGAGCCACCAGTCATACAATCGCTTTTTGCTAATTTCCACCGCCGAATTACTTACATGACCGTAGTTATCTCTAAACCCTAGGGCCTCAACGAGAGTGACTGCGCCTGCATCGACATCGGAATGGATGATTTCACATTTGAAGATGAGGTGTTCTATTCTTTCTGCAGATTTACCACGCACAGCATGTGTGTCGTCTTCGTTAAATTTCCTTTTGCAGCTGCGCGTTCTATGACGCCCTGATCTAGCTTCAAAGAGGAGGACATTGCCTCTTGAGTTATCATGAAACGCTTCCCTCATGATCTGCCTTTTCCAGTATCGATATAGTTCTACACTGCGCTTGTCTTCCATTGTATTTATTCTATTTTTACCTCCAGCGTTTTTAACCTGTCGTTTACTGCTCTTTCTTTCTCCGCCCTCGTGTCTGGCATAAATACTGGTTAGCTTCCTAGTTCATTTCCGCCATTTTGAGTCAACGCTGTTTCTGTATAGGTATTTAAATAGCTTAGGTGCCCACCTGTTATCGTCCAATTTATCGTTATCGTTCTAACTTTTTATAATCCCATTTTTCCATGGAACGTGTCTCTATTGCTTCCTCTATGCAGTCCGCTATTTGCGCTATTTCTTCGTCATTTAATTTTGCGTACTCTTTTTGACTCCCCTTCATTTCTCTTTTGAGCAGGGCTCCAAACTGTAGACTAATACGCTTATGATCACTACCGAGGCTGTACTTCCCCTCTTCGTCTATTTCCATTATTGCGAGCTTGCTTACATTCCCTGTGACACTAAGCAGTATTCAACGGTCGTTTGCGTGTAACAGGATTCCTACGTGATTTGTCTCTCACACTTAGTTTCTCTATTTACAATAACTATGTTTTTTCGCTCACAGAAGTCTGTCATCAACTTCCCGCTACGCTTTGTGTATCCATCCAGATCCTCGATGTGGCCATTCATATCACCGAGCAGAATAATATCGGCACTTTCTCCACACTGGCTTATATCGTCATTGACACAATTAGATCCTTGTTCTCTTGTCTGCATTTGTCACCTGTCCCTAAATAAGATACTCCTAGCCATGCCCTTTTACCGGCAATTGTACCTGATACCCAGACGTGTTCTTTGCAAGTTGACTTTATCCTTTGTCAATTTATTCCTTGATGTATCAGCATAGCTACTTCTCCTCCCTTCCTCTCTGTTGTTGTTCTGTTGCTCCCTTCCCAGTCGTAACCGTCGATAAACGGTGGATATTCTAGATCCCCGCGATGTGTGTCGCATAGCGCGTATACACCTACTTCTTCGTCCTTTAACTGGCGTTCTATTTCTAACCACTTCGCTCTCTTTCTGCCGCCTTGCTTGTTTATGCACCTGATCCTGGTGTTAAATTTCTTTTTAGAATTTTTCTTCCTGGACTTCCTAGCGGTCATTTTGTTGGGCACAGCCACCATTGTTACACTTTCACCTTCGCTTCTACCTACCCCTACGCTCTGAGCCGCAATGGACCCCATAAAAAAGCTGCTGCCCGGCCTTCCAGACTGTCACGGATCTCTCCGGAGAACACTCGGACTGAAAGAATGGACTAGGCGACGGGTGTACCCACACAAACGCACATTTAATACACCCTACGTGACACATACACTAGAACACAAAACTAAAACAAAACACCAATACTATAAATACACACGACTCGGGCACACTGCTACTAGCGTCTACTACTAGAGTTCTACTATTAGCAGTCGGCGTTCGTGCTCACGGCTGGTTCGGTGTGGCTGCGGCGTTGTATGGATACCGTAGCCGGCGTCGAGGCGGCGTTCGACGTGCTTGGGCTGGCGTCGCTGGCGGCGTTCGACGCGCTTTGGCTGGCGTCGCTGGCTGCGTCGTACAAGCTCCAGGTCCGAGCACCCGTGGAGGTGATGCCGGTGTTGTTGGCGTGGGTGGCAACAGCGCTGGAGACACCCCTGGCCGTAGCAGGTGGTAGTGTCCTCTGTTGACTCCCCGGAACGGGCTCAGGCACGGCAGGCAGTCCACGATGCGATGTCGTAGAACGCGAGCTCACCGGAGCAGTAGCCGGCGTCGCTCTCTTCCAGCCGATGTGTCCCTGACCCGCCCGAGCCTCCGCTTCTCTGCTGTTCCCCCCCCCCCAGGCCTCGCTCTCCCTCGCCCTTTTATAGCCTCGGTGTTAGTCCACGTAAGCCTTTCGTCGCCGTCTTCTCTTCACCAATCATCTCTCTCCACCTCAACGAATGCTTCTTCTTCCTCTTCTTTATTCTTCGGTTAATTCGCGTCGTCTTCTTCACACCTTTTTCCTTTAAAATTTAATTTAGGCTCCTTAATATATGTGACAAGGGCACCCTCTCTCAAGAGTTTTTCCATGAAAAACTGCTCCCGTCATACTCATCTTCAAGCCATCCAGCCAATCGACTATCTTCTGTGGTGATTCTGGACCCAGCACACAACACACCGCAGAGGTCCAGCACACACCAAACGCACACCATGAACAGGGCACACCAAATTGCGTGTTCAGAACACTAACATACCACTGCCACTGTCCGTACAGAGTCATTAATAAACATGTTCGTGTTCACAACACACTCCCTTATGTGATCACAACACCAAAAACAGCAACAACAAGATAAATCCCAAAGATACATTAACACAACAACAACAAGGTGCATCCCTGAGATACCTAGAGCTGTTCAGTTGGCTCTACTCAGGAAGTCCGCTCCAACGTTATCTTCTGTCTTCACTGAAATTTGGGGTTTACTAATACCTTATCCCACCCCCCACAGTATCAATAGTCCCTCTTTGAAACGGTAGGTCGATGGCTGGAATCTTGCCCAGAGGTACGGGACCAACTCTTACCTTCGGAGCTGTGCGCTGGCACACATCACGTGAGCGAACAAAGCGCTTAATGTCACTCTGAACACCCGGCCGAAAGAACTCATCGGTGATTCTAGACACCGTTTTTTGAACACCCTGGTGTCCAGCCATAATGGCGTCATGTCCTAAGCGTAGCACGGTCTCTCGCATATCTCTTGGCAACACCAGCTGTTGGCCCCGCCTTCCTGAACTAAATATGCATTCCCTGTGCAGAAGACCATTTACCAATTGATACTCGAGTGACGTCCGACTTTTCTTTCTTTTCACTCTTTCCCCGACTCTTTCGAAGCAAGTCTTCAAGCTCGGGTCTTCCTTTTGCCTAATTGCAATTTCGCCCGGTGTTACGCTCAGGCACATCGTAACAGGAGCAGAGAGCGGACGCTGCGTTGCTCGGGCTGTCGCTTGAGCTTTTGTCTCTACTGCCGACGAAAAACTGACTGCACCCCTCTGAGCTGTCAGGGGCCTTCCCTCCTTTGGATGTTCTTCAACGCAGAGCATCCTCCACTCGGGATCGGGGTCCTCGACACTACTTGCACCCGTAATGTTTCCCAAGATGAGATCGTAGATGGGTTGGTCTACGCATTTTGCCACTACCTGCCCAGTATAATATGGCGTGGACACTAGAATCCTAGCTTCAGGAAGGTACCTTATTGTGCTGTATACCAGAGTGACGGCCGACGCTTCCCCTGTAAGATCCTCGTCCTTCACCAGGCTTCTACGAACCAAGACTGTGTTGGCTCCGCTGTCTCTAAGCACCAATATAGGACGGTCACCTATTTGCCCAACCACCACTGGCATTGCTGCTTCCGACTTAAGTGTTCCACTCACTGCCTCATTTCCAGCGGCGTTTGCTCTCATTTCAACTGTGGAACTTCGGTTGGCGTGACAAGTTCTACCCTAGAGTCGACAACGCATGCAGCTCGGTCCTGCGTTCTGTATCGGCACTCCTCCAGAGTATGACCCCTCCTCTTACAACCTTGACAAACAACCTGTGTTTTTTGGGCAGCACTACTAGTCCGACAGTCAGCTGCACGGTGTCCCACCTTGCCGCAGAGAAAACACCTTACTGGCGCCTTAGATGCACCGCTATATGATCTTCATTTTGCCGCATCTGTCTCTAAGGTCTTTTGGGTTTCCTCTTCTGCCTTACTCAAATTCCTTAACCCTTGAGCCTCGAGGAATTGGTCAGCAGTGTCGGCGAACTCTTCCAACGAACACAACTTTATTTCCTTCAGGAATAGCGCCAGCTTTGAGCTGCAACACGCTAAAAATTGCTCTGTGACCAGCTTGTCACGCACACCTTCAAAACTCTTTTCTGTGTTTGACATATCAACCCACTTATCAAAATAGTTGGTCAGCCTGCAGGAAAACTGGCGGTTTCCGAATCCTCAGGTTTTGCGGTGCGAAATCTCTCACGAAAACCCTCTGCCGTAAGCCTGAATCTTTGGAGGAGTGCCTTTTTGACTTTCTCGTAGTCCATGGAATCAGCAGCAGGCATCCTTCCAAAAACATTCAGCGCCTCTCCGACTAAACACATGCTCAATGCCGTGGCCCATTCACAGCGCTCCAAGATTTGCCCCAAAGTATCCGCTCGGATCGTTGCAGATATGCGTCCAGATCATCTCTTTTGTCATCGAAGGGAGCCATCAGCTTCCTTGGGCAAACTGGCTGGTCTAGGAGATTCTGTACCCGCTAAGGAACGCTGATCATTGTCCGTGATCTCCTCATATCCTCCCGCGACATTCGCCTGTTTCCACAAAATAAACTTCTCCCGTTCTGTCCTTCTTTTCTCCTGTTCTGCCTCGCGGGCTCTTCTAGATTCGCGCTCTTCTGCCTTGCGAGATCTTTTCGCCTCGCGCTCTTCTGCATCACGAGCTTTTTTCTGTTCTCGCTCTTCCGCCTCGCGCTCTTCTGCTTCGCGAGGGTCTGCGCGTGTTTGCGCCCTTTCCTCTCTCTCTGCCTATCTGCCTCCTCTCTCTGCCTCCTCGTCATAGAGACGCATCGCCTCTTCTTTGCTTAACCCATGCTTGAGCGCTAGTTCTAACGTTTTTGCCAAATTCATACTTTCTGCCGTCGAGAGATCGGAAAAATCCTAGATAAAGCAAAAAGAAAAAAAAGGAAATGAATCCTGGCATAGGCTCGCCACTTATCTTTGTCACGGATCTCTCCGGAGAACACTCGGACTGAAAGAATGGACTAGGCGACGGGTGTACCAACACAAACGCACATTTAATACACCCTACGTGACACATGCACTAGAACACAAAACTAACAAAACACAAATACTATAAATACACACGACCCGGGCACACTGCTACTAGCGTCTACTACTACTGTTCTACTATTAACGGTCGGCGTTCGTGCTCACGGTTGGTTAGGTGTGGCTGCGGCGTTGTATGGATCCCATAGCCGGCGTCGAGACGGCGTTCGCCGTGCTTGGGCTGGCGTCGCTGGCGGCGTTCGACGCGCTTGGGCTGGCGTCGGTGGCTGCGTCGTACAAGCTCCAGGTCCAAGCGCCCGTGGAGGTGATGCCGGTGTTGTTGGCGTGGGTGGCAACAGCGCTGGAGACACCCCTGGCCGTAGCAGGTGGTAGCGTCCTCTGTTGGCTCCCCGGAACGGGCTCAAGCACGGCAGGAAGTCCACGATGCGATGTCGTAGAACGCGAGCTCACCGGATGAGCAGCCGGCGTCGCTCACTTCCAGCCGATGTGTCCTTGACCCGCCGGAGCCTCCGCTTCTCGTTTCCCCCCGGGTCTCGCTCTCACTCGCCCTTTCATAGCCTCGGTGTTAGTCCACGTATGCCTTGTCGTCGCCGTCTTCTCTTCTCCACCAACCATCTCTCTCCACATCAACGAATTCTCCTTCTTCCTCTCCTTTATTCTTCGGTTAATTCGCGTCGTCTTCTTCACACCTTCTCCTTTAAAATTTAATTTAGGCTCCTTAATATATGTGACACAGGCAGCAGCCGATCTCTACTCGTAGCCTTCCACTGAAATGGATGCCATCTCGTGTAAAGCCTCTGCCAAAGCCTGCTCTATGCACTTCCCAGTTTGTCTGCCACTTAAAAGCCTTTCTCATGGCTTAACTTCCTTAGTCTCGACTAACAGCCACAACGTCCTTGGCAATTTCGCCGTTCCGTCCTTGCACCTTAGGCACTATGCACACCACGATCTGCACTTGCTGTGCTATCGCCCTTATATCGTCAACTCCTTCCGCTAATCTCTCCACTACTTTTCTGGGGTAGTCATTCACGACGTCATTTAGCTCCGCCACTACCACTACCAAATTGCGCTGTGCAACACTCTCAGAAAGTTATCTTTTTGTCTCTCTCAGCACCGCGTCCAGTGTCTTGCCTGGGAATGCCCCAAATACTACCCGCTTATCACTGTGATGACCCCCATAATGCGCAGGTCCACACGGGACGGAGAGGCAAAGAGACACCGTATGGCTCAGTTTAAACAAACAGGTATATTCAATAATTACACATGATTAAGATTATACATCAGAGGCTGGGGCGTCCGAGCTTACGTGCCGACGACTTCATGGGGGCGATGGAGTGGCTCCGGAGTTGGGCTCGAGCGGTTGCTGGCAGAAGCTGCACGCCGTCGGGCTTCGGCGCTGAAGGCCCTCTTGGCGAACGATGTCGTCCTGAGCGTGTATGCAGTAGAATTTCAGTAGTCGTCCGTTTCTTCGAGGATGGTTCACAAACCCTTCCTCTAGTGTCGTTCGGCTTGGAAGATGAACAGGAGGCGAGCTTGTAGATGATGACAGCAGAGCATAATTTTACAACATACATATACAGAGAGTTAAACTGGAAAAAGCAGAACTGAATTTACAAAAGAAAAAACTTTGCACTACTTTACTCATCGACCGGGCAGGTTAGTGCCTAAGTAGCATCACATTACATGCTAAGCATGGAGCCCCAGCTCAGACTGGACTGCATCCGTTTACATGCGCTTTTAAGCATTTGATTAACAAAGGACTAAGGGCGGTCATTTTCAGTGGCCCGCCCAAAGCATCAATTCTCCAATCAAAAATAACATGCGAGATGGGGACAACTCCTTGGGTTGGGCTTAGCCTCGAACCCAGAGTCTTGTTAACAACACAAACTAAATAAACAAAAAAAACGTCACCACTCTCTCTCAAGTGAGAGTATCCACAGGCTCTCCCTTCGGAGCTAATCCTTGCCTCAGGCATGCATACCGCCACCCACCATCGGTCCGCGTCGTTCGTCAGCAACAGAGGAGGGGGCGAAAGCGCCCTCGATGCTGCCGCGCTACCGACGGCGGGACACAGCTAATAATCATGAAGGGGTTCGTCTGTCGCTCCGGGAAACCAGATTAAGGGTCGCCCCTGTTTTCCCACATTCTTGGCGAGTCTTGCCTGTCCGCCATGACAGGTGTCCGTCACGGCCATCCTGGGAATGCGCTTTTGTGCGCTTTTGTTCACTTGCGCCTGTCTTTCCACATTCTTGGCGAGTACTGCCTGTCTGTCTGACAGGTGTCCGTCACGGCCCTTCTGGGAATGCGCTTTTGTTCACGAGGCACCGCGGGAAGCTGTGGGTGCCTTCCCGGCGATAGCCCACGTCGTAAGGGGGTGGGGGGTCCGTGCGTCAAGCGACAATTTTCGTTCCCGGTATGTACTCGGGGCTCTCGCTTATACTGGGGAGCGGTTTCCGCGTGTGCCGGCGTCCTGCTTTCTGCAAAGGTATGCAGCTGGAAAAGAGGGGCGGCCGTAAGCCCCAACTCGATGCACACACAAGGAATGTACCTCGTAGCACACAAGGAATGTCACACTCGCTCACCCTCCAGAAGAATGTTCTCCGAACATTTGAGTCCCTGCAGCTCCCCTTGTCTTTCTGAATCGCCTCGCACAGTGCGTCCGACAAAACACTTTTCGCTGCACTCAACACCACTGCACAACACCATATGCCTCCGCTGTCATAACTGGCGTCTCCAGGGGCAGCACTGATCTTCTTTTACAGATAAACATGAAACTCAGCACCCAAGCCTCTCTTTTCTAGTCCAAACTGGACGAAATAAATTTACCACAGTTATAAAGGAGCTCCCACTTCTAGCACGATCACGGCACAGACAAAAATAGATAACGAAAGGAAGTAGGGCAGGTTCTGCATGCGCTCCGCATGCTCTCCTGTGAAGGTGTTACTTAATGACAGAAAGGTTTAACTACCTACTCCGATAACTTAACACATAAGCACATAGCAATGTTATGAGCTGCGGCATTACACAATTCTAACCAGTTCACAACTCCGCTCTGTTTACGCCATTAGTCCGACTTAGCTTTCCGATTTCGCAGCGGATATCGGCCTTCATGAGTCATACTAAGTAAGTCTGTGACCCTTTGTCTGCTTTGGGACTCGCGAGGGCTCGTGGCAGGAGCCTCTCCTGGCGTTATCTGCGCGGCAACCTCGCGCGCTTCTTCTTCTAGCAATGCATGAAGTAAATCCGGTGGCATTCCTGCCGTCACCTCTGGCGCCTGCCGAACAAATGCAGAAGAGGGCGTTTCTTGCGAACTATCTGCGCGCTCCGCTTCACTTCTGTCCCCATCAAAATCCGCGCTTTCCCTTTCCTCATTTCGTGAATACTGAACCGGTGCCGACTTGAGGCGATTTGCGTGTATCCTTATCAAGCGCCGGTTCACGTCTCGGACTCTGAAGTTTACCGGAGAAAGCTTCTCGACAACCTCGCACGGTCCTCTCCACTTCGTCTGGAACTTACGAGCTAGCCCAATCTGCCTTTGGCAGTTTTCAATGTACACGCTGTCCCCCACATCAAACGGCGCGTCTCTAGCACTGCGATCGTGCACCTCCTTCCTGCGCTTCGCCGCTTTCTTTAAGGCCTCCTTTGCAATGTCCCTCGCCACTTGCAAGCGCGATTCTAGCTCCACCTTATAGTCGTCCAGTGAAGCGTATGGGACACGACGGGGGCCCTCTGGCACTTCACTAGGCTGGTCCGGGTCTCGGCCGTAGAGAAGAAAGAATGGCGATTCGCCCGTGCTCTCGTGTGCTGCGGAATTGTAGGCAAACATTGCATACGGGAGCCACAAGTCCCAGTCCCGCTGGTCGCGCGAAACAAAATGCGACAGGAACCCGGCCACGGTTTGGTTCAGTCGCTCCACCGCGCCGTTGCAAGCCGGATGGTACGGTGTTGTCTGCTTCTTAGCGATCTTAAGCAGCTCGCAAACTCTCCTCATTAGCTGCGACACGAAGTTCGTTCCCCGATCTGTCAAGAGTTGCCTCGGGGGTCCATGTCGGAGCACGATCTGTTCGACAAATGCTCTTGCAACCGTGTCTGCCTTCTGATCTGGGAGTGCTACCGCTTCCGCGTATTTTGAAAGGTGGTCGACAAATACTAAAATGTACTTGTTTCCGGAAGTGGTCGTGGGCAATGGGCCCATTATGTCCATACCTGTCCGCTCGAAGGGAGCCGAAACCTCAGGGAACGGCTGAATTGGAGCTGGTCTTCGTCCCTTGGGTGTTTTTCTTTCGAGACAGGAATGACACTTCGCACAGTAGTCTCTAACATCCTGTCGCATGCCACTCCAAAAGTACAAACGCTCCACACGCCTGCGTGTCTTCGCTACGCCAAAATGACCGGCGCATGGCGCATCGTGAAACGCGCGAAGAACCCTTTCTGTCCACGACCGAGGTATGACGACTCTCTCCCAAGCGGTTTTCTCTGGTCTCCCTTTCCTGGTTGGCCTCGTGCGCCGACACAGGGTGCCGTCTTTGCCAATGAAATAACCTAGCTGTTCGGGGTGAGACGATGCGCCCTCTAAGCTTTCGATTATTCGCTTCAGGTCAGGATCTTTGCACTGCTCTGTGCGTAATTCGGCGGGGTCGACTACGGGGACAAACTCATCTATAGCTGCCACGGCAGCTGTGCGGCTGAGTGCATCAGCATTCAGATGTGTCTTTCCTGACTTGTGCTCAACTTCAAAGCAGTATTCCTGCAGGTGTAGATTCCATCTAGCGAGTCGCGAGCTAGGGTCCCTGACACTCATCACCCATTTCAGAGGATGGCAGTCTGTGACTAGCTTGAATTTGCGGCCGTAAAGGTAGCATCTGAAGTGCTTTACTGCCCAGACAACGGCGAGGCACTCCCTTTCCGTAGCTCCGTACTTTTGCTCTGTGGGGCTCAGCTGTCGGCTAGCAAAAGCAACGGGATGTTCTTTGCCCTCGATAACCTGAGATAGCACGGCACCAACTGCGAACTTTGACGCATCTGTGGCCATAACGAAGGGCAAACTAAAATCCGGGTGGCGCAACAGCGGTGCACTCATTAGCTTCCTTTTCAGGGCCCCAAAAGCATTCTCCGCGTTTTCGTCCCAGCGAAAGGCGACATTTTTGGCTGTTAAGGCGGTGAGCGGCTTAGCGAGCTTGGCGAACTCCTCTATGTGCCTTCGGTAGCAACCGATCAGGCCGAGAAACTGCCGGACCTGGCGGACGCTAGTCGGGGATGGAAAATCCGAGACACACCTTAGTTTCTCAGGGTCCGGTCGCACGCCGTCAGCTGAAACAACGTGCCCGAGGTATTTCACCTCGTTTTTGAGGAATTGGCACTTAGAGGGCTTCAGCTTGAGACCCGCTCCTCTTAGTCGCACCAAAACCTGCTCAATATCGCGCAAATGGTTCTCAAAACTGTCACTGTATATGATAATGTCATCCATATACACGAAGCACAGCCTCCCCAGAAGACCTGCCAGGATAACATCAGCGGTTCTCTGCCAGACAGCAGGGCTGTTGGCCAGACCCATCGGCATTCTTTTCCATTCATAGTGCCCTGAGGGCGTGTTGAATGCCGTTTTCTCGGCATCTGCCGGATCCATTGCTATCTGCCAGAATCCCGCCGCCATGTCCACTACCGTGAAGTACCTGGCAGAGCCCAGCTGAGAAAGCGTCTCCAGTATATTGGGGATGGGGTATGGATCGATGCGAGTTACGGCATTTAGTTTGCGGTAGTCCACTACCAATCGATACGAGCCATCTGGCTTTTCCACCAATAGTGCTGGTGCTCCCCAGGGTGACTTTGAGTGTTCGACAATGCCGCGATCAATCAGGTCCTGCACCTGCCGCTCCATCTCCTCACGTTGGGAGTAAGGAATCCTGTACGCACGCTGGTAAACGGGCGATGAAGTGCCGGTTTCTATCCTGTGCTTTATAACGCCACAGCAGCCCAAATCCAGGTTGGACGCGGCGAATACCTCCGAGTAGTCGTTCAGCAAACCAGCCAGAGCCTCCCTCTCCCTGGATTTTACGTGAGAAAGATCGAACGACACCTTTGGAGCAGCCGAAGGACTAGCATGCTCTACAGTTGCGAGTACCGTATCGGTGGGCTCACGTTTCTCTATCGCAGAGGTGAAGAAGGCCAATGTTTTGTTCTTGGGAAGGCTCAGTGGCTGCTGGCTACAGTTAACCACCCGTAGGGGCACTCTGTGGGCGTCATTAACTGTCACGAGGCACGCGGCTGCCTTCAGGCCATTGCTGAGAGAGTCGACCGGCTCAAGCACTCCCACGGCGCCGCTCTCTACATCTGAAGGCACAAACGCGTACAAAATGTGCTCCGACCAAGGAAGGACGACCGCCTCATCGACCAGCCTGACGGCAACCCGCGAATATACCTTCTCCAATGATCCCACTGTTTGACGGGTGTCAATATCGGTAATGCGAATCTCAGCCCCTCTCCTATTCAAAAACGGAACTTTTGATCCGCCCGCATTAACCTCTTCCTCAGAGAATGAGACTACTACCTTCCCTTTTCTCAAAAAATCCTGCCCTAATATACCTGACACTCCGTTTGGCAGAGACACCGTGTCCGGGCATACGTAGCAGGGGTGCTCCAATGCAATTCCGCCGAGAGAGAAGTGTAACCGGTAGAGTCCACTTATGCCAAGAGGATCCCCCGTTATGCCTACAAATTTGGTTGCCATACCACCAGACGCTTCCAACACCTCGCGGTCCCCCTTCCTTCGAAGCGTGTTAAAACTGCTCTCCTTAAGCAATGTCACCTTTGACCCCGTATCTATCAACAATTCCATACAACAACCATTTAACTTGCAACGCACAACAGGGCATGCCTCGTCGGCCACACAAACTACCACCACCTCATCATCTACTGCTCCCTCCCCACGCTCCTCAGGCTGGGGAGGAGTAACTAGTTTTTTGTCTCGGTATCTGGAGCCCCGCTGTAGGCTTGCTTAGGGCGTGTCTCGCCTGCTTCTCTTTGTGGCTCCCCACGGCGCACGTTTTGGCAGAACCTGGCGATGTGTCCGCGACCCTGGCAAGCGAAGCATACGATTTCTTCAAAATCTCGCATACCGCGCCTGTAGCTTTTTGGCGGTCTCCGGTTTCCAGCGAATGGGCGCTGTTGAGCGCGCGCTTCAACCTGGCATTCTACCTGCTGAGATAGCAGCTGTTCTAAGCGATCTAACCGCTCTGTCAAGAGAGCAACCTCAGGGTTGAGCACCGCTCTCTCTATGACGCGTACTCTCGCTGCGGCTGTCGTTAACGCCTCATTTTGTTCCTCATGCAATGCGGCCTCCACGGCTTGGTCGAAATTGCTCGGCTTGCGCGAGAGCACGAACCGGCGCACGGGGTCTTGCAGACCAGCCACGAACAAAGCGGTCATTTCCTCTTTAAGTATATCCTCCGCGTATTTCTTTTTTAGCTGGTCTCCTTCCTCCTCCCTGCTTAACGTATCGCGCGCTAAGCGCTGAAGCCGTGACGCAAACGTTCGCACGTCCTCCCCTACCATCTGTCCGGCGTCACGGAACCTCTGTACCCGCACGTGGCGTGGTTCAGTGTCGAAATGCTCAAACGCGAGCTTCTTAAATTCCGCAAATGATTTTGTGGATTTTACCTTTTCGTCTCGCCATGCAAAATCATGAGCAGCTCCTGCCATCTTACACCTCGCCATTCCCAGCATTTGAGCATCGGACCATCCCCCCATTTTCCCAATCTCTTCTAGCATGGAAAAGAAATCGCAGATTGGAACCCCTGTTTTATCTCCCGTAAACGTCGGAATGACGCTTCCTAATGCCAGCATGCTTGTTCCGAGCGACGGCTGTGGAGTGGGAGCTCCCTCAGATACAGACATTTTTTTTTTCACTCAAGCCCTCCAGTGCCTCAAGCCTCTAAAATGGGGGTAAAAGTCCCACAATCAGTCCCGTGATTCCCTTTTGATTACAATTTTGAAGTCATGAATGTCACAGCATTCAGAGGACATTTGCTTTTGAGACCCCACTTCTGACACCAGTGTGATGACCCCCATAATGCGCAGGTCCACACGGGACGGAGAGGCAAAGAGACACCGTATGGCTCAGTTTAAACAAACAGGTATATTCAATAATTACACATGATTAAGATTATACATCAGAGGCTGGGGCGTCCGAGCTTACGTGCCGACGACTTCATGGGGGCGATGGAGTGGCTCCGGAGTTGGGCTCGAGCGGTTGCTGGCAGAAGCTGCACGCCGTCGGGCTTCGGCGCTGAAGGCCCTCTTGGCGAACGATGTCGTCCTGAGCGTGTATGCAGTAGAATTTCAGTAGTCGTCCGTTTCTTCGAGGATGGTTCACAAACCCTTCCTCTAGTGTCGTTCGGCTTGGAAGATGAACAGGAGGCGAGCTTGTAGATGATGACAGCAGAGCATAATTTTACAACATACATATACAGAGAGTTAAACTGGAAAAAGCAGAACTGAATTTACAAAAGAAAAAACTTTGCACTACTTTACTAATCGACCGGGCAGGTTAGTGCCTAAGTAGCATCACATTACATGCTAAGCATGGAGCCCCAGCTCAGACTGGACTGCATCCGTTTACATGCGCTTTTAAGCACTTGATTAACAAAGGACTAATGGCGGTCATTTTCAGTGGCCCGCCCAAAGCATCAATTCTCCAATCAAAAATAACATGCGAGATGGGGACAACCCCTTGGGTTGGGCTTAGCCTCGAACCCAGAGTCTTGTTAACAACACAAACTAAATAAACAAAAAAACGTCACCACTCTCTCTCAAGTGAGAGTATTCACAGGCTCTCCCTTCGGAGCTAATCCTTGCCTCAGGCATGCATACCGCCACCCACCATCGGTCCGCGTCGTTCGTCAGCAACAGAGGAGGGGGCGAAAGCGCCTCGATGCTGCCGCGCTACCGACGGCGGGACACAGCTAATAATCATGAAGGGGTTCGTCTGTCGCTCCGGGAAACCAGATTAAGGGTCGCCCCTGTTTTCCCACATTCTTGGCGAGTCTTGCCTGTCCGCCATGACAGGTGTCCGTCACGGCCATCCTGGGAATGCGCTTTTGTGCGCTTTTGTTCACTTGCGCCTGTCTTTCCACATTCTTGGCGAGTACTGCCTGTCTGTCTGACAGGTGTCCGTCACGGCCCTTCTGGGAATGCGCTTTTGTTCACGAGGCACCGCGGGAAGCTGTGGGTGCCTTCCCGGCGATAGCCCACGTCGTAAGGGGGTGGGGGGTCCGTGCGTCAAGCGACAATTTTCGTTCCCGGTATGTACTCGGGGCTCTCGCTTATACTGGGGAGCGGTTTCCGCGTGTGCCGGCGTCCTGCTTTCTGCAAAGGTATGCAGCTGGAAAAGAGGGGCGGCCTTAAGCCCCAGCTCGATGCACACACAAGGAATGTACCTCGTAGCACACAAGGAATGTCACATCACCTTTTACACGCTCCCCTATAGTTCTTTTACATCTCCTCATGTTTGATTCACCAGCGATAAGCACTAGGGTATTTTCTCCCTCCCTCCTAACTTTCCAAACTTGCTGCCTCTTATCAGCGACTATGACCTCATTCCTTGTGGTTAGCTTGTTCCCCTTCTCTCCATCGCCTCCACACTTCCTAGCATCCACGTGTGCGTAGCGGATCCTGTCTGAATCTGTCTGCCTTACTTTCCTATTGCTGTCCATATTAGGGCAGGCCCCACCCACGTGGCTGGCGATGGAATATCCGACAATGTGATCTCGCATAGCGGTGTCCCGGAGCTGCTCTTGGAGTTTGTGCTTTTCTGCCCTCTCTACTAGTAGCGCCCTATCTAGGGCATCCATACGTAACGCTACGCTGGTGTTCGCTTCGTCAGCCCCGTCCAGGCGTGCACTTAATACGCAGCATTTGCACATAAAATCTGCGTCTTCGGCCTCCTCTACAGATTCGAACCGCGTTTCCTTCAAATTCGCCGACGCCTAACACTCCTTGCATTTAACCTTCAGTTGCTTGACCATCTTAGCAGCACTCAATTATTGCTACCACAAAATGCTAGAAAAATGTTACAAAAAAAGCGCTCGAACCACGTGCTCAAATAAAATTCTGCCTACCGCAAAAGCCGACCACCTAGACAAGGAATAACTACCCGTCTCTAAGTAGTTAACTCACAAATGAGCCCACAAATCTATAGCTGCCGGCCAGAATAGACATGGCAGTTGGGTCAATGACCTGCTCTTTCGCCAGCACTTCACCTAACTAGCCTAACTAAAAGTAGGCTACATTTAAACTCTCAAAATATTAAATGAAGGAACTGATCTATATGACGAAGTCACGGCGCTTTCGCAGTCGTCAGTCCGTCCGGTCCCGGTCACCACGCGTAATTCGAAGAGCACGGAAACATGAGACCGCACAGCACGGCTGTCCACCTAACTTACTCACTAGCTTGCTCACTTACTCCGCCAACTTACTAACGGCCCACCTAACTTACTCCCGCCCCCTTCTACGCTTGCCTTCTCTTGGAATCTAATCGGTTACCTTTAAGGACCAGCGGCTATCTTGCCTTCACTTTACATGCCCTGCCCAATCCCGTTTCTTGCTCTTGATTTCGACCAGAATATCATTAACCAGCCTTAATTTGTTCCCTCACCAATTCTCGCCGCTTCTGGTCTCTTAGCGCCATTCCTATCATTTTTCTTTCCGTAGCTCGATGCGTTGTCCTTAACTCCAGCTGAGCCCTTTTCATTAGCTACTACCTTTATACCCCATAAGTGAGTACCGCTGAGATACAGCTCTTTTATACTCTCCTCTTGAGGGACGTTAATAAATAATAATAATAATTGGTTTTTGGGGAAAGGAAATGGCGCAGTATCTGTCTCATATATCTTTGGACACCTGATTCGCGCCGTAAGGGAAGGGACAAGGGAGCGAGTGAAAGAAGAAAGGAAGAAGGAGGTGCCGTAGTGGAGGGCTCCGGAATAATTTCGACAACCTGGGGATCTTTAACTGCCGTTCATGATCTCAGAGAACCTGCCTTATGTGTTCCGCCCCATCCTTGTTCTACTAGCTATTTACTCTCATGATCCGGATAAGCGCTAACTGCCTGCCCTATGTAGACCGTATTCCCTAACCCCTTCAAGCGCCTCGCTATAAATTGTAAGCTGCAGCTCCCTTGCGAGGCTGTTGAATAATACTGCTGAACGTGGTAAAGTACCAAGCGTCAAAAAGCAAACATAGAGGTCGCACGACACTAGCCACGAGCTCCTGCAGCAGCAAAACGAGGTCCTGGAATGCGCAAGACATGTAGGTAAGCGGTACAGCACTTCATGAAGCGAAATTCGAGATAAAATGCGTACCAGCACTTCATGAAGCGAAATTTGAGATAAAATGCGTACCTTTATGTGGCTGGCGATTTCTCGCGGGTCATCCCCTCTGTCGAGATCGTTGCCGCCAACATACAGGACAACAAAATCGGCGTGCCAAAAGCATGTCTCTCGAATCATTTCAGCTAAGCTGATTGCGTCGTGGCCGCTAAAGCTGAAAGTGCATGTTCTCACTAACGGCGAAAGCCGTAAGCGAGAACTGCACAGAAATTTCAGCTGGCTGTCGCCGACGAGCGCACCACGCAAAAAAGCCATACGTGGACAGCTCCCGAAACGCGCCCACCGCCGCCTAGGTTCACGAAGCGAATGCCCGCGCACCACGCAAGCACGGCGGACGGCCGGACCTAGCGATTCCCTAGGCCATCTAGGGACAGGCCGAGAGAGGCCAACACCCTCTCAATGCTAAGGCCTCTCCACCGGCCGCGTGACGTCACGCCAAGGGACCGTGCAGGCCCCGCGCTCCGCGATTTCAGCGCGCCGCGCCCGTCTGCACTATTCGGGTACTGCCGTACGTAGCTGCCTTATAAGTGATTCCTTCATTTTCATTTTTGTCGTTGCTGCAGAAAAGAAATTCGCTAGTTTGTGCGCGCCTTAGGCTATCATTTTATCTGCTTTATATATTTTTTTTATTGCAGAACACCTTATTGTCAAGAAAGTTCGAGCTGCTAATACAGTTTTTTATAATAAACAATTTAGCATACGGCCGCCAATTTCGCATTATTGGTCATTATAATAAAAAATTGATTAGTTAATTTCAATTAATCATCTAATTATTAGGTTCTATCACGTACATGATGTCTGCCGTGCGGTAAAATCCATCCGCACAGACCGCACATGCGTATATCTAGTTGTTAAAGTAGAAGTTCGTGAACATTGAAAAAAAAAACACCGTCTACTGCGCATTGTGTTAGTTTTATTCTGTATTGTGTTTTGCTTAAAGCTTTCACACACAGCAATAATGACACTCACAATAATGTTGCGCTGTTGAGTATTTGTACAGCTAATCTGACCCTTACAATAAAAAACGACGAGACACCAGCAATGAAGTGTGCGCAAAGCATTTTTATTGCTTGGGAATAAAACTTACTTCTTCTTAAGCGTTGCTGCTTTCCGGGCTGCGGCCTTCTGCTGCGCATTGTCTTGTATGGCATCATTTCTTAGTTTGCAAAAGTTGTTTAGAACAACGTTGGTTGCAACGCGTACTACCAAGCGCAGGAGAGTTTGTGCAGTGTGGCCATTTTCACATGTCTCAATGTCGTGTTCGTCCAGGAGGGAAATCGTCTGTGAAATCACGACACCACGTTGATTTCTACAGGAGAGAAAATCTTCCGCGGTTGCTCCAAAAGACAACTTCTCTGCAACTAGTTTAGTCATCAGTACCATGTGAACTGTGCATGGCTGGGGAAACTTCAGCCCTCCTCTCGACAGGTTAGCTATCATGGCAGTATTTTCCGCTTCGATCTCTCGATTTTCAATCACCAATGTGCTGAAGCAAGCAGAACATGAAAGCTTCTTTAAAGCAGCATGAGCAGCGTATCCTGCAATGTAGACAATAGCATCCATGTCAGAGTGGGCGTGTGTAATATCGTCGTCGCTGACAGCCACAGAAAAGTTGCATGGGACAAGATCCTCACTTACGTCTTCAAACTCTGTTTCCTCGCGTGGAAATGTCAAAAGTTTTTGAAGACGAAGCTTCTTCTCACATTCGTAGAGCTGACGCACGGAAATGTGGTACTGTGATCCTGCCAGCTGGCGGTAACGGCCGAACCGGTCTTCTAGCGCATCCGTCTGAAATTTGCCCAGCAGTACGTACTTGAAGTGAAGTTCTTCTAAGCAGTAGCGCGAGAGTTCTACCAGAGAATAGCATGTCAGTCGCAAAGCACTGTGAGTCTCTTTCGTCAGCGAGCCACTGGTGATGTTTATTCTTGCCCAAGCGTCCAACCAGTCCACAACGCCGCTCAGGAAAGCTGTGTGTCATCAACAGACCTTACAGGGTCTTGCATGCTGTCCCTTAGCCTCTGGCCTTTGCAAGGGGTCTTAACATTGACTATTTGCCACCATGTGAGGATAACGTCAATGAAAAGAGCAGTCGACTCAGCTTGAGGAATCTTGAACGCGGAACCATGTGTCCTGAGGGCATTTGAAACAAACTGATTAATGACGTCGAGAGCGAGCTTTACATTTTGCCGCTCCATTGAGGTTGGATTCACGGCTTTTGCGTTCAGTCTGTAAGCAGCCTTCACAAGCGACGTCTTCTCTGAAGAATAAAGCTGCCGCACAGCTGCGAAAGAAGCAGCTTTCATACGAGGAGGCCCTTCGGGCATTGCTCCACTCAAGTCCATTTCAGGGAAATAGAGGCATGTTCCAGGGTTTTTCTGGTTAATCCAATTGTTCCTAATGCACTTCAAGAGATGCACAGGATCGACCACGTAGAAAAGAGGGCGAGCGTTATCGGCTGGATGGGGATAGACAATGCTCACCTGAGGACTTGTAGCAAATAACGACATCATCTTGCGGTTCAGAGCATTGTTGTCCGTTATCACAGCGATAATTTTGAGCCCCATTTTCTCAACATTAATGATTATGTTCTTAGCATGCTCGTGCAAAATTTCTGCGCTCAGTTTGCTCACAGGTAATATGTGAATGACGTCCTTGTTTGCAGAAAGGAGTGATTGTACCATGAACACATGGGCTGTTGTTGCTGGTTCCGTTGAATGAACCGACGATCCTACTATTGTGCCCCCTTTGTAGTCGAAGTATGGTTTTATGTGGATCTCATCGATCATCAGGGTCACTGTCTTCTCGTGGTCTTTCATTGATTTGACTCGTTCTCGGATGTAGGAGAGACAGTGCGGTTGATTTTGCTCCACAAGAGGGTCAGCTTTGTAATTTGAGCAAACACGGCGCAGTGTGGAAGGATGGGGCAGAATGATTCTTGATGCAGCTCTTGTGAAGTGATATGCGTGAGGAGAAATTGAATTCAAAATACTGGCGAATACCAGCAGCTCTGCGCTATACACATGCTGTTTCGCGAGGAGAAGCTCTATCTGCTCAACCAGAAATTTCAGCAAAGAAGACTGTTCTTTCGTCGTATCACTGTCCTCAATGAGGTCTGCAAGCAGTGAACCGACAAACTGCAATACTTTAGTATGTTTCGACTCTTTCGTCACCTCAGGTATATTATGCAAGCCTATCTCGAGTTCTTCTAGCAGCAAGGACAGGCTGGAGGTGTCGCATACTTGAGCTGGCAGAATCCTGCCTGAAGGAAGCGACAGAAGCTTCACTCCATTCAAGAAAACAGAAAGTGACAGATCAGGGAGAACTACCAAGGCGCATTTCACATTAGGTGAAGGATCATTCTCGATGAGAAGGAACCTAACGCACTGCTCATCGACAGAAACGGTCCAGAATTTCGTGTTGCAGATTCCAGGCAACTTAGATTTGAACTCCTCGTAAGATGAAACTTTGTTTCTTTTCTGTTCAAGCTCATTAGACTGAAGTGACTTCCTCATAGCCTCCTGCAAAGCAGCGTTTTCCCTTCTTGCTTTTTTCGTCTCTGGCGATTCACTCCGTCCAGGCGTTGAGGACAAGTATTTTGGGCAGTTTGGAAAAACAGAAGGCGCAGCATCAATCTTCAACTGTAGCCTGTCACGCTTCACCTCTATTATTTTCCCTGTCAGTTCATCTTGGTGTGACAACGTCGTAATGAAGTCGCCTGCGTGGAAGTGCAGTTCACACACCTGCACGAGAAAATGAAGCAAGGCCATTCGCCATGACTCTCCATTGCCTAAAACACTAAGTAAAAAGAGTCTGAATAGTGAACAGCTTTTACATATTTACACAGCTTTTACACAAGCCTTATGCACATCCACAGAACTAAATGCTTCCTGGACAATTCATACATAAGTGTAAGAAGTGATATCATTGCCTACAAAGACAGCATGCCTTTCCGGGAGCGACAGCTCACAACTAAGATAATTACCAGCGCCTATTAAGCAATATTTCAGAGTCTTACCCTCGAATGCTCTGTAGGTGTGAAATCCTTCCGTGGAATGGCTCGCAACCAGGCTTTTCTTCGTACTTCGTCTCTTGGGAAGCAATAAACACGTACTTTGGGACCATTCTGGTAGTTCCCGCGGCACCCGGGAACACAGCACCGGCCCATGTTTCACGAAGTTGCACTCGCTACACGGCAGGCAATCAGTTTCCCATTCGTGCGCTAGCACAGGTACGCACGCCACACAAGAAACGGCCACACGAAACAGACACAGCCGTGCGAGGAGCGAACGGAAATGCACCCAACGCCAGGCTGAAAGACTCAAGCAGCAGCTAGACGCTCACTGCAAGACTGCGTTCGTGTCTGTGCTTGCCCGGGCAAGCGCGAGCACATCGAGGGAGACAACCGAGCGGAGCGGAGCCGCGCTTGGTGAGCAGCCTGACCGGACACTTGGCGTGACGTAGCGCGTGTGGAAAGGAGGGCCTGGAGAGGCCTGAAGAAAGTATTTAGAGGGTGTTGGAGAGGCGCGGCGACCCCACATCCGGTTGAGAACGAGGGAGAAGCAGAAAAACGTCACGGAGAAGCGCATCCCATCGACCAATCAGCGTTTCCAGCCCACCGACACGCAAATGCTTCTTTCCCTAAGCCCTCTAGAGACAGGCCGAGAGAGGCACGGCGACCCCACATCCGGTTGAGTGAAGCGAAAAAACGTCACGCAGACATGCATCCCACCGACCAACCGGCGTTTCCAGCCTACCGACCCGCAAACGTTTCTGCCAGCACCGTACCGCCGATCCGCAGAGTGGATTGGCTTCGTTCGAATGTGGCTTGAACTAGAGTACTTCTAGTTCACTGTAGGCTTGGCCGATCCTGTATTGTCGTTGTCATAGTTGAACTAGCTTTGCGCCGAGTTGAGTAATTGACATACGCTGTCTTTTCGGTGACACGCACAAAATATTTTGTAGTTTGAATGTTACAATATCAACCCTTGGACAATATGAGTGTTATGACGTACCGTTGCTCGGCCCTTAGCCGATCTGCCAGCCGGCCGCCCAGCCGCTCGCTAATCCCAGTGTCGGTCATGTTCCGGAACGTAGTGGAGGCCTTGCGACGGATCGCGCTACGTGGCGTACGCGCTGTGTAATCCCGCAATCGACCGTGTACTAGGCAAGCCACAGCCTCCAGACCCGTGGGTGACACGCCATTCTAAATTCAGGTGGGTGCAGCTCCGTCGGCCACTACGGGCGGCGGCCGCCACACAACGGTGGTCCGTGGTCGCGGTGGAGTGCCCGAACCCGTGGCGTGCACCGTTTGTGGCCATTTTCTGCGCTGTGGCGGAAGCAGGTGCTCTAGTCGGGATAGTCAGCGGCGACATTTATCGCCGCTTTGTCTGTGCGCAGCCGGGCGCCTGCGGGGCCCCCAGCAGCAGCAGCCGGCACCATGATGGAAGGGAACGATTCGGTCCACCCGCAGCCCTCTTCCGTGGCAGTGTTCTTCAGGCGCGCCAGTCAGGTGAGTCACCCTGCGCTACACTGACGGAACATGAGTCGGTATCAGGACCATATGGTTGCTGACCTCGGCTCCGTCCCACTTGGAGCTCTGTTCCGCATCGTGTAACAGCAACTCGTCAGAGCAGGAGCATGAAACATCGTTCCTCTGCTCAGACAGCCGCCAATTCACTGCTGCCGCAGCCACGCCAGACAGGCATCAGTCATAGGAGCGAGCAGAGCCGAGGACGACGTGGAATTTCAGTTGCGTTAGTCTTATTGCTTTTAATGTCTGCACAGGCAACTTATTTCTGACCGCCGAATGGGTGTGGCATACCACTGCATCAGCTAAAGGAGATGGGCTAGTCACTCTGTATTCACAGTTAAGAAAAGCAGCAACTTTGATTGAGCATCATTTCTGCTTTCGTTACTTGCTATGCCAGACCAACTTCCTGGTGCATTCGACCACAAAGTGTCCAGTTTGCATGTAGACTGGGCCCGAATTACCATCATTGAAGATGACACCGGCCCAGAACACAAAAGGAGTGTGTGCAGTGCTGGTAGCAGGTCTGCATCGTTTCCGGTTTTAATTGTTAATTGCCACATGCCATGTGCTACTGTTGTCAAAAGTGCTCAGTCATCACAGGAGGCATCCTACCCTCAGATATCAGGGCTGCTACTCTTAACAAAATGTGCTGCTGTGTGTGTCTTGCTACAGTTTAATTCTTGGGATGGTGTTGCACGTACACAGGAAAGAGCAGAAGATGACAGAGTGCAAACTATCAACGGAGTTTATAGTTTACTCTCTGTCATCTTCTGCTCTTTCCTGTGTGTGCAATGCCATCCCAAGAAAGCTATGCTCCAACTCGCCCAGCAAGAAGTTCTTCTACACTACAGTTTCATCTGGCGTGTATTAGCAGGTTTTGTAGCCTGTAGGGGGCACCACTGATAATCCAACATGGCTGCCCGGGAGATGATCCGGCTATGGCGGGGAGCTAGCCCTGTGCTGCACTGCCTGAGGCTGCATTAAAGTGCTGTTGCGAGTTTAGGCGACGGAGCTCTCAGTGCAGGCCTTGTTTTGTGCCGAGGATATGCACAATATCTTCTTTCATTGTACAAGCTTTCTGTGTGCAGGCACTGCAGGAGCGATATAAATCACCCAGTGCAGGTGTGGCTGGTCTGGTATGCAAAACATTCGGCTGAGGACAGTGTGGAGCAGCACGTGCTAAACGTACCGTGGCAACTCTAATTGCAGGATGACAGGCGTCGCGGACACGTGAGCCAAAAGAAAACACTGATACTGAGAAAATTTCCGCCGTTTATCCTATTCCTGGTACTCGCGGACGTGTCAGTGGCCCAGTTTTCCACCTGATTTCAGCACATACGTCGTCGCATCAGGCTTGCCTAGACAAGCAAAAAATGATAGCCGAAGTGCAAGAATACAAATTAGCATTTCGGTCCCGCTGATTTATTTTGGAGCATTACAGGTGGTTCACGATTTTTGCTGACATGACTAAAATATTTTGCAGCAGTGATAGCTTGACAGCAGCAACTTTAAAGAGAAGCCATGCTACTAATTCCTCAGTGCCACAAATGCTGCGCATGTAGCTTCAGTTTGCTGTGAAGTTCAGCAGTCTCTGATTTTAATGTGCATTCGGCGAGTACTGATTACAAGCGTTGCACACATTGAATCATGCAAGAAGCTTTTTTTTTATTTCTTAAAAAGTACCTGTACGGTCAAGTGGTCTCTCCTGAAAAATGTTGCCTGCAAAGACAGTTACATCAGTCCATGTCTTGGATGGTACACTAGAGGAAATAATTGTGGCAGAAATGTGCGCTGAAGACTGTTAGTCTTGGTCATGGGTTTTGCAATGCGAACCTTGACTATGCTGCAAATTCAAAGCGGTGTGCATAAACGAGAACAATTGAAAGAGCACAACCAACAGGATAGCTACAGCGCTAGTCGCCATTTCATTTTTACGGTGAATAACTGGCATGCCCATACTGAGATTTTTATTAACTTGATTATGCACTCCTTCTTGAGCTTAGGATTAGAGGGAGGTTTATCTGGCCATTGGCCGGACATTGCAGTGGACAGAAAATGAAATTTCTTTGTTTTCTGTCCATACTGTCTGCTTTACAGGCACCTTGGGTGCTACGCTAATTTATTGCTGTGGCTCTGTGAACAACGCCACTCAAAACGCGATAACGTACCAAAAGTGTGACAGAAATAACAGTACAGACATCGGCTCAAGCCGTTCGCCTTCCGCCTGTATCATCTCTTCTTCAGCAGTTCTGGAGAAGGCCGCGTGGCGGCGACACCGTACTTGAAGCTTGGGAATAGGCTAAGCGGGGATTGTGTTCCCAGGACTATTTACAGTAGCATGGCCTGTGATTGGCCATTGTGCACTTGGCATGAGTTTGTCTTGAGCCTGCAAGTGCCAGGCTGGGCTTTCAAGTGCACTGAATCCTGGGGCTCATTCATTGCAAGCATAATTGGGCGAGAGGAGTCAGCCACAGCCCTGGCACTTCTAGAATTAAGAGCAGGACTGAATACAATTCCTCATAATCGACCGATTAGTGTTGAAGGGAAAGAGATGTACCATCACAAAGTTGACAGATATGGTCGAGCATAGCAGCAGCTGGAGTCATTCTCAAATGGTGGGTAGGCCCGTGGACCATTGGAACAGACAGGGGAAAATATGGCCTGTGGTAAGTTCAGTGGTAACCACAGGGGTTCAAGGTGTGTACTTTTGGTGACCTTGTTTGTAGCCTTCTTAAAACAAAACCAGGCAGGTTTGCAGAGCCGTTTGGAGCACATGGACATGTGCACTGTATGGTAAAACGTTACCAAGTTGTGCTTTGCTCTGCACTATGCTGCTGGACCATGTTAATAATACCATGCATACTGTAGAAGCTTGGGCAAGTTGGTGTGACATTGTTTTTCAGCAGCGCAGGGGACAAAGGACGAGACAAGTGCACAGACACGGGTGCACTTGTCTCGTTCTTTGTCCTCTGCGCTGCTGAAAAACATGCATACTCACTGTGTATGAGTAGATAAAAGTGATGATGGTGAATTTTAATTGCACCAGGGTCAAAGAGAGTCATGGCACAAGGTGGCATCAAAGACCCATTTTCCAATCATTTCACTCCACAGCTTGTGCTCATTGTATTGTAGGTGGGTGTTGAACCCTACACGCATGGCGGAGGCTCAAACCACAGGGCCACTGCTGCAGCAAATACAAAGCGGATGCATGTTGAGCCCATTGCTTGAAAAGGAGAACAAGAAGACTAGCTGCAATTTTTCTCACTTGCCTCTTTTTGATTAAATGTGACAGAGCTACCAGCGGCTGCTGGACACGTGGACGCCACACACAGTGGCCCGGTGGGTGGGGGCACTGCTCCTGCTGGCAGCCTTCCTGGGGCGCATCCTGTACCTGCAGGGCTGGTACATCATCACATACGCGCTGGGCATCTACCACCTCAACCTCTTCATTGCGTTCCTCACGCCCAAGGTGGACCCCGCCCTGGGCGCCGACGACTATGGTCAGTCCTTGGCGATTCTCACCAAAGCCTTATTCCAAGGAATTAGTTGCACCCACAGAGTAAGACAGTGCTGACTCTGCTAAGAAGAGGGTATCAATTTTGCTACACCGCAGAAAAGTGCTTAGATGTGGTATTGGCTAAAGGCCCGCATAACCTATGTCAGCAGTGTCGACAGGTGGCGCATTGATGTGGCTATTTCTGAAAGGAGGATGTTAGTTGTCGGGTTGAAATAGAGGGGTAAATGTGTTTCCCCCGCACATCTGCAGCTGATGGTTCAAACCACCACAGTTGGCCTAGCTCTGAGGGAATAAAGGACAGTGCTGACACAAAATGGACTCATCAGCAAGGTGACCCACTCTAGGGCAGGAGAGCAACTGAGGCCAGAGATGAAGCGCCGTCTCCCACAGTATATATGCCAGTGTTGTTGGCACCCTCCCTAAGGTAACTGGAGATTACACATTGCGGGGAGGGAGTGCCCACATACCGTATAAACGTCTGTAAGGGCCACCGTCTGTTTTCCCAAAGGAAATAATATTCATGTAAGGGCTGCACCGAAACTTTCCACGACCCATGCAAGAATAGCCTTCAAAATGCTGTGGCCTCCGCGATCAGCTCCAGCTGTGAGCAACAGTGTGCTTGAGCAGGAGCTTCCAGGTGCCTCCCACAGATAGTGCCCCAGGCCGCGGCTCATCATCAATTTTTTCCTCCACCGCAAGCTCCCGCTATCCATATCGGCATCAGTGTGACCAGCTCTGGCCTTTTGTGGCTGTCAAAGGCACGGAAGAAGTGGTAGCGTGTTAGTTCACTGTAGTTGTGGCTTGTGTGTGCTGACGCCGAGCGTTGCAGTTTTAGCACGATGGGCAAGCACCTTAATAGCTACACGGGTGGGAGTTTGCTGTCGAACAGGGTGCAGCGGGCAGGAAATTCGATGTGGCCGAGAGGTGCGTCGGACGGTGGTGCAACCAAAAGGTTGCATTGAGGGACACAAGCTTAAAAAGCGCGCTTTCGAAGGCAAGCCATGCCTGAACTGGAAGAAGAGCTGTTCTGCTAAGTGATGGAAGCGCAGAACAATGGCTACGTGTTGACAGCAGACATGCTGCGCTACTTCTTGAGGGACGAGCATGCACCAGAGCACAGCACCAGCTTAGAGTCGGAAGACTCCGCGAGTGACGGTTGAACGTAGAATAAATGCTGCTCATTCCCTAATTGATGTGCTTTTACTTTTAAAAAAATCTGCACATTGCTTGTATGGGCTGCACCCCGAAAATTGGCCCTTGAATCTGGAAAAAAAGAGCGGCCCTTATCCGCGTTTATTCAGTAGTTTCTGCTCGGCCTGTTGACTTGTTCAGGGAACTTCAAAGTGGTGCTCTGATTGATTAATTGGGGAATTTGCCAACCAGGGAATTACGTTACACAGAAGTAGGAAATCGCATGCCAGCCTAAATTCTATCGCATTAATGAGAGTGTAGATGAAATTGCATCATTCATAGTGTAGTAAAGTCAGCGCGAACCGCGCAGCATCTCGAACAATGGTCGGCAGTGAACAACAACGTTTATTGCCCAGAACCGCGATTATATACCCTCTCGTACTGAGAGGGTTACAGAAGAGGGAGAGAAGCATGAACGATAGGAACTCAGGCCAATAGGGGGGCGTGCGGCTGCCTTCGCTGGTCAGCACAAACCAAACAATTACAACATTTCTCCTCCCTTAAAAGTGAAACCGCTGTACCGGTTTTCTTATTCTGGTCGATCGTCTGAGCGTGGGCTGCAGGGGGTCAGTCAATCCCGCCGGAACCACTGGACGCTCCGTGATTGCTGGAGATGGTACTTCACTCTGGTCGGCTGCTAGCGGCTGAGGGCTTTGTTCTTGTTCCGACCCAGTGGTACTGGGCGTATGCACAGGTGACAGATCCGCACTGGTCACCTGGTCAGGACCGCCTTCTAACTGCGCTCTTGCAGTGGCCTCTACAGACGCAGTCCCTGGCGTAAACTCTTGACGACGGCGGACTTGGTCGACGTGGCGCTGCACTACTCCGGTTGGCGTGTTCACTGTTACCATTCTCGCCCCCGAAGTGGTCTGTACCCTCCCAGGCACCCATCTTTTGCCGGTGCCGTAATTTCGCACGTATACGCTGCTGCCTGGCGAGATGGTCCAGTCGTGAGCGTCCGACGACGAGTCCACAGCTCTGGGTGGGAGACATGTGTCTAGTCGGGAACGCAGCTGATAGCCGAGAAGCATCTCGGAAGGTGACCTTCCTTCTCTTTGGGCGGTCCGCCTGTAATTGAATAACAACCGCATGAGGTTATCTTCCAGCTGTCCGTCTCCCATTTTCCGCAACCCGTCCTTCACGGTCCGAACCGCTCTTTCTGCTGCTCCGTTAGATTGGGGATGGAAAGGCGCAGTGCGCAGGTGCACGATATTGTTTTTCGATATGAAAGTGGCGAATTCTTGACTTGTGAATTGTGTGCCATTATCGGACACGATTGTGCGTGGCACGCCAAACCGGCAAAACATGCTCCTTAAGCATCGGATTGTACTAGCTGTATTTGCGTGCTGCAAGGGTACTGCTTCAATCCACTTCGTGTGGGCATCAACCACTATTAGTATCATCTTGCCTGCTAACGGGCCTGCAAAATCGATGTGTATACGAGACCACCGGACCGCTGTCTTTGGCCAACTCACTGGTGGGGCTGCCGTAGGCATTGGCAGGCTTTGCACGCAGTTGCGGCACTGCGCAGACAAGTTTTGAATGTCCCTGTCCAGGCCTGGCCACCAAAATAATGACCGCGCGACTGATTTCATTGACGAGGAGCCCTGATGCGTTTCATGTAGCAGCTGCAGCATCCGTTCCCGCGCTTTCCGCGGTATCACCACTCTGTTGCCCCAGTAGATCAGACGGTGAGCCAACGATAGCTCCAGCTTACGATCAAAAAACGGCAACAAGTCTGGCGCCATTCCTTTAGTGGTTTGAGGCCATCCATGCAAAATGAAGTGCGTGACACTGGCTAACATCGGGTCCTTGGCCGTCAGCTCCTGCAATTCGTGCGTCGTCACTATACCTTCTTCCAGGGATTCCAATGAAAGGACATATTCCGGCGGTTCACCATCGGTCCCCGGTTCCATAGTCGGCGCTGGTAGCCTGCTGAGGGCATCTGCTGTCAGCAGCTGTTTCCCTGGCACGTACTGTAGCTTGTACTGGTAGCCACCCAAGAATAGCGCCCACCGTTGAATTCGCGCGGCAGCCATCGGTGGCGTCTGGCGGTCAGGTCTGAGCAGTCCCAGCAGTGGTTGATGGTCGGTCACCAGGGTAAACTGCCGACCTAGAAGATAGTCACGAAAGCGAGAAACGCCAAAGATGAGGGCTAGTGCGTCTCGCTCCAGCTGCGAGTAGTTTTGTTCTGCTTTTGTAAGTGTTCTGGAACGGAACCCAATTGGCCTGTGCTCATTTCCTATCGAATGAAACAGCACTGCGCCCACACCATACGGAGATGCGTCACACTCTAGTTTCAGCTCCTTGTTAGGATCAAAATGCACGAGAATTTGTGCATTTTTGAGGCTTTGTTTAGCTCGCTCGAACGCCAACTGCTGCGGCTGTAGCCACTCCCAACGGCTTCCTTTTTCCATGAGCCGATATAACGGGCTGAGCACAGTCGACATATTCGGCAGAAACCGTGCGTAGTACGTGAGCATACCAAGGAACGAACGTAGCTCGCTCACGTTACTCGGGCGCGGGGCTTGCATGATGGCGTCTACGTTCTTTTCCATAGGGTGTAGGCCTTGCCGATCGATACGATGCCCGAGGTAAGTCACTGAAGGCTGCCGGAACTTGCATTTGTCGGCCCTAAGCTTGACACCATGCTCTCGGAATCGTTCCAACACTTTCTTGAGCCGCGCTTCCTTGTCCCCTTTGCCTTCTGACACTAACACGTCGTCAAGGTAAGCTTGGACGCCTGGTAGCCCGCCGAGTACAGCGTCCATCTTCCTTTGAAATATAGCTGGGGCAGAAGCTATACCAAACGGGAGTCTGTTGTAACGAAAAAGTCCGCGATGTGTGTTAATGATACAAAGTCCGCGTGACGCTTCGTCAAGGGGCACTTGGTTGTACGCGTCCTTCAAATCCAAGGTGCTAAAGTATTCACCTCCATTTAAGTTTGCGAACATGTCCTCGATCACTGGAAGAGGGTAATGCTCGATATCACAGGCAGGGTTAAGCGTGACTTTGAAGTCTCCGCATATTCTTACGGTGCCATCTTTCTTCAAGACAACTACGATGGGCGTAGCCCATTCTGAATGTTGCACAGGAGATAAGACACCAAGGGACAATAACCGATCAATTTCACGAGAGACCTTATCACGGAAAGCGTAAGGAAGTGATCTGGCCTTACAGAATTTCGGTGTCGCCGTTTCCTTTAGTTTTAGGCTGGCTGGCGGTCCCTTGATGAGCCCCTGGTCTATCGAAAAAACATCCTTATACTCAGCGAGCAGTCTGTTCACCATGTGGTCACTCGGCGTGTTTCCTGTTGTCGAATCCGGCGCAGTGAGTTCTTCCATCGTAACACCCGTCTTGCCAAGTGCCGCAATCAGATCGCGGCCGCATAGACTCGGTCCTGAACAGTCAAGCACCACGAGTGGACAGGTTACCGACACGTTCTTGAATTGCACCGGAAGATCAAGTTCGCCAAGCACCGGCAGTTGTCCCGCGTAACATGACAACTTCACATGCGGCGATTTCAAGCGTGGCCACTGCGCTCTGTGTCGGTCGTAAACGTTCCGTGATATGACGCACACCGGGGATCCTGTGTCCACTTCCATGTCTAGATCTATTTCCCCCCACCGAAATGTGCGGCGTAACGGTGGTTCCAGGCCGTTTTTCCTACCAGAAATTAGCGTCCAGATGTGTGCCTCATCCTTGTTCTCGTTTCTAGACGCGGTTTCAACTGTCAGTGTCTTGACACTCGCGGTTCGCCTAGCAGCATTTTCATCTGTTCTCGCCCTGTAGCATTTCTTCGCCAAATGACCACGTTGCCTGCAGCGGAAACACCGTGCGTTAGCCCAGCGGCAGGCGTTATCATCGTGCTTCGTGCTTCCACATCGTCCGCACTCTTGCGCTGCCCCGCTGGTATCTCGCGACGAAGAGCGATGACTGGCTTGCATTCTTAGCACCGTTGGTGGTGCTCCACTGATATCGTTTGCATCGTTCTCGGCTGTTTCTGCTGCTATTGCCAGCGCTTCGGCCTCCTCCAGCGTCAAGTCTTTCTTCGCCAGTAACTGCTTGCGTAGGTTAGTTGAGCGTACACCGCAAACAATTCTATCCCGCAGCATTCGGTCTAGCGCACTCCCAAAGTTGCAGCCGTCTGCTATGCGCCGTATTTCGACCAGAAATGCGCGCACTGCCTCACCCTCTTGCTGGCAACGGGTGAAAAATTTATAGCTCTCCGCTATCTCGTGACGCTTCGGGTCGTAGTAGCTGTTTAAAGCTGCGACTGCTTCATCATAGGTGAGGGAATTCGGTGTCCGGGGTGCAATCCGTCCCGCTAACACTTGCACCGTCTGCGTGCTGAGTGCTGCCACAAGCAAGGCTCGCTGCTGCTTTGAGTCAGTAATAGCATTGGCTTCAAAATATGCTTCTGCCCTTATAAGGTACGCTTTCCACTTATCTGACGTGTCGTCGAAGGTCGGGAGCTGCAGGCTGGTCATAGTTCTCGTCGGTGCTTCAAGTTGCGACAGGCTGTCGGCTTCAACTTTTACCGCATGGGTAGTTTCCGCACTCGTCGCCACTGTAGTAAAGTCAGCGCGAACCGCGCAGCATCTCGAACAATGGTCGGCAGTGAACAACAACGTTTATTGCCCAGAACCGCGATTATATACCCTCTCGTACTGAGAGGGTTACAGAAGAGGGAGAGAAGCATGAACGATAGGAACTCAGGCCAATAGGGGGGCGTGCGGCTGCCTTCGCTGGTCAGCACAAACCAAACAATTACAACACATAGTGAACTCATAGACATGAACCATTTTGTGATCACATTGATAACGCGACTACAAAGCACCCCTGCGGCGGGAAGAGCCTCTGCTAAGCCGCTGCTTCCAGCTGACATGAACTTTTCACCTCAAACTGCTGGCACTCTCCAGTGTCCCCCCTGCTCGTCCTCCCGTTCCTTTTTTGCTATCGTGGCAGTTTGGGCTTGTCATGGCGGAAGCATACAGCGCACTATGGGACACACGAAAGGAAGCCACACAAGCGCTGACTCTATTTAGAGCCTTGTGATGGAAGATCATGGCCAGCAGCCAGGGTATTCATGTAATAATGCAGGTACCATAGCTCCTTGCGAGAGGGGGAGAGAGAGAAAAAACCTTTATAAAGAGTGTGGGTCGGAGGGAAGACTGGGAGGCTCTAGTCACCTTTGCCAAAGCATAGGCGGAAGCTACTGCAAGCCTGGGCCGAGGACCCCACTCACAATCCACTCTGGTATCCTTTTTTGCAATAAAAGCTTATTCTCTCTGGACACTCCCGTTGTGCACAAAAAACCCCTAGAGAAGCAACCTAGGCGGGCCACCTATGTTGTGTGACCTTGTGACCTCTTCACAACCCTCCCATCGGGTTGTAAGCAAATTGCCCATCGTGGCAGGTGGCTGTTAAATTGATGATTGGTTGCGAGGGTTGCTTGGGAAGAGCAACTTGAGTTGCTTAAGTCCCACCAGTGGCAGCACCTAGGTTCATTGCTTAACCGCTGCATCACTATGCCAGGAGTGGAATAAGGACTCTTGGGGATCTATGAGTGTAAAGTTGAGAATTAACATTTCCGTATATTTGAGCATTTACCTATTAACGCTATCACGACATTTTTTTTCTTCTTGTAATGGCCTTTCGTGTTTGAAAAATACATGATTTTGAAGATGTCTTTTGTGCCATTCAACCTTTTTGTGTGCCGGAAGTATTCAAAATATTCGCTTCTAAATTATTCCAAGAAAATTACTCTGTGCTTCAAACCAGAAAATCACTGTTCGCACATGTCTAGTCAAAACACACAAGGTTGATGCCCCTTTAATACAGTTGTCTCAAAAAATGGCACGTGGCAAAAATCCACTGGCCTATTTGTGCAAATAACGCTCAGCCTGTTACTTATTGATGGCCCCTTCCTGGTTAGAAATTCTGGTGCTATCTAGGCCCATCTGAAGTGCTCACCTTATAACCTGCCATAGTGAAGCTTGCTTTCCTATGTCTAGAGCTGTGTTGACAGGTTTGGAACTGGAGCTTTTATGAATGAGACTGGGATGTCAGGCAGTGGCTTCTCCGATATTAGTTTTTGCCTCCGGTCTACCTTTGTTTAATGGGAGAGGCAGCCATATTTTCAGAAAGAGAGAAGTTGTATTGGCTCTTGTATTGCCTCCATTCTTATTGATTTATTTTTAGTTGGACTCGACAGACCCCTTTGCGACCACCTGCCATACTTCAACTCTTTTGCTACCGCACCATAGGCAATCAGTCATACAAGTATATGACCGACGTTTTAAACATGTCACCAAAAATTCAAGTCTGCGCTCCTGGACAAGTTGCACCATCTAGTTTGCTTCTACAACACAAACTTTGATTTTAGTTTTGTGTTTTCATTTTTCTAACTTGAGGAGGCAACATGAAAAATGAAAATTTGACAGGACGTAGTCCGCCGGTCGGCAGTCATGGCCATGGAATCTGGCATGATGGCATCCATCACCACCTCAGATCTGCCAGCGTCATCGCTGGGACCCTGGACCCTCCCAGGACCTTAGGCTCACCCATCGTCATCGGCTGCGCTCTGTGGGCTTAGTGGCTGTACCATGAATAATAACTAAGCCGCTTCTGTGCATGATGCAAGTACTCGCAGCAGTCTCCGTACACATGCTGCTGCCCTCTCTGGTTTCGACTTGGGTGGAATGCGCGCCATCGGACCTACTCGGTTACTCCCACTGTAATACTGTCTGTTGCCTCACTGCCATCAGCGCTTCAAACCTGCCAGCTTCATCGCTCGAACCCTGGATCCTCCCAGGACCTTAGATACACCCATCTTCATCGACACACCTGACACGCTCTCTCTAAAAGAGCGGCAATCATCGGCTGCGCTCTGTGGGCTTGGTGGCTGTACCATGATGCAAACAACTAGTCTGCTTCTGTGCATGATGCAGGTGCTCGCAGCAGTCTCCACACACATGCTGGTGCCCTCTCTGGTTTCGACTGGGGTGGAATGCGTGCCATCAGACCTACTTGGTTTCCCCCACTGTGATACTATCTGTTGCTTCACCGCCTTCAGCGCTTCAAACCTGCCAGCACATTGCTGGAACCCTGGATCCTCCCATAACCTTAGACACTCCCAGCTTCGTCGACACACCTGGCACGCTGTCTATAAAAGAGGGACAATCATCGGCTGCGCTCCGTGGGCTTGCTGGCTGTACCATGATGCAGAGAACTAGCCTGCTTCTGTGCATGATGCAAGTGCTCGCAGCAGTCTCCACACACATGCTGCTGCCCTCTCTGGTTTCGACTGGGGTGGAATGCGAGCCATCGAACCTACTTGGTTACCCCCACTGTGATACTGTGTTGCCTCACCGCCATCGCTGGAACCCTGGACCCTCCCAGGACCTTAGACACACCCATCTTCATTGACGGCACCTGACTCACTGTCTATAATTATAAAGAGTGGTAATCATCGGCTGCGCTCTGTGGGATTGGTGGCTGTACCATGAAGCTGACAACTAGTCTGCTTCTATGCCTGATGCAGATCTGTAAGTTATATGCTTTATTCGCAAAGAAAACCTGCAATTACTGCCTTGTGCAGCTTTAGAGTCCACAGTGTTGTGTCGATGTTGCTATTGAATGTTTAGAAACTATTCATATCTTGCTAGTATTGTCTGGGGACATGGAAATGAATCCGGGACCTGCCGCTACAGAGACAGTGCTTGCTTAATTGAATTTACGCTCGGGCCAGGCTACGATAGTCATGTCCAAGACGTCAAAAACAAACTAATAACTACAGAGAAAATTATTGCTGATCTAATCCAATGGAAGGCCAATTTAGACAGCCACTACCAGAATCTGGCTAGTTTGAAAACAGATATAGAATGTGTGCAATGTAACGCAGAAAAGACGAATCGGCCGGTGCAGGATCTAGAGGCCCGATTTGATGACACTGAGAACCGCTCACGGAGACACAGTTCGACTTTTTACGGCCTTTCCGATCCTACACTGTCCGCGACATGCTGAATCCAAAGAAGTCATCATTCGCCACTGCTCTCGTCAACTGGATTTGAACTCGGATAGTAAAGATATCGAAGTTGCACAAAGTATTTGATGTGTACGCGGAACGCAGCATCCCGTAATTGTATATTTTGCATCTTTTAGGACAAAGCAAATGATGCTTCAAAAGGGACGCAAGCTAAAAGATACTGATTCTAGCACTGGTGAGGATTTCTCCCGTTGAGAAATATAAGAAAGCGACTTGTCGCGTTTTCCGAATCAGAGGCAGCTAAATTTTCTTTGCGGTACAAAACCCTCCATATTGCCCCAAATGCTTTTTTTTTGATGACACTGAGCAAACAAAGAAATCTGATAGCCACCACGGCAACCTAAGTCAGCACTACACTTTTCCCAAACATGTCCTCGTTCTGATCTTTTGTTCTTGGTATTCTTTACTAACATATGCAGCTTCATTTGCAAAACGAGAGCTCGTGTCAAAGCTGATGTTATCTCATATCAACTTGTTGTCATTAAAGTGCAACTGAAGAGGTTTTAGAATACGATGATTTTAAACAAGCTGAATATGTGAAACTTGCAGGTAAAGCATGCGAAATCTTTTTGTGCTAGCATTTCAATTGGCAACGTAATCACCCTCTAAAGAGGCGTCGGCGTTCTTGGTTCTCTGCAGCACACATTAACAAGCAGAGGCTGCAATGATGACGTCACATGCTAAGGCGCTAAGTTTCCAGCGAAGAAGCGGTTGTTTCAAAGAAGAAAATGAATGCCAACGAAGGTGAAGCTGACGAAGCATTGTTCGGCAGCGTCTGAAGACGCACGGCAGCATGTAAATGAAGGCAGCGGACATCTGAAATTTCGGCAATAATGACGTCACCACGAGTTTCCTCCAATATCCCCTTCAGGCGCTGGGTCCACATATGTGGATGGGACCTAAGCCTCATCATATTTTAGTATTTTAGTACGCAAGGCGAATTCACACCTTTGAATACCACGCTGTTACTATTTTGACTCTTCCTGTCAAGTTTGTGGTGCCATCTTTTGCTACTACAGCAAAATGCGTTTGTGGCGCCACCTTTTGCTGCTACAGCGAAATACGTTTGTAAAAAAAAATTGTGCATCACGTCTTGTTTTCACGGGATGACTGAATAGCTTCTTTTTTTGCATTCTATCTTTACAAATGATCATGAATGATTCAATTTAGGGCTCGGAATGTGTCGATAGGTTAAAGTAGGCACGGCACACCAATTTTCATCGTCATATACGAAGAAAAAGTGCTGCGGTGGACGTTCAGAGTGGCGCGTCCACAAATGTGGACACGGCGGCTTAATGCCGAAAATATCAAAGTGGCGTTTGCTGCATGCAACGCAGTTTTTTTGTGGACGTATGGTACGAAATGGGCTTACTGCTTACGGGCGTTGAAAACTATGCTTGTACAAAGGGAACGTTGGTTGACTCCAGCGCTGAAGCGTTTATGAAAATAGCCAATGGAGAAGCACCTCCAAAGAAGTGCAGCCGACCGAGCAATGAAGACCCGCAGATGGTCGCAAAGAACCGCCACTTAACTGAGCCGCTGCCAACAACAGACACAGCACCCTATAACCAGTACTTAAAGTCAGAGAGGTCTAGGAGGGTCTTAGGCCCCCTACCAATATTCAAAAAGGGATCAGAGACTAGCTGTGCTAGATTGTAGAACGCATGAATCCGAAAAAAGCAACCATTTTCAGTGGCGGTCAGAACATTTTCTCTACCATTTTGAAAATTTCGCTGCGTTTTTTAGCAAGAATCATTACATTTTGTATGAAACCCGAGACGGAGAAAAATGCAAATTGGCAGCACTACACAAGAGGGGGTGAAAAAGGGGAACCCATGCCCTCACACGATGGTCAGCTCAGAGCTGGCTGCTCAGCTCCAAGGCTACAGAACAACCACGAGCACATTGGTAGAGCGAGGGGAAATTTGTTTTAGGTCTCTGACATAAATTGAGCAAACAACGACCTTGAAAATGATTATTCATTTTTGCAAAAACCATGTGTAAAACAGGCCGCAAGATGCTTTCCCTTTCCACCTGTGCTCAGATCGCTCGAGACCCCTTCGGTGCAGCCGGACTAAGCATTACTTATGATGGAAGCAACCATTGGCCCCAACTTCTGAACATGTTAGTTACACAACGGTGCCGACGTGAAAGCTCCACATCTAAAAGCCACGTTCGGTGGTCAAAATACCGTATTTTCCTCTGCCTGTCGACACAGAATGACTGCTTTTATCTGTTTCATAAGTCATGGACTACAGTTACTTTCATGTATCAGGTTTAAGGCGCTATGTCCACAAATGTGGACGCAAATAAAATATTCTTAAATATGAATATTTTTGCATAATTTTTCGCACATCACTTCTCTTTAGTGTACTGATCCTCATTTATGCAAAAAAATATTTTTCCTTTCAGCAGATTTAATTGGCACCTGAAGGGGATATAGTGAGGAGAAGCCTGAACATTGTCGCTGTTTTGATTGGTGATTACGTCTATAGTTTAAATGCTAGCACAAAACTACTTTGCATCCTTTGCCTAGAAGCTTCATAGATTCGAATTCTTGTATAACATCGAATTCTCATAAGTGCTTATAATTTATAAGTTCTCATGCAAAAAAAGCAGCTGCTGCACGTGATCTGGCAGCAGCTTTTCTCGCCTGGACGTGACATTGTTGCCAGCTGTAGAAGTTTTTCACTTGGAGCTTGCGTTGCTGGTATAGCCAGGTATTTCATGGCCATTCTGTACAGACCGGGAGAGTTTTGCTTGCCTGTTTTCCTCCCGTACGCAAAAAGGTCTTCATGCCTGCTGCAAACTGGCTCTTGAAGGTACCGCTGAAATTCATCAATGTTACCCGGTTCACGGTTGTCTCTTCCCAGATGACATTGCAAGTTGGTCGATATTGTCCCATATGCTGGCACTACACTGCTTTTGTGCTGTATATGTTGACGGCTCAGCACAGCCAGTGGGTGGTGGGATTGACAAGCTCTGCAGCTGATTCCATGCAAGTTCCAGAAGCCTTGTTTCTTGTAACGCTTCAGTACAGAAAATGTTTTTGAATCTTGGGTCACATGCCATTTTCATGGTGTACTCTTTTTGCTCATTGTGGTTAGGAAATCTTGCCTGCACACTTTTTTGTAATTTTTTTGTGAACAGTGACATGTCGTCATCCGCTGCAGCACAGTCCTTCAGCACCATGTGCGTTTCGTAAAGGAATGGTATCACCGAAGACAAGCTTGCGTATTTCTGCCCACTTAGGTCTTCTGTTGCTGATGTAATTGGCTCAATGGCTTTGACCAGTCCAGTCACTGTTTTCCATTCCTGCGGTGTCGGGTTGGATACCACTGTCTCAGACGTAGCGAGTTCAAGGCAAACTGCCTCTTTAAGCTGAAAGAGACGTGACAGCATGTCATGCTCACTATTCCACCTGTTGTCTACATTCTGGACGAGCTCCAGGAGGGGTAGCTCCATCCGCCGCTGGCAGTCCTTTAGTCTTGCTGCAGCTTGGGCACTGTGCATGTAATGGCCTACTATTGCACGGCATTTCTTTAGAATGGCGGGCACTCCTGCAGTTTCTTCCTTGGCATCCTTGATGGCCAATTGCAAACACTGCATGGGGGCACACTGAAAGTCCCGGAGAGCTGCACGGAAATTTCGAGCATTGTCAGTCACAACAAAAATAGGTACCTCTTGCAGTGGCAGATCCCATTCACTCGTCATTGCTTCCAGGTGTGCTAAGATGTTGCATGCAGTGCGACTGTCAATCATGTGCTGGTTGCCCAACGTGAACGCCTGGAATTCAAACTTCGAGGTCAAGTAATGGCACGCGAGACTAACGTAGCTCTGGTTTGACCTCGACGTCCACATGTCACTGGTGAACGACAAAGACTGTACGCCTTCCTGCAGGTCGGCATGAATTCGGTGCTTGACAGCTATAACAGTGTCTCTGTGCAGGTCAGGGGTGATTGTTCTTGAAAAAGTTGTCCGAGAGGGGACCTTGTACAGTGGCTGCATGTCATGCATTAACTCCTTGAACCCTCGGCTTTCAATAGTCGTATGGCTGCAGGTAGAGTGCCAGCATCCGAGCAATCCGCATCGTGATTTCTGCGACAACACCTTGGCCGTGTCAAACTTACATTTTATAGAAGGCTGCGATACGCTGCCGAAACTTGTTCGCTTCCCGCTTTCCGTCAAAAACGCGCTGTTGTGCCCGACGGCGTCCGAAGTTTGGCGTTGCAACATGTCGCTTCCTGCAGATTATCCTTGACGAAATGTTTCCAGATCGCACTTTTCGTGCGTTCAGCCATGTTGCTGAGACAGGCACTGCACACAAACTGGTACAATTTTTTCGCGCCTTTGGTCCGCAGACCTGAACGAAACAGCACCTGACAGTGCGGAGACGCGGAAAGCAGAACTATAGAGATGCGGAACTGTGAAGCGTGGACAGTGCGGCGGCATGGGCACGCATACGACCAGGAGTGGCAAACTTCTTGCACTCAACAGGTGATTTAGTAGAGTAGAGAGCTGGGCGAGTCGGTACATGATTGAAGAAGGAAACCAGCGCAAAAGACGAAGACACAGGAACAAGGAACACAGGACAACGCTGGCCGCTGTGTTAACACCCGGCTCAGAGAACATGAAAGATTGCTTTCCACAGATGACGGGGCGAATTTGCCAAAACATTGCAGAAAGCACAAATGCATTCCGCTCTTCAAGACGACTACGATTTTTGGACGCGGTAAAACTAAGAGCCAACGTGAAATTCTAGAGACATACCATATCGTTAATCAAAGACATCTATGTGTAAGTGACACGACGGTTAGTCTATTTGATAAAGAAATTAGATTTATGAACTCACGCGGTTGTGTGTGATGTTGCTATTTACCTTGTCTTGTTAATCTGTCATGTGTGCACAAGCTTGGTTGATAACTTAAAGATATAAATGTGATCGTTTCTCAAATAAATACAGTCGATAGCCAGCGTTGTCCTGTGTTCCTTGTTCCTGTGTCTTCGTCTTTTGCGCTGGTTTCCTTCTTCAATCAACAGGTGACTCTGCTTGCATTCATCATCATCATCCATTTTATTCAGTTCAGTGCTGCTGTTTTCTAGATGTGGCATACTCCTGTCTCTTCTGAAAACTAAACATTTCAACATAATTGCTTGCCTTATAAATGAATGAATGAATCTTTATTGGAGTAGGATGGCCCGTGACTTAAATGGTGAATAGGAGTAGACGCTGCTCTTTTTGTGGTCACTAATAGTGACCTCGCAGGCCGGCATACCGGCGCTCACCATAAAATTTCACAGGAAAATCAGTTCCACGTGTGTCGACAGCGGGATAGATAGTCTTTAAAGGTGCACTGTGGCTTGTGTTGTGCTGTGGTTGCTGTCGCTCGTGACCTGTGCCGCTAGCGATGTTCCGGCCGCGTAAATTTTTTTCCGGCTGTTCATGATTCGGTTGCGTCACGAGTGCTATTAGGTTTGTTCTATTGATAATTTTTTTTGCATGCTATGCGGTGACTGTATATTCAAAATGCGCGTCGTTCGATCAGAAAGCCGACGACTGCATTGGGGGATTGGGAGAAGGAGGAGGAATGGCAGATCTCTCATTAGCGCGGTCACCCGAATACCGAATATTCGGTTACCCGAATAATAGGCATTCGATTCGCGATTTGAATAATTAGAAAATTTGCTATTCGATTCGTATTCGAGTATTCGCACAGCTCTAAATTTGGCTCATCTGTCGAGCCGCACCACATTCAGTGCTGCTGCGCGTCTGCTACAGGCCGCCGCACAGCACCCCCCATTTTTGCCGCCAACTGAACGCCACCTTATCTAAATTAACCTCGGAGTATCTGAATCCTCTAGTAAAACAAACTTTTTGGACAAGTTGGTTGCTTAGCTTAGACATAACTGCAGTGCGAAAAAAACCACACATGGAAGAACACACTCAAGACATGGACAAACACTGCACTCACAAATGATTTATTTCACCAATGCATAGGAAATATAAATGCTCCACCACGCATGCGCACAGAATACAGAAGGAAGGAAAGACACTTGCCAACGCCAACTCAGACCATCATACATCATGAGATACATCTTATTTTTTAGCTGAGGAAAGGTCGCGTTCAGATCTGTACAAGTGAATTGAAGTAACTCTAACACATTTATCGCCCCTGTTCTTTATTTGGTATGCTTCCAGTAGCTTACGTGCAGTTTGATTTTTGCTGTTGCCTAGAATCCTTCAACTATCAAACTACGGCGAACGTTCATTGCAAGACCTGCAGTGTTCAACCAATCTCAAATCTTCGTTACAGCAGCCGACGGGTAATTTGGAAACCAATAATTTGGACTTGTAGGATATTTCAGACTTCGATGAGGCACCGTCAGTCACCCCTTTGAAGCGTATACATATTCGCGACTGGTATTTCGGTCTTTAAAAGTTCGAAAGTTCGATTTTTTGGACTAATTTCAGTCGCCTGCGGGCCAAAATCTGCCATCTTATTTGCTTTTCACCGGCGCAAAAGGCGCCATCTTTAATTGAGGTGGATTTACTCTCCAGTTGGATTGGCTTGACACACTTTCGGTACCTCATTTTTGCTAATAGAGGTCCCTGCGATCTGACACTTCAAGGTGGCAGTCGTATTGTCATCGCTGTTAACTTGCTTTTGTCGCCAACGTTGTCGCGGGCAGTTATCATTTGTCTCAACACATTGAAAATTGGTTGTTGGGGCTCGGCGGACACCTGAACCGCGCATTAAGGGAAGGGATAAAGGAGGGACTGAGAGAAGAGAGTTAGAAAAAGGTGCCATAGTGGAGGGCTCCGGAATAATTTCAACCACCAGGAGATCTTCAATCTGCACTGACATCGCACAGCACAGGACGCCTTTGCGTTTCGCCTCCATCGAAACGCGGCCGCCGCGGTCTGGTTCGAACCCGGGTACTTCGGATCAGTAGCCGAGCTTCCTAACCACTGAGCCACCGCGGCGGGTGTCATACATTCATCATTCGCCATTTCGTCACTTGGATTTCTCCGACCGCGTCGACCGAGTGGACCTCTGTCTTCACGAAGTTACATCCGTTCGCCATTTTGTAATTGCATCCGGCAGCTCCACCGCTTTGAGCGAAAAGTGTCTTGTCTTTGCGTGTGTTTGACGAGCGGTGTTGTGCACACTCGGGTTGTGCGCCACACCAGTCCCGCCGGTGCCGCCGGGTCCATCAAAGAAGCGTGGGAAGTATTCAACTAAACGCCGTCACCTTGCTGTCGAGCGTGCACAGTGAAAGCACAACTTTGGCGAAAATACAGGTGCAAATCGTCACCAGCAAGAGAAATTTTCCGCAAGGTAAAATCAGTGACTTTTTTAAGCCGATTTCATCTCAATAAAATGATTTTTTTTTGTACTTCACGGATTTTTCGGATTGTTTGTTTTTTCGGACCATTTTTTGGATCCCTTCGAGTCTGAAAGATTGGTCGGCGACTGTATTTAATAAAATTTCGTCTGTGCTTCTTTAACCAGTCGTTGACGCATCTATCAATTTGGCCGACATAGGCTTTTCTGCACGACGGTGGAATCTCTTACACCCCTCCTGATTGGCACTGCAAATAGGGCTTGGCATACTTTTTTCCACATCCAGCTTTCTTGGGAGGGCGTTGCGCGCACGACAAGACATGCACAGGAAAAAGCTCTGTCTGTCATCTTCTGCTTTTTCCTGTGTACGTCCTGTCAGGTGCGCAATGCCATCCCAAGAAAGCTATGCACCAACTCTCCCAGCAAGAAGTTCTTCTACATTACTTCCACGTCCAGCTTTGCTGGTTTCCGTGCCGGAGATACGAGGGCATAGTTGGCTGAGCTTTAGCGGAGCCAATAAAACGGGCAACACTGCAAACCTGTTTGCTACTTTCTTCAAGTTATGTGGAAATTTGTGCAGGCAGGGGGCAAATTCCGGTCGCAAGGTCCGCTCAGCTTTCCTCGTCCTCAGGGTTGTAGAGCTCTTTACCTTCTTCAGGAGGGTCTCGGCAACAGCCATCGCAACCGATCGAGGACAACCCGAATTCAAAGCTACCTGCATTTCATGTTCGCACGATTTCTCAAGTGCTGACTCGAGGCACAAGTTCACTATGCTTCTGTTTATTATTTTAGTGTGCTGAATCATAATGCAGCACTTCATTTTGCTCAAGTGGGGCGAAGCCCCACACACATGGCACCCACCAAACTTGAGCCGTGTATCTATAATCTGAAGATGATTCTGATTTGGTATTTCGCAACTGAAAGTCAATTCCTTTCCATGCTGTTTAAAGGCGTCTAAAATTCTGTAAACAATAGTGTAAAGGGCCCTGCTTGTCCAACAAGATCAAAAAATTGTCAACATATCGGTACACTTTTGCGACTTTGGCCGGGTTAAAAATCGAGGCTATGATCTGGTCAGTGCTGGCTAAAAAAATATCGCTTTAAATGGGAGCAACGCAGGTCCCAATGCATATTCCTTTGGTTTGTAAATAGTGCTGGTTGTTAAAAGTGATAAAAGTTATTTGGAGGTAAAATTCTGAAAAGTTGCTTGTAAGTCGGTTCCTACAAAGATCTTTGCAACATCTGACCATTAATGACCCTTTCTTTATAAAGAATTCTAGATAAATTGTTGGTTTCCTAAAACCCTACCACAACATTGGCTTCGCGTTCTCAGTGGATGTAGAGTATTTGTAATATTTAATACATTACCAAGAGCTGTTCGCGTCGCTGCAAGAGTACATTGGCTAAAGTGGCGTCGTTCCCTTCCAGAATTCAGCTGGTATGCCCGTTGACAATTTTTTAACACCTTTAGAATTTTGAAACTGATGTCACAAAAGTGCGGAAAAGCTAACACTCCGTAATGAGTGTTAACAAACCAGGTACTGTGTATGCTTCGCGCCCACCTGCCACAAGTGCACAAGAAAGGAGGGCAGTAGAGTGGGGAGCTGGGCAAGTCTGTACATGATTGCAGAAAGAACACCAGTGCAAAAGATGGAGACAGCACAGGAACACAGGACGACGCTGGACTATTGACTGCGTTTTTTTCAGGAACGATCACATTTATACCCTTCAGTATCAAACCACGCTTGCGCACACGTGACAGATTTACAAGAAAAGGTAGATCGCAACATCACTGAAAAAGATCAGGACCGCAATCATTGTGCGACACGTTACGTTAAGGAGTTCAAAAATCTAATTTCTTTATCTAATAGACTAACCGTCGTGTCACTTACACATCGATCTGCTTGTTTAACGATATGGTATGCCTCTAGAATTTCGCGTTGACTCTTAGTTTTACCGCATCCAAAAATTGAAGCCTTCTTGAAGAGCAGAGTGCATTTGTGCTTCCTGGAATGTTTAGGCAAATTCGCCCCATCATCTGTGGAAAGCGACCTTTCATGTTCTCTGAGCCGGGTGTTAAGACAGCGGCCAGTCTGCCCAATGTACATATTCCCGTAGGATAAAGGTATGCAGTACACTATCTGGGTGGCACAGGTGATGTATTTGAATTCAATAGACTAACCGTCGTGTCACTTACACATCGATCTGCTTGTTTAACGATATGGTATGCCTCTAGAATTTCGCGTTGACTCTTAGTTTTACCGCATCCAAAAATTGAAGCCTTCTTGAAGAGCAGAGTGCATTTGTGCTTCCTGCAATGTTTAGGCAAATTCGCCCCATCATCTGTGGAAAGCGACCTTTCATGTTCTCTGAGCCGGGTGTTAAGACAGCGGCCAGTCTGCCCAATGTACATATTCCCGTAGGATAAAGGTATGCAGTACACTATCTGGGTGGCACAGGTGATGTATTTGAATTCATGGTTGATTGTGCACTGTGAAATTTTACTTATCCTATCTTCAATTCTTCAGCACAAACTGGCCAGTTTTCGCGGGGCTGAGAAGACTACATCGACACCGTGCCTACTTGCGACCTTCTTTATGTTGTGTGGAAGTGCGTGCAAGTAGGGCATAACTTCACACTTTCTTTTGTCCTTCCTTTCTTCCATCACCTTAGGTTTGGCTTTCATTTTTTTTAGAAGCTTTTCAGACACACCTTTGATAACATGCTTAGGAAAGCCTGCTTCTGTTAGTCTTTGCTCTTGCTGCAGAAAGCTTTCTTGTATAGTATGGAAGCAGCTTTTTTCTAGTGCTTTATTGAGGCATAAGGTTGCAATAGCCCCTTTGGTAAGTTTGGAGTGGCAGGAGCTGTACGGAAGTAAGTCTTCCTTGGTTCGTGGGGCGTAGGTCCAGCAAAGGTGTCCAATGCAGTCAAAAGTTAAAACGAGGTCTAAAAATCTAATACGATTGTCGTCCGGTAATTCATGGGTAAACATAAATGGGCTAGAGCACGAAATAAAGCAATCCAAAACACTAGCCGCCACATCCTGCAGATTGTCATTAGGTAAAACTTTCAAAAGTACTAAAAAATCAACACAACAGAACACCTTTGCCACATGGTTCATGTCCAATTTTTCTTTCAGTAAGGTGTCAAACTTAGACAGGTAGATGCGGGTTAAGATTGGCGCCAGATTTTTGAACTCCTTAAAGGGGCCCCGAAACACATTTTCAGTGCATTGTTTTGCCTGTTGGTTGCATAGAATGAGCTATAGTGATGCTATTAGCATCGGTCGTACCGCGTATACTAGGGTTTTTAATATTTTAATTAGCTGGCAAAAACAAATTCGTGGTGTTGACGGTGTCACCACACAGTGGCGGTTTTTAGCAGCGGGTATGACATCACTTAGTGCGAGCTTGATGATGGGACAAACAGTAAATATACTGCAAATTGGGTTAATAACTAGAGATCTGTTTTGTTAAGTTTTTGTGTTTTATATTACATTAACAAAACCAACTTGTTTGCCCTAGATAAACGCACTGTAAATCAAGTAAACAAAAACACGCCACCAGAGGCACTGGCTACTTTTTGCATTGAAGGACTTTGCACCTCTCTGTAAACATCCTACAACCTAGCACTAAACACACATGGCTACTCTCTATGTATCTGAGGGCGGCTTTGCGGAATCGATCCGATCGAGCCATTGCACTCTATAAGCGTTCGTTTCGGTCCCAAGGAAGGATGCGTTCGTTTCACATTTAGCAGGCAGTGCGCATCGTCAGCTTGTGGAGAATCACCGGGCAGTGGCGCCAGGTGGCGCCATGTTCCCGTCAACAGTGCGCGCTCCTTGCTCGCCGTGGCCAACCAGCGCGCTAGGAGCGACGGGCGATGGTTGGCGGTAAGCAGCAGCGGTACGCGCTACACTAAATGTGTCTGATATCTTGCGCAGGCTGTCACGCCATCGCAGTATCTCGCGCTCGAGTTCGGCTCCATAAGTAAGGGAACGTCACTGATCAGTGTTCTCTTCTGCACCGTCGACGTGACGGTGAAGCATCGCTGGGTCAGCTGGGCGTTCACATGGTTGTTGTAACCATGCAAACGGCGCTGCCAGCCTTGGCATGAACGAGTTACAGAGAACAGGCAACCATGGAGTGCAAACTTCCGCCACATGCTAAGATAGGCTGTTTTGATTGGTCGTCCTGCAAGTTGTCATTGGGAGAATGAAATGGGAATGGGAAGCTGCACGAAAATCGAGTTGAGGGCAACATTTTGTTTGCTTGTATTTTGAAATTTCTTCATTGAATAACTCCCGTTCCTATGCATCGATTCTTGTAATTCTTTTTGAGTCAGCATCTGTGTGACATAAAGAATCCATCTGAAGCATAACCGGCATCCGTTCAAAGGGTGTTTCGCAGCCCCTTTAACGTAATGTGTCGCACAATGATTGCGGTCCTGATGTTTTTCAATGGTAAATCTATCGTGTGCGCAAGCGTGGTTTGATACTGAAGCGTATAAATGTGATCGTTTCTGAAATAAATGCAGTCAGTAGTCCAGTGTCGTCCTGTGTTCCTGTTCTGTGTCTCAGTCTTTTGCACTGGTTTTCTTTCCGCAAAGGAGGGCAGGCCAGTGTGGGTGCTCGCGGAACCCACAAAAGCAGCCCGCGGAACACCTGGGTTCCGTGGAACCCAGTTTGAGAACCCCTGGGTTAGATTCTTTCAGACATCAGGCAGCTACCATTGCCGCAGCCAATAAGCTGCGTAGCTCTGGCGGGTCAGGAAGCACTGCCCCAGGAGTTCGGGGCCAGGAGCGCCAACTATCCAGCATGCAAAAAGTTACTAGAGGAGAGGGAAAGGTGCGTAGACGCTGAAATTCAAATTTTAACTGCAGAAGACTCAGCTTTTACAAAGCGCATGAAGAAAAAATTGTTGCTAGACAATATTCTTGAAGTGGCGTGCTTTAACACCCCAGGCGTGCAACTTTACCAGAGCCCTTTTCAGTTCCCCTTTAACATGAATTTCGAACTAAATTTCATGATTAACGCATCACTAATGCAAAGACTTCCTAGAACACAACTGTCCTTTGGAAGTATGCTCGGGAATGTTTTTTAAGCGTCTGATGAGCAGTAAATTGCAGCTGTGTGCAGGCGCAGCAGTGGAGCTGCCGCAGATCTGCAGTCCCCAAAGAAATGCTCGCACCATGGCATGGCTGTCAGCGGAAAATGGCAGTACCAGAGAGCAGCTCTGGATTCTTGTCTCTAATGCCTCGCAGAAAGTTCAGACTTGGGGCGCGTCTTGCACTTGAATACAAGAAAAGGAGCCAACTTGCCCCCATCTGCTCTACAGGCCAGCATCGCAATTTCCCGGGTCTTCTCGTTGCCGAGCGTAAGCACACGAAGTTGTTTTGTCCCTGTCAACTCTACTGTGGCACAGGCGGTCATATCGAAATAGACAGGAGCTTGGCTGGCGTCGCCGATCTGCCCAAGTTGATATACGTTGCTGTGTTGCAACGATAGCATGTACCGCTGAAACAAAATCAGCTTCTCCTCGAAAGCTTCTGGCACACACCAGTCTGCCTATGAAATTGAAAATCCTTTGCGCTTCATGATTCTTGTGATCCAGTTCCGGCTTGCTTTGAATTGGCTTCTTGAGAGGCCTCGATTGCTCGCAAGCTCAAGGGCCTTCACCTTGACCACCTCGGTGGTCACGGGCATGTGATCCACCCGCAGAACCCTCGTGAAGTCAGCCAGCTCATCTTCCAAGATCTGGAAACCTCCCCGCTCGCGGGCCGTGGCAGCCTTTGCTTAATGTCTTGCACTCGAAGATTGGGTTTTTCAGTCTTTGCCAGTCGCAAACACCGGTCTCTGGCACGCCAAAATGGCATGCTGCATCCCTATTGCTGCCCTCTTCTGCACAGTGAATAACTTTATGCTTAAGGCTGTTCCTGTGGCAGACACGACATGTCTTCATGGCCGCTGCATTCATTCTCGGATTAGGTACTAGCCTACGGATGGAACGACAGCACCTCACTGGGTGCAAATGGCTGCTGTGATGCAGAAAGTGACTATGGCGATGGTGTTGATGATGCCACACTGCATAATGGCGATGGGCAGCTATGGGGCAGTTTACATTTTTGTCTGAACCTAATGCACTTGCAAATTTAGGACCTATTTCCCCTGAAAAAAAGTGCGCGTTGGAATTGGGCAAATGCGGTATGTCTCGGTGCCACCCTTTCACGTTAAAGATAAAAAACCCCAGGTGGTCGGAATTTCCGGAGCCCATCACTACGGCGTTGCTTATAGCCCGAGTTGCTTCAGGACATTAAACCCCCATAAACCATCAAGAAACTTCACTCAAGAGAACGGAGTGCCTCAGGGGTGCACTTCAAGTGCTACACTCTTCGTAGCAAAAATGAATTCTATAGTGACAGTAATTCCAATGTCAATCATGTATTCAGTTGGTGATAATGACCTCCATGTTGCTTGCACATCCTCCAGCGCATCATCATAAGCCTGAGTATGCCCACTGCAGGGCAAGGAGGGCCTCTCTATCACTAAATACAGCTGACAATAAACAAACATGGGCAGATAGAAATGCGGTCTGCAGCTGTTTAGAGCACCCTGTTTAGAGCTGCGGGGGGTGGTCGGTTCAAAACCCACCGCCGGACACCCACCGGTAAAAATGGGTACAAGCGTCCCCCGGCCTGGCGCCCGGCTTTCATTAGGGGTGTTCGCTTGGGAGAAGCTCCGTAAACACCGCTGCGCCCCTCCCGGGCGAAGCCCCAGTGTCGGACAACCTCGGTGCCTGCTAAAGGTGGTGTCACGGCCAACGTGGCTCGCACCTTCATCACCTGCTGCAGCAGTGATGAACACTGCCACTAAACACACTGCCACTTAAGACTAGCACAAATTTTTAGGGATAACTTTTGAGACAATTCTTTTTGCTGCAGCGGGTGACTGAGTGCAAATGCAGGATGCTTTGTTTTGTAGACAGTGAACCACATATAGGCTGCTTGCCTGATGATGCAAGAACGTATCTCATTTCACACAGCAGTGCGTCATATCACCTTCCTCATAAAGCCCCTGTTAATTTGGATAGTTCAGACTCTCGCCGGAGTCCCGCCAAACGCCCATTCAAGTCTATAGCGTCAGAAGCTTGTTTATTCGGACGCCATGGGGTTCACATTGGATAATTTGGATGGCCTCCTGAAGGGATGCCGTGTCGGGATATGATGCGCTCGACAGGCGATCGTCCGGAGATGTGTTCGCAGACCTGAATTGTGTACTATATTGCCTCCCACACCTCTCTGATGTGCGGGCTAAGGCAGGCGTGTTGACGGCCGGCATCTTCTGTGCATATCAGCGAGCCAGCCTAGCCGCACACTTTTTGGTACGACGATTGCCTTGGTGCTGATCTTTTCTCTCTTTTTTTTTTTTAAGGCATCTTGCCGCTCCGATGCCAATTCGCACTTCCCTCGCTTCCGCCCACATCGTATTCCCGTTCTTCCAGCGTGCTGAAACTCTTCATGTGCTCTTCGCAGCTTATGCGGTGAAGCCTCCTCACATGTGATGCCACGCGTGAAGAAGCTCCAGTGCTCCCATTGCTGAAAGTAGCCGCTGAGACCCTTACCATTGTGGAGCAGTTTTGCTTCCACCACTCCCGATAGCATGCACGAGTTAAAATATTTGACTGAACTGTCAGAAATTGCTCTTGTCATGCAGTTTTCATCTTAAAAGGTGGTGACAACTGCCCAGGTACCGCCAAATAAATTTTGCTTTCACGCAAACGTTTTTTGGCAGTTTTGGGGGGCCATTTGATAATACGACATTTGGATAATTTGAATGTTCTTTTCCACTCTCTCGATTTCCGAATTAACGAGGTTTTACTGCATAAACACCCTGAAGGAGAAAGCCTCCAAATCTGTGAATTTACTCTATTGCGTAGATGAGGATAGGTGCACAATGTATGGGTCTGCAAAACCCTCCTACCTAAAAGGACTGTACCCAGTGCATAACCTTTGTTTACATCTTGCATCTGGAGCACACAGAACCTCTCCCATAAATAGTCTCTGTGTAGAAAAAAATGAGCCCTGTCTTGAAGACGGACGAACCATGCTTACATGCTCATATGTGCTGAAAATACGATCCCCACCAAAACATCTGTGTTACCCATTAGTTACAAAACGTGCATTGAAAACACTGTTCAACTATAAGCCCCAATCGATCAAACCTTTGCTACTCCACTTGGAGGATAAATGCCAAGACTTTGGAATACCCCTCCCTATATTGCCCCGACAAGATACAATCTGCTGCCTCCATGGTACACCCTTGCGACTGTATGCAACTTCACGTTAACGTACTTTCGTAAAAAGCAAACACATGCAGCAAAAATACCTGGCTCATAAAGAAAACTGTGCAAATTACAGTTTTACCAAGATGGCTCAAAAACTGCAAGATACGTCGGAAGTGCTTGTACAGGGGAGCAGGAGCTTTTGTACAAGGGAACAGTAGTTAGGCTACCAAACAGTGCATTTATATTTACCTCCCAGTGTTATGCTGTCTGTAGGGTAAATGAAAATATTGAAAGCAGTATTAATCAGCCATTCCATAAGTGCAGGTGAAGCTCGCATTGGTGAAATAAAAATGTAAAAATCTCCCATGAAGTTAATACACAGCAAATTGACGGCGAGATATGGAAGTAAACAACAAACTGCACTTTGTAGAGCCCCTTTCCTGGGAGAATAGGGATGATTTATCCATGTAATTTTATGCTGTACAAAAATGCACTGTAACGATGTGCTTGGACCATGATAGCCTTAGTTGTTTATGTGCCATAAATCACAACACATTTATTTTTTGGTTTCAGGAACAGTGCCAGTACAGAACTTGTAGATTGTCCTGAAGAACGGCTGAATGAAATACTCTCAACAAGCTACCATTTACGTAAAGTAGTTTTTCACTGACCTTAAACCATAACTCGCAAAATAAAAAAAAAGCTTCCACGTGACAACTATGCCACGTCTGTCCCAAGACACATCTCGGGGAACAGAATCCACTTTTTCTGGAGGGCTCTCCCCGATGAGGCTTTGCATCTGCATTGGGCAGAGATGTGAGCCAGCAGCCGGTCACATGGTATGTTTCTTTAAACGTCAATAAATAAAGCTGCGTAAATCATACCTTGGCGGAAACAGCACTGGTAGCTGTTTTTCGAGATTATCTGCATTGACACTTCATTCGTCAAGCCAGTCGTTAAAAACTTAGCTAATTAGTGTTTACTAAATAATTAACTTCGAAGAAGATAAAATGCTGCAGACTAGGGATTGCGACTCTGAATAACCCTTAGTTGCTTTCGCTGGGCTAGGACACTTCATCTTTTTCTAAAGCTTGGTTAAATTTAGCTGGGACACCTGGTATATATTCACAGGCCTGTGCAGACGCAATCTTACAAGAAATTTGGAACATTACCAAGCAGGGAGTATCAGACTAGGTGCGAAGAAAACTTCACTTCTGCATTGTACAGTGCAATTGATGCATCCTTGCAAGTCTGTGCTCCCCGCAGGGGGGCGTCTGCAACTTGCAGGCGTTGGTGAGTGGCGACACCACGGGTTCCCGAGCATCCGCAGTGACATCCTGGCAGGGGGATGATGGTGAACAATGCATCACCACGGACCCGAGCACCCGTGTCTCGCCGTGCGTGGCATCACCGTGTCCGGGGAAAAGGGGATCCTGGTGGTTGAGCCGATGCAGGCCCCTCGGCGGAGGCAACACACCACTTTGGCCCCAGCTTCCTGTAGACGGCACCTCCGGCCTGACCCGACCGGGGGAAATCGGCAGTCGCCTTTTCCTGTCCTCCTCTACATTTTTTACTTTCCTATCTTCTTCCTGACTACTGTCCTGTCTCCTCATCGTTTCTTGGTTTTTTCATTTTTTCATGGGCGGCTAGGGTTAACCTTGTGTGGCGAACTACCCTGGGTTTCGTCATATTTGGTTATAGTTGAGGTGTACAGCTGGCGTGGGCAGGCCTTGCGTGCAAGTTGCTGTCCCGTCCCCTTGTTGGGCTCCGTGGTGGGTGGCTGGCACCGTGGCTGAAAAACTAAATTTTTTTATGGCTCCCCTCCATTCCCAACCTGATCGCTCTCTAAAAAGAGGGCGGAACGATGAAGATTTTTTTCAGAAAAGAAAAGTGTCATTCCCAAAATTTCATGTCATTCACAGCAAAGCTGAAGAACAACAAGCAAGACTGATTTCCCCATTCTTGGTAGCAAAGTGCCTGACAGATATCTTAGGGTTTGGGTACAAGGTATCAAAAATGGCTAGTGGCGACTTACTGCTCGAAATACGTGACGCCGTCCAGCACTCGAAACTTGCAAACATTGTATCAATAGGGGAGATTCCTGTCTCCATCACGTCACACCGGTCTTTGAACAAAGTCCGAGGCGTCATATCAGAAATTGATTTTGTTGACCTCTCTGAAAAAGAAATGCTTGAAGGCCTTGCCAACCAAGATGTCATAAATGTTCAGCGGATAAAGATCCGGAAGGATAACAAGGAAATAGATACGAAACACATGATCCTCACTTTGAACACCAGCACACTACCTGAAAGCATTGAAGTCGGGTACCTGAAAATAAATGTAAGGCCATATATACCCAACCCACGCAGATGTTTCAATTGCCAAAGGTTCGGCCACGGCTCACAGAGTTGTCGCGGCCGCAAAACTTGCGCGAAATGCTCCTCAAAGGACCACCAGTCAGATGAATGTGTTGCTGCCCCGCTGTGCACAAATTGTGAGGGAGACCATGCTGCATACTCCAGGGCTTGTCCGTTCTGGAAAAAAGAAAAAGAAATAATTACTCTGAAAACCACTGCAAACATTTCTTTCAAGGAAGCGAGAAGGCGATACGCCGAAACAAACCGATTCTCCTTCACTGCGAAAACAACCTTCGCCGATGTTGTGCGTGGGCGCGGCGCATCACACCAGGCTTCGGCACCTGTCCAGGCCGCACGCAGTGGGCCTATGGCAAGGCCATCCGCGCCCCCTGGTGGAGTAGCTGATACTACTCCGCCAACCCCAAAGCAGGCTGCGCAGACCCCGGGTCAGCGGGCCTCAAGACCTCTTCCCACAGGTCGAGGTCTAACTCAAAAGTCAGGGTGCATCCTGCACGGTCGTCCAGCGCCTCTGCTGAGGTGATGGACACGACCAAGGGCACCCCCTGCCGTCCACATCAGACGGACGGCGGAGGTCTTTGGATCGATCAAAAAAATGTGAGGCTCCAAGTCAAGGGGCCAAATCAAAGTTAATCTAATTTTATCTGCACACACGCACACAACATTAAGATGGCTTTCATAATACACTAAAACTGCAGCGTTCTCGTAAATAACTATAACGACATAAAAGACATTTTAAACACAATTTCTCCTGTTGCTTTATGTGTGGAGGAAACCAATCTAGGCCCTCAGCACACAAAGGTGCTAAAGAAGTATACTGTCTTCCGCCGTGATTGAGAGGGGGCGAGCAGACTCTCGGGAGGCGTAGGAATCATTGTGCAACCTGGCGTAGCAGCTAGTGAGATCAAACTCAAAACTAGGTTCGAAGCCGTAGCAGCCACCGTAGTTGGTTACGAAACCATTACAATTTGTAGCGTATATCTTCAACCACATCTCGAAGTAAGACAGCATGAATTCGAGAGCCTTTTACAGCAGTTACGGGAGCCATACTTGATAGTTGGCGATTTTAATGCACACTCTTTTTTCTGGGGCAGTGAGAAAACCGATAGCAAAGGTCAGGTTATTGAGGATTTTATACTATCCAACAATATTTGTTTATTGAACACCGGTAAACCTACTTATTGCTCCCCTAGTTCAGGAAAAATGAGTGTTTTAGATTTGTCTTTTAGCTCTCCTTCAGTTTTTAACGATTTTAAATGGGATGTCTTAGACAACCCTTACGGAAGCGATCATCTCCCTGTTAAAATCTGCCTGTCATCCCCACCATCAGTCACCCAGACAAAACCACGGTGTTGGAAGCTCAATTTAGCAGACTGGCGGCTGTTTAGAACAGCAGCCACGTTAGAAAATATTACGTTAGAAAATCAATGTAAATGAAATAAATGAAAAGTTAACAAATTGCATTCTTTCTGCCGCACGCTTGGCTATCCCCCAATCTTCAGGAATAGTACAACGCAACCAAAAATCGTGGTGGACACGAGATTGCAAAGAAGGAAAAAAACAACAAAATAAAGCTTGGGGTATATTTCGCCGATACCCCACAAAGGAGAACCTTATAAACTTTAAAAAAGCAAGAGCAAAAGCGCGGTACATACGTCGAAATGCCGAAAAATCACCCTGGCAGCGTTTCATTTCCTCGATAAACAGCCAAGCCTCTTCGAAAAAAATGTGGGCGGCAGTACACAAAATGGATGGTCACTACTCTCCATTCACAGTTCCTCTTCTGACCGCCCCTGGTGTACAGACAAATATAAAAGAACAAGCAGACACATTAGGCGAACATTTTTCCACTTTATCTAGTTCCTTTAGCTATACAGAATCATTTTTAAAATATAAAAACACAGCCGAAAAAGAAAGACTGCTATAAAGGGCAGTGCTCACGAAGCCTATAATAGCCCATTTACACTACAAGAAATTAACAGTATACTTTCTTCGGGTAAACAGACAGGACCAGATGAAGTCCATTACGAAATGCTCGCCCACTTGTCCGAACATGCTGTAGACTCGCTTCTGAAATTTTTTAACAAAATATGGTTATCAGGAGAAATTCCAGAGGCATGGAAAAAAGCCATTATTGTACCGTTGTTGAAGCCGGGAAAAGTACCTACCTCCCCTGGCAATTACAGACCTATAGCCCTAACAAGCGTACTTGCCAAATCCTTCGAAAGCGTCCTTAACATTAGATTAATGTTTATATTACAATCCTGTGATCTTCTTGACGTCCATCAGTGTGGGTTTAAAAAGGCGTGCTCTACAACCGACCATCTAGTCCGCCTAGAGAACACAGTCCGAGAAGCATTTATACACAAGAAACACCGCCTTGCGGTCTTTTTCGATTTAGAGAAAGCCTATGACACCACATGGAGGTTTGGCATACTGCGGGACCTTGGAGACCTCGGAATCCGTGGTAGAATGCTAAAATGCTTGAGTGACTTTTTGACCAACCGTTCATTTCAAGTACGCCTGGGTGCCACTCTTTCTAAGAATTTCATTCAAGAGAACGGCGTGCCTCAGGGGTGCATTTTAAGCACCACGCTTTTTATATTAAAAACGAATTCCCTAGCAAAAATAATCCCAAAGTCTATCATGTATTCTGTCTACGTCGACGATCTCCAGATTGCTTGCACATCCTCTAGAATTGCATCGTGTGAGAGGCAAATACAGATGACAGTAATAAACTAACAACATGGGGAGACAAAAACGGTTTCAGGTTTTCTACGCAAAAGTCAGTAGCTGTTCTTTTTTCGCTTAGAAGAGGACTGCACACTGATCCCTCCCTGTATTTAAATGAAGTCGCACTACCAATTAAGGATGAGCACAGATTTCTAGGAATGACTTATGACAAAAACCTCACGTTCCTACCACACATAAACATACTCAAAAAGAAAGCTTCTAAATCTCTGAATATACTAAAAGTACTTTCACGAAAACATTGGTGTTCCGATAGGACTTGTCTTTTGCGGATTCATCGCTCTGTGGTACATTCTACATTAGATTACGGATGCATAGTTTATGGATCAGCGAGGCAATCGTACCTTAAACGGCTAGACCCAGTGCACAATTTAGGCTTGCGTCTTTCCACCGATGCATGCTGGACGTCACCGATAAACAGTCTTTATGTGGAAGCCAACGAGCCATCGCTTACAGAGAGAACCATGCTCACTTGCTCGTACGTTTTAAAAATCCGTTCACTACCTAAACATAACTGTCACCAAATAGTCACAAAGTGCCCATCTAGAACACTATTTAACAACAAACCATTTAGCTATAAGGCCACTTCTCCTGCGTTTTGAAGATATGTGCAAAAACCTCGGCGTAATGGATGCATTACCTGGCGTTGCTCGAAGACGTGGTCCACTGCCTCCATGGTTCAATTTTCCTGTAATCTGTGACCTCACTCTTGCACATTTCCGTAAAAAGCGAACTCCACAGCAACATGTATTACAAGAATTCCGTGCCCTGGAAGAAAAATACAGTAGTTTTACAGAATTTTATACTGATGGATCAAAGGCAGATAGTTGCATAGGAAGCGCAGTGGTGCGACGAAATTCGGAGCAAATAGTAAGACTACCAGTGTTCCTCCATCTTCACCGCGGAGTGCTACGCAGTATGGATGGCCATAGAAAAAATACTAAGTGAGAACCTCAAAAATGCTGTTATTTACACAGACTCCTTAAGTGTACTTAGAGCTCTCCATTCTAAAAATGCAAGCTCCCCTCTGCTTGGTGACATCATACACAACATAGTAACTGCTACAGCTCAAGGACAAAATATAAAACTGTGCTGGGTCCCGAGTCATGTGGGAATAAAATGCAATGAGAGAGCAGATGTGTGTGCTCGTAAAGCTCGTGGCAAGGAAATGAAAGTAAATATGCTGTTTAATGATTGCATGAAATTAGTAGCAAGGAAACTAAGAAAAAAATGGCAGTCGGCTTGGAACAATGAGGTCAAAAATAAACTACACTTGGTAACACCAGTTTTAGGTGAATTTAAGTCGTGTGTGCACCAAGAGCGTTTCAGGGAAGTGATCTTATGTCATCTCCGAATAGGCCACACGCACCTTACGCACAACTTCCTACTAACAAAACAAGACAAACCTGTTTGCCAAGAATGTGGAGATGAACTCACGGTTAACCACATTTTATTCTCGTGTGTGGAACTGGAAGAACTAAGAAAAACGTATTTTACTGAATTTTATAATAAATGCATTCCTTTTCATCCCGCACTGCTTTTAGGAGATGATGCAATTGTTAATATATCATGTGTTTTTAGCTTTCTTAACGAAACAGGATTTCTCAAGAGACTCTAAATTTTTTTACCCGCTGGTTTGTTTGAATTTTAGTACACCTCAGCCAATTTCTCATGCCCGAGAAGAAAGCTGAGGCTTTTATTTTGATTGGTTGGGAGCCTCGATGTCCTTCCGCAGCCAAGGAAGGCTACTGAGGTTACCCGGCCCTCTTTAAAGCTTTTACTTGTAGCCATTTATAAAATTTGTGCATGTGTTCACTGAGTAATAACAATGTTTGAGGGCCGCTAGAGCAAGGATGATTCTTGCATTTCTATAATGTACAACAAAAGACTTTTCCTATTCCTTGTTCTTGGCTCATGATGGCCTCAGTTGCCTATGTGCCATAAAACACAACACAACGCAAGTCTGTGCATATATTGTAGTGGCCAAAGAAGACGAAAGGGGTTGAAATGCAGGCCAGTTGGTCGTGCCTCAAAAAAGAGAGAATACAGATGGAAATGGCCGCTGGCAGAGGGCTTCCCTGTGTGCCTATTTTTTCCCGCAGAATTTTTTATCGCAGCGGTGGGATGCTGCTCACTCGTGCTGAGAATCAAGTGCCGGACGTGGCCGACAGCAGAGTTCGATCACTGGCTGATGCAGCATGCAGTGCTGATAGCCCCGGCCGTTCTGACAACCTCAACTTTTCTCTGATGCTGAACGCTGTCCAGCACATCGACCAGTGTTTGGACATGTTCAGCGCCCGGTTGTCTGCACACACAGGGAAGGTTGGTGCACTCTGGCTTGAGGTTCGCTGCCTCAAGCGGCGTGCACCAACCTTTCCATCAACTAGTCCCAGCTTGGCGCCATCACCGTGGCGAATGGCCATACCGATCAAACGAAAACCCAGCTACTCATTGCAAAGCTGTACGGGCCAGCAACAAAGCTGCTGCTTTGCTGTACATGCCCCGCGAACATCTGAGCATGCATATAGTGCTGGTGGACATTCTGCGCGAGTGCCATGGCTCCTCACGGCACCCTCGAGTATCAGAGGTGGCGGCCTCGTCGACCACCCCAGCCACCTCTCAGGCATCTCAACCAATGGCTGCCTGCCAGTCCCTGGACACCCCTTGACTCAATTGGATGCTCTGGGGGCCCCACCCAAGCAGCCTCACTGCAGGAACATCACTTTCACCCCGGCGGAATGCTATGGAAATAGCTCTGTGTACAACTCTGTACCGCGCAGTGGCAACTAGATGTTGATGAAAGCACTGCCTTTCTGCTGCAAGCTCTGGGTCTGCAGCTCGACAATGCTGGAGGACTTCAGTCTGGGCAGGAGATCCCGGCCGCGGCAGTTGCGTTTAGATGGAGGTGAACTGCTAGGTGCCCGTGTACAGTGCAATGTCAGTGCGCGTTAAAGAACCCCAGGTGATCGAAATTTCCAGAGCCCTTCACTACAGTGTCCCCATAGCCTGAGTCACTTTGGGACGTTAAACACTCATAAACCATCAGTCTGGGCGGGAAACGGGACGCCCGTAGTGCAACTGGAGAAAACCACGAGCGCCTCCTGTTCGTACCCGAGTTCCTGTCCAAAGAGCAATGCGCCGATTGCCAAGGCTGCTGGATGTGTGCCAAGGGCAAGATTGTCAGTTCCCACATCATCTTGACTCGGCGCACAAACAGTCCAGCTAGCTGGTCCAAAAGTTGGTCCAAAACCACCTCTCAGGCATCTCAACCAATGGCTGCCTGCCAGTCCCTGGACACCCCTTGACTCAATTGGATGCTCTGGGGGCCCCACCCAAGCAGCCTCACTGCAGGAACATCACTTTCACCCCGGCGGAATGCTATGGAAATAGCTCTGTGTACAACTCTGTACCGCGCAGTGGCAACTAGATGTTGATGAAAGCACTGCCTTTCTGCTGCAAGCTCTGGGTCTGCAGCTCGACAATGCTGGAGGACTTCAGTCTGGGCAGGAGATCCCGGCCGCGGCAGTTGCGTTTAGATGGAGGTGAACTGCTAGGTGCCCGTGTACTGTGCAATGTCAGTGCGCGTTAAAGAACCCCAGGTGATCGAAATTTCCAGAGCCCTTCACTACAGTGTCCCCATAGCCTGAGTCACTTTGGGACGTTAAACACTCATAAACCATCAGTCTGGGCGGGAAACGGGACGCCCGTAGTGCAACTGGAGAAAACCACGAGCGCCTCCTGTTCGTACCCGAGTTCCTGTCCAAAGAGCAATGCGCCGATTGCCAAGGCTGCTGGATGTGTGCCAAGGGCAAGATTGTCAGTTCCCACATCATCTTGACTCGGCGCACAAACAGTCCAGCTAGCTGGTCCAAAAGTTGGTCCAAAAGCTGGTCCAAAAGCTGGTCCAAAAGCGTCCAAAAGCTGGTCCAAAAACTGGTCCAGAAGCTGGTCAGGACTACGACAGCAGTTTTAGCCACAGGACTGCACTGTGACTTTTTCGGAGGCATCTTTCGAGTGAATAGGACGAGTGACTCCCTCCTCAAAGCATGGCAGAGCATCGCAACATGTTTTGAAACGGCACAGAGAGCAGAGCGGGCACCGTCTGCAGTAGCTGTTGCGGTGCATCTGGAGAACATGGTGCCTGTGGGGCAAGAGCCATTCCGCCGAAAACTGAGTGAATGGATGAGAAAGTGCCAAGAAGCAAGCTGGCCTATATAGTGACCAGGGGAAGCGGGAGAAGAGTCGGCCAAGACATGGAGCCAAGCCAAAAGCCAGCGATGGTTCTCTTGCCGTGCCTAATTCTCCTGTCAAAGCCAACAGTGTTGATGCAGCCTGCTGGAAGGACAGCAAAGAATCGGCCATCCAGAGCTGCGTCCTGGTCGTTGTGGGTCGTTCTTCGGTGACTGCAGATGCCTTTACTCTGGCGACAGGACGTCAGCAAACAGTTCGACCGCGTCCTTTCTCCTTGCTCTCACTGCATCTCCGCAGGGAAAGCTGGGTCGAAGGCCGATTGGGCATGTCCGTCTGAAGATGAATGGCACAAACAACTTCCAGATTATGTCGGTCTAGACTGCAGACCTGGATGCGAGCCTGTCTACTGCAGGAAAACTAGCAGAGAGCAAGCCAGAAAGATGCGCCTTCAGAAGCGAACACGAAGCAGCAGGAGCAGATACAGAAGGCTAACGATGCCGTCGAAGACGAACAGGTGACTAAAGTTAAGGTGAGAGCCTTACTGGAACTGCTCTCTGAAGGCGAGCAGGAACCCTCGCCATTGTCGTATGCAGAAGAACCCGCCTACAAGCAGTTTCAATGTCTGCCTGAACAGTTTGGTATCATACGGCACTTGAATGTCTTCACCACAGAATAACGCCTACTGCAGATCAAGCTACGTGCGTCAGAAGAATGTGAATCCAGAAGTGGCTCATCTGGAAAATGCCTTTCTCAAGGAATGTAGCCACTTGGGACTTCCACATTCCACACAATTTAGATAGACGTGATCATAATTGCCTGCACCGAATTCGCCTCAACGTTGCCTTCACTAAATTCTATCTTAATAAAATTGTTGCATGAAGCAGCTCTTTGTGCCCGACATGTGGTGTGCACGAGTATCTTCAACACCTGATCGGCCGCTGTCAAATCTTTAATAACCATTGCAAGGCACTGCGAAGTGCTTTAGGACTCTGTCAGGACGGCCCCATGCACCTGGAGCATGTCCTTGGACCGTGGAGTGATGTAGCTTCGGCTGCGCGAGGGATAAATGCATTATTAGTTTTTCTTAGGGATGAGTGTGTGAGTGTTGAGCATGATTGATTTCACCTTTTCACCCTTTCTTTTTTCCTTTTTCACTCTTTTTCACCCTTGTCTTTTTCTGTTCTTTCGCCCTCACCTGGAGTAGAATGCTAGGCTAACCAGGCAGACCTCTCCTGTATTCACTGGAGTATTTCTTCCTCCCCATCAAGGCCTCAAGGTGTGCAAGAACTGCTCCTCCAAGCTCTGGATCACCGTCGACTACTCGAGGGAGTCCATCCACTGGCGCACCCACAAGCTTCTCCACCGCAAGACTCCTATTCGGACTTGAGATGCCATCACATGAGTGGAAAGGGACTAACCAATAGCCGCTGTGTTGCAGTCAAAGAAGACAGTGCCTCAAAAAAGGCCAAGAAGAAGCCCAAGAGATCGCAAGGAGCCAATACAGATGGAAGTGGCCTTGTTCTATTTTATAGATACTGCAAGGGCAGTCTGGCACCAATATCTGTAGATATTAGTCATCATCGGCCATCTTTGTCTTGGGAGAAGTGGCCGCCATACTCACCCTGTCCTCAGTCTCACAGTATATGTACATACGTGTATGGTTCAACCTTCATGAAATAAGTTGTGAGCAGTGCCTGCGTTGGTCTTCCTTTCTCTTGTCCAGTCCTTTTGCAATCAATTGATTTCATTAGAGCAATGGTTTTAGAGCGAAAGCTTGGCTCCTCCCGTACAAAGCTGGAGGTCATGTGGCTATGAAATTTTACTTTTAAACCAGGAGGAGCAGAGGCTTGGCTCTGATGTTATGCCATGTGACTTGCCACGCCTTGCCACAGCTGTGCGCGTTGAGGCTCGCTCACCTCACATCTGTCGAATCATGCGACTCGCTCTGCCTTGCCACAGCTTTGTATGCGGAGTCAACGGCACTCTTGCAACTGCGGGCGATCGCGTTATGTGCAGTTCGCTATATAAAAGTATCTTCACACAAAAGCATGGATGAGCAACGTGCTTCGACACTGTATCATCGCCATCCAAGCCAAACCATTGATATGCAAAAAGTGCCAGGTGCTTGTTTACAGGGAGGAATGAAACTTTCTAGAACGGTGGTTTTTTCTATGGCGCCAATATACGTTCTGTTTATTTTGCTTTTTTATATGTTTTATTTTAGTTTTGACATTGAATGAATGACCCTTATTTTTCCACTTAAAAAGAGGGGCACCACAGACGAAAGGCTACAGCTTGTAGCTTGAAATTGTCTGGCCCCGTACAAAAATAACACATAGTAAAGTGGCATACAGGGCAGTTTGCAAACAGGACCAGCAATTTACTAGGCAAGAAATATTTAAACAAAATAATGAGTACCGTCGAACATAAGGGAACACCAACACTTGAAGCTACTCAGTTCTGCTGACAAAGTGTAACTTTAATGCCCTGGTAGATAAGGTAAAGACGTCATTTCCTTTGCAGTTTATTTAACAGTTGAGGCAATGAGAACTGTAGCGCTTGTTTGCCATAATTTGTTCTTGTACGTGGCCGAGCCCATTTGTCACTGCATCTGGTGAAGACATATTTCTGTTTTGGTTTTAATTTAGCGAGGGCCATAAGAAAAGCAGCTGTTGTGGGAGAAGAGAACCTGAGTTAATATACTAGCCGTTATTCGAATAGGGCATTAATAATGCGAGTAATCTTGTACTGAAGGAAAAACTCAGCCGTATGAGCTATTTAACTGACGCCAGCAATTGATCTGATCGCTTTCTTTTGAAGCATTACTGATATATTAATGTTAGTGTTTGATGTGGCAGCCTAGTACAAATGACAATAGTTGATATAAGATTGAAATATGGCATTATAGATTATCAGTTTGATTTGGAGGAAATTCTGAGCGACATCTGCAAAGAACGCCAACAGACTGTGGCACTCTTTGCAGTATATGTTGTGTGTTCTTTCCATTTCATAAGTGCATTAAAGATGACACCCAATGATTTAAAGCTGTCAATTTCTATTATGTTATTATTAAGCAAAAGAGGCACCGATAAAGTTACCTTAAAGTTGAAAGGTCGAAAGAAAACTGCTTTAGATTTTTTAGAATTGACAGCACGTCCGTTGGATCTGGACCACCTGTTTAAAGACTCCAGAACAATGTTTCCTATTTTTTAATAGATTACCTGTTGATGAATCGGTTCAGGCGCTATGTCGATGTCTGTGGCTGTTTTGACATCCATTGACATCCAGGTGCTTATGTCGACGTCTGTGGTTCTTGTGACGTACAAGTGTAATTTTCACGTTTAATTAATTACAATTCACAGCAAGATCTCATCACGCACTATCTGGCACAAATTCTTGGGCCGCCACGGTGGCTCAGTCGTTATGGCGCTCGGCTGCTGACCCGAAAGACGCGGGTTCGATCCCGGCCGCGGCGGTCGAATTTTGATGAAAGTGAAATTCTAGAGGCCCGTGTACTGTGTGATGTCAATTCACGTTAAAGAACCCCAGGTGGTCGAAATTTCTGGAGCCCTTCTCTATGGCGTCCCTCATAGCCTGAGCCGCTTTGGGACATTAAACCCCCATAAACCAAACCATAAACCAACAAATTCTTGCACATTTATCTTCACAGAACGACGTAATCGTGCGGAGAAAGTTTTGCTGACACAAATTGTGATGTCAGAATGTAATTTTTGCATTTAATTTAACTAATTGCAATTCATCAACCAAATTTTTCCCACAGCAAGACCTCATCTCGCACTAAAGCAATCAAAGTTTTGCACATTTGTCTGCACAGAACTACGTAATCATGTGGAGAAAGATTTGGTGACATGAATTGTGATGTCAAAGTGCAATTTTCATGTTTAATTTAACTAATTACGATTCTCCACCAAATTTTTCCCACTGCAAGTTCTTATAATGCACTATCTAACACAGTTTTGCACATTTATCTTCACAGAACAGCATATTTGTACAGAGAAAGTTTTGCTGACGCGAATTGTGATGTCAAAGTGTAATTTTTGCATTTAGTTTAACTAATTACAATACATCAACCAAGTTTTTCCCTCAGCAAGATCTCATCACGCACTATCTAAGACAATCAAAGTTTTGCACATTCATCTCTATGGGGCAACTCAGTCGTGCAGAGAAGGTTTTGCTGATGCGACATAGCCATCTAATGCTCTCGCATTAATAAAGTTTAATCAAAGCTCCATTATGTCAAACCATGCTTAACAGAACTTTTGCTAGTCTTCCTAGGTTCAGCTGGGTTGAATCACAGCTAATTCTATTTATTCGCTTCAGTCATTAGGTAGCTGTTGTTATTTTTGCTTTGCACTTCCACAGCAGAGGTTTCTGCTGTTTCCTGAATTATCATCTTCTTGCTGGATGAGAAGTTTTTGCCCTGTGCTCATATCCACACCTCCACTCTCGGGAGTTTGAGCATGTGACTCTAGTCCTCGTGCAGGAGGATTCACAGCTGATGCTCCACACAGCCAGAAGGGAAGGTTTGCAAGGGGAAGGGGAAGGGGAAGGTTTGCATTGTGTAGCACATGCAGTGGGTAGCCTAAGCACTGCGGCTGCTGGGGGTAAACTTGCACCATTGTCTGTTAGTGTAGGATGTTTTGGGCACAGTGCTTGCTCTACGATGAAAGCTATGCAAAAAGGGGCCCTTGCCATTCAAGAGCCCATGTCTGCGCCACAATTAATTTGAGTATGAAGCAGGTTCTTAGCATTCAATGCTGGGACTTCAGCCAAGGTTCGATCCTGGCCGTATTTTCATGGCTGTGCAATGTCGGTGCACGTTAATGAACCCAGGAACTGTAAACCTTGCAAAAAAAAAGAGTTGTGCTTTCTATTGTTGTGCTTGAATTAGGTAGAGACGAATAATCTGAAGTTGCAAAGTTTACTTGTTTTTAGTAGTTATTTATGTACTTATGAGTACCGAGATCTTGGTACAGGATTATAGCAGCTGGGAACAGCTATGCCAAAATCCAACAATACAGGCACGCAAAAAGCGAAACAAATGCATACATATGGTGTCAACAAAAAAATACTGTGGAAAGTTTAAGTAATTTTCAAGTGAATATATGGACGTCTGCATCACAGTATCATCAGTGAGACTGTTCCAGTCAGTGATGGTCATTGGAAAAGAAAAGACTAAGAGTTAATCCGTGAGTTAGTGGTGCTATTGCAAAAGAATGGTGATTACTAATGTGATACCACGAGGAATAAATAAAATAATTTGGGTTGTTCACACTGTGATTATTACCGTATTTATTTGCTCGTGTAATGAACCCTCCTTTTCCATAAAAAGTTTATATCAGTTTGAGGGGATGGTTCATTACGTTGGAAAGCAAAGTCTCGACAAGAGTTTTTTGTAAGACTCTTTTTTTTTTTATTCGAGAAGTGTGCCATGAGGCATAAGTTGAAAAGGAAAGGGGGAAGGAATGCACGGGATTGAAAGTTAAAAGAAGGAGTGAAGAGCCGTTGCGCTGAGGTAGTCGCAGAGGTTGTTAATGAAACGGTTGTCCATTGTCCACTTCACGAAGTCACTTTCGCGGTTCCACCGCAGGCCCACCTCCCTGAGGAGCCGTTTTCTGATAGCAGCCGTCGCTGGGCACGTCCACAACAAGTGCCGCACATCACATATGTCCGGTGCAGCGCCACAGTGAGGGCACCTGTCAGGTAGTGGCAGATCTTTGGCACGCCACCGATGACGGACAGATGGTGTCAGAGCCGCCCCTGCCCGAATCCGGCGCACGGATACCTCCTCCTGCCGAGTAAGACTACGGGGGAGAGGGTGCGAACACGGAGGAATTAGAGCGCGTGTTCGCTGGCGCAGAACTTCGGAATCGGAAACGTGGGACAGGAACGGATCTGGGGGAAGAGGAGAAGGTGATGGATCGTCTAATGTATGAAGATGAGTCATAGCATCCGCTTGAATGTTATGTGGATCCTGGGCATGGCCGCGAATCCAGTGTATGCGCACAGGACATGGATACTTTGCGCAGAGCACATGAATAGATTGTGAAATCTGGAACGTTCGTCGAACAGCCTTCAGCTGTTTAAGGGCGGCGCGGGAGTCGGTGTAAATGTGAACTGTATTGAATGTTGGAACGAGCGGAAGGGAAGCAATGGCATTGTAAATGGCTTGAAGTTCCAATGCCAGGGGAGTGCACGTATCCGCAGTATACGTTGCGCGAGAGTTGAGATGCGGATGAGATGGACTGTACACAGCAGTAACTCCCCTCTCTGCAGAATGAGATGCATCCGTGTATAATATGCACCCTTCAGGCAGATACGCTGCTGATACCGACGGGGAAACAGTGGGGCGATTGTCAGTGAGCTGGCAATAGGACCACGGTGGAAGTGTCTTTAAACGATGAAGTTTGAGAGACTGTTTTCGAGCTCTATTTGCCACCCTTTGGTCGATGATTTCACTGAGTGTATTAAGTTGGGCGAACTCCTGTAGCACAGGTATGGGTGTTAAACGAGGCAGATATGTAATGACGCGCATAGCCTCACGATTGATAGCTTCAAGGGAGTCCCACTGTTTGCGGGTGAGACGTTGAAATTGAGCCTGATATACTATCCGTGGCTGAACGATAGAGCGCACAAGCTGGCGGGCCGTATGAGCACGTGCGCCACCAGAGCGCATAGCTATGCGACGAATCAGACCTAGAGTAGCGTGAGCCGATTTACGGATGGCTGTCAGCCACGGGGTGCCAGTCCCAGATGTATGAAGGAGAAGACCAAGAATACGAACAGTTTCTACCTGAGGAATCAGAGAATTATGTACCGTAAAATTTAAAGGAGGAGCTTTCCGTAAGGCGGCTTTATTTCCAATTCGAATGAAACATGATTTAGTAGGAGAGAGTGTTAGACCCAAAGGTGGGAGGCGAGATGTCAATACATCCAGCGCGTGTTGAAGGACCGACTGATGAATAGACGCATCTGGATGACAGCACCACAAGGTGATATCATCGGCATATGCAAGCACGCGGATAGAAGGGATGGTCTCTAGGGCTCGAACAAGAGGAATTAAAGCCACATTAAATAATGTGGGGGCGAGAACGGAGCCCTGCGGCACTCCTCTATTGGAAGTGAAATTACCAAAGGGCTTTCCGTGGACACGCACGCTGAAGGTTCGATTTGCTAAAAAGGCGTGAATGGAGAGGAGGAACCGGTGAGGGAGACCAAGAGTTTGAAGGGAGGCAAGAATGGCAGAGTGAAGGATGTTATCATACGCCTTTGTTATGTCTGTAGCGATTACGGTTCGTACAAGGTGACTCTGTGGAGAGTGGTCAAGCACGTCAGCAGCCAAAGTAGCAAGGCCGTCCTCCGTTCCAATTTGTGGGCGGAAACCAACTTGGGAATCTGGGTAACAATCATGGGATTCCAGCCACCATGATAAGCGTGCGGCTAGAATGTTTTCATAAAGCTTGCAGATGGTAGGGGTAAGGGAAATTGGACGAAGGGCCGAGAGAGATACTGGAGGCTGACCTGACTTGGGGATTGGAACCACAATAGAATGCTTCCAGTCTCCCGGCATGACGCCAGAAAGCCACACTTCGTTAAAAGTACCAAGTAGGGTTTCCAAAGCCCTCCCTTCCAAGTTACGGAATAAGGAGTTAGGTATGCCGTCGTGCCCGGGAGTAGTAGTAGTTTTTAAACGTTCAATGGAGGCCAGCAGCTCTGCCATGGTGAGGTCAGAAGTAATCCCATCGGGGGGCTCTGTTACCGATAAGTCAGGTGGAGACGTAGCGGTGCAGTCATGGTTTGGAAAAAATTGACGGGCCGCTTGTTGTGCAAATGTGTCCTCATCCACATTTAGCGCGAGGCGAATGCTCTCTGTGTAATCTGCAACCTGAGAAGGGCGCTCCATGGCGTGAAACACTCTCCAAAGATGTCGATTGCCCTGCGTAGAGGACAGGCGGGCACACCATGCAGCCCAGCGTTGCCTGCCTAGCCGCTTTGCATAGCGCCGCGCCCGTGCGGTAGCGCGGTGAAGAGTAGGAAGAGCCGAAGGGTCATCGGGGTGACGAGTAGCGTAAAGATCCGCCTGGCGACGAAGAGCCCACAGATTCAAGAGATGTATGTCCGGGTTTGGGTCGTCTTCATTTACAGTAGTGATAATAGTGTGAGTAGCGAGAACAGCAGATAGAGTAGACAATGCTGAAGAGGGGTTGAATGTAGATAAATGATTGTCTGCGCGTACAGAATCCCATGATGTTATTCGTACAGTGCGGCGTATTTTCCGTAGACGCGTAGGCGTGAGGGAGATAAAAATAGGGCTGTGATCGCTACCCCAAGTATCAGAATCAACAGCCCAACGAGGGTTACCGGGGCCTAACCACCAAGTCAAATCAGGTGAATACGGGCCACCTCGTGGGCGGGTAGAAGTATTCGGGTGGTTTAAAAGTTGAAAGGAATGATCTGAAAAGCTCCCTTGGATGTGTGAACCCCTTGAGGAATCCGATGGGTAACCCCACGCAGTGTGTGCGCCGTTGAAGTCACCACCAACTAGAATAGGGATACCCGAGTTGGTAGAACGTAGAAAACGAACCCATCCCAGATTGGGAGATGCGGAGCCAGGACGACTATAAAAAGAAACTAGAATAAGGGGTGTGCGTGCAGGTTTTACGAGAAGGGCGACAACCTCTTGACGTGTGTTGCACCACCGTGAAAGGTCGAGCGGTGTGTGCGGAACTGAACTGTGAATATAAATTGCAGATTTACCTGGGCTGAGGGAGGAGGCGATGCAACGGCGATCAGGGATAGATGGTGAATGGTATGCGCAGAAACCTGAAAGGCGTGGGAGTGCATTATGCTCTTGCAGTAGGAACGCCCATGCCCTCAGCTTTCCGTCGCGAAGGCGGATGTTCACTTCAGAGGCCTTATTAGCGAAACCTCGACAGTTCCACTGCACCACCACCGATGATGATGCGCTATCCATGACGAGGCCGAAGAGCTTCCACGATGAGGGATGTCACCTGCTTCATCAGCGCTAATATCTTGTCCACTGTCGGGGTAGTCACGGCTAACAGGTGGTCGGCACCTGATTGTGGGCCAGTGCTTACCCTAGGTGATTCCTCTGATGATTGCTCCCGAGTTATGAGAATTCTTCGAGAGGATTGAGAACGACGCTGTTCCCGGCGCTGGGTGAGTTCGTCTAGTCGGCGGCGAGCCTCCGCGATTGCATTGTCTAAAGCTGTGTCTTCATCTGTGGTAGCCACATGTGATGGATGCACTGGACGTTTGGGCGTACCATTTGATCCGGGAAGGTGAGCCGCTTGTGCATATGTACGCTGGCGAGGAGACGTATGGTGAGCAGCAGGCTCAGATAAAGGAAGTTCAGGGAAGTCGTTGTCGTCACATGCGAGAGCTGCAAAGCGATTACTTGTAGGAACATCCATTTTTGCAGGCGACTTGTGAAACTTCTTCGCTTGCTTCTTCTTTGGACAAGCGGGGGAGCGAATGTCATGGTCCGGCGATTTGCACAGGGCACAATGAGCTGTTGGTTCATTCATGTCGGCCACAGCTGCTGGATTAGGGCAGGTATTTTGCATATGTCCTTCTTTGTGGCAGTGATAGCAAAAAATACGACGAGGTCGGAAGGGCTGTGGTTTGACGATCGCACCGTAGTAGGTAAGGTACTTCGGGAGAGTCAACGGGCCTTGCAGGATGAGCAGGTATGAGCCCCGGCGACCCATAGGCCGTGCTTGCAATACAACATGAGTTGAGCAGCGAATATTTGCGCGCACCTCCTCGGGAGGGCTCGTGCTGTCGCCATGATAAACCATGCAGCGGAGTGTGTCAGGACCAGATGCAAAATATATTTGCACCGGGACATGCTTGCTGTCATCCAGGGGGATCCGCGTAACTGCGCAGAGTTTCTGGGCGTCCATCAAGGATGACAAGTTTACCGTGATGGTGTTCGATGGGCGATGGACGACAAACCCGCAGTAGTTCGAAGAGCCAAGGGCATGGTCAATTGTGGCTTGGAACATTCCAGGCAGGGATTGCAGTCATATCAAAGCGCAATGTAGGCTTGATGGTAATGCGGAACGAGTTCGCAGCAGGCGGAAGAGAGCCTTGACTCACGGGAGGCATCTGTGGAGGAGGCTCAGACGCTGGTGACGGCCCTTGGTGGGAATACTGAACTGGCGCGACGGGCACAGTTTCTTGAGGGAGTGCCACGGGCACGGAGGCGGTAGAGCAGTCCATGTCACAGGCCAAAGTCGTAGCATCGGAAGACGGCGCAGGCTGGAGGCCCAGAGGCGCTGACGATTGCGTGGACGTGGAGGCTGCGTCAGGTGGCAACACAGCGGGCATCCGCGTAGCCGTCGTCGACAACGCAGAATCCATGCAGACGCGTAGCGCGGCCTCGCTCGGCAGCGCCGAGCTAAGCCTAGCTTGCCCCTTAGGCTTCCGGTTGGGTTTTCTCACTTGAGAATGCGCCCGCCGTGCCGGGAATTTCTTCGCAGGGGCGTCGTCAGCATTCGGTCTCACGGAGGGCACTGTCCGACCCACGCCACACACGAGAAGACAGCGAAAAGCGAAAACACAGACCTAGAAGCAGACACGTATCCACCCACTAGGTCTTCGTCGTCTTCTCCAAATTTGTAATTGTAAGACTCCAAATTTTATATCACATTTTTCTGTCCATCCCGCAGCAAATGAGGCCCTGCGTCGCCCACGTTCACAGTGTCATTGGTGTCAACTGTTGTCAGCTTCGAAAGGTGTTCGTTGTATCATGGCTTTATCTGATGATTTTATGATAGTTTATGGTGCCGCCCAGTTACGATGAGATAAAGCAAACATTCTGAGCCCTGAAAGTCATTATGTTGAAAAGCAGGACTTAAATACCAAATAGTCCTGCAACCAGGTGCGCATGTGCATAGATAAAACCAGACACTGAAAATCGTTCAGATTCATCATGATATAAGATTTCAGGCGGATGGATAACAACAGGTGGGGTGCTGACACTTGTGTCCCATGTGTCCAGTCTTCTTTCTTGTCTGCTGTGTTTCGCGTTGTTTCCACATAATGTCCTACCAACTAGCTCGGCTGTCCATGTGATCATGCCTCTGAAAGTCAGGTGTGTTTTTATTGTGTGAGGATAGAAACAGAATACAAATTATTACCCAAATGCGTGGGTAAAATACCATGAAGTGGAACACTTGTACTTGGCCGCGATTGTTAAAGCTAAGCGCTTCTTCTACGAAGTCGACCTACCAAAAATGATAATCGATAACACTAAAAAATTCTGGAAAGTGATAAACCCAAAAGAAACGCGCGCTATCACCCTCACTAACAATGCCGGTGTTACAATGACTGATACCGAATGTGCAAACGCATTTAACACTGCTTTTTCGTCCGTTTTTACTGACGAATCCGAATTGCCCTGTTCTACACTACCACTTGTTATCACCACAGCCATGGAACCCATAACTTTCAACAGTAGCGGAATTTCATGCATAATTGATAAAATAAAGAACTCATCCGCTACCGGCATAGATGATAAAAACTCAAAAATTTTAAAGAACGCTTAACTAGCTTGCTCCAGTATCCTTTGTGCACTGTTTACGCAATCATTGTCTGAAGGAACCATACCTGACGACTGGAAAGTGGGGAAGGTCGTTCCCATCCACAAAACAGGTACTACTGATTCACCTCTTAATTATCGCCCTATTTCATTAACAAGTGTACCCTGCAAATGAATGGAACATGTCATTTACAGCCAAATCATTCCAATCACTTCTTCCATCCGTCCCAGCATGGATTTCGGAAAGGTTTTTCCTGCGAAACTCAGCTAGCCATTTTTCTTCATGACATTCACGCCAACCTTGACGCTAACCTACAAACTGATGCCATATTCCTAGACTTTGCTAAGGCTTTCGACAAAGTACCTCATCAACGCTTGCTTCTCAAACTCTCTCAGCTGAACCTAGATCCAAACATCATCGCGTGGATTAAAGAATTCCTCACGCATCATTCTCAGTCTGTCTTCATTAATAATCAGCCCTCCCACCCGCTTCCAGTAACCTCCGGCGTCCCGCAGGGTTCCGTTCTCGGTCCTTTGTTATTCCTTATTTACATTAACGACCTACCCCAGCATGTATCTTGTCATATCCGTCTGTTTGCTGATGACTGCGTTATTTATCGTTCAGTCACTAACCCTTCTGACCAAGAATCCCTACAGGCTGACCTAAACCATGTGCAAAACTGGTGCTTGCAGTGGCTGATGACACTCAACCCTAACAAATGTAAGTATATGTCTTTTCACCGCCGCCGAAATCCTTTTGTTTTCCAGTACACAATTTCTAACTCCTCTGTCGACCTCGTCCAGTCGTACAAATACTTAGGTATCACCATTTCTAATGATTTATCCTGGCGTCTGCATGTGACTAACCTGATATCATCAGCTAATAAAACACTTGGCTTCTTGAAACGTCACCTGCGGGATGCCCCTCAACATGTAAGACTACAAGCATACATTTCACTCATCAGAACTAAACTGGAATTCGCATCGGCCATCTGGAACCCTCACCAACCATATCTAACAAACGCCCTCGAAGCTGTGCAGAACAGGGCCACCAGATTCATTCATTCCTCGTATTCATACGACGTTAGCATATCATCTCTAAAATTGCAATCAGGTCTATCTAATCTTTCTGTTCGCCGTCGCACTGCCAGTCTCGTCTTATTTCACAAGTTTTTTTATTCGCCACTCAGACAAGAACCCTACATCTGCGCACCCCCGCCGCGCAGATCCCATCGCATCAGTCACCCTCTTCAAGTTTTGCGCCCACGTCCCGTACCACTGTTTTCCCTAATTCATTTTTTTGCCGAGTAGCAGCTGACTGGAACGGCCTTCCCCACGATATCGCTGCCATCACCTGCCCTGGAACATTCATGGCTGCATTGAACACCTGTACTTCATAAAAACCCACCCCTTATGTAACACCCCGCAAGGGGTCTTTAAGGAAAATAAAGTGATGTGATGTGATGTGGATCCATAGTACAGTTTCTGTTGGGAATAGATTGCAAGCCACTTCTTTCAAGGAGACCTGATGTGCACCCGTATTGTTTTTTCCTGAATTGTTTCCGTTCGTGTTTTATAGTACGCAGGGCACGAAGGTAACTTGGCAGAAGCAGGGTTGAGCCCAGCTTGTTAAATTGTGTGGTAGTGTTTCACTTGAGTGCAAGATTCAGCACAGACGGTGCCTGGGATGCACACGTAAGAGCGGTTGCGTCATTAGTTTTTCGGTGAGGGTGTGTTGGGTGGTTTGGTTGCTGCCCTGACAGCAGCTTTACGTGTGCATCTGCGTGCAGAGGACGGCCCTGAGCTTCCCACCAAGATCAACGAGGAGTTTCGGCCATTCATTCGTCGGTTACCCGAGTTCAAGTTCTGGTGAGTACATCTCAATGGAAGTACAACTATGTGCTGCACAGCCAGCTAGATCAGTGCCTCCTGTTTCAGTAGTTGGCCCTTTAGAACAAACCTCAGTGCCACAACTAGCTGCAGCACGTCATTACTCGAGCGCCGTTAATTCAGAAATCCAGATAATTTGGACTGCCGGCATGGTCCCAGCTAATGTGCAGATATGTCAATGGCACTGGGCACTTGTTAATTCGGATGCAGCTTGGCTCATATCGCTTAATTCAGACAAGGTCCCTCCAGTTGAGGGCAGTGTAGAGATGTGACCGAAACCAGCGAGTGATGGTCTAAATAGCCGTCATCAAGGCTTAATTGCATGGTGCAGTGTTGCCCGCACGCAGTGGTAGTTGTGGGCCTCATTGCTGAGGCCTCATTGCTGAAAAATGGTCTGGCCGCATAGTTTCGGTTTCGCATTTTGGCGCTGGCACGTCATAAGAGTTACGGCATGTGCTGATGGCAGCACACAGGCCAGCCAAGCTGACGACAGCTGATTGCTGGTGTCTTTCTTTCTCCATTTTCCTTTCCTGTGCACCAAAACTGTGCACTAATACACAACGGCACCACTTATGCTGCACTCATCTGAGGGAACTGCAAAACATTCTTTTCCACATACATTGATCACGAAAACAGATCACTGGTTTTTGCAAAATAGACGTAAAATTTGTAAACTGTTTATGTTAAGTATGTGTTGCCCAGCATTGTACTGTTACCTGCATTGCCCTGCTGAATACGCATGGGTGATGGGGACTTGTCAAGTCACATGATACAGCTTTTCACTCCCTTTCATTCCTCGAGCATGTATTGCTTGCTTGGAAAGGAGGAACGAACAAGGACACAAAAAGACATGCAAGGGACGAACACTATTGATAGCAATTAACCAACTAGCCCAGACTAAGATCTTGATTCAAATATACTATGATGTGGACCACTCTTGGAAGGTTTTGGGGAGCCATCGTTAGCTTGGGCCTTCAGATGGACATTTTACCCGCTGCCTTGCAGTCTGAATTAATGAGGTTTCACAGCACTTCCTGAAAGCAGCCAATGTCGCGGTGAGAGCAAGGCACAGTGCAACTTCATGCCATCTGGCTGTCAGCATTGAGCCCAACCTCGCCAGTAGAGTTGTAACGAAATTGAGCAAAGTCCACGATATTTCGTTACATGTAGGGAAAAACCTGGGGAGTGAGTAGAGCACCGCAAGGGGTCTGTCTGCTGCAGGACAGCCAGCTCTTCTCTCATTCTGACCTAGAAAAGCTGCTAGCTATCGCACTGCTTTTGAGTGGTGTGATGTTAAAAAAGCTTCCGAGGCTGCTGCATTTGCCATGTGGACGTGCCAGCGGAACACAGCGCATTGTTAACTGCGTCACAGGTGGAACTGCTTCACCATAATTTCTTGGCATCGTCTTGGGCCATAAATGACAAATTGTCCATTAAATAATTACTGGCACTATCCTGTGCCTCGCAGGAAACTTTGCGCTAAAAATTCGGCCTGGTTTCGGTTACGGCTTTTGCTTGCCTGCAGCTTAGCTCAAGCCATTTCTTCGTTGTAGCATAGCTGCACAATGTCAATGGGTGCAGAGCTGCATAGTACCTTGCAGAAGAACGGCAGATTGGGCGAGTCGGAAATGCTCCATAATGTTAAAACAGTGCCAAGCAACAAGGACGAAGAAAGAAGGGAACACACACAAAGGCGCTGATCTTACAACTAAATTTTATTTGAAGTAAGCAGGTCAATTTATACATACACAAGAACTACGCACATGCACATAATCAAACACAGATGTACTCATTTTAAAATGCAAATAAAAACACACCGCATCAATGGCTCGTGCAGTTATCGCCGATATGCTATCCCCTGTGCAACAGGCTCATTTCCTTGGAGGCTAGGGTTACTGAAGGTGTGCTGATGCAACAGCTTGTCTTTCTTATGATATGGAAGGCCTCTGCTGTGTTAAGAATGCCTGCATGATCTAAGGGGAAGGCAGTTGCGTTACTGGAGAGTCTCAGTCTAGAACATTTAGCAAAAAAGGTTAAAGAAGCTGAGCTTTCAGTGCTTGAAGTGTTTTTTGCGGTAAAAACCCACAAACCCGATATTCCGTTTAGAGCAATAGTTTCTGAGCGCAACTCTTGGCAGTTAGTTGTATCTACTTACCTGTGCACACATCTCTCTGCACTTGATGTAGTAGATCCTTTCATGGTTCCCAACTCGGAAGCTGTGGCAAGGTTCCTCAGGGATGAAAATCCCGGCCCTTGCTCTGGCTTCAGTGTGGATGTGGTTGATTTGTACTATTCACTTTCACATGTCCAACTCATGAAATACGTCCAGCTATGTATTACTGAAGACAACGATGAATGCCTCTTCCAGAATTCCTGTGGTATTCCAACCGCGTCCTTTCTAGAACTGTTGTCATTCTACCTCAATAACACGTATATTATGTGGGAAGGCAAAGTACTTATGCAAAAGTCGGGTGTCTGCATAGGCACTAGGGTAGCCCCTATCCTGAGCAATATTTTTCTGAGCCGCATTGATAGACAAGTGTTGAATGAATTAGCAGGAATAGTCGTTCACATTTTCCGTTACGTGGATGATTTCCTAGTTCTTGGAAGGCCCCTAGATCTTGAATATGTGTCATGAGTTCTTGACGTTTTTACACAAAATGGCTCGGGACTGAAGTTTACGCATGAAGTCCCCCAGCAAAATGGCTTGCAATTTCTTGATTTAAAACTGACTTTTGAACCAGACCATGTGTGTTGGCAATATTACCCCCGAAGCGAGAAGCCCCTACTGAACTAAAAGTCGTTCCATTCAAAACTGGTAAAAGCTGGAATTGTTACTTGTTGTTTAAGTATGGCAGTAAACAAATCACGCCTTCATCAAATGAGCAGCAGTCTCCTAGCCCAGGTGCGCAAGAGCAGGGAAGCAGGATACCCGGAATCGGTTACTGTGTCAAGTGCTGGTAAAGTATTAAAAGCGGTGAAGTCCTCTGAGCGCACCTCAGATGTGCAGTCTAGTCAAAAAGAAAGGAAGAGAGTGACTGTCATGCCATATGTTCACAACCTGTCGCACCGGTTTAAAAAAGTGGGGGCTAAGTACGGAGTTGATGTTCTTTTTTCAGCCCCTAATAAGCTATGTACAGTAGGGGCCGCAGTACAAAGAAAAATAGAAGGACATAGAAAGAGGAAAGTGTGTAACATCAACCATGTCAATCAATATGTTTAGTGCAGGACTGGCATTGTCTACCAGATCCCATTGTCATGTGGTTCTACGTACATAGGTCAGTCCGGCCGATGTATTAATGTATGCCTCATGGAGCACGCCAATTCCTTGGGAAAAAGAGAGCCTAACCTAGCCAAGCATTGCTTCACGTGTAAATGCACACCGTATTTTGTCGACACGGAAGTGTTGTTTGTGCACAATGACCGGCGCACAAGAGAGATAGCAGAGGCCTTCCATATCATAAGAAAGACAAGCTGTTGCGTCAGCACACCTTCAGTAACCATAACCTCCAAGGAAATGAGCCTATTGCACAGGGGATAGCATATCGGCGATAACTGCACGAGCCTTTGATGCGGTGTGTTTTTATTTGCATTTTTAAATGAGTACATCTGTGTTGATGAGGTTCACTGGTCACTGACCAAGGTCAACAAAAAATGACGTTTCGGGAGCGCTACGGCTCCCTTGTTCACAATGAGCAACCAGCTGGACGTCCCGGGCTTTTTGTAGCGGTTACTATCGTTTTGAGGCATTTCGCGTTGACAGGGTGCAACGTGCCGTCATTCTTATTTATTGTGTTGGGCGTAGTCTGGATGATTAATGACTCGAGATTTCGGCGGGCTGATACATTCTTTTTTTTTTTCTCCGTTGTCACTATATCTGCTTCATCCCAGTTAATTTCGTGACCAGTCTCTTGCGCATGCTCCGCGATTGCGTTCGTTGTCACTTTTCCTTTTCGTACATCGTACTGATGTTCTTTCACGCGTCTCTTGAAGTCTTTCGTTTCCCCTATGTAAACTGATGAACAGTCGGCGCAGGCAATCTTGTAAACCATTTCTCGTACATCGTACTGATGTTCTTTCAGGCGTCTCTTGAAGTCTTTCGTTTCCCCTATGTAAACTGATGAACAGTCGGCGCAGGCAATCTTGTAAACCAATTTTACCATCGTACCTTCAGTACGATGTACGAAAAGGAAAAGTGACAACGAACGAACGCAATCGCGGAGCATGCGCAAGAGACTGGTCACGAAATTAACTGGGATGAAGCAGATATAGTGACAACGGAAAAGAATGTATCAGCCAGCCGAAATCTCGAGTCATTAATCATCCAGACTACGCCCAACACAATAAATAAGAATGACTGCACGTTGCACCCTATCTACGCGAAATGCCTCAAAACGATAGTAACCGCTACAAAAAGCCCGGGACGTCCAGCTGGTTGCTCATTGTGAACAAGGGAGCCGTAGCGCTCCCGAAACGTCATTTTTTGTTGACCTTGGGTCAGTGACCAGTGAACCTCATCAAGCCATGATTCCTGACCAGACGGTATGCCGTCGAACCCTCGACTACAGAGTACATTTGTGTTTGACCATGCGTATGTGCGTAGTTCTTGTGTACGTATAAATGACCTGCTTACTTCAAATAAAATTTGTTGTAAGATCAGCGTCTTTGTGTGTGTTCCCTTCTTTCTTCGTCCTTGTTGCTTAGCACTGTTTTAACATTATGGTACCTTGCAACTGGCCGCATGTAGGAATTTTTTTTTTCATATACTGCAATTCCCACTGGAGATGTTTGCAGGTGGGGTATAGGTAAGTAAACACAGCCTAAGAACACAGGCAATGAACACCATATTCGGATACAACTTAAGTCTGCAGTGAAGCTCCGCCCACGTTCAGGACCGCTGCACAGATTTCCTCCACGACGAAAAAGTAGTCCGCTGTCGAAACTTTTCTTATTACCTGAACTTATCACAAGAAAAAAATAAGCTGTAGAGTTTTGATACCTAGCTTGTTTAAGATAGTCAAGCATTAAAAGGCTGACTTCGTTTACTGTTGCAATCGGACAGTGGAGTTATACAGGACGCCGCGGACCGTGGCCCAATGTTAGGAACTGCTGTTTTTTTTTTAAGTTGTATTGTACTACAGAACAAATTAGATTAACGCAGCTTGAACATTTTGGAAAATAAGCGTAGACAACACCTTTTTAAATAATACTGGGAACAAATGTCGACACAAATGATTTTGAATCTTGGTGTTCATGGAAAGAAAGAATGCTTAAAACAGGTATTACACGCGGTAAATGGGGTTATTGTGCAGCTATGTCTTCACCTAGTAGCATAACCAGATGAAAAAGAAATTCTTTCCGTGAGATCTGCCTTATAGTGGTCGTTAATAAGTTGAAAGAGGAATTTTAATCGTGGCATACGGTTTGTTTGCGTTAATGGTGGCAAGTCCGCTTTAGTTAAAGAGTTCTGTCACTGACGTACGTTCAAATTTGTTATAAATGAAGGGAGCTGCTTTTGTTAGTGTGTTTTAGTGAAAGGGTCCCAAATAACACATGCATCGTCTAGTATCGGCAGAATTACTGTTTTGTATGCGAGTAGGCGGACAGAAGGAGTAGAAAGTTTGAAAACTGTCCTCAGAAAGAACAACTTGCGGTTAGTGTTAGCTATTACATAGTCGATGTGCTTAGTCCAAGTGAGGTCATTGGTGATCAAAAGTCCGAGATGCTTATAATGTGTCAGTTTGAAGAGCAGTATGTTATTAGTAGCATATGGAAACTTCAGTTCATGCTTCTTGTATGTAATAGACATAAAAACGGTTTTCTGAAAGTTCATTGACATTTGCCAAGCTTTGCACCAGTCCACGACTTGTCTCGAAGCGTCATTGTTCAGCTCCTGATCTGTGGGGTTCTCTATTTCGGAGTATAATACAGTCATCAGCATAAAGGTTTACCTTAATGGGAATATCATTCAGCACAACATTAATAAACAAAAGAAACAGAAGAGGCCCAAGTACCGAGCCCCGGGTAATGCCAGTCTACTCAAAGTCGATCGTGATGGTGATCATTGAAAGCAACAAATCGAATTATTTGCGGTCCTCGAGGTAGTTTGTAAGCCAGTTAATTAGTCGAGAATTTCTTAGTATCTTGCTTAATTTGTGAAGTAGTTGGTTGTGAGATACTTTGCTGAAAGCCTTCGAAAAGTTCATAAATATAGGCTTAGACCATTTATAACATAACCGCTTATAATGAGGGACTGGATTATATGTGGCTTTTTGTGACAACCGCCTCCCATAGAGTTCAATGTATTGGTGTACCGCTTAATACGTGGCAGCGCATAACCGGATACCGTGTATAGTGAGGTTTCTAAAAGCCTGGCGGCCCGTGTACCGGCGGCTGCGACGAGCGAGCTTCCTAGATTGCGCAAGAAGGGGGCAACAGGCAGGGCTGGGGAGCATTGTCAGCATTGTTCAAGGCAAGGCCAGCAAGGCTGATGGCAGGCGAGGATGGAAAAAAAAATAGAAGTCGCAAAGCAGGCGTTTTTCTTCTCACTCTTCGATGCGCCTCCCTGATTGGACAAAACTTGAAAGCGCGTGATGGCACGGCCCGACTGGCGCATGCTAGAGCGGCGGCGAGCGCATGGCGCTGCAAGGGCTGCTCGTACCGCGCGCATGTGCGACAGCATCTTGTCATGCCTGAGCCCGTGAGCGAGGTATGTGTCGTCGCGTGTAGCGAAAAGTTGACAACTTAGGCAAGTCGCCTGACAATGTGAGTAAGTCTACCAGCCTCGGCTGTCTTCAGTTCCGATGGTGTCTGCTGCTCCGAAAAACAGGAAACGGCAAGCTCTCGAAACCAAGCAGAGCATTGTAAGGGATGTCGAGAGTGGTTTGAAAAAGGCTACGGTGGCAAAAAAGTATGGTCGCCAATGCTACTGTGTCCGCCATTTGGAAGAACAACGACAAGTTGTGACAACAGCTGCAGGAAGACTCCGCTTTGTTTGCGCGGTTTCACAAGGTCCAGGTGCAGGGCGTTCCTGTGAGTGGCTTGATATTGCAAGCCAAGGCCAGATGCCTTGCAAACGTTTTTGGGCATGATGGTTTCAACCCATTGAACGGTCATATTCAACGTTTCAAGGACCGGCACGAGATAAGCTCATTGTCGTCGTCGTCGCCGACCCTGACGGCGTTGTGTGTGAAGTAACAGCGAAGACATCGTTGCAGCGGTGCATGGTCGCAATAAGCCTCTATCTGAGGATGAGCCTGATGAAGTTAGTGAAAGTGTGAAAATGCAGCAGAAGTTTTGTGCTAAGACGCGGTACACTGTTGCAGCAAACTGCGCCTCTACTGCGCTCAGAGAAACCTCGGCAAGCAAGCGCTCAAGTGCTTCACTGTTTTTGAGAGCGAAGCCATTAGCAACACAGTTCAGTCGCAACGCCAGACTAAATTAACGTCGGTCTTTCATTCATTACGATGCTTCGACAAAAAGATCAAATAAACTTCTTTGTTGCCTATGATTGCAGTGTTGTGCATCTGATGCGTTGTCAGGTGCACTTTGAAAGGTAGGCTGGCCATTCTGAAAACGCAAATGCGTGGTAAATCTATGTTTTGGTTACAGTGCAGTACTGCTTATAATGTGGATTTTCCAGACTCCCACGGTGTATCCAAATATCCAAATTTATCACGCACTGTTTGCTTCACATATCGACTACTGTGGTCTAGTATGGGCTACAACGACAAAAGGAAACGTTGCAAAGATAGTTGTACTTCAAAAGAGAATCATGCGACATATTGCAAACCTTGATTACCTGTCTCCCACGCGAAGTGCTTTTATAAGCTACAACATCATTAGTGCTGAATATATGTATCCATATCGCCTGCTCCGGTCTTTTTGCTTTTCCACTGTAGCTTTTCAGGATTTTTTAATGAATCTAGGATCTCTAAAAAGACATGTTACACTATCCACGCGTAATGATGATGTCTGGGTGCGCCCGAAATTTCGAAATAATTATAAATTTCAGTCACTACAGCATAATCTGCCATTTATTCTAAATGAGCATAAATGTGTGATGAGTTGCGGCGTAAAAGAACTCAGAATGTTTTTTCTTTTCAAAGAATGAATGGCTATGCGTGTTTACCTTTTCATTTGCAAGTGCTGTTTTCAAGAACATGTATGTATTCTATTTTTCTTTATATTTCTGTCTGCTTAACTTCTCTTGTTGGTTTTGTGCTGTGTTTAAAACTATAAGTACAGTTTTTGTAGACACATTTTGAAATCATATGCTGTTTAGTTAATAATTAAATTGCATTTCTGCTATTGTATAACTCATTGTTCTTTGTATTTCTTAATTGATGTTAATTAATATGGACACTACCTGTTGCTGTAAACCACTACTGCCTTGTAGAAGGGGGTCATGGGCCTAGTCAAGCTGTCGAGACAGCTTTTAGCTCTTGACCCTTTCCAGGATCCTTTATTTCTGGAAAAATAAAAGAATTGAATTGAATTGAATAAGCTGTCTGTGCTGTAGTGTCAGTTTGTTTTCAGTCTGCTACGACACAGACTGACAAAGCGCAACAGAACTAGGACGAGTAGAAGAAACACGAAAACACAGGACAGCGCCTGTCCTGTCTTTTCGTGTTTCTTCTACTCGTCCTAGTTCCGTTGTGCTTTGTCAGTCTGTGTCGTAGCAGTATGAACCAACTAGCCCACACCAAGGTCCTCTTAGAGCATGTTTTCAGTCGTTAGTGGCTTCCGCGAAGTCATGCATTAACATGGTTGAATGTTCATGCTTTGTTGAAATATTGTATTTGTCCAGGAATTCTGAGATATGATTATGGATTATGTGTTCCAACAGATTGCATATCATCATCATCGCCTGACTACGCCCACTTCAGGGCAAAGGCCTCTCTCATGTCCTTTGCCAGCTGTGCCCACCCTATGCCTGCAAACTTCCTAATCTCATCCGCTCACCTAACCTTCTTCCACCCCCTGCTATGCTTGCCTTCTCTTGGAATTCACTTCGTTACCCTTCAGGACCAGCTGTTATCTTGCCTTTGCATCACATTCCCTGCCCAAGCCCATTTCTTCCTCCTGATTTCGACTAGGATGTCATTAACACGCATTTGTTCCCTCACCCACTCTGCCCGCTTCCGGTCTCTTAATGTTACACCTATCATTTTCCTTTCCATGGCTCGCTACGTTGTCCTTAACTTAAACTGAATCCTTTTCATTAGCCTCCACGTTTCTTCCCCGTAGGTGAGTACCGGCAAGGTACAGCTGTTGTGCACTTTTCTCTTGAGGGATATTGGTAAACTGCCATTCATGATCTAAGAGAATCTGCCATATGTGCTCCACCCCATTATTCTTCTAGTTATTTCCCTCTCATGATCCGGATCAGCGGTCACTACCTGCCCCAAGTAGATGTATTCCTTTACCAGTTGCAATACATCGCTCCCAATCGTAAACTGCTGTTTCCTTGCTAGACTGTTGAACGCTACTTTGATTTTCTCCAAGTTAATTTTTAGACCCACCGTTCTGCTCTGTCTGTCTAACTCATTGATCATGATTTGCAGTTCACCTCCTGAGTGACTCAGCAAGGCAATGTCGTCAGCGAATCGCAGATTATTTAGGTATTCTCCATTTATTCTTACTCCCTACTGTTCCCAATTCAGGCCTCGGAATACCTCCTGGAAACAGGCGGTGAATAATATTGGCGAGATCGTGTCTCCTTGCCTGACGTCCTTCCTTTTTGGAATTTTTTTGCTGACTTTATGGAGGACTATGGTATCTGTGCAGTTGCTATATATATCTTCCAGTATTTCGACATAAGGCTCTTCTACATTTCGATTCTGCAGTGCCTGTATGACTGCTAAGGTTTCCACTGAGTCAAATGCTTTCTCGTAATCAGTGAAGGCTATACGTAGGGGTTGGTTATATTCCGCACATTTCTCTACCACTTGACTAATGGTGTGAATATGGTCTATTGTGGAATATCCTTTACGAAAGCCTGCCTTGATTAAATTCTAACGTTGCCCTGACTCTATTAGCGATTAGCTTAGCAAATACTTTGTAGGCAACGGACAGTAAGCTGATCGGTCAGCAATTTTTCAAGAGTTTGGCGTCTCCTTCCTTATGAATTAAGATTATGTTTGTGTTCTTCCAAGCTTCTGGTACGGTTGAGGTCGTAAGGCATTGCGTATACAGGGTGAGTAGTTTTTCTAGCACAATTTCCTCTCCGTCCTTCTACAGATCTGCTGTTTCCTGATCTTCACCAGCGGCTTTTTCCTTTGCATTGCTTCTAAGGCTTTCTTTACTTCCTCTCTCGTTTCTGCTGGGATGACGCTTTGCTGTGCGCTACTGTCTCTCTCATTAACGCTCTGATTACATTCACTACTGTATAGTTTTGTGTAGAACTCTTCGGCTACTTTAACTATCTTATCCCTATTGCTAATGACATTGCCCTCCTTGTATCTTAACGTATGCATCTGGTTTTTACCTATGCCTAGTTTCCTCTTCACCGCTTTTAGGCTACCTTCGTTCTTTAGAGCATGCTCGATCCTCTCCTTATGTCATCTACCTCGCGCTTATTTATTAACTTCGATAGCTCTGCTAGTTCCATCCTGTCTGTAGGGTTAGACGCTCTCATGCTTTGTGTTTCTTAGATTTTTCGTTTCCTGAGATAGCTTGCCGGTATCTTATCGAACCATTCTACCGCTTACTTCTATTGCGCACTCTGTAATGATAGCTGTCAGATTATCATTGATTGTATGGACATTAAGATTGCCTTCCTCAGTTAAGGCTGAATATCTTTTCTGCAGCGATATCCTGGATTCCTGTACTTTCCCTCTTATCGCTAACTCCTTAATGGACTTCATCTTCACTAGCTTCTTCCGTTTCCTCCTCAAGTCTAAGCTGATTCGAGACCTTACCATTCTGTGATCGCTACAGCGCACCTTTCCGAGGTTCTCGACACCCTGCAGGATGCCAGAATGAGCGCATTGTATGAAGTCCATTTCATTTTTAGTCTCACCATTGGGGCAGTGAATAGAGTAAAATCGCGCTACACTATGCTGATGGGCGACTTCAATGCGAAGGTGGGCAATAAGCAGGCTGGCAGTCAGGGGTTAGGCGACTATGGGATAGGTTCTTGGAATAGCAGGGGAGAGTTATTAGTACAATTCGCAGATAGAAATAATTTATGGAATATGAATACCTTCTTCTGCAAATGAGAGAACAGGAAGTGGACCTTGAAGAGCCAAATAATACAGCATGTCCGAAAAATAAGGCGTCTGAATTTTCGGTCATCGGCTGTATTTGAAAAATCAGTGTCAATTTTCCGGTTGCAATTACTAACGATTGAATAATGTACTACTAACCTTGCTTGTTCTAGTCTGCGACCCTGAGAAATCGTTATCACACGTTTGCTGATAGCATAACTCACAATCAGGGCATGTTTCACATAATAAGGGGCAAAAATCCTAGGTTGTTATGAGAACGGTTGCTTGTATATAGGCAGTTCCTAGATGAGACTAGCTAACTTGGGAACAAGGTGGCGGTTTGGGCTTGTTGGTAGTGCTGATGTTGCGCTATTTTATACGTCATAACTTGGGAACAAACGAAGTTGCACATGATCATGGTGTGGTGCCTTCTTCACTTTCTGGAATAGAAGCACATATGTCTATTAACCATGATGCTGTTTCAGATAAAGCTCAGCTGCAATGTTGCAAAGTTGTCGTGAATTCGTTCGCAGACATCGGGTTTGGCCACGCCGCAATCCATGGCTATCACAGCTGATCGCAGTTTTACCTTCAACGAAAAACCTCACAGCTAAACATACCTCAAGTGTGCCACAATGAATGCAGGTATTTCTACCGCAAGATATCTGCATCGTTTGCTACAACACATGCCTGTGCCACCACACGGGCAGGTGCATGGGCGACAGTGGCACCAATCGGAAGGCTGGAATCGTCTGCCTCGATCGCAAGGATCCGCCTGATCGTGCAACTCCTATTACGCTCTTATGGAAGGATGCATCCGCATGAGTCTCAAAAAAGATCGTACAGTGGCCTTTAATGCTGTGTTTATTTTGCAAATTAAAATATTAGAGCATAAGACATTCTATTCACAGAAAAGAAAGGTAAGAAAAAGGTTGCAACCTGCTAATCAATAAATATGGCAAGCACCGTTTCCAAGTTCCAACAGCGCCTGTTCATGCAACACAGCCATCCTCAGAGGAAGACAGATGTTAGCTAACGAGAGAGTTGGCAACTGCTATGCTTGATTCTATGCGCTCTGGAATTTCATGGAAGTAGCGATGGTTTTCATTTCCTTCTACACTTGCACATCAAACTACATAAATCACAGCTGCTCAATAGAGGATTTGCGCGCCAGCAGAAGCAAGCAGACAGAAAGCTCACCTTTAGGGCGTGTATACATTAGTCATTCACAGGTCTCTTTGTGCACTTTTGAAGGCTGCTCGTTAGGTCTTTCCACTCTTCTGTTAACTGTTTTCTGATTTTGTAGCCGAGCATTTCGCGGTACATGGGAGAGGCCAGTTGTGCACATGCGCCATTACCATGGCAACCGGAGAGGAGCAGCAGGTGCGGCGTGTGCATCGCTGTCGCTGCGGCCGCGGGCCGCTCCACCATCGGATCCGCGCACTTGTCACCGCCTCGCCGCACGCCGCCCTATCACTCGAACCGCGCGTTGCATGCACAGCATTACATATAAAATGTGGAAATGTAATGGGCCGCTGTATCATAACGTTTGCTATGAATGCAGAGAAGGAGAGTCCAGCCGCTGCTAAACAGCGGTATCGACAACAGAACATTAACTCTTCTGATCCCGAGGTTGTCTCGTGGCACTTGGCTGCTCAACAAAGAATGAGCGTAAGAAGGCGAAGAGAGCAGCGGAGACGCCCAAACAAAGAGAGAGGAACAGCTTACCAAACGGAGATGCCAGACTGCCCAGCGTAATAGACACGCATAGCCGCCGAGATGGAGCCCAATGTCTCTCATTGCTAAACACACAGAGACCACAACGAGCTCTGCCATGGAAACGCACCTCTCGCTACGCATATCCTGGAATAGCCGAGCTAAGCCACTGCCAATTTTTTCCTTGAATCAAATTCACTCAAGGGGTTTTGTTCACAAGAACACTCGGAGCAAAATACACGGCATGTAAAGCATACTGAGGTTGTCTTCGGCTAGAAACAAGTTATACAATAAACTATTAAAAGGAATGTCTATATATACCTGAAAACTTACTAGCGAAACGATCCAAACTCCGCAGCTTTGCACCAAGACGGCGCCATTTATGAGGCAACGTTGGTTAATTGATGCAACCGTTTATGCTATGGTGACTGTTCCTGGTGGTGGCCAGACTGAAGCTATGAAGCACTTAACTGATCATCTTTAAGAGTTTCATTCTGCACAGTCCCTCTGAAGCATGCTGTGCTGCATGTATTACATGCAGTAACACACGTTGGGCTAGTTCGTGCATTATATTCAGAAAAAATAAACCAGCCAAAAGATGCACACAGGAAAACTGAGAAGAAGATAGGAAAGAGGCTGGTGCTACCAACTCTTTATTCGAAAGTCTGGGGCTCAAATATATACAAGGCACTTAGTCACATGACCCTCTCAGAATCACCTTGTGGGAATAATGGGGGGGACAGCTTTCCGCCCCCCGCACTCCCACACCACGGATGCAGCGCTCCTGCTCGCTAACCGTCGAGGGGTTCGTGCTCGAGGGAACAAAGGGAAGGGACAATGCGTGAACACTCATATGCTATTCAGATAACACTTGCAATTAATATGCAGAGCGGGCAAGCTAGCTACAAAACATCGAGGCATTCCTCAGAAATAGAAGGCTACGTAAGAAGGGCTTCCAACTTACCGGATGGGGCAGACGTGCGGCTTCGGAGGTATCGGCGGCGGACGTTTGTATGCGCCGACAATGGCGGCCGGGTCTTCCCCGTGCGCGCCGCATTCTTGAGGCAAAGCCATCCCCGAGCATTTGCTGGGGAAGGTGGTGCCAAGAGCACACTTTTGCTGCGCTCACTTCGCTACCTGGAACCAGAAGTTCAGCAGCAAGGCACGACGGATCTCTGTGTTCCTGCCGCGGAGAGAGTGTGCAGCTGCAAGCGCTCGTGATGCTGGCCGGATCTCGAAGAGGCTCGCAATGGCTCCGCGGAGTTCCGCTTAGGCTTCGAGGTGGCGCTGCCGTCGCTGTTTCTTCTTCCCCCATGAGGGAGACTTCCCTCCTCGCCCAGCCGGTGCTGTCCTGACGCACGATGGTGAGGATGGGCCATGTCAAAATGGAGGGGGGAAGCAGGTTCTCCACACGCTTTCACATCAACCTTCCATTGTGGAAACAAAACTTGCAGTTACCACAACACTTTCTATCTTAGAAATGATCTCCCAGTTACCGTTGCCTACTTCTAGGTCACAAAAACTTTTTTGTGAAAACAGTAATAATAATCATTACAAAAACAGATATGTTCTCAGTTTTCCTGTGCTCGTCTTTTGGCTGGTTTATTTTTTCTGAATATAATGTATTACATACAATCCCACAGGTTGATTTTGATTTCTACAGTCAAAATTACGAATGCAGCAAGAATTGTTTCCATAGCCTCGCTCCCATGGCACATAAATTTCCCTCTTAAAACAGCCTAAGGTTGGTTTATGAGTCGGACCTTTTCCTGCACTTAACTACAATCTTACTTAAGCAAGGGAAATGCGCTAAAAAAGACTGATGAGAAGACCACAAGGACGGGCGCATACTTGTGACTGACTTTATTCAGAAAGAAACACACATATATATATATATACCTTTATGAATGCCAAATCATTGCCTAAAGCGCACATGCCAGCAACCTTTTTTCTTTCTTATTCAATTTGATTGACATATCGCTTACACAGTTATCCCTTGAACCATCAATAAAAAAAAGCCTCTGCCAGCTGACGTGCTGTCTGGTCACGACTGCGCCTCAAGATTTTGGTTCTAGCTAGCGATGGACGGCATGGCTTGCCAGGCGTAGCCAAAGTGCATGCGCCGCAATGTAAGGGCGAATTGGGCCCTTTCCTATTCTTCATCGAAAGCTGGTGTTGTCCCAGTCGATCGTTAATACAATGGCCCATATGGCCTATGTATACTTTTCTGCATGTCAGGGAGATCTCATAAACAACCCCCACCGAACACCTGCCAAACTGAGTGGCGTGACGCTTCCTGCTTTGTCGCTCGCATCTTTCCGCGGAGACAATTCGGGGGCACAGAGACGCCAACTTGCACGGTGCAGAAAACACCACTGCCACACCGTAGCGATTCTTGAGTGTGGGACACCGTATGAATATAGGGAACAACCGCCGGTCTGATCTTTGGTCGACTTTCGGCTTCGTGGGGTGTTGCAGTCTTCAGTCTTTGCAGAAGCTTCTCTGCCACAAAGGGAAACCAGCCTTCAGTAGCCTACCAACCTGATTGTTGAGGCTGTCATTGACCGGGTGAAGAACACATGACTTCTGCAAAGCTTCCTTCAGACGCTTTACACACAGGACTACGTGCAAGAGACTTTATGGTCTTTAAACGACACAGGATGGGTTTAACGTTCACCTACGAACTACCTGATAATAATAAGTTGCTGTTTTTAGATATTAGCCTCACCTTAACGCCAGATTCCTAGTGTTGGATGTACTCACCACTAGCCCAAAAAGACCTGTTGCCATTTCAATCTGCACATTCTAAGATGGTGAAACGTGCGACAGTCTTACTAGGCTTGTATCAGTGCTGGGCACAAGTGCAGCGACATCTTCAGTGCCACCGCAGTCGGCGATACAGTGTGCCTGTCCTAATCACGTCTTTTTGTCGGCAATCTCAACTTTCATTCTTCCTCATTCCCAAAGTTAGGGCACGCACTGTACAGAGCAAATAATGTAGCCATGTTGAGCTTGCACTACCTGGAGTTGTAAAGTAACGTTAGTTCACACTGGTCATTTTTTTCCTTTGCTTCCATTGAGAAGTGCCTTCTTGTTGACCGGGGCTGGAATCTGGCTTCCTGACAATTCTTTTCAGACCACATGATGAGGGTGGCCAACTGTACTTATGATTGCCTCTGCTCAAAATGTGGGGAATACTTAACAAATTCCTGTACTTCACTCATGTACCACCACATAGCAAGGAGATTATTGAAACAAAAACAGGTAATGCAGAGAAAATTGTTCAAATCGGGATTTTTTGGTCACTGAATAAGGGAATTTTCAGTTAGGGCATGGCACCCGTCAATCTTCATGCCCGGTCCAGCGAAGCCAGGGATCAGAGTGAAACGTAACGAAATCATGTTAAATTTAATGAGAAAGATAAAGTGAAAAGTGACTCTTATGATTGCAGATGCCAAGGCAAACCAAATAAACGCGTCAAGGGCCACACTTTTTTATTTCCAAATTTGAGGGCCGAATTTCGGGCTGCGGCCCATGTACACGATGTGCAGAACAAATTTTTTTTTGAAGTAAAAACGCACCAGCCAGGGAATGAGCGGCATTTGTTCTAAGTTCAATCATCACTCGCGGAGTTTTCAGACTCCGGACTGGTGCTGTGTTCTGGTGTATGCTCATCCCACATGAAGTCAGGCAGCATGTCCGTTATCAACATGCAGCCGTTGTTCCGCACTTCCAACACATAAAACAGCAGCTCTTCTTCCAGTTCAGGGAACTTGCATGGCTTGCCTCAGAAAGCGCTCTTTTTGCAACTTGTGTTCCTCAATGGACCCTTTTGGTTATGCCATAATTGGACGCACTTTTCGTCCGTGTCGAATTTCCGGCCTGCTGCAGCTTTCTGTGTTCGAGAGCAAACTGCCAACCGTGTAGCTGTTAAGGTGCCTGCTCATTGTGCTAAAATTGAATGCTTGGCAACAGCACATGAAAGTCTCGACTACAGTGAAATACCGCGCTACGACGACTCCCATGCCTTTGACAGCCACAAAAAATCTGGAGCTGGTGATGCTGATGCCGATATGCATAGTGGAAGCTCGCGGCGAAGAAAAAAGATGATGTTGACAATGATGATGATGGATGGATGGATGGGTGGGTGGATGGATGGATAAGGCTGAGCACTTTAAATCAGGGGGGGGGGGGGGGGGGGGGGGGGCTCAAGCCACCTAGCCATAACTCATGAAATTTCACTCTTGTCTTGATTTTAGCCGCCAATCAGATAACCTTCGCTTGGTTAGGTCTACCTAGTTAAAATCTATTTTTCGTTCACTGTCCTTACACCCCAATGCTTTGACTAAATCAGCCTCCTTGCTTTCAACTGTAGGGTGAAGCCCTTCACAGAAATGCGGCGCCCGAGACCCGTGGTCTTGTGCGCCATGCGTGGACGGCATCTGGAAGCTTCTGTTCGCGTGCATTTAAAAGGCTAGTTTTACATGGGTCGTCGAAAGTTTGGGTGCGGCCCTTACACATATCTTATTTTATAATTTCCTTCGGGAAAACAGGGTGCTGCCCTTACACGTGTTTATATAGTATTCACTCACATACTGTGAGGGGGATCATATATTCTAGGTCAACCAACGAAAGCTTTGAGCCGCAAATGTTCACACAGCGGCACTGCGAGAAAGTCGCCAAGGCCTTCATTTCATTCCATTAATGCTTGCCGTCAATGTCTACAGTGTCGCTTATATCATGCGTTAACAGCAGTAAAATGCTTTGGGTGTATGGCATTTCCAGTGGCATTTACCCCTTGTGCTAGTCTCCCAGGATAAGGTGATGGCTCACTAAAGTGCTGCCGAGCATGATCATTGACATTTGATGTGGCAGGACTCACTCCTTACCTTTGTGTCTAAGTATATTTTGTGTGGCTGTCTTTGTTAAGCCTCGAAGCCTTGCCCAGGAAGGCCATTCTTGTTTCATGTTCTGCAGAATCGGCCCTCTCATTACAGTCGTGGCCACGTTACTTAATATTCAGGTTGCAAATGCAGTGGGCAGCTCACCTTGTGGAGCGTGTGTTTACGTAGTGCGACTGTGCAGGTATTCGGCCACCAAGGCAACCCTAGTGGCGATTGGGTGCACGTTCTTTGATGCGTTCAACGTGCCTGTCTTCTGGCCCATCCTGCTGCTCTACTTCATCACCCTCTTCTGCCTCACCATGAAGCGACAGATCAAGGTCAGTCGGCTCGTACCATAGCCACCATGCCTCACCCACTGTGTAACTGGCGGTGGTTCGGAATCCCGCGTGTCGTATGCGATGCACTGCTAATTAAGGCGAAAGCCTTTCTTGGCTCATGAGTTGCGTGGATGGAAGTTGTAGATGGAAGTTGTCCGCACGAACTGTCAATCATACTTTGTGTGTTAAATAAAACAAAAATGTAAAAGCTTATTAAGTAGCATGTATGTATTAAATAGAAAAACCTGAAACAAAAGGTATAAAATAACAAACGAAAAGTAAATAAAATACAAACAAGAAAACAATACAAGAAAAGTAAATAAAATACAAACAAGAAAACAATGCAAGAAAAGTAAATAAAATACAAACAAGAAAACAATACAAAAACAAAAATTACAGCAAATTGAAGGAAATGAAAAAGAAGGAAATAAAGAGGACAGGAAAAGGCTTTTGCATTTGCACTCATAAGCAGACTTAAGAGGGGACACTGGTCTTTGGGACCAAAAAATGACCCAAAAATCAATTTTTTAAAAATGACATTTTTGGAGCCTATTAAACTCTACCAGTTTTCTCTCCCAGGAAATCGGTAATTTGACCATAATATTAAATTTAGATCACTGTGTGGGCTCAATTTGTGCAGGAGCAGGCGATTTAGAGCCATGAAAATTTTGGCACCTGGCTGTCTTAGTACGTCAATATCTTGACGTCTAGGACAGATAGACATGTCATATTGTTTGCTAAGGGAAGCTGAAGGCACAATGTATGCAATAATCGAAGCACAATTGTTCAATCACGCATCAAGAATTTTTAATTTTGCAAAGTTTATCTATGCATGATATTCACATTTTGAATGCCGCTATTCTAAGTGCTGTAAAATTACTGATGAGGGTGAAATGAAAAAACTGCTTTAATTATTGCACTCTGTACTCACCATACTATATTATATAGCCATGGGTTAAATGTTATTTTTTATTGACCCATTTTTTTACCGTATTAGTTTCTTTACCATTATTAACACTCTTTGTTAACCGCTGTTCTTGCGCCCACCCCTCATGTAATGTCCTGCCAGGGACCCTTGAGGTTCAAATAAATAATAATTATTACCATTATTAGTACCGAGGTAGTAATAAATGACTAATTAAAATTAATTAACTTAGGAACTAACAAATTAATTAAAAAAGCAATTTCATATTTGAAATCAGTATAAAAAACTGAGCAAGCTATTACAGTTTAATTTGGATTGGACTGAAACTAAGGAAAATAGGTCTAAGACTAGTGTCCCCCCTTAAGTGCAATCCTGTAATTTTTTATAAATGGCAGTGGTGTTACCATCAAATGTATGTTAGCACAATGGCAAGGCGTCTCAGACACAACAAACAGCTGTGGCTGCACCACTCAGTTAAAGCGAATGATGAACTATTGTAAACGTGTTTCCACAGTCCACCAGCATGGAGACCATAGAGCGTCTCCAGTCCGTCACGTGGCGTGAATTGCCTGCCCAATCAGCTCTCTACTGTATATACTTGTCTAAATGCCGCATTTTCTTTTTTCGTTTTGGCGGGGTGCAGACCTTACCCAGACTTTTCGGTAAAACTTTTCTTACTGCCACAGAGCCCCGGTTACATGTGCCCCTTTCATGCTGTGACACACATTTTTATGATGAATTTGTGTAGCCCTGGCAAATCATTGAATTTCATAATGCATTTTAAGTATGGATGATGGGACATGGCGCCCGGAGGGACAAGGGCGTCTGCAGAATTCTTTGCAGGGGGGGGTCAGCGGTATGTTCGCAGCAGAAAGGCACTATCTACGGACTATATTTATTTATAAATAAATAAGTGAAATACACACATGATAGAAAAATTACAAACAGCAAATTAATGCGTGGCTTGAAGAGTTACATTGGAGTTTATTAACGAACAAACAATTAAAATTAATAAAAAATTGCAAAAATATACTACCAATTCGTGGAGAAGAGTGCTCACTCAATCTTGCTGCATGTGGGTTCTCGACTCACCCGACCAGCACTCAGCACAATATGTTCACAAACACGCTTTTAACGCGTGATGACACGGGTGATAGTCATTCCTGTGCTTCATTACACGCTCTCGGTGCACACTCATCATAGAAAGGCCGTCCAGCCTGCTGTTTGTCATCGTCGAACGTAGCCAAGTTTTCACTCTCCGTCTCGGTGGGGCCTGACGAGAGACTTGTCTTGGTACAGATATCCACACCATTTAAGTGATTGGCTGCCTCCCTTGCTGCATTCATGATGTCAGAGAACCCCTCTACACCGTTTGTTCGGTGGCCGCAAAAAATATGTTGCAGCTCAGTGATATGGTCATGCACAGAATGGAAGTCCATCGATACGCCTTGCAGAACGTTCGTAGCTGGTTCGAGCCGAGCGCTGTACTTCGCTACAATGTGCAAGCAGACGGTGAAAGATGAGCTTGTTGTTGTGCAGTAGTGGATGTGAGCTCGTTGTCTAGTTGCAGCGTTCGAGCATGACTCCGTTGACGCAAGCTCCTCGAGTGCTTCGACTATGGCCATGTAATGCTGCCAGAAGATCCTAATAGACTTGTATTTTGCAGACCATCTTATCTTGCACAGCATCGGAATGTTGGGCACCAATTTTCTGGGGAGCACGCTCTCACTGAAGAAGTTTATGGTTTGTTTGATTATATCAATTGTGTTTCGAATTTCAGAAAGGTCGTTCAAATCGCTGATGACGAGATTTAGTTTGTGACATGCGCAGTGGAAAAATAGTGGCTTCGGGAACTGTCTCTGTATTATTTTGTTCACTCCAGCTTCTTTTCCAGCCATTGTAGAGCATCCATCGTACTCCTGTTCAACGAGGTTCGAAAGAATCAGCCCGGGATTCGTGAAAAGCTTGAGGATTGCAGCGGCGAAGCAAGCGGAGTTTAATTGCTCCAGCTCTACACATCCCAAAAACTGCTCACGAACGCACACTTCGGCTCTCACCTTGTCAATAAAGGGAGCGCCTATAGACATCTGCTCTCTTCCTGAGATGTCTGCAGTTTCGTCCGGTGATGAAAGCTTGCATCACTCTAGTCAAATCCGGACTTCAATCCTAAGAAAGGAAAAGGGAATCATCTCAGCCTGCTGCGTCACTGGAGCTCATAGTTGGCGGTGTTCCTTCCATGGAGTCGAGGACGTCAGCTACTGTCCGGTGATGAAAGCTTGCATCACTCTAGTCAAATCCGGACTTCAATCCTAAGAAAGGAGAAAGGGAATCATCTCAGCCTGCTGCGTCACTGGAGCTCATAGTTGGCGGTGTCCCTTCCATGGAGTCGACGACATCAGCTACTGTCCGGTGATGAAAGTTTGCATCACTCTATTCAAATCCGGACTTCAATCCTAAGAAAGGAGAAAGGGAATCATCTCAGCCTGCTGCGTCACTGGAGCTCATAGTTGGTGGTGTCCCTTCCATATAGTCGACATCAGCTACTGTCCGGTGATGAAAGCTTGCTTCACTCTAGTCAAATCCGGACTTCAATCCTAAGAAAGGAGAAAGGGAATCATCTCAGCCTGCTGCGCCACTGGAGCTCATAGTTGGCGGTGTCCCTTCCATATAATCGACGACATCAGCTACTGTCCGGTTATGAAAGCTTGCATCACTCTAGTCAAATCCGGACTTCACTGGAGCTCATAGTTGGCGGTGTCCCTTTCATGGAGTCGACATCAGCTACTGTCCGGTGATGAAGGCTTGCATCACTCTAGTCAAATCCGGACTTCAATCCTAAGAAAGGAGAAAGGGAATCATCTCAGCCTGCTGCGTCACTGGAGCTCATAGTTGGCGGTGTCCCTTCCATGTAGTCGACGACATCAGCTCTGTCTGGTGATGAAAGCTTGCATCACTCTAGTCAAATCCGGACTTCAATCCTAAGAAAGGAGAAAGGGAATCATCTGAGCCTGCTGCGTCACTGGAGCTCATAGTTGGCGGTGTCCCTTTCATGGAGTCGACATCAGCTACTGTCCGGTGATGAAGGCTTGCATCACTCTAGTCAAATCCGGACTTCAATCCTAAGAAAGGAGAAAGGGAATCATCTCAGCCTGCTGCGTCACTGGAGCTCATAGTTGGCGGTGTCCCTTCCATGTAGTCGACGACATCAGCTCTGTCTGGTGATGAAAGCTTGCATCACTCTAGTCAAATCCGGACTTCAATCCTAAGAAAGGAGAAAGGGAATCATCTGAGCCTGCTGCGTCACTGGAGATCATAGTTGGCGGTGTTCCTTTCATGTAGTCGACGACATCAGCTCTGTCTGGTGATGAAAGCTTGCATCACTCTAGTCAAATCCGGACTTCAATCCTAAGAAAGGAGAAAGGGAATCATCTCAGCCTGCTGCGTCACTGGAGCTCATAGTTGGCGGTGTTCCTTTCATGGAGTCGACGACGTCAGCTACTGTCCGGTGATGAAAGCTTGCATGACTCTAGTCAAATGTGGACTTCAATCCTAAGAAAGGAGAAAGGGAATCATCTCAGCCTGCTGCGTCACTGAAGCTCATAGTTGGTGGTGTTCCTTCCATGGAGTCGACGACATCAGCTACTGTCCGGTGATGAAGGCTTGCATCACTCTAGTCAAATCCGGACTTCAATCCTAAGAAAGGAGAAAGGGAATCATCTCAGCCTGCTGCGTCACTGGAGCTCATAGTTGGCGGCGTCCCTTTCATGGAGTCGACGACATCAGCTGCTGTCCGGTGATGAAAGCTTGCATCGCTCTGGTCACATGATACACCGTTATCACATGTCACACCAGAATCTTCAGGGGCGCAGTTGCATAATGCTTCATCAGACAACCTCTGATGCTTGAAGAAGCATTGGATATCCATCATTCGGGACCGCGCGAGAATGCTGGCTATGGAGTTCCTCATAGTTGATAGTGTTAGAAAATATATACGCATTGGTTGGGAAAAACAGTTGAACGCATACGTTGAAAACAAAAAATGGCTGTATATACAACGAAAACTTATTTACAGGATAAATGCACGCTTGCAGCTTCATACACCTCGCTCGATCTTGCTCGAGCAACCGCGCAGACTGCTCGCCGCTCATGTCTCTCTCGTCCGCTGTCTTGGTTGTTCTCAGTTCCGTTGACAACCTGCCACTTAAAAACACCGAAGCACAAACACAGTGGCACGCACACGTGCAAGGGCTTACTTGCCGCAATGTCCCTGAGTGCGCACTTTTGGGGTGAAAGGAACGCCGCGCGACTTCCGAGGGGAAGGGACACTCGCCACTCTGGTCGTAAAATTTGTTTTGTGTTTTTTTATGGGGTTTAGAGTCCCAAAACGATTCAGGCTATGAGGGATGCAGTAGTATAGAGCTCCGGATAATGTCTTTACCGTGCACTGACATCGCGCAGTATATGGACACCTTCTGCATTTCGCCTCCATCGAAATGCGGCCGCTTCGACCAAGATCGAACCCACATATTCGGGCTCAGCAGTCGAGAGCATTATCGCTGAAGCACCGCGCCACTGCACGGAACCGTGGCTCCGGTCGCAAAATGTAAAGGAGACACTCACAGAAACAAAGATATGCGCACGGAAAGGACGCCTTGTAAAGGCGGCTTGATTACAATAGCGTTCATATGAGTTGGATGGGTCGCGGGTCACACCGAACATTAGAATAATGGCAGTAATGTTAAATGGCACATTGGAATGTTACATTAATGTTGAACATTATTAAATAACATTGTGTTATAAAGAAAACATTAGTTGAACATTGAGAGTAAACATTGTTTTGATATGGTGACTTTTTAATGTTAATATATTGTTAAAATGTACCATGCAATGTTATATGTTGTGCCAAAACAATAGTTTAATGTTCCAAATGACCATTGCTTTAATATAGTCCTCTATAGTCGTGTCAATGCCTTGATCCGTCTGGCCAAGCGCAACCACTTTAGGTCTCAGTTTAATGACGCACGTTTTAACAGCAAGAAAACATGGTCATTGGTGAATAGTCTGAAAGGAGGGAGCGCTGCTATCTACAATGATACATATTTCATCTCGCATTTTCATAAAGATGGACAGAGCATTGCGAATGACTTCAACAATTTTTTTTCTCTGGTCTCTGGTGCATCTCGAACCCCTGTTACCGACTGTCCTATGCCTCTCAGTGTGATGGAATCTGCTTTCCTTCCTGATTTTACTGAAAGCGATTTAAGGTGTATACTTTTCAGTCTTAAACGTAGCAAATCTCCTGGTCATGACGGCCTCACGATTTCTGAATTGTGCAGAAACTTTGAAGTGATTAAAGGTGTTCTACTAGTTATCCTTAACACTATCATTTCTACTGGTATAATACCTGCTTCAATGAAAACTGCTAAAGTTATACCTTTGTACAAGGGTGGCTCCAGAAACATTATGAGTAATTACCGACCTATCTCTATTCTACCATGCATTGGCCAAATTTTTGAGAAGCATCTATTACTCACCATGACGAATTTTTTGAATACGCACAGTGTTCTATCACCTTGTCAGTACGGCTTTATAGCAGGAAAAGGAACAACGGTTCTTCTTGAAGAATTCTCTGACGTGCTAAATTCAGCTTTTGATAAGAATCAAGTCGCATGTTCTCTTTTTCTGGACGTAAGCAAGGCTTTTGATAGCATCTGCCACGTTCTTTTGCTTGATAAACTTTCTGCGCTGGGATTTCGAGGTTCGTTTTTAGAACTGCTTACTAACTTTTTACAAGATAGGCGCCAATATGTGTCGATTTCAAGATTCCATAGCGATTTCACGGCAATTACCTCTGGAGTCCCGCAGGGTTCTATATTGAGTCCTTTATTATTCAATCTATACGTTAACGACCTTGCTACCAGTGTGCCACCTTTGCTGTTTCAGTATGCTGATGACACTGTTATTGTTGCATGTGCAAAGAAATACACTGATGCTGTTACAGCACTACAGATAGCAGCTATTAAAGTCATGGACTGGTTTAAGTTTAATCTTATTAATGTTAATACTTCTAAAACAAAACTGATCTGTTTTCATAACCCATTAAAACAAGTTGAATTGACTGACCCTGTTTATTTGCATACTTCCTCTTGTTTTAATTGCAACTGTGTACCAGTAAAATATGCGCATTCGGTCAAATATCTTGGCCTGATCTTCGACAGCGATCTCTCTTGGAACTCGCACCTTTCTTTCGTTTGCCAAAGGCTTCGTGCTGTATCATGTGTCCTGTATAACATTAGATATTTTATGCCTTTTTCTGTCCGTAAATGTGTTGCACATGCTCTAGCCTATAGTGTACTTAGGTACGGAATTACTGTTTATGGTCATTGCACGGTTCGCTGGCAACACAGGGTGAATTCGCTTTTGCGTTTGCTTCTAAAGAATATTGCTTGCGACCTGTCCATTGGTAATGACATTGATATTTTTAGAAGACTAAAGCTTCCAAGTTTTAACTCTTTATTAACAGAAACTATTGTGCTAAAACACTTCTGGTACAGTCAGTTCACTGTTCCATATGTTCCTGCTCGGGATTTAAGACCAAAATACCGCTATTGCATTCCTCGCTACTCAACCCGGTACGGAAAGCGCACACGCCATTACTATGTACCTGCCTGTTTCAATAGCTTGCCACCTACTGTACTCCGCATGAAAACTAAATACACCCTGAAAAAAACTTTGCGGTATGTCTCCGCGCTGCTTCCTGCCCCGTAGTTATTTCATCTACAGTCGAAACCCGCAATAACGAAATCGCCGGGGACAGCAAAAAAATTCGCTTTCGCGGGAATTTCGTTGCCGCGAAAATGAGACAGAAAAGATAGAAAACAGCCCGCAAAAATAAAATTTATTGCCAAAAGTCAGTCAGCTTAGTTTGCCGAGCCTTGCCTTGCAGCAACTTCATGGTTCTATTCTCACACTGCAAGAAGTGATCCATTGCCACGTCGTCGTCGTGTGCGCCTAAGAACGACCGGATCGTGTCAAAGGCGTCCAACACATTCCTCGGGTTCGGGTTTACCGTCTCTCCATGTTGTGGACCTTGGTCCTCGGTGTCGTCAGTTTCGCACACGTTTTTTGGCTGGCGGAGACATCTCAAACGCAAACGTGCGGACTGCTGCTCATACACACCGCCACCACACACAACGAACACATGTGCACCGCTCGCAGGCCTAAAGTGCAGCGCTGATGATAAGTGTCGCCCCCTGATGGTGTCGCTACGAGGCTGCCTTCCCTGAACATAGCCTCCGAGATAAACAACAAAGCGGAACCGATCACAGAGGACACGCGCTGCGCCGGTATGGTGGCTAGCACCGGCTCAAGGTGGCTAAAGTTTTTAAAGTTGTTCCGGCTGCAAGGTTGCCAGGCGCCAATGCTCTTGCTGTAGCCACGCAAGCGCGCTATTGCAGTTTGCTCAATTTGAGTGCTTTTTTGACGCTGTTATTCATAATATGGGAGACAGTATGCGGACCGACGCTGCAGCAAATTTCGTTATCGTGGGATTGCGGTACCAAAATGTTTCGTTACCGAGAGATACGAAATACATTGGCCCCTATGGGCATTTGCCGGGATCTCGGAAATATTTCGTTGCGGCGAGAATTTCGTATTCTCGAGATTTCGCTATCGCGGGTTTCGACTGTATTTACTGTATTAATTTCAAATTACTGTAATCTCTCTTGATGTTGTAATAGTTATATATTTGTTTCACTATGTTTGGTGACCTTTTTCTTTTTTGCAAAGTTCATTGCAACGTCTCTATTTTCCTTTGTTTTGCCAACGTTCGCTGTCTGCCAGGCGCTGCCACTCAAGCCCTTTGAGGCTTTGGTAGGCCTGATTTATGTTGTCTGGCAATTGACATGAATAAAAGTTCTATCTATCTATCTATCTATCTATCTATCTAATCTTTATTACATTGTTGAAATCATAAATATAAACAGAAGTGCAATATTTTTGTCCCAGACTCTTTATCACTGTTACTACAGTAAATATAATATTCGACTAGCTGTACATTGCAACTAAATCTCTTATATTGTGCCTGCCACGCATTCTAAGCATAGCTCCGATATTTTGTTAAGAAGTTTTCTTTATTACCCATTCGTCGCTATTACTCACCAGCCACCCGTTTGTAACGGGTGTACAGTCTTGACACGATAATACCCATTCGGAGGCGAATGTATGATTCGCATGCTGTGCTGTGTGTGGAGCTCAAGTGCCGCCCCCGTAGTTCGTCTTTGAAAAGCGTCAACTTACGTACCGTCACAACTGGTCGACCCGCATGCTCGTGGGAGGTTGCTTTAACATTTTTGAGAATGTTGCAGTTCTTTTTTATTGATTTTTATATACTGCTATAAAAACGTTCAATATAAACCATTGCAAAAACATTAGAAAAAGTACATCAAGAACTTAAAATTAACTCCCGACTAAAGCAAAAAAAGTAACATTGTTATAATGTTTCGGTCCTACATGGGATCAATATCCGTGGACATTATTCAGTAGAATGGTGAGCTGGGCGAGTCGGTACTGGATTGCAGAAAGAAAGCCAGCGCAAAAGATGGAGACACAGAACAGGACGACGCTGGGCTATCGACTGCATTTATTTCAGAAGCGATCACATTTATACCCTTCAGTATCAAACCACACTTGCGCACACGACAGATTTACAAGAAAAGGTAGATTGCAGCATCACAGACAACCATCAGGACCGCAATCATTGTGCGACACATTACGTTGAGGAGTTCAAAAATCTAATTTCTTTATCTAATAGACTAACCGTGTATTAGATAACCTAAACATTACAGGAAGCACAAATGCACTCCGCTCTTCAATAAGGCTTCAATTTTTGGACGTGGTAAAACTAAGAGTCAATGCGAAATTCTAGAGGCATGCCTTATCGTTAAACAAGCAGATCGATGTGTAAGTGACACGACGTTTAGTGTATTAGATAAAGAAATTAGATTTTTGAACTCCTTAACGTAACGTGTCTCACAACGATTGCGATCCTGGTGGTTGTCTATGATGCTGCAATCTACCTTTTCTTGTAAATCTGTCATGTGTGCGCAAGCATGGTTTGATAATGAAGGGTATAAATGTGATCGTTTCTCAAATAAATGCAGTCGATAGTCCAGTGTTGTCCTGTGTTCCTGTTTTGTGTCTCCGGCTTTTGTACTGGTTTTCTTTCTGCAGTCCATGGACATGGTGCAAAGATGTGGCAAGCAGTAGTTTACAATTTTTTAGTGCGCGGTAGCAATTGCCTCATCTAGCTTGGAATGTGTTTGTCCTTCCTTTCCATGTTTTCTCCTATCATTTTTCTCGTGCCCTCACTTCTTTGATGACCATTTGTGAATTTTCCAGGTATCACCAAAACATTTTATAGCAGTATTACTTTTTGTTTGGTCGAACATTAATTCAATGTTCTTAATGTATTTGTAAGGCCGACGTTTGTTTGGGCTACATTCATTTTTATTAATGTATGATGCCTGTCCTACAGAAGATAGAGTGGCTCCGCTCTGCCGGTGACGAGCCTGCCAAGGATCCACCCAAAGTGTTTCTCATTGTACAAAGATGCACGTGATGGGAAACACGTGGCCGTGTCGGCTCCTCTTGTGGGGAGATGGTCAGAATCATTTACTCGCTGCCTCCGCTGTGGTGAGGCCTCTCAAACCGAAGGGGCACTCAGCCAAATGCACATTCACAATGGCTGCCGGTTCGGTGGCCGGCGTACGATATAGCGAGCGACGAAGGCGAAAACAAGATATCTTGTGCACTGTCTGACCATCTCAAGACTGCTTGAAACACATGCTCGCCGGTGCCGCTGTATGTCTGCAACAGGTCGCCCTTCAGCAGAGCTAACGATGGCGTCGTTTGAAAACAGCGGAAGGACGTGTGCCCGGACGCGGCACTTCGCAGATGTGACCCAAAGCGTGGAGGCGGGGCTGCTTTTACCCTTTTGGCTGAGTGCACCGCCGCCCCTGGCGTGTGGCGCTTTCCCCTACGTTTTCGCCATTGACACAGCCATCACTCACGGTTCGAGTGAGGAGGCAGGTCGCAGTGACACTCAATGCGAGGATGACGGCGGCGACGTGCAGGGGGCCAAAAGAGAAGGCTCCCGACAGGAGAGGGCTTGGATGGCTTTTCAGGAAAGAGGGATTTTGTATTTGGTCACGGTGTATGAACATGCTGCACCGTGTATTTGGTTTTACTTTGCTTTGGGTTATTGGCCGGGCACTGGGTTTGAGGCTGTAGAGTGGAGGCCACTTTGAAAGCAGGATCTGCTTGTTGTTGGTCCCCTCGGCTTTCTGTTAAGTCGCTGACTCGCTGGTCATTAAGAGCGTGCTGGCGTTTGCCAGCGCCCGTTCTCGAATAGTGCCGGCTATGTTTTATGGCCATCATTTGCCCTCTTTTGCCGTTTCATATGCTTTTAATCGTTGTCTCCGAAACCTAGCTGCGGCGTTCCTTTATACCCGTTTTCATTACAGTACGGAAAAAGCGCGCGGGCCTCCATTTTTGGTGCATCTCCCGAGTACCTTTTATATACGAGAAAAAACGTTGCCTCCTTCCCTTTTCCCCAGCAAATTATACCGCAGACGCACTGCAGCCGTTTTCATGGCAGTGTGGCTGTCTGGGTGCTTACACTGCATAAATTCGTCCGAAGCGCTTGGCAATCATTTTCATAACCAGAAAATGAAACAAAGCATAGACACCTACGAATTGCACTCTTCCATTAATAAAAAAGCTTATTTAATTGACTGTCCTATTTTGATAGGTAGCCATACACAAAATTTAGTTGCGGTTGCATTTATCTGGGACCAAAATAATTATGTGGTCCTATCTTAATTCGTTGAAATGGATCGCATAATGACACTACTGGCCTGAGCTTTCAGTGCGCTACAAGCGTACTAGCTTTTTGAGGGGCAGATTTATATAGGCTTGGTTTGGGTGGCGGGTGGTCGAAATTGCGTCATTTCGGCAAGGAGTGTCTACAAACACTTGTGGCGGTCCAGACTTTTTCCTAAATGTAGCCAGCAATTTATGAGAAAGCGGAAGTTCTCACGATAATACTGCGTAGATCTCGAAGTTCAAGATAGAAAACCTCAAGCATTCCTCTCAGAATTGTTCGCTATCTTCAGCCTGTCATTCTTTCACTACCGTGCCATCACCAGCAAGATTATGTAATAGTGCTCAGAGTGCAAAGTTTGCTCACAATCCTGAAAGGCGCTTCAACAGATATGAGGAACCTGAGTGTGCTAATTAACTTTTTAACTCGAGCGAAAAAAATTATTGTCCAAATTTCCAGGGGGGTGCAGCCGCCCCCGTTTGCCCCCGCCCCCATCTGGACGCCCATGTGGAGGGAAGAGGTTGCTATCAGTTACTGGCAAACATCACATTATTCTATGTTATTAGAGACCTTTATTATAGTGGAGACATTCTGGCATAGACATATGCCGGTTTACCAGATGTCAGCTGTACGGCACAGCTAGAGGCATCTGAAATGGATGCACTAGAGGCATCCATTTCCTCTCCGCTTTGCTAAGACTCGGTCCATGCATGCGACCCGCAGCCGTCAGTGTGAGGTGACCTTCGCTTGGCCTGCTTTTCTGCGTGCTCCACTGTCAATGGCCTTGCGGAAATCAGTTATACATTCATTTTAATGTCTTGCAACAAGATTACACCTTTTATGATACACTGTTACTCAATTCAGAGCACTTTCGTTGTGGCTTCGATGTCAAGTGTGCTACGCCTACCGGCATTGGGTGAACGGTGTGTATTCGCTACTTACAAGTATGGTATTGCCGTCATGCAGCCACCTCCGAAACCACCCAAACAAGCTCACAAGCGGCATGCAAATGATGTGAAGTGAAGCCATGGGTGAAGAAATTTGTACGTTTCTTAGATTCGATTGTCGCTTTTAGGGCCAGTTCTAGAGGCGCGTGTACTGTGCGATGTCGGTGCACGTGGTTGTGTTTGAAATTTCCGGAGCCCTTCACCATGGTGTACCTCATAGCCTGAGTTGCTTTGCGACGTTAACCCCCCATAAACCAAACCTTTAGGGCCATACAGTGGCACTGACAGCTCAACTGCGTTTTTTTTTTTACTGATAGCTTGAGGGTGACATCAGTACAATGTTTCAGCTCTTGCTCTTTTTTATGCTGGCACAGCCTATCAAAAATAGGCTTGTGATTTGAAGATGCAGCTGTCATATGAGCCAAGCTTTGTTGTAGTGGTGGCGGTTGCTCACTGTGTCGATTATTTTGTGCAGCACATGCTGAAATACCGGTACCTCCCGTGGACCCACGGCAAGACACAGTACCGGGCCCGGGACATGGCTGGTGGCTCGATCGCCAAGTGAGGACCGCCCTCCTCTCTTGCCTCCTGCTGGTGAGCTCTGGCCACACCTCACAACTTGGGGCACATGGGGTGCAGGGCTAGTGTTTGCACCCTTTCGATACGGTGGCTACCGCACGCTTAATTTCACATGTGCACCGTATGTTGCCGCCCCCTCTCTGGCCAGAAATGGTTTCAGGTGATCTGATCATGCGTTCCCTCTCTGATTTCCGTTTCTCCCATTACGGAGGATGCCCGTGCTGTTAGGTACTGTATTTACACGACTGTAATCATGTTTTTGAGAACAAATGTCGTATTACATTAAGGCAAAAATCTGACACAATTCATTTTTTGCTGCTTGTAAAGATGGCTCTACCGTCAAGTTCTTGAGTTGCGAGCCGTTTTGGGGCCATAGAACAAGACAGGGAGAGTTGATGAATGTGGAAGGTCTGTACTCTTGAGAGAGAGGAAGCAGGAAGTGGGAGAATGGGGCGAAGGACTGGGAAAGACAACGTGGCACTCTGCAGCAGTGGCAGTAGGCTTCGCAGCGACAATGGCTCTGCACGGGTTAGCCCTATGATACGCTTCTCATTGTATTCGGCCGGTGGACTTTTAAAATGGAGAAGATGACTTCAAGGGGAAGGCAATGCTGCTGTCAGAAGAAACCAGCAAATTGAATAAGTCGGCAGTTTCCGGGTGGCTGAAGAATCGCGACAGCATCTTACGTGTGACATTTACTCTCAGCACCTTTCATGGACCTGCGCAAGGTCGTCACCACTGGCTGGAAGTGAAGTTGTCTGCATTTGTGCTTGAGCACGCAGCCAGTCTTCAGCTAAAGGCAAGAGAACTCTCACTTGAAGCTGGCTTGTCTCTTGCAATGTCTTATAAGGGCCGCAGTTTTTTTCCAAGGTTTTGACGGGGTGCAGCTCTTACACACGAGTCAGGCCTATATCTATCCGCAGAAACGTTGCACTGTTGCTGGAACTGTTCTAAAGCATAATGTAAGCGTTGCTAAATGACCACACATACTTCATTCAAGGAAATTCCTCGTCGCTTTCGCTTTGGCAGCTACTTGAAGAGCTCATCTCATGCATGCCTTCCCAGAGGTAGTCATCTTTGGTACTGTCCATTTGGTTCAATATTCCAGTCACCTTGGTTCGAATTTCAGTCTACGCCGAATGGAGAGCACGTTCTGGTTCATGAAGCGTTGAAGCCATCTCTACTTCTTTTAAAATTCAGACCGGAAACCAGAAAGCATTCGACGAAGATGGTCTGCGTGAAAGCCGTTGCCATTGGTGGTCCATGCGGCGACCGATAGCAACGGCTTTCACGCAGACCATCTCCGTCGAATGATTTTCGGTTTCAGTTTGTACCAGCGAGCTGTTCTTTCTGGTTGCCTCACCGACCACACAGTTCTCATTCACGTCGAACTTGCACCAAGCCGTCTGCTTGCCGTGTTCTTCGGCGTAAGTGACGACTTTCAGCTTGAAAGACCGCAGTGAATGAAATCAAATTTCTGCCCATCATCACCAAGTGGTAAACATAGGCCACGATCCACTGACCAGCACTGCACACAGTAGCCACAACGCACAAACACGCTGCCCAAGACCACAGCACCACACAATGAAAAAATGGCTCCCCCGGAGCGAAACGTTTGCAAAAACAAGACAGCGTCCCAACGTCATCTCAAAGCACTGATGATGGTAGGGGGTTGAAAGCAGCTAGCGCCATCTAGTAGCGACATGTGAAATTTAACTTTTGCTGGTGCATGAATTTTCAAGCTTGGCTAAGAAAATAACTTTTTTTTTGAAAATTTTGGTTCTAATGTTGGGGGGTGCAGCCTTTACACGAGTATATACGGTATGCACAAAAATGGAGGCAATAGAATGAGCTTTCTGGCAACATTTATTTCAACACAAACACTTGGTGCAAATGGCAAGTGCTGCCATCGGTGGGGCTTGGGTTGCTTTGGTTAGGTGTCACCCAGTTTGTGGTTGGTATTCCTGACCAGCCTCTTACGATTAAATGAGGCGCTGCCTGACACAGTGGGCAGGTTGCTAGGTGTACATACCAGGTGTCCCAGCTAAAAGTGACCAACCTTTTAAAGAACACGGAATCTCCTAGCCGCGTGAGACCAACTGAGGGTTGTTAGTCGCGTGACCTTGTCTGCAGTGTTTTTTCGTTCTTGAAAGTTAACAAATCAGTTAAGCCAAATTAGCTAACTTTTTAATTGTTACCCTGGGGAACAAAGTGTTAGCGAAAAAAAGTTGTAGATCACTTTGAAAAACAGTTGACTGTAACTTTTGCACCAGGATACCGTTAACGTAAAGTAGTTTGTTTGTTTTTTTCATCTTTAAACCCTAGCTTGCAAAATAAAAAAAAGCATCTACGTGGCAGTGATGCCATTTAAACATCCCAAGACTCACCTTAGAGAACAAAATCCATTTTTACTGATGTGCTCTCCCCGATGAGCCTTTGTGTGCACATTTGGGTAGAGATGTGACCCAGCAGCTGGTCACGTGATAGCTTTCTTTTAAGGCCAATAAGTAAAGCTACATAAAGTAAAGTTATGTGTCCGTCCCACTCATCTTGGCGCAGTGCCAGCTGCTACCCTCCCCCTCACTGGTGCGCATCCTCCTCGCACCCCCAGCAGCAGGTGGTGCTTGTGCATGTGTGCACAGTAACATTGATGTCAGTCGCACCGCTCGCCCCAGTGGCAGCTGTGGCGCGCGGCGCACACACAATTGTCTAGCAACACTATAGCAACAGGCAGTCAAGGTGACACAGTAATCGGGAAGGCTTTCGCCATGCACACTTTAGGCCGACAAAGTGTTCCTGTAGTTTTTTCCAAGCATCAAAGGACAAGGGACAGTGAACAAGAATTTACACATACAGCGCTGTGTGTGTCAGTTTTTGCTGTGTGTGTCAATTCTTGCTCTGTGCATCAATTCTTTTTCACCGTCCTTTGTCTTTGATGTGCTTTGACGACCTCAAGGTCTCATGTTTATAACGGCATACGTGCCAACCCTCCCGATTCGCCCGGGAGACTCCCGATTTTTTACTAAACTTTCTGATTGTACAACTACGTCCTTATATCTCCCGAAAAGCTTGTACAACTACGTCCTTATATCTCCCGAAAAGCTGTCTCTGCCCGCGCAAGAATGATTTTTGGGAAACTGGCGCCACAGTGTCAGCAACCGCGCCGTAATCGTCTGTATTTATGTTTAGGGTTAGCTGGCCATCTGTGTGTGGTGCGCAGCAAATTCTTGTATGCTTGATGTCATGGTGCTATCAAAGCCCATGAAATGAAAATTAAATGAAAATTGGTTTTTGGGGAAAGGAAATGGCGCAGTATCTGTCTCACATATCGGGGACACCTGAACTGGGCCATAAGGGAAAGGATAAAGGAGGGAGTGAAAAAAGAAAAGAATAATTTCGAACACCTGGGGATCTTTAACGTGCTCTGACATTGCACAACACACGGGCACCTTATGGGCCTGTCACACTAGGCCAACAGTCGGCCGACTTGGTCTGCGAAAACCATGTCGCCGTGATGTCTGGCTCTATGTCACACTGCGCCGACTAAAACAGTCGGCCGACTGTCGGCGTCGGCGCCAGGTCTCCCACAAGACGGCAGTTGGCCGATGGTCCGCCAACTCCCATGTCACACTAGCGAGACAGCGTGCGAGACCTCCCGCCGACTTAGCCCTTTCTCGTTCTCACTCTTCTTTGGTCATTTCCTGCTATGCAAAATTCATGGGCCGGGACGCTTCATTTTTAACTCTTTTAAATAAATTTCACCATAGTAAAACAAACTCATTAACAATCGTGATTATGAACCTAGATTGAGTGCGGCCCAGTACTGAGCGGCACTTATTGCTGGGTCAGAAAGGCATGGCTCGAAAAATAAATCCAGTCGCTCGTGGGTAAACAGGACGGGAGAGATTATTTAAGACTAAAATAGTAAAAAGAAAAAGAAAATTCTTGACAACGCGAATTCGAACTAGGAACCTCTGGAATGCGAAGCTACTGCTATACCCACGACGCTATGGAGAACAGAGCAGTTCGTTGCCTTCAGAGTGCTGATCAGCATTCCGCAGTGTGACACTCGCGACAGAAATAAAGCAGTCGACCCATGAGCGAAAACTCCGCCGGCGCGCTGCACCGGTCGGTGCTTGCGAATTGCAGACCGACTGCAAGCAGGGACACACGGAGCAGCAAGCATCGCTGCGCCGCTCGACTCAAGCACTCGAGCTCAAAGCATATGCTTTGCCACCCGCAGCGGTCTGATTACTGCTTGGCTTGGTGTCGAAGTTCGCACCAGAAAAGACAAAATAGCCATATCATCAGACAGACTGCCTGCTATACACGAGCAGCGACAAAGCATGCTTGCACTAGTAGCGAGCTTTCGGCAACAGCACCGCCCGCGATCCCGCCAGGCGACGAACTGCGCTGCTGCCTGGCGCAGCGGACGCCGCTTCGCAAGTAGCCTGCACTATAATATTTCTTAATATCGCTTTGCTGTTAACAGTATAATCGCACCACAAAGTAAAATTATGGTCAATTTCCGCGACACCTTCGGTTGCGGAGCTAGCGGACCGCTGCGGGCGACAGGCGAGCCGGACCGCAAAGGCGGGCCAGCGGCAGCTTTTGAGGCGATTCTGGCGAGAAATTTTGCTCGTATCAAAGTTGTTGCTTTTACCGGCAACTCGGCGTTGATCAACGATACTCAGAAATGATACATTTGTCACATTTCTCTGTGTCACCATTTATTACTTACGTCAAAAACAATCTTAAGCTGATTTTTATTACGTCGGTGGACGGGATCCAGGCTGGCCTGCCGATGAGCAGGCTCGGTTTACTTGACGTTCGCACCAAAAAAGACAAAACAGCCATGCTATCAGAAAGGCCGCCTGCTATATTTGAGCAACGGCAGCATGCCTGCGCAACAGCCGCGCTTTCGGCAACGATGCCGCCTGCGGGAGTGCCAGGGCGACGAACTGCGCTGCTTGCCGGCTGCCGTACTCGTCGCTAAGCCTAGCTGGTTTCGCATCGATGCCGCAGCTCAGGGCGCTTTGGAACTAGCCAGCGCAGTAATAAAGGAACTTCACTAGTAACCCCTTTACTGCCAACCTGTCCCATAATAAAATAAACTTATACTCGATTTCCGCGACGGCTTCAGCAGCGGATCAAGCAGACGTCAGTCGAGCCGCACGAAGCAGCAGCAGCAGCAGGCGGCTATAGGATGAAATTTGCTTGTATCGTAGTTCTCACTTCAACCAGCACCTTGGCATTGGCCAATGATCCTCAGTAATGATACCTTTTTGGATATTCATCTATCCCAGAGCTTGTTATGAACATAAACAAACAGTTCTATAGCGGAATCATGTTCGTGTCTGGTGAATGTTTTTGCTCGGCGACCGATCTCGCGACGACACGGTCGGTAGACTGGTTTTGTCGGCGTCGCGGGCGTCAAAGCATGTCACACTACGAAGACATCTGGTCGTCGGACGCGTTGGTGTCGTTGTCGGCCTAGTGTGACAGCTTGGTCTGCCACAGACAAGGTCTGCCGACCGGGTTGGCCGATCTTTGTTGTCTTTGTCGGGTCGGTGTTGGCGGCGTGTCGGGCTAGTGTGACAGGGCCCTTAGCGTTTCGCCTCCATCGAAACGCAGCCGCCGCGGTCGGGTTCGAACCCGGGAACTCCTGATCAGTAGTCGAGCGCCCTAACCACTGAGCTACCGCGGCAGGTTATTAAAGCCCAAGAAAAGATACCATATTTACTCGCATAATTTTCGCAGCCCCAACTTTTTGCCCGGATTTTAAAAAATTTTACTCGCATATTTTGCGCACTCTGTTACGCCACACCATCAACACATACGCGGCTGCGCGCAAGGCAGGTTTGGGAAGTTTGGCGCGGCCACGTCGCCTAGTGTGGTTGTGAAAGGTGTGACTGACGACGGCACAAATTGTGCGCCGTTTAGCTGGCTCGCTCACGTTGGCGGTCACTTTCCCAGACGGTTAATTGCACGCACGCTTGAATTCGATACTACAGAGCAGTTTTCTGCTCGGTTTGCCACTAGTGAGCCAGGTCGCTCGCAAGGGTGCTGTTTTATCGCACCCGTTATCTCCGTTGCCTCCCGCTGCTATTTTCGCGATTGTATTGTTGCTGGCTTATTGCTGAGAGCTGCACACGCGCCGTCATGCCATCCCATGGGGAACTACGTTGGGGGGGGGGAGATGCATGTTATATTTGGAGTCAACTTTTTTTTTTTTTTTGGCCAGCGAGGGATGCCAGATGGGGGCCAGGTCTACATATACAGTATATGGTGTGCATTATGACCACTGTAGCGTTTTTTAGGGCGTGTTCAGAAAATGCAGCCTTAATTTAATGGGAAGCTGAAATGGTTTTTTAAGAATTTGAGCTTCTTTAAGATATCGAATCCATGAAGCTTCTAGGTAAAGCATGCCAAGTAGTTTTGCGCTAGCATTTAAAATAGTGACGTAATCGACGATTAAAACTGCAATGACAGTCAGGCTTCTCCTCACTGTGTAGGCGAAACTCATAATGACGTCATTGTTGCCGAAACTTTAGATGTCTGCTGCCTTCCCCCACGAGCTGCTGTCCGTCTTCCGATGCTGCCAAACAATGCTTCGTGGGCGTCACCTTCGGCGGCGTCGGTTTACTTCCTCAACAGTTTCTTAGCTGCAAACGCAGCGCCTCCCTACGTGACATCATCGTCAACCCCCCCCTCCCTCGCTTCCCCCACCCCTCTAGCTGGAGCTTTCCTGAAAAGATAAACAACTGCGGAGGGCAGGGAAAACTGAGGCTAGGATTTAAAACAGAAAAAGTAAATTCTGGCCGACACAAGTGGGGGGCAGAGTCATTATGTGAGTGGGTTCATTAGGCTATTATGGTATTTTCCAGTCTTGTCATGGATGATGTGCCAAAAGGGCTCCAGCGAGAGCGTGTAAGCTGCTACTTGGATGATGATGTTGTCGCTGGTTCAACATTTGCCGAATGGTTTCATACAGTGGAAAGGGTGTTGGTATGGTTTCTGGCTAGAGACATATGATTGCAAAAGGAAAAGTGCAAGTTTTCGAATAATAGGCATGAAGTTCAAGTCTGGCCAGCCGTACTTTTCTTCGATGGCTGTTTCAAAACCAGCGCCCACTCCAATGTTGCTCGGCATGCTGCTGTGATCGGTCTGTGCAGTGACGCGGTGCATTCATGTGGCAGCGTTCATTATGATTATACTTGCATGGTCTCCTAATCGAGATCAGTGCTGCATCTTACGCCATGTGCAGCTTCAACTCGATAAGCTGTATAGTATCGCAGTTAGCGCCTCTCAGATTCACATAAAGCAACAGCATTGTCATCAGAACATAGCCCAAGGGTAGGACCAAGTCCAGATGTGCAGGCAGTACAACTGGGCCCACAGTGACGAATAAGACTACAAAGCCAAGAAGCTGGCTTCATTTTTTTCAAAATTTGTCTCCTTCCTTGTGTGCAATAATTTTTTCGCCATCATGGTTTCAAACAATAAAAATTGACTATCTATTTAATCTATTTGCATATTTAGGCTAAATCCAAATTAGGTGCGCTAGTACTTCGGTTGTCACTTGGGTTCCGGTGTTCGGGGGCCGAGTCCATCAGACTGTTTGCTTTGCAGCGGGCATGCGGAGAAGCGAGCTTGTTCCAAAGTCTTCTGGATTCGCCCCGAATCCATTGTTCACATTGTTCATGGATGAGTTTTTCAATAGCGTTTATGGGTTAATGCCTTTATACAGTGGAACCCCGTTCATACGTTTTTCACCGGACCGCGAAAAAAAAACGTAACAGCCGGGAAAACGCAACAGTGAGGAAAGGTCCGAAAATTAATGAAAACAGTGCAGCTTTGCCTTGAAACAATTTATTTCGACATCAAGTGAGCTTAGATCTTAAAAAAATTGAGAATGGTTGATTGCCGTTTTTTCCCCTCGCTGGAAAACGCCACGCGTTTCGCGATGGCCTGGAAAGCCGCATTGCTCTCAGCGTCGCTTTGAGGTGCGACGTACCTGCGGAGGAGGTCCAGAGCCATGACGGCTTCTCCAAAGCTCGGGTCCGCACACTCTCCGGAATCATGCGGCTCGTGCTCCTCGTCGTCATCACAGTCTGAGGCTTCACTCGCGACCGAGTCTGCAACGATCTCGGCGATACTCTGACACTCGGACGTCACGACAGCAGCATCCACGGCGACGTAGTCGTCATACGTGACTCCCGTGGCACCCAGCGCATTCAAAGCTTCACTCAGCTCTTGATCATGAGAGGCTGCTTCCGTCTCTTCAGCTTCCGTGGCAGTTTCCTCTCCGCCGTCCATGCGAAAGCCACACCGCGCGAAGCAGTGCTGTGCAGTTGACGCGCTCACTGCAGTCCAGTATTGAAACGATCGTAGGCTGCTGTCCGCGATCAATACGCACCAGACAGCGCTTTACGATGGACTTCCTGTACGAGTGCTTTAAGTTCTTTATGACGCCGGCATCCAACGGCTGCAAGTGGCTTGCAGTGTTTGCAGGAAAAAAAACAAGCTTAACGTTCCGAAGAAATGACGGGTCTCTCGGGTGGGCAGCACAATTGTCCAGAAAAAGAACACTCCTGCACTGGGAGCCCATCTTGTTGTCGAAGTAACGAAGAAATTCTTCGAACAAAGAACCTGTCATCCATGCACGACTGTTGCTTCTATAGTGACATGGCAGCAGGCGAATGTTCTTTAAGCACCGTGGGTTTCGGTATTTTCCGATTTCCGATTACCCATGGCTTCAGCTTGTCCGAGCCATCCATGTTGCAGCAAAGGAGCACCGTCAATCGTTCTTTGCTGCATTTGCCTCCGTGGCATGCTTCGCCCTTCAGGCTTAACGACTTGGATGGCTGCACCCGAAAGAAAAGACCCGTTTCGTCGGCATTGTAAATGTCACGAGGCTCATACCCCTCAAGTATGGCAGATAGTGTGGCCTTCCAATCGTCGACTGTTTCCAAGTTTACACTTGCTGCTTCCCCGGATACCGTCTTATACGCGATGCCGTGCCTCTTCCGGAAACTGTCGATCCAGCCATTTGACGCCGCAAAGTCACTGATGCCCAGTCGGTTGGCTATTTCCATCGCCTTCTCGCGCAAAATGCTGCCGTCGAAGTTAACACCAGCAGCACGAGCTTGTTTAAACCAAGTAAGAAGCGACTCGTCGAGGTTTCCATACTTGGCGCCACGAGCCTGCTTAGCTTTCGGGCCGAAGAGCGCGGCATTTCCTTGTATCTCGGCACGCTTCGAGACGATGCTGTTAAGTGTCGAGGGTGGCAGACCAAGATCCTCGGCGATGTCGACTCTTTTCCGCGCTGGCTGCCTGTCGACTGCGTTGAGAACATCCAGCTTTTCCTCGAGGGAAAGCGCCTTGCGCTTGCGCGACGCCATCAAAGGACGACAAATCGCTCGCGGTGTTAGCAAGGCCCGATGAGGCGTAGGCAGCGTAGGTGTTGACGGGAGGACACGGACGACTCGGATGGGTTGAACCGCACAAACAAGAAAGACTGGATTAGCGAGGCCTGACGAGGCGTAGCCAGCGTAGCTGTTGACGGAAGGACACGGATGACTCGGATGGGTTGAACCGCACAAACAATAAAGACTGGATTGCTGCAGGCCCGCGGGTTTTACTCGCTTCGGCTGACGAGGCAGTGGCCATCTAGTGGCAATCTCTCCAACTCGCGTGCGGCTTTTTATGGCCTCCAAGATTACCCACGCGCGTGTAAGGGGGTGATCTCGGAGGCCATGGTCTTGTAGCAAATTCCGTAGCCAAGCCTGGCCAAAACTCGTCAAAATGGCGGTTGGCGCGCGTTGCCCGGCCGGGTTCGGGGTGCCAGGTTGCGACGTATCATGCGGGAACGTTTTCACAGCTACAACGTAACAGCGGGGTACCCAATACATTGGATCCTATGGGAGCTATGCCAGGACCGGACGAAAACGACGTAACAGCCGGGAAAACGCAGCAGTGAGGAACGTAACAGCGGGTTTCTACTGTATGCGGAATTGGTCGTTCTCTGCTTTATATGCATAGATCCCTGGAAATCGTTGTACGGCTGCAAGCACAGTGACGCAGCGGTTAAGCGATGTGCCACTGCTCTGTGATGACAGGTGCTGGCATTTATGGGAGACCCAGGTTGCAGCTCTTCCTGAGAGCATCTTGCGATCAATCATCAATTGAACTGCCTTGGCAGGCAGCCTGCCACAAAGTAGGCTTCAACCAGATGAACAAACAGACACACACAATAACTAAATGCGGGGAATTGCCACACTAAGTGCTGTTGCCCCAAAAAGTCCTTCCGTTTAACTAAACTTAAATTGTGGGACCGGGCGACACATGGGCTTTGGGGAACGCCGTAGTGGAGGGCTCTGGACTGATTTAGACCGCCTGGGGTTCTTTGACACACGCTGGCATCACATGTCGCACTGGTGCCTTGTGTTTCGCCTTCATTGAAACGCGGCTGCCACAGTCAGGACTGAGCCCAGCTCCATCGGCTCAGTAGCCAAGCGTTCTAACTACTCGGCCACCATGGTGGGTTCTTCTGTTTACGTACGTAGTCTGTCTTTTGTAAGTGATTTCTGAGTGACAGTAGTAGTGTTTCGAACTGCATTTTTAAATCAAAGCATAAAAAGGCAGTCGCCGACTATAAAACGAAGAAATAAAAACAATGTTTCTTTCTTTCCGTGTTTTTTATTAATCACTATTAATCACTATTTTCTATTAATCACTATTTGTTATTAATTACTATTTTTAGGTTTTTGTGAAAAAACAGTTTCATTAACAGACAGTAAGCCACAGATTAGGCCCACGGAAATAAAAATACATGTGGACTCTGATTTACATATCACTCCGCCGATGGCAGAGCGGCAAGCCGCCATGGGACTGGCTGACGCGTTGGTTGACTCCTCCTACCTACCGCGTTGTTTTAAAAAAAGGCGGGAGCTGGGACGTTTAATTAGATTTAATTAGGGTAGTCAACCACACAGAACAATAATTCGAAGTTTCCAAGAATGCCCGGAACGTGTAGATAGCGTTCCTGCGTTTTGTATCTCGTGTATGTTATACTGGATATGCTATTGTTTGTATAATTGTCCCATTATTTTGCCCACTCCTGTAAGAGCCTAACTAGGCTTACAGTATGCTTAAATAAATAAAAAATAAAAAAGAAGAGTTCATATTCCTCTTCAGTGCACCTTTAAAGCCCCTCGGTGGAGGCAACACACCACTTTGGCCCCAGCTTCCTGTAGACGGCACCTCCAGCCTGACCCGACCGGGGAAGTCTGCAGCCGCCTTTTCCTGTCCTCCCCTCCATCTTATACTTTCCTAGCTTCTTTCTCACTACTCTCCTGTCGCCTCCTAGTTTCTCGGTTTTTCCTTTTTCATGGGCGGCTAAGGTTATCTTTGTGTGGCGAACCAACCTGAATTGCGCCATATTTAGTTATAGTAGCGGCGTACAGCTGACGTCGGTAGGACTTGCTTGCAACTTCCTGTCCCATCCCTGTGTTGGGGTCCGAAAAACGATATTTTTTATGCATTTCTTTTCTGCTACAAATGATCGCTCTCACATATTAGGACGGACCATGTCACTGCGCAGTTCCTGCCAAAAAAAAAAAAAATAATTCTTCCTCAGGTATCACGTCGTACATAGTCATAAAGTCTTGCTGGGCAAGTTGGTAACTGTTCACCTTTGGTTACAGGCGCGAAATAAGACACAACACAAGGCAGAAAGACGAGACAGAGCGCCTGTCAGCTACATAGTCAGGTACCTGAAGAGTAAGCAGTAATCACCTCTCCTTTTGTAGTTGCTAAATCTCTCACAGAATCACTGGGCCTTCGCTTCAAGGTGACAAAGCTGGCCAGTGGTGGTCTACTCCATCGGATCAGAGACAGAGCACAGCATTCCAAGCTCTCAAACATAGTAGCCTTTGGGGAAATACCCGTTTTTATTAGTGCACATTGATCCCTCAACACTGCCAAAGGCGTGATTTAGTACAACACTTTCTCACCCTGACTGAAGCAGAAATGCTGGACAGTCTCAAGGACCGGAATGTCACTGATGTACGATGCATAAAAATCAGAAAAAATGACAAGGGAATTCCAACAAAGCACTTAGTTTTGACTTTAACCTGCAGACAACTCCCTGATACCATAGAAGTAGGTTATATGAAAATAGCAATCCGACTATACATTCCCAATCCTCGCCGGTGTTTCAGTTGCCAACAGTTTGGCCATGGATCCCAGAGTTGTCGTGGCCGCCAAACCTGTGCCAAATGTACATAGATGGATGGATGGGTGGACACGGCTGAACCCTTTAAATCGGGCGGTGGCTCAAGCCACCTAGCCATGACTTATGAAATTTTACTCTTCTCTTGATTTTAGCCACCAATCAGATAACCTTCGCTTGGTTATTTCTACCAGCTTAAAATCTACTTTCCCTTCACTGTCCTTAAACCCCAATGCCTTGGATAAATCAGCCCCGCTGCTTTCCACTGTAGGGTGAAGCCTTTTACAGAAAAGTATCAAGTGTTCAGCCGTTTCCTCTTCCTCTCCGCACGCAACGCACAACGTGTCTATCTCGTGGTACCTGACTCGACATGTCTTAGTCCGCAAAACTCCCCTCCTGGCCTCAAACAACAAAGAGCTTCCAATACAATTATCATAGATATTTTCTTTGGCAATTTCCTGTTTAAAGATCCTGTATATTCCCAGTGCTAATTTCGTAAGCACCCCTGTTTTCCACAGAGCTCTCTCTGTTTATTTAACCTTTTTCTTAACCGATGATTGCTGATATGCCCCCATACTGCTGTCCAGATGTTTGCTTGTCAATTTTCTAGTTCGCTTTCTCCATTTCACCATTCTTTATATACGGGTATCTGAAAACTTTCCTAGCCCACTGCTTTTCCCCCATTTTTCTCAACCACTCCTCAAATGCAATCTTACTGCTAGCCTCTCTGCTCTCGAAAGACGCCCATCCCATATCACCCTTTACCCCCTGATTTGGTGTATTGCCATGTGCTCCCAAAGCTAGCCTCCCTACACCACGTTGTTCAATTTCTACCCTTGCTTGAACATCTGGACTCATGCACAGGACCGCATTACCGAAAGTCAGGCTAGGAACCATCACCCCTTTCCAGATCCCTCTTACCACTTCATACGCATTGTAATTCCACAGTGCCCTATTTTTCATGACAGCTGCATTCCTACTAGCTTTGTTCATTACATATTTTTCATGCTCTGTCAGATACTCAGCACTGTTATTTATCCACACCCCAAGATACTTGTACTCATCCACTACTTCTAGCATGAACTCCTGTATTCTATGCTCGCCGCCCTCATCATTGAATATCATGACTGCAGATTTTTCCTTACTAAACTTGAAACATAATCTATCTCCCTCTGTACCACATTTATCTATCAACTTCTGTAAATCTTCCTTGTTGTCAGCCATTAGCACTGTATCATCCGCGTATATTATTCCCGGTAATGACTGTTTAATTCATTCTCCTTGCATGAAAAATGAAAGGTTGAAGCCTAGTCCGCTCCTCTCTAGCTTTGTCTCCAACCCTTGCAGGTACAACATGAACAACAAAGGAGACAGAGGACATCCTTGCCTAAGCCCCCGCTGTATCTCTACAGGCTCTGATACATTTTTTTCCCATTTTATAAGCACTCTGGTACCTTTATATATATCTTTTAAAAGATTAATTACTCCATCTTCCCCATCCAATGTGCCCAGTATGTTCCACAAATACTCTTGAATAACGTTGTCGTAGGCTCTCCTAATATCCAGAAATGCTTGCCATTGGGGCCTGTGTACCTTTTCAGCAATCTCTATACACTGCGTCAATGGAAACAGATTGTCCCCCAACCACCTTTGTTACCGGAACCCATTTTGTAGCTCCCCTAGCACCCCCTCGTTCTCCACCCAAGCCTGCAATCTGTCCTTTATAATCTGCATCACCACCCTGTAAACAACAGATGTCACTGTTATAGGACGGCTTAGATGTCATGTTCATTCTACTTAATCGCCATTCATCAGGGACTTTCCCATGCACTATCATTTTGTTCACTACCTGTATTAATGTTTGCTTGGATTTTGGTCCTAGCTTCTTTATTAACATAATCGGAATACCATCTGGTCCTGTTGATGTGCCACTAGGAACCTTCTTCTCTGCCCTTTCCCACTCGCTTTGTTCAAGTGAAGCTATTGCAGTAACCGGTCTATCCTCCTTCGATAAATTATGTGCAACATTTCTTTCTTTAAATTTTTCTGTCATCCTTGTTCCTATGTGTTTTATCGCTTCATCCCCTTTTAGTCGAACACCTTGATCTGTAACAATAAACCTTTGTTCTAGCCTAGTCTTATTACTCATTGCATTTAGATGCTTCCAGAATATTTGAGCTGCTTTTCTATCCTTTTTATTTGCTTTTGACATCCATTGGGAACCCTTTCTTCTAGTTTTCTCATTAATCAAATAGGATGCTTCCCTTCTACACTTTATGAAGGTATCCCATTTTCTGTCTACTTCATCTTCTGGTTCCCCCTTTTCTTGGAATATCTGTGTTCCCTGGACGCTTCCTGATGTTTCTCTATCGCCCTGTTGACCTCCTCATCCAACCAACTCTTGGGTTTGCGTATTTTTCCTTTTAGCTTTGCTCGCACCTTAGCTAGCTCTAGCTCCAGTAATCGAGTTACTTTCGTATAAGTCCATTCTGTTTCATTATCCTAATGAACATGTAGCGCCCTCTCTTGGGTGGCGCCGGGAACCCGGATAGTGCATGCCACCCGGCGAAGAAAATAAAGACGGCACCTGGCCGTGGCTCGTGCAGCCACGGCTCGCAGTTCTGTTCTGGTGTCGGTTCGCAGCAGTGGTCTTGTTCCTTCACTCCCGAGGCGTTAATCCTGCATTGGTGACCTACGGCGAGGAATGACCGATCCCGCAGCATCCACAGAACAGGACTCACGTCCGCAGGACGTCTTGTCACTTCAGGTTCGCCTCCCACCTTTTTGCCCCCAGAACCTGCAAGTTTGGTTACACCAGATCGAGACGCAATTTTGCGTTTCCCACATCAGCTCAGAGACGACACGCTGCTACCATGTCGCCTCGAGCCTTCCTCCTGATGTTGCCGGTGAGCTCTCCGACGTTCTCTCCGCCCCCATGGGTGCTACACCATATCAGCACCTTAAAACCAAGGTACTGGAGAGATTTATGCCGTTGGAACGCACCCGCCTCCAGTAGCTCCTTACTGAAGAAGACCTTGGCAATCGGCACCCTTCCCAGCTTCTGCGCCAGATGCGACAGCTTCTTTGGGAGCGCGATATCCCCAACCACTCGGCGTTGCTTCGAGAGCTTTTCCTCCAACACCTTCCCCAGCCCATCCGCCTCGTCCTAGCGGCGGCCAGTGACGTCACCCTCGACCGTTTAGCTGAGCTCGCTGACAACGTTCATGAGGCAACCTCCCCTTTCGTCACTGCTGTTTTCCCGCCTACAGACCTGGCGGTTTCGCACTTTGAGGCCCGTCTCGATGACCTTGCCGCCTCAGTCGCTGCACTCCGCAGCCCACCCCAAGAGACCCGGCCTCATAGTCTCGATCATCGCGCTCTTTCGCGCCCACGTCAAGCTCGGAGTCCCAGCCCTCCGTCTCTCTGCTGGTACCACCGGTGTTTTCACCACCGGGCCACGAAGTGTACACCGCCCTGTTCGTGGCCGGGAAACGCCTGCCGGGATCACTAACGGCGGTGTGTTGTCCTGCCAGTCGTCCAAGCCACCTGTTTATGGCAACTGACAAGTTCTCCGGCACCTGGTTCCTTATAGACACAGGCGCGGAAATCAGCGTGGTTCCACTGACTAAGGCTGATCGTTCCAAGTCATCAGGGCAGTCGCTCTGTGCTGCCAACGCGTCGTCTATACCCACGTACGGACTACGATCTCTCACCCTCGACTTCGGCCTTCGCCGCACTTTTCGATGGGTCTTCGTCATCGCAGACGTGGTTCACCCGATCATCGGCTCGGACTTCCTCTCATACTTCGACTTGGATGTCAGCGTGCGGCGTCGTCGCCTTACCGACGGTCTGGCTCATCTCTCCATCTTGGGAGTCTTGTCCGACCTTGCTCCCAGGGGCATCCGCACGCTCATACCTTCCTCTAAGTTCGAAAAAGTATTGGCGGATTTCCCGGAGCTCACCAAGCCATGTAACCTCACTCAGGTGCCTAAACATACGTATTAAATAGCGTGCGCTAACAGGACGAATACAGGAAACTTGGAGGCAGAGGAAAGAAGCGCAACTTCCAACGTTAATAACAGGAAAGGAAGCCAGACGCTCTTTTATATCTGCTGGGGTGTGAGGGTGTGCGATATGAATGACAGAGACAAACAACTTCAAACAGCGGCAAACAAAAAAAACAAAAACACGTGGCATAACAAAGCCCACCATGCAGTCCGAAAAGCTGAATGTAACAACAGGTGACCAAAGAGTGAAAACGGTTGATATGAAGTGCAAAAACATGAGCAGAGAAAACGTAAGGAACAACACGAGGCGTACGTAAAAGATGAAACTTAAAAAGGCACATAAAGCGGCGTGTAAATAGCACCTAAAAAACAGTAAAAATGAAACAACATAGGGGAATGCTGAGTAAGAGAATATTGCTAAAAAAACATAAGAAAAGAACTTAGACGAAACCATCTAAAAAGGATAGTTCCTTTCTAGAAAGAAGAATAGAAGGCGTGCTAACGCACTTGTCTTTTCTTTGGTGAATGTAAAAGGCCTCAATGATTTCTTTTTCAGTCTTGCCCGGTGCCTTGGCTAGGAACCTTGTTTCGTGGAACTTACGACGGCAATCTTTACATTGGCTGCAGTGTATAGGAAGGTTACCTCCTGTCTTGCTATTCAAGGTCACATTGTGCTTTCGGGCGCGCTCATTAAAACGTTTTCCTGTTTGTCGCATGTAAACTCTGCCGCACGTCAAAGGGATCTTGTACACCACATTGGCAGTACACTCTGTGAACTTTTTTTGATGTTTGATGAGACAGGACTTCTTAATCCGCTTACTGGAAACCATAGGGCATAGTTTTTCCAGCTTGCAGGGAGCTGAAAAAACCAGCTGCACCCCGTGTCTGGAAGCAACTTTTTTCAAATTGTGCGAAAAACCATGTAGGTAGGGTATGACCTGCAAAGGCTTCTTTTGAAACTCGTTTGTCACCTGGATTCATTTTTTGAAGAAGGCTTTCAGACACACTGGTAATCAAGTGCGCTGGGTAGCCTGCTGACAGAATTCTTCCAATCTGGCACTGGAAACTTCCACCTATCTAATGCGGGCAAGATTTGTCTAGGGCTGATTTTAAGCAGAGGGACAATATGCCACGCTTAACTACCCTAGCTTGGAATGGGAACTATCATAAGCCAAAAGTGACTTTTTTTGATCGTGGTTGATACATCCAACATATGTGCTTGTAGGCGAAGGAAAGTTGCAGATCAAGAAACTGAAGACAATTGCTGTGTGCTCTTTCATGCGTAAATTTTAGACCTGTCGACATAGAAATAAAATCATTCAAAATTTTCATGATAACAGACTCTGGGTCACACCCTGCCGGTACATCAATAAGCACCAGATAGTCAGCCACATATCTAAAGATACGAGACACTGCCTTGTTACACAAGCTGCCCTCAAGTTTCCGGTCGAATGAGGCTAGAAACATTTCGCACAAGACAGGCGCTACTGAAGACCCTATACATATGCCTTGCTTTTGGACGAAAAATTCTTCATCGAATGACACAGCAGTAGAATTTAAATAGAAAAGTAACAGGTCTAAAAAATTGCCTATTGTAATGCCCACTTCATTCTGAAATTTTAATTTGCCATAGCTTTCCAAATGCTCACGACCAGCCGTAAACAACCCTTCATGAGGAACACAGTAAAAAAGATCTTCTATGTCTATGGAAACTCCACTGTTGGCGGTAAACTTGCCTTCTTCGAGGAACTGCACCACTTCTCTTGAGCTTCGAACACGAAACGGGTCTCTGCTTGTAATTCTGTCCAAATGGCGTCGCAGGTAGTCGCTTACTGCTCTCTGCCACGTATTCCTTTCACACACAATGGCTCGGAGGGGGCATGCAGGTTTGTGCATTTTTCCTGTAAAGAAAATCTCTAGGCATCCTGTGTCTGCCGCCTTGACAGCCGTCGCCAGAGACACTAGGTTCATTCGAGCAACGAGTTTTAGTGCGGCCCGCTTCTGTTTAGCCGGGTGAAAGTCGACAGGTCGAAAACTTTTGTTGATAGCTTTGGTAGCTTTCTTCTTAAAGACTTCATTTGTCTGGACAACAAAGCCGCCTTCTTTGTCAGCTTCCAATACCGCATAGTCAGACGCTTTCATGAACTCAGCAATCCTTTTGAGCGGCGAGTGCCTCCAAAAGTCATTAGGGTCGGTGTCAACTAGGCGGCGGTTTCAGCCAGTTTCATCTTTTACATGTGCCTCGTGTTGTTCCTTGCGTTTTCTCTGCTCATGTTTTTGCACTTCATATCAACCGTTTTCACTCTTTGGTCACCTGTTGTTACATTCAGCTTTTCGGACTGCATGGTGATCTTTGTTACGCCACGTGTTTCTTTTTTTTTTTGCCGCTGTTTGAAGTTGTTTGCCTCTGTCATTCATATCGCACACCTTCACACCCCAGCAGATATAAAAGAGCGTCTGGCTTCCTTTCCTGTTATTAAAGTTGGAAGTTGCGCTTCTTTCCTCTGCCTCCAAGTTTCCTGTGTTCGTCCTGTTAGCGCAAGCTATTTAATAGAAATGTACCAACTAGCCCGTCAGAAAGTTCTAGTAAACATACGGTGATACACCACATCGTCAGCCGGGGTCCACCCGCAGTGCTCGACCACGCTGCTTGTTTGGAGACTGTCTAGCTATCGCCAAACGTGAGTTCGACCACATGCTGCAGCTCGGCATTATACGCCCGTCGTCCAGCGCGTGGGCGTCTCCGCTGCATCTAGTGCCCAAGCGTGATCCCGGTGACTGGCGTCCCTGCGGTGACTATCGGGCGTTGAATGCCAACACTGTCCACGACAGCTATCCGCTGCCTCACATCCAGGACTTTACATCGCGCCTCGCCGGCTACGCCATTTTTAGCAAAGTTTACCTGGCTAAGGCGTATCACCAAATTCCCATTGAACCCGCCGACATACCTAAAACCGCCATCTCGACGCCCTTTGGTTTGTTTGAGTACGTCCGGATGCCTTTTGGACTGTGCAATTCAGCTCAAACCTTCCAGCGGTTCATAGCCGAGATCACGCGGGGTCTACTGACTGTTTTTGCTTACCTTGATGACGTCCTCATCGCCAGCCCTACGCCTGATGATCATGAGCAACGCCTACGTGCTTTGTTCAAGCGTCTACAGCAGTACGTCCTAGTTGTGAACGTCTCCAAATGTGTTTTTGGTGCACCTGAGCTTGAGTTTTTGGGTCATCACATATCCTCAGAGGGTATCTGCCTTCTCGCGTCCCACGTCCAGACCATCGAGAATTATCCCCAGCCTACAACACTGTGCCACTTACGACAATTCTTAGGGCTGGTGAATTTTTATCCCGCACTGTGCAGAGCTGCTTCGCCCGCTCACCGACCTCCTCCGGTCAACCGCTGACCCGTCCTCCGCCATTTCTTGGTCATAAGAAGCCCAGGCCGCCTTTGCCGCCGCAAAGCAAGCAGTCGCGAACGCCGTGCTTCTTGTCCATCCGCGCAGCAATGCCCCTATGAGATTGATGGTGGATGCCTCCAGCGTGGCTGTCAGAGCTGTCGTACAGTAGTGTATTAACTCTGAGTGGAGACCGTTGTCTTTTTACTCTCGAAAGCTACTTCCTGCTGAGACCCGCTACAGCGTCTTCGGCCGAGAGCTGCTAGCCATCTACTCCGCGATACAGCACTTTCGGCATTTTGTGGGAGGATGCCAGTCTCACGTGCTGACCGATCATAAGCCACTGGCATATGTGTTCCGCACCAACTCATCGAAGTATGTGTCACGCAAACTCCGCCAGCTCGCTTATATCTCTGAGTTTACTACCGACAGCCGCCGTGTGAAAGGTGCCGCCAACACTGCCGCTGATGCCCTCTCTCGTATAGCCGTGGCAGACACTCCATCTCCCACCGTCGACTGGGCCGCATTCTCATCCGCCCAGCAGATTGTTTATGAGCTCACCGCTTTTCCAGAGAACCCCCGTTCTCTCCGACTACGGCTTAGGCCCCATCCCTGCTTGCCTGAGCCCTTGTGGTGCGATGTGTTAACAGACCTTCCCCGCCCTATCGTTTCGGCTTCACTACGTCGCCCCATCTTCTATTCTCTACATGACATATGCCACCCAGGCATTCGGGCTACTCAGCGCTTTCTCAACCAGCGCTATGTTTGGCCCGGCATCGACGCTGATGTGCGCGCTTGGACGCGCCTGTGTCTGCCCTGCCAGACGACCAAGGTCTGTCATCATACCAAGACGCCTTCCCAAGCCTGGCCGTCATTTCGACCATGTACATCTCGACACCGTGGGCCCTCTACCCGTGTCTCGAGGCTACCGTTATATCCTGACCATGGTCGACTGCTTCACTCGCTGGCCGGAGACAGTCCCCGTTCCTGACATCACCGCAGAGGCAGTTTCCCGCGCCTTCATTTCTGCGTGGGTATCTCAATTTGGTTGTCCTGGCACCGTTACAACCGACCGTGGACGCCAGTTTGTGTCCTCCCTGTTTGCTTCCCTTAATCATATTCTCGGCGCCAGGCATTGTTGTACCACTGCATAATCAACCATATGCCAACGGCATGGGGGAATGCCTTCCCCGCCAATTGAAGGCCGCCCTAGCTGCCCACCTCAATTGCACCACCTGGGTCGACTCCTTGCCCCTTGTGCTCCTTGGTCTGTCATTTTTGAAGGCTTACAGTGCTCAGCTGCAGAACTGGTGTACGGTAGTGCTCTGCGTCTTCCGGGAGGCTTCTTTACATCACAGCTGCTCCCAGCCCCAGGAATTCCTGCTGGACTGCGTTAAAGACCTCTGGCCCACTCAACCGCATCCATCTCGCCACCATACCATTTTCGTGAACCCTGACCTGGCCACTTCGACCCACATTTTTGTGCGCCGCGACATTGTCCGAGCACCACTAACACCGACCCACGACGGACATTTCCGCGTTCTCCACCGCACCCCGAAAACCGCCACCCTCCTACTGAGCGGCCTTGAAGAGACCATCAGCCTAGACCGCCGGCCTTAAGCCGGTTTACATGGAGACCGCACTGGAAAATCTCGCATCGCCGCCTGACCTCGTGCTCCAGTGCCATTGCCGGCCCTCCGTCCATTTCGACTTACGGTCTAGGCGGGGGGCCCTGTAGCGCCCTCTCTTGGGTGGCGCCGGAACCCGGATAGTGCGTGCCACCCGGCGAAGAAAATAAAGACGCACCTGGCCGTGGCTCGTGCAGCCACGGCTCGCAGTTCTGTTCTGGTGTCGGTTCGCAGCAGTGGTCTTGTTCCATCGCTCCTGAGGTGTTAAGCCTACAAACACGAATCCAATGTCTGCAGTGCAGCGCCATAGTGCGCTAACTATGAAGGGAACCACCCCGCGTATTCTAGGTGTTGGCCATCTTGGAAGAAAGAGAAGAAATAAGAGAACTTCTTGTTAGGCTAGTTGGTAATTGATCATTGTAATTGAAAGGCACGAAAACCACACACACATACACGAGAGAAGAGAACCTGTGTGTGTGGTTTTTGCGCCTTTCAATTATAATGAAAAGAAAAGGAAATTATAACTGTTAAAACTAAACAAAACTTAACATTCCAGGAAGCACGGAAACGATTTACACAAACCCAGGGAATATTGTTCAGAGCAAAAACAAATTTTGCCGATGCAGTTCGAAGGGGCAGGGCACCACACCAGGCTTCGACGTCTGCCCAGGCCACACAGTGAGCCTGAGGCAGGGCCATTCGGGCCCGGGCAGACGCAGCGAAGGCTGCCCTGCCAACCTCAAAAAAGGGCCCGCCGGCCTCTGGGTCAGCCGCCCGCAAGGCTTCCCCAGTCGGGAGAGGCCTACAAACAGTACACCCGTGGGTTCTCCGCGGCACTCCAGAGCCTCCAGTGAGGTAATGGACGTAACACCGGGCTCACCTCCGCTGCAGCGGCGGCAGAGGTCTGTTGATCGAAAAAAAGGAAAAATCTCAATTACTGGCCCCAAAGAAACGGGGACCTAAGTTTTCAAAATACATCCCCAAAAAAATCATAATGCCATTCCTAATACACTGTAATTGTATATAATTATTTAATGACTTAAGTGATATAAAATACATCTTAGCCACATTCTCGGCTGTGGCCTTATGTATTCAAGAAACAAACTTAGGTCCCCATAACAGAAATGTACTCAAGAAACATAAGGTATTTTGCCGTGACTGAGGGAATGCAATCCCGCTCTCAGGTGGCATTGCCGTTTTAGTAAAAAATGACATCCCAGCTGGTCAGCTTATACTAAAGACTAAATTTGAAGCTGTTGCATCAACTGTGCTTACACACAAAACAATAACAGTGTGTTGTATATATCTTGGCCCTCCTTTCACAGTAACAATACATGAATCAGAAGATCATTTAGAGCAGCTCTCAGAGCCTTGTCTGGTAGTTGGCGATTTTAATGCTCATTCCTCCTTCTGGGGGAGTGAAAAAACGGACACCTGAGGGCAAGTTATAGAGAATTTAATTCTGAGCAATAATATGTGTCTGTAGAACTCCGGTAAAGCCACTTACTGCTCTCCAACCTCAGGGAAAATGAGCTGTTTAGTTTTATCTTTTAGTTCGCCCTCTGTTTTTAGTCATTTTAAATTGGATGTAATTGACAATCCATGTGGCAGCGATCACCTCTACGTAATAATCAGTTTAACATCCCTACCGGTAGTCATCTTAACAAAACTGCAACGTTGGAAGCTTCCTTTAGCAGACTGGTAACTTTTTAGAGCAGAAGCCACTTCAGAAAAAATATTTTTAGAAAATTTTGATGTCAGTGAGATAAATGATAATTGCAGTGATTGTATCTTAGCTGCCACACACTTGGCTATTCCTAAGTCTTTCGGAATGGTACGGCAAAATCACGAAGTGTGATGGACACAAGATTGTAAGGATGCAAAAAAGCGACTGTAAAGACGCAAATCAGACGCACAAGAAATGTGGACAGGCAAAATCTTTGTCGACACAGCGTAGCTCCAAACCAAGAGTTCGAGAGCGTCAGCTTCGTCTTCTTCGCAAACTGAACTGCGTCAGCTTCGTCTTCAGCTTTCTCTCCTTCGGCGGCACTGGCCGCTGGGGCAGCAAACCCCAATAGTATGTCTTACAATACCCCCGGGGTGAAAAGGCGCCATCCTGGTGGCCTAAGGGCACGAGATGATAGCGGGGTCGTAGTACGGTTTCAGGCGGTCGAAGTGGACGATTTCGCGGCTGCGGCGTCGATGATCAGGCGAAGGCGTAAGGGGCTCGACGAGGTAGTTAACTGGAGATGTCTGCTGAACTACGCGATAGGGGCCGTGGTATTTTCTTAGCGGTTTTGTCGACAGGCCCGGGCTGGAGGAGGGCACCAAAAGCCAAACTAAGGAGTCAGGAAGGTAAGCCAGCGGCAGACGGGCACTTTTCTGACGGTACTGATCGTGGGCAGTAAAGGAACGGGCGAGTTGACGACATTCTTCGGCATGCGCAGCGGCTTGAGAGACGGTTGTAAATTCGGAGGAATGTGGGCGGTAAGGGAGTATGGTGTCCATAATTGAAGATGGCTCCCGGCCGCAGAGAAGAAAATACGGGGAAAAACCAGTAGTTGCTTGCATTGCAGAATTGTAAGCATAGGTAACGAATGGTAGAATGCGGTCCCAGTTGGAGTGATCGAATGAAATGTACTTGGCCATCATGTCAGCGAGGGTCCGGTTAAAGCGCTCGGTCATGCCGTTCGTCAGGGGATGGTAAGATGAAGTTGTACGGTGAACGATGTGACACTCCCGAAGAAGGGCCTCCAGGACGCCGGACAAGAAGACACGACCTCGGTCGCTGAGCAATTCCTGAGGCGCACCGTGGCGAAGAATGATGTTGTGAAGTATGAAACCGGCGACGTCGGAGGCCGTTGCAGCTGGTAACGGGGAAGTTTCCGCATAGCGCGTGAGATGATCTATGGCGACAATGATCCAACTGTGCCCAGCAGAAGTGCTAGGAAGAGGGCCATAAGGTCGATTCCAACACGGTCGAAAGGGCGGGCCGGACAAGGTAAAGGTTGCAGAGGAGCCGGTGAGTGCTGTGGTGGATCCTTTCGCCTCTGACATTCGAAGCAAGAGCGGACGTACTGACGGACAGAACGGTACATGCCTCGCCAATAATACCGAAGACGTAGGCTGGTAAAAGTTTTCAGCAAACCGGCATGAGCGCACTGCGGGTCGTCATGATAACTGGCACAAATGGCGGAGCAGAGATGCCGGGGAATCACGAGCAGCCATTTGTAACTATCTGGTAGGTAGTTGCGACGGTACAGCAGCTGGTCACACACGACAAAGTGACGGGCTTGACGACGGAGTGCTCTAGAAGAGGGCTGGCAGAGCGGTTGGCTAAGATATCGAGAATAGAAGCTATCCAAGGATCCTTGCGCTGCTTAGGAGCCATATCAATAGTATTGAAAGAAGGCGTGAGGCTGGAAATAGAGGGTTGGTCGAGTTCAGAGGACACAGGGGAGCGTGAGAGGGCGTCAGCATCGGAGTGTTTGCGTCCGGAGCGGTAAATGACTTGAATGTCGTAGTCTTGTAATCGGAGAGCCCAACGAGCGAGGCGGCCGGAAGGATCCTTGAGTGACGACAGCCAGCAAAGGGCATGGTGATCTGTGATGACAGCGAACGGGCACCCATATAAGTGAGGGTGAAATTTTGTGATCACCCAAATAATTGCCAAACATTCTTTTTCCGTGACGGAATAATTAGTCTCCACTTTTGTGAGTGCACGGCTTGCATAAGCAACGACGTACTCATTGAAGCCAGGTTTCTGCTGAGCAAGAACGGCACCCAGACCAATGCCGCTGGCGTCCGTGTGGAGTAGGGGCGGAAGGGTCGAAATGGCGCAAGACCAGAGGGGAGGTGAGGAGATGGCGCAGCATGGCAAAAGCTTCGTCGCATTTTGTGGACCAGGCCGGTAAGTCGTGGCCGCCGGCGAGAAGTTGTGTCAGTGGGGCGATAATTGCAGCAAAATTCTTGACGAACCAACGAAAGTACGAGCAAAGTCCAATAGAGCTTCTAAGTTCTTTCAGGGAGGTGGGCTTCAGGAAATAAGCAACTGCTCGTAGCTTGGCAGGGTCCGGGAGGACACCATCCTTGGACACGACGTGGCCTAAGATAGTCAGCTGTCGGGCGCCAAAGTGACACTTCTTCAAATTAAGCTGCAGGCCAGTGTCACTGAGAGACTGAAGGACACTCTCAAGACGAAGAAGATGAGACGGAAAATCCGGGGAGAATACGACCACATCATCCAAGTAGCAGAGGCATGTTTGCCATTACAGCCCGCGTAGGATGTTGTCCATCATGCGCTCGAAAGTTGCAGGCGCGTTGCAGAGACCGAAGGGCATCACATTAAATTCATACAGCCCATCAGGCGTGATGAAAGCTGTTTTCGGGCGATCAGCTTCGGCCATCGGCACCTGCCAGTATCCAGAGCTCAGATCTAATGAAGAAAAGTACTCTGCCCCCTGCAGGCAGTCAAGAGCGTCATCTATACAAGGCAGGAGGTAGACGTCTTTCCGAGTAATTTTGTTTAGCCGGCGGTAATCTACGCAGAATCTAATGGAACCGTCCTTTTTCTTGACGAGTACAACGGGAGAAGCCCACGGGCTGTGAGAGGGCTGGATCACTCCACGGTGTAGCGTGTCGCTCACCTGATCATCAATTATGCGGCGCTCAGCAGAGGAGACGCGGTAAGGGCGCTGGCGCAAAGGTCGATGTGTTCCAGTGTCAATATGGTGGCGAACCGCTTTTGCACGACCCAAGGTGTCTTGATGAGAATCGAAGGACGCGCTGAAGCAAGGCGACAAGCTGGGCGCGTTGGGTAGGTGGCAGAGCGGCATTGACGGAATCGGCAAGCCGGTCGGGTGAGGGCTGGTTGGTTGCGACGATGGAAGGAGTGAGGGCATTGATGTCATACGCGGGAGGGTCATCCGGAACAGGTGAAGCGTCGTCGAGATCGACGACATCAACCGTGCCAAGCGATTCCTGCCTGTTCCCACCCTGGAGCTACAGACCTTACGGATCTACGGACCTGAAGATCTACACGCCTTACCAGCCTCTACCACGGTGACTGACACCCAGCCCCAGCCTGGCTCCGGTCCCGTGCGTCAGCGCGACCCTGCGATCTTCAGCGGCACGGACGACACCGACGTCGAAGACTGGCTCGTCTCCTATGAACGCGTAAGCGCCTATAACAAGTGGGACAACAGCACCAAGCTAAACAAACGTCATCTTTTATCTGACCGACGTCGCCAACTTGTGGTTTCGCAACCACGAAACCGATTTTTCTACCTGGGCTGCCCTCAAAACCAGCTTAACCGATGTCTTCGGCCGCCCCGCTGTCCGAAAACTTCGTGCCGAACAACGGTTGCGCAGTCGGGCTAGCAGAGTGGCGAGAATTTCACTAGCTATATCAAGGACGTCGTTGATTTTTGCAAGCGTCTGAATCCATCCATGAGCGACGCGGACAAAATCAAACACATTCTTAAAGGGATTGAGGACGACGCATTTCAGATGTTAGTGTCCAAAAATCCTCAAACCATCTCAGACGTCGTTTCTTTGTGTCAGAGCTATGACGAGCTCCGGAAACAGCGTCTTGTCACCCGCCGTACCATTTGCCCGGACGACACCCTTTCAGCGTGGCTGTCGGCAGTCCTGCTCACGATCAGTCGACCCTTCTTCAGCAGATCCAGCAGTTTGTGCGGGAGGAGGTCGCCCGCCAGCTATCGCTGGTTACCTGCCCACCCGCTCCAACGCCAACGCTGTCGCCTTCCATTCAGCGTGTCATCCAGGAGCAGGTTGCAGAGGTCCTGCCGCCCGCTAATCCACCTCCTGTAGTCACTGCACCGCTGACCTATGCTGAAGCTGTCGTCTGGCAACGACCTCAGCCGATTGTGCCTGCCTACGCGCCACCTTGCACCGTCTTTTCTGACCCGCCGCTCGCTCCTACAATGCCTCACCCTCACCGGCCTTTTCCTCGCACCGCTCCACGCCCTCTGAATCCGTGGCGCACGCAAGATAACCGCCTGATTTGCTATACTTGCGGCCTCGCTGGTCATGTGGCCCGTTGGTGCCGCACCCGCGTATCCCGTACTCGCGACTACGGGCGAGCGCCGACGTACGACGTTCCCGTGCCCTCCGCACCTGACTCTTCTCATCTGCCCCAGCATCCCTCTACCTATCGCTCCGACTCCTACCACCAAACCCCCCGGTCGCCGTCTCCTCGCCGCCGTTCGGTCTCTCCTATGCGCCGCCGGTCGCCACCCCTCCAAGCAGAAAACTAGGTGCCGCAGTTCCGGAGGCAAGAACTGCGCCACCACCGACCGTGTCAAGCCCTATTGCCGCTCCTGTGAACATTCTTGAAGTGCTGGTTGAAGGTGTTCCTGCTCATGCGCTCATTGACACTGGTGCTGCCGTGTCCATCATTAGCCGCAACTTGTGCCGCAAACTAAAAAAGTGGCGACGTCGCTTTCTGAAATTTCCCTCTGAACCGCCAGCGCTGACCCCATTCGACCTCTCGCAGCGTGCACCGCTCGCCTCATCATCCAAGGCCTCTCCTACACCATTGAGTTCTTTGTTCTTACCCCGCACCTCCACCAAATGTAAAGACATAAATCAGACGCACAAGAAATGTGGACAGGCAAAATCTTTGTCGACACAGCATAGCTCCAAGCCAAGAGTTCGAAAGCGTCAGCTTCGTCTTCGCAAACTGAACTGCGTCAGCTTCGTCTTCTTCAGCTTTCTCTGCTTCAGCGGCACTGGCCGCTGGGGCAGCAAACCCCAATTGTATATCTTACACGACAAAGTAAAGCTTGGAGAGTCTTTCACAGGTACCCCACACAAGAGAACCTCGTAAATTTTAAAAATGTGAGAGCTGAAACTTGGTATGTCCGTCGTAGTGCCGAGAAAGCATCATGGCGGAGTTATGTCTCATCCATAAACAGTCAAACCATATTTAAAAAAATGCGGGAGCAGGTAAGAAAATTATATGGCAGCTTCTCACCATTCACAATTCCTCTTTTAACAACACCTGGAACACAAACAAGCATAAGGGATCAGGCAGACATATTAGGGGAGCACTTTGCTGCGGTTTCAAGTTCGTCACACTATACCCAGTTATTTCTAAAATACGAAAAAGGCTGAAAAACAGACTCCCAACAAGTGGAGATGCTATCGAACAATACAATAGTTTAATTACCCTCCATGAAATCAACACAGTACTGTCTGCCGTCAAAAAGCTGCTCCAGGACCCTACCAAATACACTATGAAATGTTGGCCAATCTTTCTCAGCTCGCAGTAGAGGAACTTTTAAGATTTTTTAACAAAGTATTGGTATCGGGGAAAATAACTGAAGTCTGGAAACAAGGTAATATTCTACCATTTCTTAAACCCAGGAAGCCACCAACCTCTCCTAGCAGTTATAGACCCATAGCCCTTCCCAGTTACCTTGGCAAATCCTTTGAAAGTGTTCTGAATATAAGATTAACTTTTGTCCTTCAATCCTGTGAACTTCTTGATAGCCATCAGTGCGGTTTTAAAAAGGGATGCTAGTTCACCTAGTTTGTCTTGGAAATACTGTCTGAGAAGCTTTTATTCATAAACAACACTGCCTTGCTGTATTTTTCGATTTAGAGAGGGCGTACGACACGGCCTGGAGGTTCGGGGTTCTTCGCGACCTTGCCGAGCTTGGCATCCGAGGCAGAATGTTGAACTGTCTAAAAGACTTATCTAACCGTTCATTCCATGTGCACCCACATACAACCCTTTCGAGGAATTTCATTCAGGAAAATGGAGTACCTCAGGCATGTATTTTAAGCACAACTCTCTTTGTTGTAAAAATGAATTCTCTTACTAAAACAATCCGAAGGTCAGTTATGTATTCAGTCTATGGAGATGACCTTTAGTTAGCTTGCACATCCTCCAACGTATCAACATATGAAAGACAAATACAATTAACAATAAATAAACTGGCAACATGGGCAGACAGAAATGGTTTCCGGTTTGTTTCACAGAAATGGGTGACCATTCTCTTCTCACTCAAACGAGCCATACAGACAGATCCTACCCTACACCTGAATGAAATAGAGTAGATGAAGCGCAAAAAAGACAGCACACAGACAGAGAATAACACGAGACTGGTGCTACTTGCAACTGTTTATTGAATTCAGGACCTGCTTATTTATAGCCAAGAGGAAGGCATGGTGGAAGGGGAGACAAAAAAACAGTACAACAAACAACAGGTAAATGTCATGTGCGAGGGCAAGGATACTACAATGGAGGGTAGAAAAGTGAATCAATTCTTTCTAAACTTATCTAAAAAAAAAAGGCCGCCACCATCTGGAGGACGTTGAAGTAACGTGCGTTAGCTGTTTGGTTTACTAGATGAAGAAAGCGAAGAACGCACTTCTCGTCTCGAGAAACGGAATGTAATACCGTTTGAAACGGGGTAGATTGCCACCATGCTCGGCTACGCGTGCACGCACATCACCTAGCGGAACGATCGCCGCCTAGCGCCATCTATCAGAGAAATTACGATGCACGTCTACCCATTGTGGAGTGGCGCCCCCTCAAGATAAGTCTCAAATGGAATTTGCTTCGTTTGGGGGGTCAAGGTGGGCCTAGAATTCAGCTTGCGGTGGGATATGGTAACGCTTTAATTAGCAGTTGCACATATACAATGCTTACCTATTATTTAATTGTGGTTTTATTTTTATACCACAACCCATAGTGTTTTATTTGTCAACCAAATTCGGTATACAACTGTCCCCAGATGGGCGCCCGTTGTTGTCGGAGTATATATATAGCGGAACGAATGTATACATGTATAGCGGTCCCGTAACGGGACAGTTTTCCTACCCGTTTTAGGATATGTTTTGGTGAGGCGGGGAGAAAGGGATGAGAGGGCACAACCAATTTTAATGGCCCCCATATTTGATTCAAGAAACCGAAATTATGCCACCATTTCGTCCCGACATCATACTCACATAGTTCCACCTCTATCCACCATATTCGACTGTCACGTCATGATTGACACTCGGCAGGTGACTGTTTCTACAATGCTATTGTAGATGGTGCTACATCTTTTTCGTCACAGGCGCGAAAACAGACACAACATAAGGTAGAAAGACTGGACGGAGCGCCACTCACAACTGATTTATTTGAAGGCAACGCGGACAAGTATGCTATCATCTTCAAAGTTGATATGATAGCGAACAAGTGGAAAAATTGTTATCTGCCTTACGCAAAGATATGGACGTGTCGTTGATGCACATACTTCCTTTCTTTGCAATAAAAAAAGCTTCGATTAATTCTCTGGCTTTTGTGTCTTTGCTTTTTGATAGAATTCGCGCTCTGGAAAAACATGGCTCACAAGAGCGTAACGGGCAGGACTTTATATGCTTAGGCATATTTGGGCCTTCTTTATCTTGATCTGTTTCTTTCGTGTTCCCTGATTGGCTCGTTAATGCAGCGTTCTGTTTGCCCTATATAGGAGCGGCCGCAAGAGAGGGAGGGGAATTTCGTAGACTACACCTTCGGTGCACTTCATGAACGATCGCCCATGTTTGGTGCCACACCCTCTTTCTTCTTTTCGGTCTCTTTCAGTACAAAAGCAAGGGGTTCCGAGCTTTTCTGGGGCTGAAAAAACAAGCGACACACCATTCTTGCTCGCGACCTTCTTCAAGTTGTGGGCTAGCTTGTGCACATAGGGCACCACCACAGGCCACACCACCTCTTCTCGAGGGACATCTTCCCCAGCTCTCACATCCTTTCTCTTCATGTTTTGTAGCAGGCTTTCAGCGACTGCCGTTACGAGCGAACCAGGGAACCCCGCTGAAGACAGTCTGGCCAATTGGTTTTAGTGGCATCTTGTGGGAGCATGATTTTCTGAGGGCGGATTTGAGACAAAGTGAAGCAATCCCCCTTTTTATTAGCTTGGAATGAGCGGAGTCATATGGCAGAAGCCCTTTTTTACCGCACGGAGCATACGCCCAACAAACCTGTTCCTCACAAACCTCAATACTAAGATCTAAAAACTGTAAAACATTACCTTCAAGTACTTCACAAGTAAAACTTAAGCCATTTCCATGTCTAAATAAGGATAAAATATCGCGCACAGATTCTTCGAAGTTTGAACTTTCGTCCTTAGTAAAAATGATTAAAAAGTCATCCACATACCTGAACACTTTAAAAACGTTGCTAGCTGTTAAAACCTGGTGCAATACTTGATCCATTAGGAAAAGAAAAATTACACAAAACAGGTACAACACAGGAGCCTATACATATGCCAGCTTTCTGCAGAAAGCACTGCTCGTCAAATGTTACGAAGGTAGATTGTAAATAAAAATTTAAAAGGGTTAAAAAATCCTCAATGGATACACCGGCAGTATTCTGAAAAAAAAAATAGGGTCCTTACTTTCAATGCACTCTCTGACTGTAGTGAACAGGGCTTCGTGAGGAACAGAATAAAATAACTCAACATCTACCGAAAAGGCGCGTTCAACATCACGTTGAGATCCTAAGAATTGACAAACTTCATCAAATTTTTGGTAAGAAAGGATTCTTCACCAAGCTTACCCAAATTTTCCAAGAACCGGCTAAGCGGCCTCCACCATGACCCCTTTTCAGTAACAATAGTTTTAAAGGGCATTTCTTGCTTGTGCATTTTTACCAAAAAGAACACCTTCAATGCATTATTCTTTCATTTGGCAATCTGTTTGCTAAGGCGGACTAGACCTAGCTGCCTAGACCTAGAAGGTCGTGAGCAGGCATGGTCTGCTGCTTGTTTTTTCAGCCCCAGAAAAGCTCGGAAGCCTTTGCTCTCGTATTGAAAGAGACCGAAAAGAAGAAAGAGGGTGTGGCACCAAACATGGGCGATCGTTCATGAAGTGCGCCGAAGGTGTAGTCTACAAAATTCCCCTCTCTTGCGGCTGCTCCTATATAGGGAAAACAGGACGCTGCGTTAACGAGCGAATCAGGAAACACGAAAGAAACATAGAGCAAGATAAAGAAGGCCCAAATATGCCTAAGCATATAAGGTCCTGCCCGTCACGCTCTTGTGAGCCATGTTTTTCTGTAGCGCGAATTCTATCAAAAAGCAAAGACACAGAAGCCAGGGAATTAATCGAAGCTTTTTTAGTGCAAAAAAAGGAAGTTTGTGCATCAGCGACACGTCCATATCTTTGTACAGTTAAAATTCGATTTAACTAAGTTGAGGGGAGCCGTGAATAATTTCGTTAAATCGAGAACTTCGTTAAATTGAATGAGGCATTTCTTGGGCACATAATTCAGTACATTCGATTACAGTAAAACCTCGTTAAAACGTACCCTCTTAAACAGTACTTTTGTTTTAAAAGTAGTAAAGTCAAGTCCCCGACTGAGCACCCATTGAACATAATGCATTTTGCATCCGCATAAACCGTACCAGCTTATCGCGGTCGTATCGGTTAGCATAATAATAATAATAATAATAATTGGTTTTTGGGGAAAGGAAATGGCGCAGTATCTGTCTCATATATCATTGGACACCTGAACCGCGCCGTAAGGGAAGGGATAAGGATGGGAGTGAAAGAAGAGAGGAAGAAGGAGGTGCCGTAGTGGAGGGCTCCGGAATAATTTCGACCACCTGGGGATCTTTAACGTGCACTGACATCGCACAGCACACGGGCGCCTTAGCGTTTTTCCTCCATAAAAACGCAGCCGCCGCGGTCGGGTTCGAACCCGGGAACTCCGGATCAGTAGTCGAGTGCCCTAACCACTGAGCCACCGCGGCGGGGCCGGTTAGCACGTACCATTTTCACTTTTCGTCGCACTCGCGCGTGACGAATTCACGCCGGTAGCACCGACCCAAAGGACGGTTCGGCTAGCGGCGCAACAATCTTCCCTAAATACCGCCGACGGGACGGCAAGCCACACAGCTAATGACAAATTGGCGCCAAAGTTGGTAATCATACAACTAGCGCAATCTTTGGGGGTCCGTATGGTCATCGTCATGACCCCCCGCGCTACTTTCGAGTGGGTAGCGCCAACACCACGACCGGCGCCGCTAGCGCGTATGAAAAGAAACAACAAAAATTCTTACTCGACAAGAAAGGCCCGCGGGGACTACAAATTTATTTTCCGGTGATCTTTGCCTGCGTGCGCTTTGTGAGCAAGGGCCGCACCGATTTCTCGTAGGTCTGAAGTGCGTCCAGCGCGTCTTCCGTCCCCTCGTGTGCGCCGGCAAAATGTCGCAGCAGATCGAGAGCATCCATCACCTGACCTGGTGTCGGCACGGGAGCTTCGGCACCTGCAGGGTCGTCGGCAGCGTTTCAGCCATCACTCCCTCCACGCTTCCTACAAGCCGCAACATATCGGCATCAGTCAAAACTTCCGTTGTGACTGCGTTTGCGTTGGCGTTCACGTAGTCTGAGAAACTTATGCCTGTGGGCACTTCATCCACTGAGCGAAGGTGTTCCCAGGCATCTTCATCCTCGTGCATGGCGCTCGCGCTGTCCGGACCAGCTTCGGCAGTTTCAGGGCCTAGTGTACCGAAACCGGCAGTCCTGAAGCAGTTGACAATTATCGACGGCCTCAATGCTCTCCAAGCCGCCGCCATCATCTCGCACACACCACGTCCGCGTTCACGATAGCAAGGCTAGACTGATGGAGGCCTAACAAGCTGAGCTTGACAAAGACGTGCGTTCAAAGGCACGGGGAAATCCGCACAAGAGCGAACACAGAGCACAACACACAAAAAAAACACGCGAACTGCAACAGCGCCATCTATGAAATGTGGCACGAAACTTTTTTACTGCTGGCGCCATTTCCTGAGCTCGACTCAAAATTAAAACTCGTTTTGCGCCGCGCAGTTTGAAAAAAGCGACGGGATGAAGATGCTCCGCGCTGTTACCGCTGACTCGCAATCAATAAATTTTGGGGTGCTGTCTACAAAATAGACCAAAAATTAACTTTTTCACCTTTATTTCTCGAAAAAAGGTTCGTTAGATCACGGAATCGGTTTCGTTATTTCGGGTTAGTCAAAGCATTGAACCCTATGGGCGTCTGAGGGGGAATTAGGATACCTTCGTTAAATCAAGATATTCGTTAAATCGGGTTTCGTTAAATCGAGTTTTGACTGTATAAGGCAGAGAACAATTTTTTCACTCGTTCGCTATCATATCAACTTTGAAGATGATAGCATTCCTTGTGTGTACGATGGTATATATTTGTCCGTGTTGCCTTCAAATAAATCAGTTGAGTGGCGCTCCGTCCCGTATTTCTACCTTGTGTCTGTTTTCACGCCTGTAACCAAAAAGATGTACAGTTACCAACTTGCCCAGGAAGACGTTCCTTTAAGCTTATGGCGCTACAAGTCTCAATGCGAGGTGCGCTGTTTTCTAGTTGCAGCCACAGATGGCGCTTTCATCTCGAAGTTGTATTACCCGGACTGATTCATCCAATTCATTGGGGTTTAAGGACAGTGAAGGGAAAGTAGATTTTAAGCGGGTAGAAGTAACCAAGCGAAGGTTATCTGATTGGTGTCTAAAATCAAGAGAAGAGTAAAATTTCACATGTCATTGCTAGTTGGCTAGAACCACTGCGCGATTTAAATGGTTCAGCCTTATCCATCCATCGGTAGGAGACCCCACGAAATCTCGAAACGTGATGAGTAAGAGCTAACGCTCTTAAAACATTCTTTCTTATGAATGACAAGCGATGGATGGGGTGCTAACACAGAAACTCCTGCTTTTTTTAATTGGTGGGCTTCTAGCAATTTACGGGCAGTCTTATCTTTGCTTCTACATAATATCCGAGTTTCCTGGAGCTTTGCTTCACAAATTTTCTGCTCTCCTTTGCCACAGTCCTTGCAATGATGCAGCGAATGTGACCCGGTACCATTTCCTAGCGAACGCTTATGCTCCATTAGACTTTCATTAATGCATCGGCCTGTCTGGCTGATGTACACCTTCCCACAAGTCAGCGGGATGCTATAAACTACCCCCACAGCACATTTTACAAAAGGGTTTCCATCCTTATTTCCGCATTCCGTTGACTCGGCATTTTCAGTTCCAATCTTTCGACACAGCGATGCAAGCTTTCTGGGTGCCTAGTGCGGAAATATGTTTGTTCTATTGTAGCCGCGTAAGTGCTTTATCTAAAGAAAATGTGATTCTGCTGCTGCAGGCTATAAACAACTGTATGGGAGCTAAGGCCTCGTCAGGCTTCCGAGCCTTTAGCCTTACACCACCCGCAGGAATTAACTGTACTACTTCCTGCAAAATAAAGTTACTTGCTTATTTACTTGCTAACTTACTTACCACAGGAACTTTGTATTTCACGGCTACGTGCTTAAGATTATGAGGCACTTCGTGGGAGTGTGGAATCACCGCTGGTTTGATTTTCTTTTCAGTCCTTTTCTAGTGACAGGTTCTGTCACAGAAGCATTGCTGAAAAAGGTGAAAAGAGAACGAAAGAACGAGGAGGGTGAAGTATCTGAAAAGAAAATCGAACCGGTAGTGATTCCATACTCCCACAAAGTGGCCATAATCTTAAGCATGTTGCCGTGAAATACAAAGTTCCTGTGGTCTTCTCTGCACGTCCACACGTGCGCCAAAATATGTATCGCTCTCAGAATCGTGATGTTGTACTGCTGCTTCTGCTCCATGCAGAGAAACATTCGTTCCAGCACTTGCTTGCGGTACCTTTTCTTAACGTACTGAATCACTCCTTGGTCCATCGGTTGAAGAGCAGCGGTAGTGTTGGGAGGTTGGAACACTAGCCGGATCGCCTTCAACTTCGCAACGTTGCAGTGTGCGGTGCAATTGTCCACGATCAAAAGCACCTTGCGTACCTTGGCACTGAAGCGTCAATCCAGCTCCGGCAACCAGGAACGAAATATCTCCGACGTCATTCATGCTTTCCGGTTTGCACGGTACTCGACTGGAAATCGCTTGATGTTGTTAAAACATCTCGGTTTCAGAGCCTTCCCGATGACGACAATTGGAAGGCGCTCCGTGCCCGTCATGTTTGCTGCCAACAGTACTGTCACCTGCTCCTTACTCCTTTTACCGCCAGTGCACGGGTCCCCCTTGAAAGCTATCGATTTATCCGGCAGCGCTTTGAAGAGAGCCGTTTCGTCTGCAATAAAGACACCGTTGGGGTCGTAGGCTGCCACGTGCTCTTAAAGGTGAACGTTTTGCCAATCTTTTACGACTTCTTCATCCACCTCACCCCTCTCCCCGCACACGGTCTTAAAAACAAGTCCATGCCAGTCTTTAAAACGGGCAAACCAACCCTCTGACGCCTTGAATGAATCAATATTCATTCGGAGGGCATAGGTCTCTGCTTGCACGCAGATGAGTGGTCCACTCAATGGCAACTTTGAATCACGGGCAGCGGCAATCCACCGCAACAGTGCTTCCTCCAGGGCTGGGTGGGCTGCAGTTCGTAGACGCTTCCTACCGGCATGAAATTTCTCACCCTCAAAGGCTTCCACTAATTGAGCCTCATTCTTGACGTATGTCAATAGCGTGCTTTTCACGTCGAACTGGCGCATAACATCTTCTCTGGAAGCACCGTCTTTCAGTGCCTTGAGGATCTTCACTTTAGTTGATAAGTCCTTGGCCGCATACTTCGCGCGCTTTGCCGGTACTGCCATCGTAATAAAGAGCACCACGACCACATGCACCGACACAACACACCACACCTCGTAAAGAAAACACAAAATGGCCGCTCTGATCGTTCTTGTCCGTCGTCAACTGAGGAGTGACTACAGTAGCGATGCATTTCCGGAATTGAGAGCGGTGTCAGCCGTTTCCAGTGATGGCGATGATCCTTGGACGATAATGATGATGACCTGAACGTATAGCAGCGCCTCCTTTCGTACGCTGGCTTGGCTTGGATTGGAATGGATACCAGTGCCGTTCTTGGCCTGTCTCCAGTCCGAATTAACTGGTGCACGCGCAATTTTGCGCCGAATTAACGAAGGTTTGCTGCCATAGGGCTATGTACATTTTTGAAGGGAGGGAGTGGGGATGCCGAATTATCCGAATTTCCGAATTAACGGGGGCCGAATTGACGAGGTTTTACTGTATCAGTCTCCTACAATTTGTGGTTTTACTCTTAGCACATTCCTATAAAAACACTCTGCGGTAACATATATTACTGGTATTTCTTGTACTTGAGGAAAAATAGTCTTTCACACCTTTTTATACAGATGGCTCAAAAACAGATGTTTACGTTGGAAGCGCAGTGGTACAAGGGAATTGGAATGAAATAGTAAGGCTTCCAGAGTGCGCATCAATTTTCACTGCTGAATGTTACGCCATCTATGTAGCCATTGAACAAGTAGTAAACGAGAACCTCACAAACAGTATTATATACACAGACTCCTTAAATTTACTTACTGCTCTTGAATCTAGAAATGCAATCACTCCTATAACATCATGCACAATATTGTGACAGCCATAGCTCGAGGACAAAACATAAAACTGCTGGGTCCCGAGTCATGTGGGAATAAAAAGCAACAAGAGAACAGATTTGTGCGCTGCTCAAGCTCATGTCAAGAAAATAAAAAAAGTAAATATACCCTCTAAGGATTGCATTAGCTTAGTACAATGGAAATTAAGGAAAAAATGGCGGACAGCTTGGAAGAATAAAGTAAATAACAAACTGCACTTCGTAAAGCCAGTTCTAAGGGAATGGAAGTCATGTCTGCACCAGGAGCGTTTCGTTCAAGTTATTTTGTGTCGTGTCCGTATAGGCCACACGCACATCTCACACAATTTTCTATTGACAAAGGAAGAAAAACCTGTATGTAAAAAATGTGGAGATGAGCTAACAGTTAATCACATTTTATACTCATGCACAAAACTTGAAAAACTTGGCAAAAAATATTTTATTTAGTTTTATAGTGAACACATTTCTTTACACTCAATGTTGCTCTTGGGTGAAGCTGCAATTGTTGACACACATTGTGTGTTTTTGAAGAGATGAAAGTTTTCACGGCAAACCCTAAATGTTTACCAATTCACTGCATTCTTTGACACACCTTAGCCCCTTTCTCAGTCCTGAGAAGAAGGCTGAGGTTTTTTTTTTTGTGGCGGTTGGGAGCCTCATGATCCTTGCCCCAGCAAGGATGGCTACTGAGGCTACGCGACCCTCTTGAAAGCTTTCCTTAGTAGCCATTTCTTAAATATCTCGTTTCTCATCACTATGCACCAGTGATGATTTTTCACATTTCTGTGGAACTCTCCAGGAAACAATCCCTATACCTTGAGCTTGGTGCATGATGACCTTAGTTGCCCATGTGCCATAAAACCCAACACCACACTATTTCTTAGTAACTGTGGCAACATTCCAGGCTAGCTAGATTGTGTGTGTATCTCATCCTACTGTTTGGTGCCTCTTTTGTAGTTTGTTGGGCAGAAAAGCAGTGTGCTTCTCAGCCATGACTATGTTGCCAGGGTTGTTGTGGAGCCCGTGTGAGCAGGGACTTTACGACAGGCTGCGTAACTAATCATATCCATTGGGTGTGCGCATCTACAAAAGAATGATTCAAGAAATAGAATAAACTACCTCGGAGTAACTTGATGGGACCATCCAAATTTGTTAGTTTCGGCAAACATATGCCCCAATAATTATACTGGAGCATGCAAGTATCCTAGGAAGCGTTCCTGCTAAAAACTCAAGAAACCTCACCCTTACAGGGATTAGCTTTTTTTTTCATTGAAGCATTTCTTTTTGTGTGTATGTCTAGGATCCTGCACAGATGCTGCGAAAGTTTGTCTTAATCGAGGAACACACAAAACAGTTTGTCTAAAGTGGATTACTTGTTATTCTTGGGAGACCAGCTAAATGTGTCTAAAGGAGAGTCTACTGTAATTGTAAGTGATGGTGGAATTTGTAGGGAACCGCTTACCTATCGGAGTGTTTTGCAGTGCATATGCAGAAAGCCACGTAATGAGAAGGGCTCTTTGTTTCTTTTTGTTCCTTGCAGCAGCAGCACCGTGCAGGAGCTGTGAGAGGAGGCCATGGAGCACTTTTTCCATTGCGCCCTGTTGTGTGGTCGATTAAATGGAGCGCGTCTTCGCGCTCCCACTTTGTCTCGCCCTTTCTCTTTGCCGCCCAGCACGCTGCATCATAGCTGGAGGGGGTGTCCTGTCTCTTAAATGCTTGCACTGCAGTTCTGTGGCTAGTGCGCCATGCAGCTACTCTTTGAAAAAGCCTCACCTGCCGTGTTCCACCTGGGGGGACGGGCCTGCTCGGTGCCTTGAAGACATGCTGCGGGCTACTAGGGAATGTTATGCTTTATTTTTTACAACACATACTTGAGGTGAACAGTGGAGTGTTTTTTTCATTAAACTTGACAAGGGACCTTGACAAGGGACATCTCATGTCCTGTCTAGCATCGCACTTCAACATGTATGGCGAACTAGCCCGCCTGAATTTTATTACTCCTACAGTAAGCACTATTTTGTGTAACTGCACCCTCAGCAGCAAGTGTGTCTGTCTTCGTCTAGGCATTTGCCTGCTGGATGTTTTGATGGCCTTCCTTGCCTCTTCAGTGAGACACTGGCAAAGAATTGCAAAGGTATTGTATGCGGGAGGCTGGAATATGAGGTTCTAGGTCCTTGGGACAGAGGCAAATTACCGAATTGTGGCATGAACTTAAGATTCACCATTGGCAGGGATTTCGGAAACAACCAGGTGCAGGTTTTTTGGTCAAGCGAGGGCTCTAATTTTGTCTCGAAGCAAGCATGTGCCGCGTAGCCAGGGAGGCAGGCCATGAAGACTGGGTTGATGTTTTGCCCAGCCATTGTTGCTAAGGATTTGTGGAAGTATCTCCTCGTGGACAAAGGAGGTAGCTTTGCCGTGCTGCCAAGCAGTCGGTTTCGTGTGAAGGCATTAAACGGTAGGTGCATTGGCTCTTCTTCAGGAGCAAGCTAGTGAAGACAATTAAGGCAGGTATGCTGACTGTTTATTTTGGCTCAGATTTTCAAAGATCTGTGCCCACTGCGAACAAGCAGGGGCTATTCTAGTGTTTCACAAGCCCACAACCCTTGCGTTTTCGGCTGGGGATGAAAAATTTGCGTAGGAAAACCGTACTGAACTGCATTTTCGAGCAAAAAAAAACATGCATGTTGGAAATGGCAGCAACCCCTCCAAGAGAGTGCCATAAATTCGCTGTTTGTAGACAATGTGGGGAGATGTGCACTACCATACGCACAAATGGTACAGTAGCATTTACTTTAGGCCACTGCCTTAAAGGGGCTCTGAAATACCTTCCGAGGAGAGCACATTCATTTGCCCAATCACTGCATTGTGTTGCCATAAACACCTGAGCCAAATAATACAGCAGAGAACCTACAATCGCGCGAAAGTATCGGCGACTTGAATTTCAATTGCGCACCTTCTACCGTTCCATGGCTATTGGTTAGATTGCAGCTTCCATGGCCGCGGCCAGAAAACGACTTTGAAGAACCACGCTGCGCATGCAAAAGAGACAAACACGGGAAAAGGCCAAGAAGACTTCAAGAGCGCAAACTATCAACTGAGTATTTGTGTGAAGGTGCCTTATATATGCAGAATCGGAGCAAAAGGACTAGGGGAATGAGAGAAGGGGGTGGGGTGGTAAAGCCAGTCTTCTCCCGATCAACATGTGCGCAGAAAATTCTCCTCCTTATACTATTTGACAGACGTGTCGCTTATACATTTATTGCCGTTTTCTTTTATGTGGTAGGCCTCCAAAAGCTCACGCGCAGTTTTGTTTTTACTTTTCCCTAGAATTTTATCTTAAGCAGAGGATCCACTACAAGCAAGGCAATGAGCGGGCAGATTCGTTTTTTTTTTATTTCGAATTGATCGGGCATGTTCCCCTGTGCGTTCATTCACGCAACGGCCTGTTTGTCCCACGTAGGCGCCTCCACACTTGAGTGGGGTTTCATAAACCACGCCCGTGGCACATTTGACAAACGTTTCAGCATGTTTTATGCCGCATTTACTGCCTCTAGCTCCTTGGTTACCGATTCTCGGGCACAAGCCTGCGAGTTTCCGTGGGGCAGAAGTTGCGACAGGGACACCATGCCTCTTGGCCACTTTTTTTACATTGTGCGCTACTCTGTGTATATATGGCACCATCACGATCTTTTTTGGCAGAGGCTCATTCGCGCTACCTTGATCTCTTCTTTTTATCTTCCTAAGAAGATTCTCGGCCACAGCTGTTATGACGTCGCAGGGGAAGCCGTCTGAAAGCAGCCTTTCAATTTGGTCATTAAAGCTTATATGCATTGCATGCGGGCATGACTTGGTAAGAGCAGATTCCAGGCACGAGCTTGCAATTGCTCTCTTGACTACCTTCCAAAGCGCGGAATCACGCCAGTAGCTCTTTGCTCGTGGCGCGTAGTGCCAGCAGGCATGTTGTAAGCCTACGTTCAAGTTAATATCTAAGAACTGCAACGACCGATAAGTTCATGTTATTTGTTTGGATAAAACATTGACCCACACTGATTCAGTGAGTACAATTTTAACTCTTTAGACAGTATGGGCGAGGCTTTACCTTTACGCATGAACTTCTTTCTAATCGGTCGTTGCAGTTTTTAGATATTAATCTGAATGTCGCCTTAAAACATTCCTGCTGGCACTATGCGCCACGAGCAAAGAAAGAGCTACTGCCGGTATGATTCCGCGCATAGTCAAGAGAGCGATGCATATAAGGTTGCTTTCAGCCGGCTTCCCCTGCGACGTCATAACAGCTGTGCCGAGAATCTTCTTAGGAAGATAAAAAAAGATCAAGTTAGCGCGAATGAGCCGCTGCCCAAAAAGAAGATCGTGGTGGTGCCATATATACACAAAGTGGCGCACAATGTAAAAAAAGTGGCCAAGAGGCATGGTGTCCCTGTCGCATCTTCTGCCCCACAGAAACTCGCAGGCTTGTGCCCGAGAATCAGTAACCAAGGAGCTAGAGGCAGTGGATGCGGCATAAAACATGCTGAAACGTTTGTCAAATGTGCCACGGGCGTGGTTTATGAAATCCCGCTCAAGTGTGGAGGCACCTACGTGAGACAAACAGGTCGTTGCGTGAATGAACGCGCAGGGGAACATGCCCGATCAATTCGAAATAAAGAAGGAACGAATCTGCCCGCTCATTGCCTTGCTTGCAGTAGATGCGAGCCTCTGCTTAAGAAGTTAAAATTCTAGGGAAAAGTAAAAACAAAACTACGCGTGAGCTTTTAGAGGTCTACCACATAAAAGAAAACGGCGATAAATGTATAAGCGACACTTCTGTCAAATTGTATAAGAAGCATTTTCTACACACATGTTGTTGATCAGGAGATGACTGGCTTTACCACCCCCCCCCCCCTCTCTCTCATTTCCCTTGTCGTTTTGCTGTGATTCTGCATATATAAGGCACCTTCACACAAACGAACTCATTTGATAGTCTGCGCTCTCCTTGGCCTCTTCCTGTGTTTGTCTCATTTGAATGTGCAGCGTGGTTCTTCAAAGCAACAAGTTCATCTAAACTACCAGTGAACGACGTAGCTCCGGAGGATCGGGAAGCTTCGCCCCCGGCAGTGAGACTTGCAGAGCAGCGCCGACCTTTCAGTGCGGGAAAAGTGGAGGGGGGAGCGAAAGGCGCGAAGACGCTGAAATTTAAATTTTGACTACAGATGACTCGGTTAATATTAAGCGTACCAAAAAACAACGCATTTTGCTGGATGGCATTCGTGAAGCGGCGTCCTCGCATCACGGGCATACCGCAACTATTGGCGCCTTTTTCAGAGCCCCTTTAAAGGTGCTTTCTTTGGGGCAGAAAGTTTGCCTCTTTGATTTACCGCGCTCGGGCAGCCAGCTGGCTGCCGCCATGCAAGTTCGATCACGGAGGGCAGATGCTCTTCAAAGCTTCGCGTTCTGCTACGTCTCGTTGCTACGTGGGCATACGGCAGAAATGGGCTGCTTGAGATATAAAACAACGTCCTGAAGTTAAGGGCTGCCGCAGACTGCAGAACCAACAGCTGATCGTGTTCGCGCCCGTACACATCGGCGGCGACAACGCTAGCGTGTGCCTTCGGTACACAGTGCTGTGTAAGCCTCGAGAAATCCTCAAAAGCATGCGACGAGCAATCGCAATCTAACGTCTGTCAGTTGGCGCCACATCGGAGGAAAAACTGCCCGTGTGTTGCTCACCAGACGACACGCCGTACTCTCAGATTATCGCGTTTGTTTACTACGCAGTAAGTATGACTGGCGCAAGTGGAAGACCTGTTCCCCCCTCCGTTTCGACGCGGCCCATCTTCATCGTCGGCCGCCGGGACAGCACCGGTTGGGCGAGGAGGGAAGTTTCCTTCATGGGGTAAGCAGATGGATGGATGGATGAAGCTAAACCCTTTAAATCGGGCGGTGGCTCAAGCCACCTAGCCATGACTTATGAAATTTGACTTTTCTTGATTTTAGGCGCCAATCAGATAACCTTCGCTTGGTTACTTCTAACCGCTTAAAATCTACTTTCCCTTCACTGTCCTTAAACCCCAATGCCTTGGATAAATCAGCCCCACTGCTTATCAAAAAAGTCAAGTGTTCAGCCGTTGCCTCCTTTCCGCACGCAACGCACAACGTGTCTATCTCGTGGTACCTGCCTCTATATGTCAGTGCGCAAAACTCCCATCCTGGCCTCGAACAACAAAGAGCTTCCCCTACAATTATCATAGATATTTTCTTTGGCAGCAATTTCCTGCTTAAAGATCGTGTATGTTCCCAGTGCCGATTTCGTCAGCATCCCTGTTTTCCACAGAGCGGAAACGGCGACGTGAGTGCCACCTCGTAGGTTGCGCGGAATTTGCGGAACCGGAGAGAGTCACTTCGGGATCCGGCCAGCGTCACGCGCGGTTACAGCTGCACGCTCTCGTCACCTTCCGCGGCAGGCGCACGGGGATCCGTGGTGCCTTGCCGCTGGACTTCTGGTTCTAGGCAGCGAAGCGAGCGCAGCAAACGCGCGCTCTGGTCGCCTTCCCCAGCAAATGCTAGGGAATGGCTTTGCCCCAAGGATGCGGCGCGCACGGGAAAACCCGGCCGCTATTGTCGGCGCGTACAAATGTTCGCCGCCGATACTTCCGAAATCGCGCCCCAGCCGGTAAGTTTGAAGTCCTTCTTACGTTGCCTTCTAGTTCCGTGGAATGCCTCGTTGATGTTTTGTAACTAGATGGCTCGCTCTGTGTATTAATTGCAACTGTAATGAACAGCATGTGAGTGTTAACGCTTTGTCGTCCCCTCCCTTTGTTTCCCTCGAGCACGAACCCCTCCGCGGTTAGCTAGCGGGAACGCTGCATCCGCGGAATGGGAGTGCGGGGGGCCGAAAGGCTGGTCCCCCCCCCCCCCCCCCCCCCATATTTCCACACGCATGACCGCAGACGATCCACCCTCCATGGTGATTGACTCTGGGCAGTGGTCGTTGCGATTTCTACGTTCGTGAACTCCTGAGGGCTATAATCGGAAAAGAATCGCAGTACGTTCCGTTCAACTGTAGTCTGTCGGGTGCCGGCAAGGAATGCACGCATAATCTCGACAAAAAAAAAAAAGCAATCAGCTGATAGAACATTCATCGAGAACAAGCGGGTATGCTGTAAAAGAGTAGAAACTTGGGCGAGTTGGTAATGGTGATCCATAATGGCACGAGAGCAGCGTTGCAGCGACAATGGCTAAAAGGCCGCCTTTGTTTGCCACGCAGGTGCTGCTTCCACTTGTGGCGCACAGCATCTACATCTGCCATCCTGCCCGTGACAGTGCTTCTCTGCACCAAGTGACGCAGTTTGCTTCCTATCATGTGCCTCCGTTCGTTCATCAGGCGGTGCCCTCAAGATTTGCGAACAGTCCTTATCACTCCAAGGCTGCGGCATTGTCATCGACAGCAAGTTCAACGCCAGTATTTAAGCGCTGGTGTCCGTGGGACCGCTTCAGTGGGCACGAGAGCAGCGACAATGGCTAAAAGGCCGCCTTTGTTTGCCACGCAGGTCCGTAACTACATTCCTTTGTATGCTAAGAAAAGTGACAATCGATGCTTACTGCTGCTCCCGTGCCCACAGGTGTTTTTGAGCGTGTTGACTGAATGCTTCAATAGCTGTCTTCTTTTGCTATTGTCGGGAGATGTGGAAGTAAATCCAGGTCCTTTTCACACGCGCACTAAAATCGGCGGTGATTCGAGCGCAGACTTCGATCGAGGAAAGTAACCCTGCCGCTAATGTCGTATTAACACAATCGGAGCAAAACATGGAAATACTTCGTATATTGAAGGAATTGCGCGCGCAGTCAATCGCGCTTTCAGCCAGTAATGAAGATATAAAGAAAACCATGGAAGAACTACGGAGCGGACAGCAAAGTATGAATTCAACCCTCGCCAGTATGAATTCCAGGCTTACGACAGTTGAACGCTCACTTGAAGCAATTGACGAAGTAAAACAGGATTTCGAATGCACTGCTGTTGATATTCGCAAACAAAATCAACTGCTGCAGGCACGAATTCATGAATTAGAAGACCAGAGCCGTAGAAATAACCTAGTTTTTCATGGTATCGCCGATGAGAATGACCATGAAACATGGAATGAAACGGAAAAAAAGAACTTCTAAACGTCCTGTCAAAATATGTTGACCCCGACCTCTCGCCAAATGACATAGATAGGGCCCATCGATTAGGGCGGTACTCTGATTCTGGATGCCGTCCGGTGATTGTGACGTTCAACAACTTCAAAACCGGAGAAAACATTCTGAAGTGTAAAAAGGACTTAAAAGAAGACGTTCAAGTGACAGAAGATTACTCGTATGCTACATGCCAAGCACGCAAAATGATTGGCTTCGCCAAATCACTGCCCGGCTCCCCATCTTTTAAGCTAAAATACAATAAGTTGGTCTGAATGACAGATCCTACATGTATGACCCTGTAAACGATAAAACATTTCAGATTACCGCAGAGCGCGCCAAGTCGATAACCCAGCACGCGCCTTCGTCTCTCTCCGCTGCATCTAGCACTTGTAAATCTGCCTAACGGTTACCGAGGGGCAGTGGTCATTGTCTAAGCGCAGCTCAAACATCAGTTTTATTTACTAATATCCGAATTGTCATCAAAAGACGTACAGAACTCTCCTCTGCCATAAGTGCGTGCTCCGCTGACATCGTTGTCCTAACTGAAACTTGTCTGCATGAATACATACGTGATTCTGAAATATTCGATTCACCAAATCATTTCCACTTCTATCGTTGTGACAGGAAAGATCGGCAAGGTGGTGGCGTACTAATAGCAGTCAGTAAAAAAAATAGTCATATTCTCTTCACATAACATCAAGCACCGAAATTATATGGGTATCTCTTCAACTAGGATACCAGAGAATAATCCTAGGCGCATACTATCGACCGCCTAATGCATCTCCTACATTTGTTGCAGAGCATCATGATACCGTTAATGTTACAGTAACGCGTTACCCTTCGTCATCAATCTTTCTACTGGGTGATTTTAACTTTCCGGCATCGAATGGTCCTCGGTGCAACCATCCTCCTCTTCGACACTATGCAAGGAATTCACTAATGTATGCTCACTGTTTAATCTTACCCAAATTGTTACTCAGCCTACAAGAATTACAGAATTTACAACAAGTACATTAGACCTCGTACTAACAACATGCCCAGAACTGTGCTCAGAAATAACACATGCCCCAGTTAAGCGACCATTCTTTCCTCAATTTTTCTGTCAACATTCCCATACAAAAGTCGGCTAGTCACACTAAAATAATACGCATGTATCATCGCGCTGATTTCAACAAAGTTAATAATGAACTCGAATTCGACTCGCGATCGGTGAACGCAAACTGGCTCTTATTCAAGAACAAAATCTTAGATCTCACCAGCCGTTTAATACCCACTCGCGTAATATCTTATCAGCAGCATGCGCCATGGTATAACGCTTATCTTAAGCGCTTGTCTAACCGTAAGAAACGCTTCTTCCGTTCAGCTAAAGAATCACGCACTGAACGTCATTGGTCCCGTTATCGCTCTGCAGCTTACACTTACAATTCTGCGGTCAAGAACGCTAAAGCCAATTACCAGAATAGCACTCTACAGGGTATGTTGCTCAATAACCCAAGAAAATTTTGGAGCGTCATTAACCCCTCTGAAACGTCTAGAATAATACTAACGAATTCAAGTGACGAACCTATATCTGATACTGCCTACGCAAATGTACTGAATAATGTATTTTCGAGCTTTTTTTCAAGTGGTGAAACTACGGATTTCCCTCAAACTGTCTCATAATAACTTCCTCCCAATGTACCCTGTCGTCATCCATCCTGACGGTATTGTTAAAATAATTGATAATCTTAAGATATCCTCCAGTGCTGGTGTTGATTGCATTACTACAAAGTTCCTGAAAAGTACTAAAATGTATTCATCGCTTGCCTTAACTAAAATATTTCAGCAATCTTTGGAAAACGGCGAACTACCGGCCGATTGGAAGATAGGTAAGGTGGTTCCTGTGCATAAATCTGGTAATAAACATTCGCCTTTTAACTACCGGCCCATATCTATTACCAGCATCCCATGCAAAATCTTAGTGCACATACTCTTTTCACATATTGTCACTTTCCTTGAATCAAACTCGTTTTCCATCCTTCTCACCACGGTTTTAGGAAATCCTATTCATGTGAAACACACTCTTATTCACGCACAAACTCCACGCAATTTTAGATTGCCGCTCGATCGCCGACTGCATCTTCCTGGATTTCGCGAAGGCATTTGATAAGGTTTCCCATTATCTTTTGTTACTAAAACTGCGCATGGTGGGATTAGACACATTCTAAAATTGCTCGAAGTTTTTCTTACCCATCGTCAGCAATTTGTTGCCGCTAACAACGTTAATTCCACCGTTCACCCTGTCCTTTCCGGTGTGTCCCAAGGCACCGTCTTGGGGCCCCTGCTTTTTCTTATATTTATCAACGACTTGCCCAGTAACCTTTCTTATTCTGTACATCTTTTTGCCGATGACTGCGTCCTTTTTCGGGAAATAAATGATAGTGACAAGCACACGATTCAGTCTGACCTTAACGCTATCTCAACATGGTGTAAAACTTGGAATATGACTTTAAATGCTGAAAAGTGCGAACTAATGCGCATTTCTCCCGTTAATAGTGAATTGACCGTATATACTCTTAATGATGTGTTGCTTGACCCAGTTACAAGATATAAGTACCTCGGAATTCATATTACAACTGACCTTAGCTGGCATGCGCACATTGGGCATATCACTAACAAAGCTAATCGCATGCTCGGATATCTGAGACGTAACTTTCACGCAGCCCCAACTAAGGTCAAACTTCTACTCTATACGACACTCGTATGTTCACAACTAGAATATGCTTCATCAATCTGGGACCCTGGTGTTAAGAGTTTGAGCGACCTACTGGAGATGGTACAACACAAATCAGCGCGGTTTATTCTCTCTGACTTTCGGCGTACATCAAGCGTAACCGCTATGAAAACTACCCTAGGCCTATCTTCACTTGTATCACGACGCAAAATTGCACGTCTGTGCCTTTTTCACAAAATATTTCATCATGAGTCTATTCGCTACGCGTTACTTCTTCCCCCTTCATATATTTCACGCCGCACAGATCACATACATAAGGTAGGCATTTCTATATGCAAAACTAAAACATTCTCGGATTCTTTTATTCCTCGCACGTCATATGACTCGAACCACCTTCCTTCCTCAGTTGCCACAATTCCTGACCCTGTATTGTTTAGGTCTGCTGTTACCGCTTCTATTGAATGATATATTTTGTTGATCACTTATTCTAACTTATCTATGTTGTGATAATTTATTGTTCTCTGCTGTTGTTTGTATTTTCAGTGTTATGTATTACCCACTCCCCTCTGTAATGCTTTGCCCTGAGGGTAAAATAAATAAATATATATGAGGGTAGCGCAAAACGGGACAAGGGACAAAAGACGCACACAACACAGGCGCTGCGCATCGTATCGCAGTATTTAGCTGCGTATCGTATCTTTACTGCTACAGCATTACCGCAGAGGACTTGCACTCCAATGAAAGGCCCAAGCATCAAGCCGTACGACAGTTCGCGACCACAGAATCAGCACTTGCATAGATCGGCTGTCATAAGTGACAACTGTGTGGCCACATATATGCACGCGCAAGATGCATCGAGCAGTGTGCTTGTGAAGGCTTTTAATAAAGGACATTTTTCAATCAAGCATACGTTCTCGTATTCGCGAATTCTCCAATCCATACGGCACCTAGCGGCGCAGGGAAGGAACTGAGAGTGGAGGTCCAATAGCGGACGCCCCTCGCCAGCCTAACGGAAACCTGATAGCATAACGCTCATATAGCCGCAAAAATCGAACGGGAAACCGTCTACACTGTTCCGCAGTCCCTGTCAATGTATTGACACATCATGAATCATCGTCGTGCTGAAACGGTCGGTGCTGCAGGATTGGCCGTATTGAGGTCCTCCTGTGATCTGGAAAAAGTCACACCGACAGCACTATTTTCGCCAGTTCTTATGGTAGGATTTCGCGTATCCTAGTATCTAATATCTCCTCCTGAGGTTACTGCGAAACTCCTGCGCAGCTGTTGTCCTCATACTCGCCTTTGCTATCGCTACGTCGGCACGCATAAACTCCAACGTAAAATATATGTTGGGGCAACATAAAAATTAAAAATAAGCCCCAGCCTGTGCCACTAAGTATAACAGGCTTAATCCAATTTAAAATAAATAAAAATGCCCGAAGGCAATGGTATACTTTTACCACCCGTAGGTGGGGAAAAAGGAAAAAAAATGAGGGGAGGGTAAGAATTAGCTATTAAGCGACCCACAGCCGGGGGAGCGGGCCCGGGGAGACTCCCGTGGTCTCAATCCCCTGTGACGTAGCGGACGGGGTTGGATGGCGGGCTATGGGAATTGGGATGGGGTTATGGGAATTGGGAAGGGAATGGGTACAGTGAGTTGGCTCTGATCCTTCATTGTCTCGACTCCACTGCTGGCCAGGACAGGGAGGGCGTCAAGCTTTCCAAATGGTGCGGCTCCACTCACAGGATGCCCGACCACCCACACATGCAGCGGGCTCCGAGCGCCGGAGACAGGAAAACCTCACCCGGGGTCAGTCCCCTCAGGCTCCTCCACGACTTTGAGGGTTTGTTTCGGACCTGCCAGCTACTAGCCGTCCAGTGCTTTTCGCGGTTTTTCTGACTCCGGAAGTATGTGTGATCCAGCCAGTAGAGGCTCGTGTCGTCAGCCTATCGGCCCTCCGGCCCTCGGCACCATGACCGAACACCTCCGAGGAGACCCACCTGTGCTTGCAACCAATCAACCATGCATTTATTTTCCCTATAGCTTGCTCCACGCCTACGGGCGGGTGGGGGGGGTGTTCAAGGCCGGGCTGACCGGGCCACAAACCAAGATCGTGGCTTAGGGTGAGATGACCCGGGCCTACTCCGCCGTTACTCCACAACATCGATGGTTTTTGCACTGGTCGTACTAAGCACCCCTACCTCGGCGTCCCGCAATGGCCATCACAGCCCCGCAGTCAGCCGTAAGGCTGCCTCCACGAGGACATCGATTCCGAGGAGCCTGGCTGCTGTAAGCCCCGCGCGGACCTGGCCTCTCTGTAGCCAGAAACCGTCGCGCCGGTCGCCAGCCGCGCATGCCCCTGCGTGCAGAGGCGGGGTGCATGTTTTTGAAAACCTCTACTTCTTTTGCCATGCCTTCCGTGCCGGATTCCGTGGGTCCAGCCTGGTGATGTAACCAGGCCTGCCTCCGCTCAGGCATCGAACCTCACGGGCGCGACTGGCCCTCACAGTCGCTTGGAGTCACTGCCACTCCCATGGGGTTTTGCATCCCCAGAGGATGGGCCCCGGCCAACCCATCCCCACCGCTGGCGTTGCAGCGGAACAAAACCTAGTAGCTGAAACTACACCATCCCGTATCCGGTGGCGGAGGGGCGGGGGGCACGGGCAGGCCGCAGAGTCGGATTCCTACCCCTTGCCATAAACTGAAACAGCTGGATAAGAGCGCACTTCAAGCGCGTGCGTTTAAGTTGAAGCTATGTGTGTAGGGAAGCAATTCGTGGTTGTCGGCTTTTTTCGCCGCATCTTTTCTCAGCGGGTCAGTGGCACCGGGCTCAATATTGGGCCGCGCACGTTAATGCCATTTGCACGATCGATGGTTCGCCTATTCGGTGCCGCTCGCCGGACTGTAAATTTATGCCCCCGCATTTGTATTGCGTGGACTGCGAGGCAGCGACGACCGACCGACACGGCAACAGTAACACAAGTGCGTTTATTCCGAATAAGGTCCGTGAATGACGCATGCCTAGGAGCGAAGTCCACTCATACAGCGGCGAGACGCGCGCTGGAAGGTATGCGCTGCTCGCTCGCGAGGAGGTGCCGTTGGCATGGAGGAGCTCCTTCTAGATCTGATGTGTGTCCACATGAATCATCCATATGCAAAGGAGTTTTAACATTCATGCCCAGCCGCACTTGCTGTTAAAACCTGCTAAGCGCTGAATAATAATTAAGCCACACAGGCTCAGCAGCAAGTTAGCCGAGAAGGCTGGGAATTCCTTTCAGTAGATTTGCACATTGTTGTAACAAGGCATGTTTCAGTGTCCCCATGATAGGGACATTCTGTACATACTGATGTGCCTGCATCCAACATAATTCTCTGGATATATTCCTTTGTTCACTAGCCTCACTTAGTATACTCCTTCCTAAGCCTTAGTAGGCAACAGGAGCAAATGCGGCAATGTTCAAGTTGTGCGGAATAATAAAATGGTATGATCGGGGAAAAAAGATATTGGAGCCGTGCGAAATAACTCACAAGATTGTGTTATGGCTTGCCCTACAGTGGAGCTTGCGTCAAATGCAAGCTCCACACACATAGACAAGGTTATTAGCGTAGCTATTGGCTGCTGTGTACCCACATAGTCTTTGCACTGTCACTGGAGCTGCGCTTCATGCATTATGCCTTCACTTCGAGCTGACGTACACATCAATATTATTTCCAATTTTTACACCAGTGTTCTCCTGCCTCAACCACAGCATCATTATAATGAGCTTGCACCGAGAAGGAATTTTGTTGTTCTTCCATGAGAAAGCGTACTCACATAGACACTATGCATGGAATATTTTTATTATAAGCCACAGAACAACGACACACAAGTTTTCACTTCAAACAGTTGTGCCAAACACATCATCACCCTCTCCTGGTTTTCAGCAAGGAACAAACAGTGCCATTCGGTATCAATGATATCACCCCCACCAAACACCAGAGTAATCAAAGAATTTTTACGGTAAGTGCGAAGTGGCTTTTATTGTTGAAAAATGACACTGCCGTCTTAAATTATCAGCCTTATTAAAACCCATTGTAGAAAATGCATATCAGTCTCCACTAGCAGTATCCACACAACACTGCTCAACATTCACGCACAGTGCAACCTCAAGTGAATAAATTGCATAGCAGGGACACAAAAAAAATTGTTCATGTGAATACTTGCAGATTTCGAGCTACAGAGTACACACAGCAACTGGTTTGAAAGCAGTAAGCTATATGCAAATGAGATATAAAATGTGGTCAGCAGTAAAGTGATATGGGCTTTCATAAAGCCGTATGAAGCCTTCTTGATAGAACAAGTCATTAAGTTATGAAACCAAGCCAGATGCATGCGTGGTGGACATGAGGTTCCAGGAAATGTTTAACTGTTAAACATGCATTCATTTTGAGTGTATTGCACTGTATACTCTACAAATTTAAATCTTAGGTGAAGTGCAATGCTAATTTACAATTTTTGTACGTCATGGAAAGTTTATATAGCATTTACCATTGTGGATGCACACTATACTAAGCTGCAGGATGCTGAGTGACGATTTAATACTTTATGAACTACCTGTGTGAAAGCCAGTCTCAACTAGGAATGTTCAACGCCTTACTTTCTGTAGGAATGACATGACTTGTGCGTGTACGTTTCATCAATTGTCTTCCAATGCCTGAAAAGCACTAGCCTCATAATGCACACGAATACAGCAAAAGTAATCAGAACTGCAAAAGGCGAAGTGGCCTCTTTTCCCCATTCAAGTCATTCACGTCATGCTTCATAATTTTTAAAGTTATTTTGTGGCTTCATTGTGCTAATGGTGTTTAAACCATCTCTCTCCTACAGCGCCTACACGAGAAATGGATAATGCTATCAGTAGAGCACACTATTAAAGGGAACTGCGTGCAGCGATACCTGTCTTGCACGTCTCAAGTCCTTGGCTCTATTTCTTGCCATTTGTGTATGAAACAGATACCCTGTCATCTTTCGTAATTCAAGTAACAATGGCTAGGGTGCGGATAGGATACGGATGTTCTTTTTCACAAACAGTCATCCAATGTGGCAAACGGTAAGGTGCGTCAACCTGGCACCTTGCCACTGTAAAGCATGAAGTTATGCGCACATAGAACGGCGACTTCTCAGGCATTTGTACATTCGCCTGCTTTTCGCTGGTGTTCTGCACTCATACTGTAAGGGGCGGAACATCTGGCAGAGGCACTTGGGATTTTATTCTCATTGCTGTCCATATTAATGGGATAAAAATACACGGGTCCCAATGGGCTCCGTGTATTTTCACCCTGTCCATTGTCCAGACCGCGAGGTTCCATAAAAACAAGGCATAAAAACGCTGAAAAAGTTCGGTCCCCAGAAAACGGTCTATAATTCGAGTCGTCCATATTAATGGGGGTCGAATTATCGGGGTACGACTGTAAATGTGTCATGGTAATTTTGCATGAGTGCACAGACTACAAATGTATACGCAATATTTGCAGTGAAAGGGCCATTTCGATATCTGCGCCAATCTAGAGAATGTTGCGTGTGACGGACTCTATTTGTCTTTTACTACTGTTTAGGTGCTATGAATTTCACATGCATGCTTCAGGATGTCTTGCAGCCTTCTGCGCGGGCTCTTTAGCTTGGTGTCTATGCACCTCGATCGAAGTAGTTGAGCATGGCTTTCAGCTATACTGTAGAAAAAAACAACAACAGAGCAGTGAAAATTGATAGCTGTAAACGAAGGAGCACTCGAGTTTGCAGAAATTCTATAAAAAATAAATTGTGAATGAGGACAGCCTCGGCAAAGTACCAGGACGTGTAACCTGTGTGTTTTCATGGTCAATAAAAATTATAAGTGCATGAAAATCTGACAGCCGCACAAAGGGGTTGGCAAACGAAATCTGTAAACAAATTATTTAATTTCATCATCACAATATGTGAAGTTTTAGAAAAGCAAGAACAACAGCCAATATGCCCTCGCTGGCCCATAATGAAGACAATCGACTTCTGCTTCTGTAAGCTTCTCTCAGCATGTATTCCGGCTTACAGTCGTGAGCAAAAGTGGTATACTCCGCTCGGCGCGTGGCAGAGTGAGCAAAAACTGCTTCGCAACGTCATCTATACAGGCGACGTCTGAGATCGAGACAGACGATCAGGAACCCTTCCTAATCTGCAGGCATGTCGCTTGCAACGCCCTTCAGCACGGCGAAATGCCGAGCATCGCCGCTGCTGAGCGATCCAGAGGACCTTGACTGATTTCTTCCTTCTTATTTTTTCATTCTGCGTTCGAGATATCGGATGAGCGCCGAGCGGCGCATTTTATGCGCTCGCACGCAAAACCTGCCTGTGGAGGCAGCTGATATCTTGAACGGTGTTTATGACAGATCGCAATGGCTTGCAGGCTTACAGTTAATCTTGGCTCAACCTTTTGGCTGGATGAATGTAATGCAATGAAGAAGACAACAGTGCGCCACCATCGACGACGATGAAGAGGTTCGGCCGGCCTCGGCGACCTGCTGCCGCGCGCGTGGGAGAGCTCGAGCTCGCTCGGGAAGTCTTCCGGCGCCGCTTCTGCTGGGTCAGTTTGTGCAACGGTTACGCCGCAGCCTTTTCAGCTCTACAATAAACCGCTCTTCACTTGGTGGAGGTTTGGTTCCCGTCCTCGTACCGCCTTGGACCTCCGCAACCGCACGCTACCGGCCCCCGTTATGCCCGCTCAGCCCGAAGCCCACCACCAAGCCGTGCAGGTGGGATCCCCCGTCATCTGCTCCGGTGCCGTCCGGCAGCGAGACCCCGTCGTTTTCAGCGGGCACTACGATCAAGATGTTGAAGACTGGCTGCTCTCGTATGAACGGGTGAGCCGCCATAACAACTGGCACGACCACATGAAACTCGACGTCATATTTTATGTCAGTGGCGTCGCCAACCTCCGGTTTCGGAACCACGATGCTGATATTCCAACCTGGGCTAATTTCAAGACGACGTTTGCAGAAGTTCTTGGCCGTCCCGCAGTACGGAAACTTCGCGCTGAGCAATGTTTGCGCGTTCGGGCTCAGACTGCGGGTGAGAGCTTCACTGCCTACATCGAAGATGTGGTTGATCTCTGCAAACGTGTCTACCCGTCTATGGCAGAGGCCGACAAGATCAAGCATATTATGAAGGGAATTGACGACGACGCTTCCCACATGCTGGTGGCGAAAAGTCCAACTACCGTCGCTTCCGTGTACAACCTCTGCCAGGGCTATGATGAGTTGCGCGAGCTACGCCTTGGCACTCGTTTCTCATCCGTCGTGCCTGGTGAGTCCATATCCGGTCTGGCCGTCAACAGTGGCCTGTTGGGTCAAATCAAAGACTTCGTACGGGATGAGGTGGCCCGGCAGCTTTCGCTCCTCTCAGGCACACACTCTTCGCCCCCGGTCCTGACTCCAGAGTTGCGGCACACAATCGTCCAGGAGGTAGCCGATGCACTTCCAGCTCGTCGGCAGCCGGTTCCCGTAGCTCCTCAAGTCAACCTTCTCGAGATGCAGCCCGCTCCCCTTGCTGTACTTTTGGGCTATGGTGCAACCATTGCGATGCCTCCTGCCCCCATGGCTGGGCCTCTCACATATGCCGAAGTCGTCGCACGCCCATCGCAGCCACAGGCCTTAGCCTGCGTTCCCGCACCAGTGCCTCCGCGTGTTGCTCCCCGACTCCACCCAGCGCCGGCTGCTCACAACCCTTGGCGCTCGGCTGATAACCGGCCGATTTGCTACGCTTGTGGTCTACCGGGCCATGTCGCGCGCCTCTGTCGCCATACTCTGCAAGGAACCGAGTTCTCCTCCCTGGATCTCCGTTCCGGCTATTGGCAAGTCCCCATGGCTGAATCTGACCGCCCGAAAACAGCTTTTGTCACCCCTGACGGCCTCTATGAATTCAACGTGATGCCATTTGGCCTCTGTAACGCTCCCGCAACGTTTGAGCGCATGATGGACAACATCTTGCTTGGCCTCAAATGGCACATTTGCCTATGCTATTTAGACGATGTTGTCGTTTTTCCCCTAATTTTCCGACACATCTCCAGCGCTTGCACAAGATACTGCGCTGTCTCACCGACGCTGGTCTCCAACTTAACCTCAAGAAATGTCGATTTGGTGCCCGCCAACTGACCATTCTCGGCCATGTCTTCTCCAAAGATGGCATCCTGCCCGATCCGGAGAAGCTTCGTGCTGTCACAAACTTTCCCAAACCGACCTCTGTTAAGGAGCTCCGATGCTTCGTGGGCCTATGCTCATATTTTCGCCGCTTTGTGCGCAACTTCGCCTCTATCATCGCCCCGCTTACGAAGCTCCTGAATGGGCCCGCCGATGTGTCTGCTTGGAACTCACCCTGCGACGCTGCTTTCGCTACCCTCCGTCGTCTTCTGACTTCACCACGGATCGTGCGCCATTACGACCCCAGTGCGCCAACCGAGTTGCACACCGACGCCAGCGGCGTAGGCCTCAGAGCCGTCCTTGCACAGCGTAAGGCCGGCTTTTCCGAATACGTTGTTGCTTACGCCAGTCGTACGCTCACGAAAGCCGAATCTAATTACACCGTTACGAAAAAGGAGTGCCTCGCCGTAGTCTGGGCACTCACAAAATTTCGTCCTACCTTTATGGGCGCCCCATCGACGTCGTTACTGACCACCATGCCCTCTGTTGGTGCCGCTGCTGCTGGGTCAGTTTGTGCAACGGTTACGCCGCCAGCCCTTTCAGTTTTACAATAAACCGCTCTTCACTAACAAGAAAAGCGGCGCATCAGTCTCCCTTCTAAGTTCCCTTTGGTACACGAATAAAATACTCCGGCTGTGCCAGTTAAGAGGGTTCACCAGTGAAAATGTCCGTAGGAAATACATGGGAACTTTCAGAAGGTGTAGCGTGTCTAAAAATGGCTCGATTTTCATGAGGTCTGTAGCAGCGTTTTCTTCTTTAATGAATGGAGGAAATGTGTGAATGGAGAAATGTAGAAAAATATCTAGAGATATCTAGAAAAATTGCACTTTTAGATATGTCGGTCTTTCGCAGCGGTGGCGAAGTGGTTGAGCATCCGCCTCGTATGCGGGAGGTGCGGGGTTCGATCCCCAGTGCCGCCGGGTACCCACCGGTGATACAATGGGTACAAGCTTTCCCCTGGTCTGGTGCTCGGCTTATTTAGGGTGAAATGCTTGGGAAATGGGTCTCTGACCCCACCTTGAGAAAAAGAAAAAATACCTTGTGACATGGCGCTCTTTGGCCATAGCTGCCCTTGCGCCATAAAAATCCATAATCATCATCATATGTCGGTCTTTCATGTCATCTCGTGAAAAAACTAAGCCAAATATCAGAATTTCGTCCGCAACATTTCTTCCCTTCTTTCTTGATTGTGAAGTCGCAATTTTCATTCATATCGAGCGTAGTATTTGCTGAACGTAAAAGCGCAAAAAACAAGGACGTAGAATAAGACACACAACACGAGCGCTCACTTCCAACTGATCTTTATTACATGCAAGAAACAGATTTTTTTACTCTCGGTAATGCCTGCAAGGCATTACTACAGAGTAGTGAAGTGAAAGATAGATGAGTCATCGAGCGTCACACTTGAATGATAAAAGATAGGACATCTCTTTTTGTGAGAGCAGAATTGACGGAGCACTTACACAGTCATCCCCAGCTCGCGCTATCTCCAACGCCGCAACAATTTCGCGCGTAATTTGACATTTGTTTCCGGAAAGGATTTTGCACTTGTGAAAAAGAGGACGACAACCCCTTTTTCCTTCTTTTCCTTTGCTTTTGAATTTTAGAGAATGAATGCTCATGTGCCCCCTTTTTTATTTTTGACAACATAGCCATGCTCACCCAATCGCTCATTTATGCATCTTCCCGTTTGTCCTATATAATATTTACCACAGGATAATGGCACTTTGTAGACAACACCTTTCGTGCATCTCGCGAACGACTTTTGATGCCTGATCGTGCAACCAGTTTATCCTCGACTCTCTGATGTGCTAAGCTTGCATAGTGAACTCAGCTTATTTGGGGCAGAGAACAACACGCCAACGTTTACCCTGTTGCCAATTTTTCTAAGACTGTGCGAAAGCTTATGTTTATAAGGAATGACTGCAAATTTCTTATCGACTTTTGTCTTTTCCTGAGACTTGGCTTCCCATTTTTCCTTTTTGATAAGTCCTTCCGCCACAGAAACCAGCACGTGCAACGGATAACCCACTTCCTGCAACTTGTTGGACTGCAGGAAAAGGCTTTCTTCAATTGCATGTTCGCATGACTTTTTATGCAGTTGACGAACCCTAAACGAGCTATGTTTCTTTTTATGAGCTTTGAATGCGCGGAACTGAAGGGTAAGGGAATTTTTCCATCCAGGGGATGATAAATCCAGCAAGTGTGGTCTTTTAAAAAAGTTAACTTGATGTCGAGAAAGCGTATATGCTACCGTTCTCAGGAAGTTCATGCGTGACGACAAGTGGAGATAAGCTATGCTTAAAATGATCTAAAATGCTTCCTACCGCTTCTTCGAGGGCGATTGCAGTGGTGTCTAAAAAGATTAAAAAATCATCCACAAAACGAAAAACATTTAACACCCCTACGTCTTCAAGGCAAGCAAAAAGCCTTCTGTCCCGTTCAGCTAAAAATAGGTCACTTAACAAAGGAGCAACGCTGGGCCCTATACATATTCCTTGTTTCTGCAAAAACAGGTCATCGCCGCACATTACAAAAGTGGAATTAAGGTACGTACTTAGGAGCTCTAAAAATCCCCCAACACTTACTCCCACTGAATTCTGGAAAGCAATAGGGCCAGCTTTCTCAATACATCTTTCAACGCGCTGCAATAATCCGTTTTCGGCAACGAGTAGTACAGGTCTTTTACATCGATTGAGAAGGCAACCATGTTCTTTTCTTCAAGCTCGTGCTCTCTCCTTCTGTATTCGCTGCGACGTGCTACCTCCGGCCGTCACAGCCCTGTTTGGAACGCTTCCACCTTCGGTCAGCCATGGCAAAAGGATTCTCAAGATACTTCGGGCGGAGTGGATAAGGCAAGCAAGACTGTACAAGGACTGCTTGCAAGCAAGGCTTTTCACAGGTGAGCGCCTGCCGAGTGCCAGGAGAAAATGGCAGCAATTCGCTCGAACGCTCGACCAGGCCTCTGAGTTTTTGTGGAGTAGTCCTGCCCTGACTAGTTGCCTCTCAAAATCTTTTGAAAGTGTCCTTAATATAAGATTAACGTTTTTTCTTGAATCCTGTGAACCTCTTGATGCCCATCAGTGTGGTTTTAAAAAGGATGCTGCACAACAGATCACCTAGTCCGTCTTGAAAATACTGTTCGAGAAGCTTTCATTCACAAGCAACACTGTCTCGCTGTATTTTTCGACTTAGAAAGGGCATACGAGACGCCCTGGCGGTCGGGATTATTCAAGACCTTGCCGAGCTTGGCATCCGAGGAAGAATGTTGAACTGCCTAAAAGACTTCTTATCTAATCGTTCATTTCATGTCCGCCTGGGTACAACCCTTTCGAGAAATTTCATTCAGGAAAACGGAGTACCTCAGGGCTGCATTTTAAGCACAACTCTATTCGTTGTAAAAATGAACTCTCTTACGAAAATAATCCCAAGGTCCGTTATGCACTCGGTCTATGTAGACGACCTTCAAATAGCTTGCACATCCTCCAATGTATCGACATGTGAAAGACAAACACAATTGACAATAAATAAACTAGCAGCATGGGCGGATAAAAATGGTTTCCGGTTTTCCCCACAAAAATCAGTGGCAATTCTGTTCTCATTAAAACGAGGATTACAGGCAGATCCGACCCTACATCTGAACGACACCGAGTTGCTTTAAAAAATTAGCACAAATTTTTAGGTATAACATTTGACAAAGAACTCGCTTTCCTGCCTCATATTAATGCATTAAAAAAGAAAACTTCCCGTTCACTGAATATACTCAAAGTCCTTTCACATAAACACTGGAGTTCTGACAGGGCAAGCCTCCTAAAAATCTACCGCTCTGTGGTACGATCCTGCTTAGACTATGGCAGTATAGTATATGGTTCAGCAAGACCATCGTATTTGAAAGGACTCGACCCAGTGCACAATTCAGGTTTACGTCTTTCAACTGGTGCTTACAGGACGTCACCTATAAGCAGTCTTTATGTTGAAGCCAACGAGCCGTCACTTATAGACAGAAGAGCCATGCTCACATGCTCGTACATTCTAAAAATTCGTTCACTGCACAAACATATTTGTTACCCCATCGCTACAGAGTGCCCATCCAGAGTACTCTTTAACAATAAACCACAAGCTACCCGTCCACTGCTCTTACGTTTCGAAGACATATGTCAGAACCTTGGCGTACTAGACATATTGCCAAGCATTTCTCGAAGACGAGGTTCACTTCCGCCATGGTACAACTATCCGGAGATTTGTGATCTCACTCTTACAGGCTTCCGTAAAAAAGAAATCCCGCAAGAACATATCATGCAAGAATTCCTCACACTTGAAGAAAAGTACAGTAATTACGCAGCCTTTTATACAGACTGTTCCAAAACAGATGCTTACGTTGGAAGTGCAGCGGTACACGGGAATTGGTACAAAATAGTAGGACTTCCACAGTGTGCTTCAATCTTCACTGCGGAATGTTACGCTATCTGTGTAGCCGTAGAAAAAATAGCAAATGAGAACCTCACCAACAGTATTATTTACTCAGACTCACTAAGTGTGCTTACAGCCATTCATTCCAGAAATGCAATAACTCCGCTGCTTGGGGACCTTATACACAACATTACAACAGCCATAGCAAAAGGACAAAACATTAGACTCTGTTGGGTACCAAGTCATGTCGGCATAAAGGGCAATGAAAGAGCAGATTTGTGTGCGGCTCAAGCTTGTGGCAAGATAATAAAGAATGCAAATGTGCCCTATAAAGATTGCATGAAATTGCTAGAATGTAAGGCAAGGAAAATTTGGCAGTCCTCTTGGGACAGCGAAATAAATAACAAGCTACACTTAATAAAACCAGTGCTCGGTGAATGGAAGTCATGTGTGCATCAGAAACGTTTCAACGAAGTCATCTGTCGCCTCCGTATAGGCCACACACACATTACTCACAACTTCCTGCTAACAAAAGAAGACAAACCAGTTTGTACATGTGGAGACGAACTTACAGTCAGTCACATATTAATTTCATGTTCTAAACTAGAAAAGCTACGGAAAAAGTGCTTCTCTCCGTTTCATAACCAACGCATCCCTTTTCATCTATCACTGATTTTAGGTGAAAATGCAATTGTGGACATGTCCTGTGCAACCCGACCGCGGCGGCTGCGTTTTTATGGAGGAAAAACGCTAAGGCGCCCGTGTGCTGTGCGATGTCAGTGCAAGTTTAGATCCCCAGGTGGTCGAAATTATTCCGGAGCCCTCCACTACGGCACCTCTTCTTCCTTTCTTCTTTCACTCCCTCCTTTATCCCTTTCCTTGCGGCGCGGTTCAGGTGTCCAACGATAAATGAGACAGATACTGCGCCATTTCCTTTCCCCCAAAAACCAATTTAAAAAAAATTTAAAAAAATGTCCTGTGCTTTTAGATTTTTAACAGAAGCTGGTGTTCTTAAAGATATGTAAAACATGACCCAGTACTTTGCCTGATGCACCTTAGCCACTTTTGCATTCTGAGAAAAGGGCTGAGGTTTCTATCTTGATTGGTTGGGGGCCTCCAGTCCTTGCCCAACCAAGGACGGCGTATGAGGGTAACCAGCCTCCTTTGAAACCTTTAATATCTTGTTTTGCTCTCAATACTGGGCAGAAGGGTATTACCTTTTAGGCATTCTACACCCCCATATTTTTATACCTTTGTAAAATTATCCAGAAAACAATTTCTTATACCTTGGGCTTGGCTCATGATAGCCTTAGTCGCTTATGCTGCGCCATTAAACTCAACTGAACGCATATATATATATATATATATATATATATATATATATATATATATATATATATATATATATATATATATATATATATATATATATATATATAATACAGCGAGAACAGAAATCTTGGCACGGTATAGAAGTAAGAACGTAGACCAACGTTTCAAACGATTTATTGAAGTTTCGACCGTGTAACGACGTCGTAATATTTGAACCGAAAATACACAGTATATGTAGAAGATAATCAACGAGAAAAAGCATCAGGCACGTGGCTACAAGGCGATTATGTCGCAGAGGCACTCAGGCAGCTAAGAGACGAGTCTTTTATAAGCCTGTGGAGTATGACCCCACAGATCAGTTCAATGATATTCTTAAGAATACTTTGCTACAGCCTTCTAAGGAGAACGAAAGTACAGAACCTGCTTTTCGCTCCATTGTCCCCCTTAAACCGGTAGCCGGTAGATTTTACTTGTTACCTAAAATTCATAAAGAAAACAATCCAGGTAGGCCCATTGTTTCCGGCGTGGGCACTGTTACGGAAAATATGTCTCGTTACGTCGACACGCTCATTAATAATATTCCGCCCACATTTCCGTCTTACATAAAGCACACAACGCACTTCCTTTCTGACGTAATTAATCTTACTAATCCTCCAGAATTATTACTTGTCATGCTCGACGTCACTCCACTCTACACGAACATTCAGCATCCGGGCCATTGTGGCTGCCTGTAATAAAGCTGGCATAGAAAAGACAGTAGAAAAGACTTCGGGCCACCTTACTGAAACTTATATTACAGTTAAATAACTTTGAATTTGATGAAAAATATTATATCCGGAAGAGTGGTACTTCAATGGGTACGCGAATAGGCCCCAATTACGCAAACATATTTGTGCGGATGCTTGAAAACAAATTTTTGGAAAGCCGGTCCCTAGTACCATTACTAAAGCCTTAGTACCATTTTACTAAAGGCGTTACATCGATGATATATTTTTCATTTGGTCCCATGGCGCAGCCTAGCTTCTGTCATTTGTTGCCGATTCCAACAGCGTGCATCCGTCCATATCATTTTCCCATACATATTCCAGACCTACAATTAATTTTCTTGACGTCTCAGTCTCACTTTACGACGACTGCTTAACTGCAGCAGTGTACCGTAAACCGACTGACAGTATCTGCACTCAAATTCACAGTAGTCATGTCAAACATGTTAAAACCAGCATTCCCTCAGTCAAGCGGTTTGCTTCAAATGAATTTGCTCGGAACAGTGATTTTGATGATGACGACGAATTTTTATGGCGCAAGGGCAGCTTTGGTTAAAGAGCGCCATGGCACAAGGTGGGGTCAGAGACCCATTTACCAAGGCCAATTTATCTAGTCCTCACTACCAAACCGGAAAATATGCTTGTTCACGTCCTTGAATGTATTAGCGACCACAACGTAGTACACTGTGAATACCAATTACAAAGTAGTAAACCAGAAAAGGCAACGAAATCAATTTACGATTACTCCCGTGCAAATATTGACGCGATTCTTACAGAGCTGTCATATTTTTCTGTGTGGTTCTTGGAAACCATGGCTTATCGCAATACAAATGATAACTGGCTCGCTATCCGAAGGAAGCTTATTGAACTGAAACAAAAGCACGTTTCCAAAATTAGAATAACGTCATCAACACAGAGCACATGGTTCACGTCCCAAGTGAAGAGAGCAATAAATAAAAAGAAACGCCTTTACTCTAAAGCTAAGTTGTCCCACTCGGATGGTGATTGGCAGCAATACCAAGAACAGTCAAATAAATGTAAAGCTGAAATTGAAGCATCTAAAGACAAGTTTTTTAACGGTGACATCGTCAGCATGATAATGAACAATCCGAAAAAGTTTTGGAAAGTAATTAACCCTAAACACTCTTCTCAATCCACTATACCAATCGTTAATAACGGTGTGCTACTCTCACCATCTGAAGCTGCGACTGAATTAAACTCGTTTTTCAGCTCTGTATTCACAAACGAAAATCCAATTCCACCTGATCTTACGTTTCCTTCAATTAACTCATCTATGAATGATCTCATAATTACACCAGAGGGAATAGAATCGGCCATCGATCGACTTTCTAATAACTCAGCGCCAGGTCCAGACGGCATCTGCACAAAGATGCTTAAAATGACTAAATCTATATTATCTCCCGTATTAGCCACCCTTTTCCAGCAATCAATAGATACAGGAATCGTACCAGATGACTGGAAGGTTGGTCGTATCACTCCCATTTACAAATCAGGTGACCGATCAGTGCCCTCAAACTATAGACCTATATCCTTAACTAGTATTCCATGTAAATTACTTGAGCATATCATATCTTCCGCAGTTATGAAATATTTATCTGAACATAACTTCTTTTCTAACAATCAACATGGATTTCAGAAAGGACGCTCTTGTGAAACACAGCTTTTTGAACTTATAACTGATATTCATCAAGCTGTTCACGATTCCATAATAATCGATGCCATATTTATTGACTTCAAGAAAGCATTCGATAAAGTTCCCCATTCTCGCTTAATGACGAAACTTAGCTGGCTTAACATACATGAAAAAATTGTTAATTGGATCTCAAGTTTTTTAACCGATCGCTACCAATTTGTTTCCGTAAATGATCACTTTTCCGCTTTAGCACAAGTTAAATCTGGCGTTCCCCAGGGATCCGTACTTGGCCCAATCTTATTCTTAATTTACATTAATGACATCAGTAACAACCTGACCTCAACAGTTCGATTGTTTGCAGATGACTGCGTGCTTTACAGACAAATTATCACCTCTGAAGACGCTAATATTTTACAGGCCGACCTAAACAAAATTTCACTTTGGTGCGAGCAATGGCGAATGGAAATTATTGTTTCTAAAACAAAAACTATGACATTTACCAGAGCCAGTAACGTTCACTTAAGTTCAGATTTTATGAACAGCATATGCATAGAGAATGTGTATACATTAAAATATTTGGGAGTCCATTTAACTTCTAACCTTACATGGAATGATCACATTGATGAAATAATTTCGAGAGCAAATAAAACACTTGGTTTCATTAGGCGAAATTTATATTTAGCAAATCAGTCAACTAAATTATTAGCTTACACAGGTCTAGTTCGCTCAAAGATTGAATACGCTTCCATAATATGGAATCCAAATCAGACTTACCTAATAAACAAGCTGGAATCTTTACAAAATAAAGCAGCACGCTTCATCACTAAAACATACTCTAGAACATCCAGCATCACGGCTATCAAAAAGTCCCTCCAATTACCGTCTCTAGAAACACGACGACTGTTAGCACTCCTTTCCCACTTCCACAGATTGTATCATGCCCCGTCATCCTTTACAGCATCCCATATCAAACCCCCACAAAAAATTTTCCCCCGCCTCGACCATCCCTTCAAAGTGCGTCCCATGTTTGCGCGTACGAATCTCCTGCGACAATCACCGCTCTTTCTAGCTATTCATCACTGGAATAAGCTGCCAAAAGAAATTGCTTCTATACGTGATCATGACTCATTTCTAAGTAATTTGAAACGCAGTTTTACGCATGTTGGGTAAAAGCAGAATTTTATGCCTTTGACGCATTGTAAGTGTATCTACATGCTTTGTACAGAGTGTTGTTTTTTTTTTCATCATGTATGCAATTCTCTCTCCTTTTTTTTCTTTTTATATTTTCTTGTTGTATTCGGTGATCTTTACCGCGATGTTCTATATTGCCTTGCCCCCCCCCCCCCCTAATTGTGTTTGAAATATCCTGTTGTTAACCCCCCCCCCCCACCCCCTCCTATGTAATGCCCATAAGGGCCTTTGGGTATCTGAATAAAAAAAAAATTTCACTGCGCTACGCTTCGTAGCTCACTGGCTAAACGGAATTACTCAGCGCAACTGATAGATGACGCAATAAAGCGTGCTGATACATATGTCCGAAGGAATCTGCTTGCGAAAGACAAACCAAAAATTCGACACGCTCCTACCAACCTTGTGTTGACCCATTCTGCATCTGCTCCAGAAGTTTCGGCAATCCCAAAGAAGCACTACGATATCCTTATGCAAAGTAATCGCCTGAATAACATATTTTCAGAGCCACCGATAGTAGTTTACAGAAGATAGAAACACCTGTGATATACTAACATCCTCAAACACCAATTCCCCGGAACCCGTAGGCTGCCACCCCTGTAACAAGGGTCGCTGTTAAGTATGTCTGCACATGACCACGTCTCGGGCCGTCAGTAGTAGCAGTTCACTCTTTCGTTTAAATATTCGCGGTGATTTCACCGGCGATACTGCAAATGTCATCTATCTACTACAGTCTACCACCTGCGTTTCTTCTCCTGCGGTGTTCGTCTTTGCGCTGTTTGCCTTTCAATATCTGCCAACTCACCCGTTTAGCTCTTTTGCTGTACCGTCTGTAATTTGCAATATATTGGTCAGACTGCAACCCCCTTTAGATTGATTTTTAAACTTAATAATGCAGGTACTGCTTCAGACGTTGTGAACTGCATTGCGGTCTATGTGAGTGGTCGTGTACAATCCGCCCGTATTGGAATTTGCATGTCTAGTTCACTAGAAGTTTTGTCTGGAATTCCACAAGGGTCAGTATTGGGGCCGTTATCGTTTTTGATTTATATAAATGATATTCTTTGTGTTCTCGAACCAACTATAATAATTAAACTTTTTGCTGACGATTGCCTAATTTACTCCTGCGTGACAGATACAACAAGTCAAATTAAAATCAACCGATGTCTGCAAGGTTTATGTGACTATTGCGTAAAATGGGGAATGGAAATAAACTACTCGAAGTCGACGTTTGCGCATATCACTAGAAGAAAAAAAAACGCGCTTTCTTTTTACTATAAAATTGGTGAAAACTGCTTGTCGGATGTGCCTATAGCTTCAAGTACTTAGGAGTAATCATTCATCATGATCTGTGCTGGCGCACCCATGCGGAGGAGGTCTGCTCCAAAGACTACAGAAAACTGTGGTATTTGAGAATAAAACTGCAGCACGCACCAAAAAATTTGAAGCAAACTGCGTATTATTCGCCCGGTTTTGGAGTATGTCTCGTCCGTTTGGAGCCCTCACCAAGTGTATTTGCGAGATAGACTAGAAACAATTCAGAGAACCGCAGTGCGTTTTGTTTGTTCGCGTTATCGGAGAACCGATTCTGTAACAGACGTGTTGAAATGTTGTGACCTGGAACTGCTAGAGACACGACGAGAGAAACAATGGTTGATATTGTTTTCTAAAAAAATTACCAGGAATCAAATAAAAATAGACAAAGCAATCTATATTCATCCAACCCTAAGACACGGTGCGTGTTTAAATCGCAGTGCCACAATACAGCCTTATAAAACACGCTTAAATGGTTTCAAAAACTTTCTTTCCCTCATATACTGATAAGTGGAATGGCCTCTCTGAATACGCTGTAGCAGCTCGAAATATACCAGCCGCGGTGGCTCAGTAATTAGGGAGCTCGACTACTGATCCGGAGTTCCCGGGTTCGAACCCGACCGCGGCGGCTGCGTTTTTATGGAGGAAAAACGCTAAGGCGCCCGTGTGCTGTGCGATGTCAGTGCACGTTAAAGATCCCCGGGTGGTCGAAATTATTCCGGAGCCCTCCACTACGGCACCTCTTCTTCCTTTCTTCTTTCACTCCCTCCTTTATCCCTTCCCTTACGGCGCGGTTCAGGTGTCCAAAGATATATGAGACAGATACTGCGCCATTTCCTTTCCCCCCAAAAAACCAATTATTATTAGCTCAAAATGTCAAAAAATTTTGAACGCCCTTTGGAATTACATTAGAGACAACGGGAGAATTGGGAATTCTTCATGCTGTTATTATTTCGCGTATATCTGTTTCCACTTTAACGCATGCTTTGTTTTCTTCTGTATTTTGTGTACTTGTGCTTGGACCATATTTATGACCGTGAGAATGCGATTGTATTGCTGGAAGCTGGAAATTCATGCTTCTTTTTGGCAATTTCTCTCCTGTAATGGCCCTTAAGTGAGGGCTACAGTATTAATAAATAAATAAATACATAAATAAATTACGCTTTAACCACCACAGAGCCCACGTTCAATCCCTACCGAACTATCCGCTATCAAGGCGTGTCCAAATCACCGGTCACTAATTTGATCAAAATACTGCTACCATTCTAGAATCAGGCTTAAGAACGAATCATGACCGTGAAATCAGTCTTGCCTTATCTCCAAGTTCAATACAGTGTCTTCAGGTTTAAATGAAAGCACAGGAAAATTAAGTTCCATACCATCTTATTGCCCAATATATTTCGCTGTTAGGTTAGTGCACTCTGATTCGCGTTTTTCTTTTCTTTTTCCCTTTTTCTTTTTTGTTTTTGTAGGAGATGTTTTTTTCATCAGAGCATACATATAAAAAATGGGATGTGTAGTGATCGGTGAAGACTATGGTTCTTCTTTAGTGCCTTCACATTTTTACGTCGCAGTACACGTCTGTTCTTGCTTCTATTTCTTAATGTTCGTGCTGTATCATAAGATAGCGCCATCAGCTCCCGTTCTGGATTCAGTAGATATTCTTGCTACTCATTTTGCCATTAATTGCTCCCATGTGTTTTCTAGATCGTATGTAACTTTCTCTTCTTCATTCTCGCTGTTCAAGATTTGTGACTTGCCACCTTAGAGGAAAGTCAATAATCATGCGCATGCTTGTTTATCCGGTGACGCAAGGTCATGTAGATGAGACGGACGATATACTAAATTTCGCAAAGTAGCTGTTGTGTATACTCTGTGATTCATTTATCGCCTTGTAGCCACGTGCCTGATGCTTTTTCTGGTTGATTATCTTCTGCATATACTGTGCCTTCCCTTTCGATTTTAGATGCAGACATTCTGACGAAGGCCGTTCCACGGTCTCTCTCTCTCTCTCTCTCTCTCTCTCTCTCTCTCTCTCTCTCACACACACACACACACACACACACACACACACACACACACACACACACACACACACACACACACACACACACACACACACACACACACACACACACACACACACACACACACACACACACACACACACACACACACACACACACACACACACACACACACACACACACACACACACACACACACACACACACACACACACACACACACACACACACACACACACACACACACACACACACACACACACACACACACACACACACACACACACACACACACACACACACACACACACACACACACACACACACACACACACACACACACACACACACACACACACACACACACACACACACACAAATATATATATATATATATATCGTTAACGATTACAGAGATTACCAAGTTGAAAGACTGACGGCATGACCCTTGAAACACGGCTGAATTTGGTGCTGGAAATGAATAACTTTGAATTCGATGGTGACTGCTATGTGCAAATTAGTGGCACATTAGTGGGCACTGAAGTAGTTCATTATTATACCAGTACATTGATGTGCGTTCTCGAAGCCGAGTTCCTGGAGAGCTACCTCTTAAGGCCTCTCTTTTTTCGGAGGTTTATGGATAACATATTTCTTATACGGTGTCATGGTGAAGACGAGCTGCTCAAATTTGCCCAATCTTGAAACACGTTGGGAGCACGAAAAAACGAGGACACGAAGAAAATACATAGAACAGAACGAATGCTGTCGCCAACTTCAATAATGCTCATAGCAGCATCTCTTCTTCCCCATGCCTACTCCACCTCGACAGTGAGCTTTTTGGACGTCACACTTCAGACCTCGCGAAACCAGCGTGTGATTGCAATGTTCAGGAAGCCCACTTGAAACCAGCCACGTAAAACTTAGCAAGAAAGGAATGCCATACAGCCCGGCTGTAAGATTTAAACGCATCTGCTCCCGTGGAGAAGCCTTCGATTGTAACTACGAGACACTCCGCAGAGATTTGGTCCGGCAGCGGCACCCGATGGTCATTATCGACGATTTCTTGACAAAAGCTGGAGATCAAAACCGCTGTACAATCCTCACTCACACCAAGCCTGCGCAGTCACATTTCGGAACTAATCTGATATTAACCTACTCGCCATAAGCACCGAATTATAATGCCATTAAAAAACCTAGCATTCTCCCACCGAGCGAAAAGATGAAACCCTTGCTTCCCGAACCACCCCGTGTCGTATATAGCAGGGCAAGAAACATTCAAGATGGCCTAACCTCCTTAGACAACGGTGAAGTCTCAGGATGTACACTTTGTAGTAAACCGCGCTGTGTGATGATCAGCGCCGTCTTTCTTGTTAAAAATTCGAGGAGACTTGAACAGCGAAACCAGCAGCGTAGTCCACCTTCTCAAGTACGGTGCGCAGTGTACTGGGCAAACCGAAACTCCTTTCCGATTTCTCATTGGAAGCTTTAAGGCCACGCTTCATCAACGCGCATATTTTTTTTTCATTCCCTTAGCTTGCGGTCACTGCGGGCCTCCGGTCTACGTGGAGAGCTCTCAGTGAAGCACCGAGCTCCCCCCTACCAGCGTGCCCCCCCCCCGCGAGCAGTGGCAAAGGCGCAGGAGGCACTGGCTGCTTGACAGCACCGCTCTGACGGCCGAAGACACCTGGCTTTGTTAAGCTCACCAGGAAAGCATGCGAGGCGCACACAACGAGCACGTGGTGCCGCTTGGTCTTAGGCAGCATTCCACGGCAGCAGAATGCGACCCACCTCGCATTCCGCGATGGGCCCCTTTTTTTTCTTTTTTTGGCATTCTCGATGGCACCGAAACGTCGCGGTTCTCCGCCGTCTGACATTCCTGCGGCGAGCCAGTGGATTAGCGGTTCCGCCAATTAGCTGAAAAGAAACTTTTCAACCTTCGAGAGACGACGCGCGGGTGCGGCAGGGAAGGGGGAAATCATCAAGCAATAAGGGCGAGAACTCCCCCCCCCCCCAGGGAGAGGGTTTTCAGAATGTTTTCTGTATGTGTTTCTTTTTTTTTAGCCAAGCCGCGGGCTCGAAGTTTGGTCCAACCTTCAGGAGCTGTGGCTACTTCCATTGGTTATCGAAGCTTAGGGCGGTCCTCGAAATATTACCGCCCAGACTTCTTTGTTTGCAAAAGCTTTAAAATTGCATGTAAAATCATTGGAGAGGAGTCTTGTCTAGTTGAGCTAGAGGCTCCGTGCAGCGGCACGTAATTCTACAGACCTAGACTCTAAATACCCTCTTTACACGGGCAGCCTTAACAGTGGCTAAGCTTAACTGCAGTTAAGGCGGTTAACCGTGGTTAGAGTTAACTGCAGTTCGCCGCGCTTACACACAGTTTAGCCATCTCGGTTAGTGCGACGAAACAGATCATGTGATACTCACCTCATTGAAGTTAAAACGTCGCCCACTGAGGCGTATTATTAAACAGGGCTACGTTGAAAAGTACACATAAGAGGAAAAACGTTTCTTGTGCTAAGGCCTGCTTAAAAACTTTTTTCTTTGTGCTTGTGGTTGTCGTTAGCCGAAATCTAAAAACAAGTTCTAAACAATGATCGAGGTCGACTTCGTAGCCGACTGCGCGTTCTACTTTGGCTACTTTAGCCTCTTCCCCGTGACTTCTTCCCCGTGACTATAGTGAACTAGTCACTGTTGGAGTACTTAACAGAACGTGCAGGCTTCAACTACCTGATGACCAGTAGGCTAAGCCAGGATCCAGTTGAACATCTTTTTGGAATTGTGTGCCAGTCTTCTGGGTGCAATACCCACCCAACACCACAGCAATTCATAGTTACTGTGAACTGCCTTACATTCAACAACCTTGCGCACTCTGTTTCCACGGGAAACTGCGAGCCTGGCATCCTCAGTTCCCTTTTGGATGCGGATGCTGGCCAGCAAAGCTCCCATAGTGGCAGGCAGGAACTTGTTGATAAACTGCTAGATGCAGGCAACATAGATGCAGCAAATGCAGTGCTTCCGAAATTACCCCAGACCATTCCACTTGCACTGTGCCATCAAGTGACAGCCGGCTAATATTTTATATAGCCGGTTATGTGGCCAGGAAATGCGTCCTGAAGACAAACTGTGAAAGCTGCCTCAATTTGCTTTTGTTGACCAAAGAGGCGGCTCGGAACTTAAACCTAGCCCAGTTCACTCGCATGAAAGACAATGGTGGTCTTCTGTATCCCGCTGCCGCCCTGTACAAATTTGTAGCTCACCTAGAAAATGCGTTCACAACATGTTTTAGCCTCCTAGAACTACATGCAGACAGTATAATTGATATTGTAGATGTGGTTAAGGCAAAAACAGAGCTCAGACTTGGCTGTCCAGACCACTGCGAGAATGTTGCAGCCGAACTCACTGCTTTTTACATAACAACCCGCCTTCACTTTTTTATGAAAAGCATCAATAGCAGCAACAACCGGAAGCGTCAAGCTTCTAAGTACCTGAAAATGAGTTGATGCACTTAGATTTGCGAAGCACCCTGTTAGGGTAGCTGCAAGGCCAGCCTTGTTTCCACGGATGAAATTTCTATGTAACCTAATTTAGGCTGGTTACGCCAATAATGTGCCTGCCATTAAACCAATATTTTCTTCAGTTTTTCTTTTACATGTCCGCACTTGTCAATAAAAGTATAATGCTCGCCTCTCGTGTATTATCAACCTGGCTTATGTCATGCATACACTGCAAGTAAAATTTTCCGAAAATTGGGGTGGAAATATTTTCAGTCATGGGTAAAATTTTCTGAAAATGCGTTTCTGAGGCCGCTTAGCCGTCTCAGAAAAAAACTGATTTCCGTAAGACTAGATCACACGTAGGCGCGTGGACAGATGATTGAGGGGTGTAGTTCTCTATAATTAAGTCGCCGCGGTGGCCCGGTGGTTATGGTGCTCGGATGTTGACCCAAAAGACACCGGTTCAATCCCGGCCGCGCCGATCGCATTTTGATGGAGGCGATATGCTAGAAGCCCGTGTACTGTGCGATGTCAATGCACGTTACAGAACCCGGGTGATGAAAAATTCCGGAGTCCTCCGCTACGGCGTCCCAATAGTCTGAGTTGCTTTAGGACGTTAAACCCCGTGGTACCAAAATATAATCGCAGGTAAACAATATCAGCCTGATAAAAGATGCATCTAGACAACTAACATCCACCGTCAAATCCGTGAGCCTCTCTCATTGCCCGACGCCCGTTCTCGCTAGCAGACGGTATACGACGACGCGGTTTTTCATCATCGCCGAAATGCTCAAAGGGTCACGGCGGGGGAAAAAAAGGTGCCTATGAAGTTACGTTGAAGCTAGTTGAAGCAAATGACATGCATGTTTATTGACTACAGGCGTATTAGTGAACCACACTGTAACAACGACTCGGAGAAACACACACAAGCTCCAGCGACGACGCCGCTAGAAAAAGTTGCAGTGGCGCCACCTGGTGGTTTCTACGCCAAACGGCACGCCCGCGCCCTTTCGTTCGCGCCACTAGGATAGTTCTAGTTCACTATACTCCGGGCTGTCGGAGCGGTTATCCAGGAGCTCCTAAGGCGTCTTTGTTCGCCGCTCCCACGGACGACGAACTTAGGAAGAAGTGGGAGCGCAATCTGCGAAGAGATGACAAACCTTTCACTGAGTCTTCAGCGGTCTGTGAGGGCCACTTTGAGCCCGAGTGCATATTGCGGGACTACATACAAATCATAAATGGCTCCGAAGTGCGACTTCCCCGTGGGAAGCCGTCACTGGCACATGGTGCGGTGCCTACACTCCTGCCTGACTGTCCGTCTTACCTTTCTGTCCGAAGAGCGAAACAGAGGCCAGAAAGAAGGCCAGCAACAGCAAGCGTTTCGGTGCCCAGCAAGAAGCCACGACAGGACGCACAGAATGAAAGTGCAGATGTCGCGCAGGAAGCGCTACTTCAGCCTTTAACAGATGTTTCGATTTCCGAGCTGAACGCTCTAAATGAAGCTGAAGGCCCCACCGAGTGCGAGCCCTTCAGAGTTAACATGCTTCGAGGAGTGATGCTTCCCTCAAAAATCTGGTGCCGGCTAAATTGCGACAGTGACATCAGCGTGCTCTTCGCAACAACATCGATACGAAGAGACACCAAACTTGAAATTCTTCACGAGAAATCCGTGCTCTTCTGCGCATATGAGGACAAAGTGTCTGCGCAAATGTTTCTTTGGGGTGCCTTGTGTGGAGATTCACTCACTGCCGCGAATCGTGTTCTGCGAGAAGCTGATGCCAGCACTACCTGCAGAAGGGCCATGACAAGTGTGGAGTTTAGGGGCATGTCGCACATTCTAACACCGAAGCTACGGTCTGCAGCAGCCACATTTGGAGGTTTTGTCTTCAGCACAAGGTGCCTGGGAAAGGTTTCCTCACAAGGTAATTTGTACATTGCAACCTTTATTGCTTTTGGCATCTCTGTTCGAATATTTCACATGTAAGTCATACATATACATGTACACAGAGTTTTTTTTAGGTGCAGTTTGTGAAGAGCGCAAGTCCACACGAAAGTGCCTTCATAGTAGAAAGTCGCGTACCTCAAAACCGAGGCTTCATGTATCTAAAAAAAAAGTTACTGCTAAGCGACTAAAACTGGAAAAACAAAAGGCAGCACGACTTCGAAACCGTGCATCAGCCATGCAGGATCAGCTGGCAGCAATGGAGGCCAAAAATGCAAGGATTTCCGAAGACGACTTTAATGAGAGAATAGCAAGCCTTCCAGCCAAACAGCGTGAGGCAGTGCATCATGTTTTTAAAGCTTCGCAACGTAAAACTACCCATGGCATGAGGTATTCAAACGAGTGGGTGCTTGAGTGTCTGATGATGAAAATGAAGAGCCCCGCACTGTATGAGCACCTTAGAAAAGAAAAAATACTTGCCATCCCCAGCAAAACAACTCTGAGGAAGTACCTAAAGTCATACAAGACAGGCTTTGGTTTCAACATGAAAGTACTTGACGTGCTGAGCGAAAAGACTAGCTCAATGGATGAGTTCAGGAGACATGGAGGTCTCATTGTAGACGAAATGAAGTTGTCTGAACACTTGTCGGTCACTACTACGGGTCACATCGAAGGTTTTGTAGAACTTGGCCCTTTTACATTAGAAGAAGATAAACACACTGTCTGTGACCATGGGATGGTTGTTATGTTTATCCCATTTGTTGGCAAGTGGACTCAAGTGCTCGCAGCATTTGCCACGAAAGGAAACATAAAAGGAGCTCTACTCACAAAAATAATGCTGGAAGCTGTGATTTTGTCAGAAAAGGCAGGTTTGAAAGTCGACTTTATCACGTCTGACGGAGCCACCTGGAATAGGAAGATGTGGAATATGATGGGCGTCCGCGCATCTTCAACAAGCACGAAGTGTGGTGCACCACATCCCATGGATCCAGAACGTCGGCTCTATTTTCTGTCGGACTTCCCTCACTTGATAAAGTGCCTGCGCAATGGCTTGCTGGCTTCCGACTACCTGCTGCCAGAGGGTCGTGTAAAGTGCTGTACACAGGTTGAACCACATTATTTTTTACTAGGAAGAGAACAACTATGTAACATATTTTTTTACATTTCAGGTGTCGCTGAAAAGTGTCCGCAGAGCCATTGCTCTTGATGGCAAAAATGTTGCATTACAAGCCCTGTACGGGATCACACCTAGCCACACAAATCCCAACAGTTTTGAGGTTCAGAGGGTGTCTCTAGCCTTTCAACTGACAAAGTCGTTAAGGGGCTGCAGCTGCACAGGGCTGAGATTGAAGAGACCTGCGGGAACATTTCGGCTACTCTCTATATTTTTGAGTGAGTAGCAAAACTTATTTCTTTGCTGCTGAAAACTTTTCCATCGTAACGACCATAAGACAGTCTCGTTGTTGTGTATTGTTTCCTGATTTGTGCTAAGCAACTTATTTCTGTTTCAGGACCATCCGTGATCTGATCCATGTGATGACATCTCGCTTCACTACCGAGGCGCTGCGTCCCAATTCTCCATCTGTTGAAAAACTTCGCTCATTTTTGTTGCTCCTGAGTGCATGGGAAAAACACACTAATGGAAAGGAGGGCTTTTTAAGCCAGTCCACAGCTACAGGACTACGTGTTGCATTGTCTAGTGCGCTATCACTGTTGGAGTACTTAACAGAACGTGCAGGCTTCAACTACCTGATGACCAGTAGGCTAAGCCAGGATCCAGTTGAACATCTTTTTGGAATTGTGCGCCAGTCTTCTCGGTGCAATACCCACCCAACACCACAGCAATTCATAGCTACTGTGAACTGCCTTACATTCAACAACCTTGCGCACTCGGTTTCCACGGGAAACTGCGAGCCTGGCATCCTCAGTTCCCTTTTGGATGCAGATGCTGGCCAGCAATGCTTCCATAGTGGCAGGCAGGGACTTGTTGATAAACTGCTAGATGCAGGCAACATAGATGCAGCAAATGCAGTGCTCCCGAAATTACCCCCAGACCATTCCACTTGCACTGTGCCATCAAGTGACAGCCGGCTAATATTTTATATAGCCGGTTATGTGGCCAGGAAATGCGTCCTGAAGACAAACTGTGAAAGCTGCCTCAATTTGCTTTTGTTGACCAAAGAGGCGGCTGCGACGCATCGCTGCTCACTGCTATCGTTGTTTATTTTCGTGGCTTTTCTTTCACAGTGAGTGCTGAAATTGGCATGGTGGAAGAGACGAGGAAGTGACACCGGGGGCGGCCGAAGCTCTTTTTGTTGGCGGCGGCGCACCTGTCCGTCCGTGAGCGAAATCTGTCGGCGTACCCGCGCCCAGACTCGTGGTACGAGACCACGCTTCCGCACCTTCTGGACAACGGACTTCGAGAAAACTCTCGGATCAACCGCGGCACATTCCGGTACATGGTGGCTGTTTGGGCAAGCATGAGCCGGCAAGATACCAACATGCGGAAAGCGATTCCACTGGAGAAACGCGTGGCGATCGGTTTGTACCGCCTCGCAACATCAGCAGAAGAGCGGGCTGCTGCCAACTTTGTTGACGTGAGCACTGCGTCAGTTAATTTAATATTTTACGAATTTTGCAGCGTGTTTGTGGACCAGTTGGAAGCACGATTTGTGCATTTCCCAACACCAGCTGAGCTTTACGAGCACATGTGTAAATTCACAGCAGCCTGTGGTTTCTCTCAAGGTGTCGGAGCAGTGTATGGCTGTCATATCGAGGTGTGGCCCTCAAAGCAAGAAGCTGCTGAATAATACAATCATAAAGGGGTGGTACAGTGTCGCTCTACTTGCTGTCGTCGACCACACATACGTGTTCCTATGTACGAATGTTGGGAGCCCTGGTAGGAACAATGACCTGGCACTGTTTCAAAAGTCTCGACTGCCAGCTACTCTGGCTAATGAGCTGTTCCGACAAGAAACATAGCTCATTGAAGGTGTGGGAGTTGGCACAATTCTTTTTAATGATCAAGCTTTCCCTTTCCGATGCACCTGATGAAGCTGTTCCTCTTGCAGGTGCCTCTGGGTTCCCCTCACAGACATTTAACTACCGGCTGCCGAGTGGCAGACGTGTTGTCGAAAATGCTTTTGGACGTGTCAAGGCATGCTTTAGAATGGTGCTGAAAGGCCTTGAGTGTGACATCCACAATGTCAATTTTTTTATCCATGCTGCTTTTGTGCTGCACATTTGTGAGCAGCTCAGTGACCACTGTGATTTAAGCTGGTTTGGTGTGCTGCAGAGCGCTAATGAAAAGCGGCTTCAGCCGGTGTGCAAAAGCAACCGCGAAGAGATGTCAGGTGCGGCCATCAGTAACGCATTGGCCAAGCACCTTGCCTTGAACTAGAACCCAGTCCGTGGGAAACCCAAGAGCAGCTAAGAGGGACACCTCGGCCAAGACGGACAGCCTTGAATGGAGCTACACACAATATTGAAGGAGCAGACTCTGGGTTCGGCTCACCTTAAATGGCTACCATTGCATGCACATGATGCATACTCCTTACCGGGGTGAAGGTTATGAGTGTTACAACTAGTGTAAATTTCGTAACCTACATGTGCTTCTTAAAATAGGTTTGATTTGGTTTATGGGGTTTCATGTTCCAAAGCGGCTTGGCTATGAGTGATGCCGTAGTGAAGGGCTGCAGAATTTTCGACCACATGGGGGTCTATTAACATGCACTGACATTGCACAGTACACGAGTGTCTTGCTTTACACCTCCATTGAAAAGCCGCTGTCGTGGCCAGGCTTTCAGAAAATAGTCTTGCATTATATAGCTAATGTTAATTATTGGTTCTTGTTAAACTACAAAACGAAGTGGTTCGTACCAACTACTAGTACTCCTTATGACAAACAAACCTTCATCTACATGCAACCATCTCTAATGAACCAATAATGAAGATTTCATTACTTCCTGTAAACAAATCTCTTTCTTCAAACAGTTTTGCTCACAGACGATAGTAAAATGCCAGCATAAGCTTTCAATTTTTATATGATTCATTCTTGTTGAGCACTGCTGTTTATGTTGCTGTTTCATTGCCATTATACTACCCTTTTCATTGTTGTGTTTGTGTCACATGGTCTGCGTATTGGCAGCTATTCTATCACTTGCTGTTTGCTTATAATTTTCGTGTATAACTGGCCATCGTCTTGCCACATTGCCAATCAGCAACTTGTTGGTACCTTGCCAAGCAGTACAAGCTTTTAGTCTTGCACTCATACTTCTGAAAGCAGAAGTACTTGCTGAGGCATTATGTAGTTGGTTCATCATAAAGTTGAATGGCATAAAGGAACAAACGCAGGAAGACACAGCAGTGGCGCTTTTTCTGTCTCGGTGTTTGTTCCGTTGCGCCATTCAACTTTATTATGAAGGTAACGAAATCATCTCGGTCACAGTTGGAAGCTTCATATTTTTGCCACATCATCCACACACAAAGCAAACACAAAAATGTGACCCAATGGTGAGGGCTTTGAAAGGCTTAGTGTGATAAATTTCATTACATTCCCATCTCAGCTCGTTAAACCAAAGTACGCTTTCTGTGCACATTTTCATGTCATTACTATTTTGCTGTTGTCCAAATTCCCCACTGTTCTATAACTTGCCCCCCCCCCCCCCCAAAAAAAAAAAAAACAGGTTGCAAGAAAGATCTCAGCCTTGTAGCAAACAGTTCCTGGTGAACATGCAACAGCCATTGGTTCTGAGTGGAGAAGCAGGTGGAGTGTTACTGCGAGAGCAGCAGCAATGTACTTGCAACAGACTTGTTTGATTATTACACTTGTGTACCCCTGCAGTGTATGCATGGGCTCTGTTAATAACTAATACTGCAAGATACTACGGTAGCCAGCCCGCACAATACAATTCACTGTTTAAAACACAATACAAAACTTTCAGCAGTAAAAGATCTTTCATCTCATCACATGCTGTAATATCAAATAAATTCCAGCTGTTTTGATCACTCTTTATTGAGCGAGTCATTATTTTCTTTGTTGTCTAGAAATTTTGCTAGCAGTTGCACCATGCTTGCATTTATGGCATTCGCTTCTTTCTGGAGGTGCACTATTATCTTGCGCATTTTGTGTGCCTTGCGGTCGGCCTTTGCTGCTGCCTCGCTTTCTCCTTTATGGACGGCAACTAGCTGCTCTATAGCAGATCCTTGTCGCTTGTGGCGGCTCTTTTGGGGTTCCCTTCTTTTGGCGCTTGTGCCAGCACCGGCACTGCTGCTTGCCCCTGCTGTGGCACTGCTGCTTACGCCAGCACTGGCTCTGTTGTGTCGCCGCTGCTGCTGCCTGTGCTTTGCAGTACAGGTACTGCAGCACCGGCACTGCAAATGGGGGAGCTGGCCGCAAGTTGTGCGAGGTCGTCTCTTCTGCTACCTTCAGGCAGGCTGTCCTCCCATGACAGGAGCACTTCCGAGCCGTGTGGTGCCTCATTGACAACTGGCAGCTGAAAATGATGAAACATACAAGACAACATGTTATCATCTCAGAAAAGATATTAAATGTGTCTTCATGTAATGCAATCATCCGCTTCCATAATATATATGACAATAACACTAACTTATGATGGCCAATCTGGAAAGAAGGCAGCGGTTCAAATTTTTGTTTTTCTGAACATAACTAAATAGATATATGAAGATCCAGACATGTACATCAGCATTCCCTAGCCCCAACTTTTACATGGACCAATGGGTTCAGTTCAGTTTTTTTCCTGAATACTGTTGCGGAGTGCAATCACCTTCCTTTAGGTTTATGTGACTCGAAATATTTTGTGGAGGAGTTGGAGGATTTTTGTACGGCTCCTAGTGCTGGTGTTGGGATGAATGTTGGATTTTATGTCCTTTAAATGACTTGTGGCTGTTGCGGCTAATGGTTTTACGGCTTTTATAATTGTGTGCCCTCCTGCTTGGGCCAAAGTTATGGCTTGCAGTATGTACAAATAAATAAATGAATGAACAGCTGGACAAGACAGTATACCAAGCTGATTAAAGTCAATAACAAGCAATATGTTAAACATTTGCAAGCATGTGGGGCATGGTTGACCAAGGGTAAATCGAGCTGATGAGGTTAAGTTGAACAGAAGTACATGGAAGGTGAGGTGCGAACTCTGGCACAAGGCGCTGCGATTTGAAGACGCAAGTGCCATTTCCGCTTCCCATTGCCTTTAATGCCCATGGTTGTGGGAGTAGCTTACTCTGAATCCCCCCTCCCCTGAGTCGGTCCAATGGTTCCAAAGGAAGGATTGCTGGGTCAGTTGGTTCATCATTCAAGGCTTAAAAACTGCACGAAAAATGGGATGATACAGAAAGAAGGAATAGACAGCACTGAACCTGCAATTGAGTGTATTTTATGTGAAATGGCAATAAATACAGAACGCATGCACAAAGAGCTTATAGACAAAAACGCAATACAATACAGATATTACTTATATACTTCGAACGAAGACAGCGCAAAAAAGGACATCCACAGAAGAGGACACTACACAAAGAAAGCTTCACTTCTGTGGTTGTCCTTTTTTACGCTGTCGTTCATTCCAAGTATGAATCACCAACTAGCCCACCACTTTGTTTTATTGGATTACTTGGGCATTACAGATATCACATAGAAATTTATTATCTACTTTGCTACTTCCCTTCAGTGTCCCTGTAGAGAAACAACAGTTCGCAATAACAACTTATGATCCACAGATTGCTGCATTACACCACTGTATTCAAGCCCAGTTGCTAATAGAAGCAATGGACGACGATGAGTATCTACAAGAGAGAAGGATGAAGGTGAAGCTGCATATGCACAGGTGTGAAAGATAAATTGTCATACAGCAGTAGCAATATTAATATATCACGCAAATAAAGGCACCAAAATTATGGTGCATACCAGAACTTCATCTTACTAGAGACTTAAGTCGTATCCATCTGCAGTGTGTGCCTCTTGACATATGATTCCCACCTGAAAAAAAGGACGTAACCTAAACCAGCAATGCACGTTGAACTCCCTGTACAACAAAGAGTTCTTTGCTCTGGCATGGTAACATTAAGTATATGGGGAGGCAACCAGCTAACCACCGATATGTATAATTGCTAGAAAAAAAAACAAGGACTTATGAACGAGCAGTGGGAGTTGCTTGGCTAGTTGGTTCACGTTTCATGACAAAGAACAACAGCACAAGGAAAAAATGTAGACGTGGAGGCCAGTGCCCATGTTTGTGGGAGTGGTTTACACAACTGCTTGAGCCTGTTCTTTATTACCTATTGTTGGCCAGCATTTTATAATGAGTATAAGTTCCGCACTGAGAAATGAGCAGCAATAGAATTCTGAAGTGATCTGAACGACAGATTGCACGCAATGGTATAAATCACAAATAACCTCTAAACTTTCCTCGACTCGCCCATCATCGTTGATGGGAAGGCAGCCGAGGAAACTGGAGCTGCCAGTAGAAGATCCATGGGACACGAGGCGACCCAGTTGAAGTGCCTGTCCGTCTCAGCTGCCTGGACAAATAAAAATGATATGAGCTATTAAATGTGTTGCTAAAAAACATTTTGAAGGCTGTGATCACAGCATTCTCTCAGTGGATTAAGCTTCACTGTACACATTCTCAATGCAAGAATAAAATTTCATAGATGTGTCTAATGAACATGCACAGGTACTGGTGAAATTAATGCATGCAATTTACATTTGCGATGTGGCTAAACTACATCCTGCTAGTTGCTGCTTTGCAATTGAAGCCACGACTGTGCATTATGGTTCAACTATTGTCATTCTAGCAACATCTTACTTGGTTCATTTCTAGATTTATTTCTTTCATGTATCTTTCCGAGGCTGCACTATGTATGCTACTTCACAAATTCTGCTAGTACACGGTGAAGCCTGGTAAAGAAATATGAAATAAATCTAGAAATTCAATTAACTACATTGTTGCTCTAGCAGGTGGCCAGAAATAGCGACGCGTATAGCAATGCTGTCAGCGCTGCAGCTCGCAATTTGCAAATAAAAACTACGAACAACACGTGTGTAACGAGGAAGACGAAGTTTGCATGCAGCGCCGTGCACGCGTGCACGAGCGAAGATTCTAAGTGCTGCGTATGCTGCTCCTGCCTGGGGTCATTACTCTCGATTCTTTACTACCTCAACAATGCATTCTCAAGATCGTCTTCGACACTCCAGAACTGTGCGACGACGGCGAAGAGAATCGACGCGTTGCTCCAGCGACAACACATGCTACTGTCGCACATGCGAGGCTGACGTAAGCAGTTCAGCTGCACTATGAAAACAGCGCCAAGAACCCGATGGCACGAGCATCGTTCGGTAAAGGTCGCACTTACCGTATTTCTTGTTGAGGTTTTCCATTTGCAGCTTCACTTGTTTGCTGGTGTATGGGCCTTGTCCCGGCGGCAGCCTGGCGTTCAGTTCCGCTACAATCGCAACATATATCCGAGCGTTGCGCGTGGTAGCAAACGGTGGTCCGAGGTAGCAAACGGTGGTCAGCAAGCTCGGTTTGGGTAACCGTGGTTAGGTGGCGTAACTGCAGTTTCGTCTGCCGTGTGAGCGCGGCTAACTATAGTTACGGGGAACCGTAGTTGCCTTAACTGTGGTTAAGGTCGCCCGTGTAAATGCGGTATAACCTCGGGTCGATGAGTAAGGTCTTGTAGAGTTTCTTTGTGTGAGATTTTTTTTCTTTTAAGTCACAGTTTGACTGTTTGTGTGACTCAACTTGTAACGCAGTTTGCCCTTCTACATCCTGTAAATATATTTTCTCTTTGTCTCCATCAGCTGGCATCAATCATCGTCTGCTCCTTCAACAGCGTCGAATTCACCTTTGGAGAGGTCCTGTGGCCCTCCGAAGAAACGCAAAGAACCATCTTGAATTTACTGAAGCCAATGAGTAATTACACCGTTCATCTGGAAGTTACAGCGCTTGCAGACGAGGACACAGAGAGGACACACACGCACACTTGCGCTGAACTGTCAACTTTATTTTGGACGTGTTTTATTTATTTATTTACAAATGCTGCGGTCTCAACGAGACCATGCAGGTGGGTATGTCGTACAACATTTTCTCTCGATTAACATCAATTATAAATAAGCTCTTGCGTTTAACATGTGAAAGAGAACAAAACATGGAAAGAGTAGAAAAGTGAACAAGCACACATTTCAGTTATGTAGAATGATTTTTACGTAATCTCACAGAAATGAACTTGCATACGCTAGCCCTCAGAATAATGATAACCTGATAAAATTACAGAAAAAACGTCACAGAATGTCACGACGCAATATACAGCAGCAGCGCCTGGTCAAAATTATCAGTGGAAAAAATTTCAGAGGGGAGACCATTCCACTGACTAACTGTACGAGAAAAAAAAAGAATATTTATACAAGTTAGTACGGGCATGGAAAGGCAGCAAATTGTGAGCGTGACGGTGCCTTGACACGCGTGGCAGGTAACGCTAAAAGAAATTTGAGTCGTGCTGTAGTTCTTCGCAGTTCTAAGGTAGGGATATGGTTGTCAGACATGAGTTGTGACGGGGAATCAGTGGACCTGAACTTGTTGAAAATGAACCTCACTGCTCTCCTCTGAACCATTTCGAATTTATGTTTATGCTTTAGATGAAATGCATCCCATACTATGGCTGCATACTCTAATTTCGGCACTAAGTAAGTTCTCTAGGCTAGCATTTTCAAATCAGGAGGTGCTGTTTTCAGCTTTTCACGAAGAAAGCCGAGTTTTCAGGAAGTGGATGTGCAAATGTTATCAATGTGTTTGGACCACGAAAGAGTGTTTGTAAACGTTATGCCTAGGTATCTGTATTCTGTGACTTCCTTTATTTGAGTATTATTGATGCAATATGAAAATGAAATTGCCTGTTTAATGTTCGTGACGCGAAGTAAGACCGTTTTTTCAGTGTTTAGAGTCATAGGCCAAGCGCCGCGCACCATTCATTAAGTGTGGCTAAACTATTGTGTAACTGAAGTTGATCGTCACGGCCTGTAACTTGTTTAAAGAGCAGACAATCGTCCGCGAACAACCTGATGTTAACATGAGGATGAACGGCACTAGTTATATCATTAACATAGATTAAGAAAAGAATTGGTGCCAATACGCTTCCTTGAGGCACTCCGGATGAAACCGGTAACACATTGGAGGCATGGCCATTGACATCCACGAACTGAGTGCGGTTCGAAAGGTACGCTCTTATCCAGTTTATGATGAATGTAGAAAGACCAAAATTAGTAAGTTTTTCAAGAAGTTCCCCGTGAGGAACGCGATCAAACGCTTTGCTGAAATCAAGGAAGATAAGATCAACCTGCCCAGAAGAATCAAGTGTTCGAACGATTTCGTGAACAGTTGTTAAAATTTGGATACATGTCGACAGACCCCTCCGAAATCCATGCTGAAATGGAGAGAGTAAGTTGTTAGCTTCAAGAAAATTTGTTATGTAGTGAGCGATGATGTGCCCTAGTGTTTTGCAGCTCGTTGATGTCAGTGAAATTTGGCGGTAGTTTTCCACAAGCTGGCGGTCACCTTTTTTGTGGACTGCTATGACACGGGCCATACGCCAATCGTCAGGTAAAGTTGCCGTGCTAATAGATAAAGAAAAGATAGCTGTTAAAATGTGTGCAATAGGCTCGGCGTAACGATGAAGGAAGGAATTCGGTATGCCATTTGGACCTTCAGAAGATTTTTGTTTAACTTTTAGCAATAATGAAAACATGCCCTCAAATATATGAAGTCTGGCACTTGGCAGCAAGAAGACGAAGCCTCTGTGACACTATCGACCTGGTTGAATACAGAATGAAAGTATTCATTCATTATGTTCGAAATTTCCTGTGGATCTGCAATCACATTATTGTGCTGCCTTATTTCTTGCAAGTGTGTGCTCTTGTTTCCAAGGTACCGCCAAAATTAATCAGGGCTAGTTTTTGTGTAGTTCGGCAAGGTACTGGAAATATTTCTCTCTCGGGCTAGCAATAATGCATCAGAATGCTGGGTTTGCAGTTGGTGAATATATACGGGGTTCCTGTTCTTCCGCTTTTTTTGCGCATTTTAGCCTACGCTTTAAATGTATAATTTTTCTGTCAACCCATGGGTTTGTTCGCTGTGCTTTAGTGCGTTTTGTAGGAACAAAGGCATCGATGCAGTATTTACAGCAAGTTACAAACGCCTGCCATAGTGAAGTAATGTCAGTTTTTGGTAAGTTGTCAACCAGCTTCCATAGTTCATCAAGGACGGATTGATCATTGGCATGACTGAAGTCTTTAACAGTATTACAACCTTTAAGGTATTTTTCTTGCAGTTACCAAGGCTGCAACAGAACAGCACAAGCTTGTGGTCCGATATTTCCTCCTCCACGCAAACCTCGAACTCTGCAATATTCTTGATAACAAATACAAGGTCCAATATTGAGCCAGTGTCACCATTATCGCGCCTTATACTTAAAGGGAGGACATTAACGCTTGCGTGTCAATGTTCTTCCTATCTGACAAGACAGGATGATGTATGACAAGACGCAACTATCCCAGCAACATACCCTGCACAATTACTCCCTCAATGGGAATAAATAACCAGACAGCACACATACGATCACTGCCAGGACTGCTTCTTTAGAGAACACGTAACCACAAAAGGTCGTTCATTTGAAAGCTTCGGGGCCACCATACTACATCTGGCTTCCAGACAGATTACGACAGGGAAGCCTTTGAATCATATCTAATATTCAAATTTAACACATTGTCTGCTGGAATAAATGAGAGCGCTGGCAAACTCTCGTCTTTACCTGCAATGTATTCATTTTTTTAGCGCAAATCCGTCAGGACACAGAAAGGAAAACAGGTTCGCCACTTGCAACTGATTTATTGAAGGTAGAACCACGTCATATATATCCATAGGCCTGCGCAGGCGCAGCCTAACTAGTAACCCGGAAACTAGCCAGCAGAAAGTTATCATACTAGACGCGAAAGAAAATTCACCTCAGCATTGTACAGGACAAGTGAAATGTCACTAATATAATCCGATCACGCTTTCATAATAAAAAAGAATACCTGCATGTTTTCACGAGCGGCTTTTAGAAAACTGCCTAGGATTGACATGCGAAGGAAACGCGGTTCTCAAGCTGTGCAAACAATGCAGTGGTTAGCAAGATTCTTGCGCTCCCTATTAGCCACGTCTTTTGCATGCTCCCTGAGTCGGTAGTTAAAGCAAAGCCCCGTCTGGCCGATGGTACACTTTGCCACAAGACAGGCCCTTAACAAAGCAGTTTCTTTTCACACAATCGCTTTTGCCTTCGCAACCGAGGCGACCACACTCGCCGGCACTTCCCTTCTTTTGTTAATTCCACACGACGCCCATCTTCCGAACTGGTCGCGTGCTCGCCCTCTTTTACCTCATGCCTTTGCGTAGTCCGCGTGTTCGCACCGGTCGATGTCTCTGCCGTCTTTCTCATTTTTTCTTTTACTTTTTAAAGCCCTCTGCAGTGAGCCCCGTTCAATGTTATGTGTATGCACTGTACGTTCATTCTTGACAAAGGCCCGTCCCCGGTCTCAATATATAGAACAGTCTTGCTCGGGCTCGGTTAGCGATGCCAGACAACAATTGTTCTCGCGTGAGAAGGCAGTGTACTTGACGTTTCGGCCGGAAATTTGCCTCAGATGAACGCGAGTGCCCGGGAGAAACGTCAAGAAAAGTAGTGTTTTAACGTGATAGCTTTTAAAGCCCCGTTGCCCATAAAATCCCGCGTCGGCGTTGTGAGTGAAAAATCACAGCCATGGCTCTGGCACGTGGAACCCAGAGAGCAACCTAGGAAGCAGATGGACCACCTAGGTCACGTGACCTTGATGCGTCATCACAACATGGCCACCGGATAGTGAGGAAACTGCCCACTGTGCGAGCACCTGCTATCGCTGGGAAGGGGCGTATCGCTTAACCTCTGGACCAGAAGGGGTCTGACGACTCCCAGGAATCTATGAATGTAAAGTAGAGAATGACCTTCTGCATATACCTGAAAGAACCCATTACTCTATCTCGTCATAGCCTTAAAGCTGAGCTTAAATGTCCCCTTCAATTACTCCCTCGCGTCAGTTTATTTTTAAAGTGTATTGCAACCTAGCCCAAAGAAATTTTTCCGCCTACATATATTTATATATGTGACGCTGGCCACGTTCCGGTGTGCATGTGGAAGCCTGCCACAAGTCAGGCTTCAGACAAACTCACAACGGCTAAATGCGGAAAATGCCCACTTGAATGCTATCGCACTAAAACAAAATAAAACAAAATAAACAACACTGTGCCTGTCTGCAAAGTGCAGTGAAAGGAGGACCCCAGGCCGCTGAAGTAACCAATTAAGCTATTGCGTCATACCCTTAAGGCGGATCTTATATGACCCCCGAATTTTTCTTGCATAATACTTGTTCCGTATGTTAAGACTTCATGGGTGGGTTGCGAGCCAAAAACTCGCTACCGCAGTACCACTTTGCGTTTGTTGCCTTGGCGGGGAAGATGCGAATCCCTTCGGTTTTTTCCCCCAAGAAGAAAAGAGTGGATTTTTCAGAGCACGCTCTCTTAGTTTGTTTTCATATCTTTATCACCTGTGGCACTCACAGGCCTTCTTGAGCGTTGAATCTTCCGCATGTCTTTTTTGTCTCTTAAGGAAGCAAGGCACCTGCCACTTTCCTCTCCTCAGCGGGGTGGCTTGTTCCACATGGCTGAAGACTGGTATTTGCGCACACAAGACGCGGACATGCACATGTGCATAAAATATTTCTCGGGAGGCGGGAAATATGCCTCCTTCCTGCTAAATGTCCGCAGGAAGCTCGTGGCAGGCACTCTTCCCACCACCGTATATATAATGTCACCATCTCATTTCACCTGCCTGAAACTATAACAGCAAAGCTCTCGTTCGATGTTGAGCGAAAAATTATTTTACAGAGTGCGGTATATTCCGCGCAATTATCCTTTTTTATCGGGAGTGTACTGCCACCACTTTATATTTTGTTTACTCATGAATACTGTCAACCCCCATTTGCGAGTCATTACAGGGAGTTGGAATATGAAGAACAAAAAACTGCACATTTACACAAGAATGAACAAGCCTCTTCGGGCATTCATTACAAGAGAGCATAAAAACGGAACACATTTCACAACACCGTACAGCGACCTGCTTTACAAAAAGAAATATTTGACTGTCAGTTGCGCGCACATGGCTGCGACGACTTGTTCTAATCATGTTTGTCGTTTAGCTACAACGCTGAAACTTTCCGGGACCTCTACTGAAACTGCTTGTCAGAAATATGAAATCAGAGGGTAATGTCAGTTAGTAATACGTTTTACTCTATTGAATTACGATTCAATCATGTCGAGTAAGGAAAATGGGAAAATGAAATAGAGAAGGAGTGATATATCTTCCCGAGAAGACATTTTTCGAAGCTGCCGAGTAGCAGTAGTCTTCAAGTGGTAGCTCTACTTTTTGCAGGCTAAGCTGTCATCGTTACGACAACTAGATAAAGATTTTTCTCTTTGCGTGGCAGACTGCAGCTACGATTGTTTTAAGAAGCGAAAAGAACTACAGTCGCAAATGCACGGCGCAGCAGCTGATGCCGGAGCATTTCGGGCGTTCTGCCTGGTCTTGACTACAACCAGGCGCTAATAAAACGATGCAAAACTTAAAAAAAAGCGCTTGAAAGAAAGATGACACATAAAATCGAATTCAAGTCCGCTTGAGCACATCTTCAGGCGCAGTCACCGTAATGCCGAACCACAAGGCAGCGTTACTTCGGCGCAGCATCAGCGTTTATTCTACCGTCGTTGTCGCTTCATGCCACAGGAGATGACAATAAAACACACCAGGGCGTACGAACTGGTTGTCCAGACGGGCGTTAGTTGTGTTTTGTTTCGTTCACTGTTAAGTTCAGCTCGCGCACGAGATGCTTTGTCCTACTCGAGCGTACAAATGTGGTCGCGCTACAATGCATATTTCTTATGTCTGTTAATTAGTGTCAATACAAGCAAACACACAAATTCTAGAAATGTAAATGGCTATAAAGACAGAGTTGTAATGTATATAGCAGCAAACAGGTGCAAAGTATTGTATATGCTATGGCTGTAAAGAGTTGTAAATATAGGTAAATAAATGCACGTGAACGTCCCCTTCTTTTCTACAAACGGGCTTAAAATTTCCCACACTTCGCACAAAACTGAAAGCAGCAGCCGTGCTTGCCATACTTTACTGGTGCCATTTTAGTGCTGCTGAGAGGACACCTCGCCAGCGTCGCGGACCACACCATTTATCCGCGCAAAACAATTTTCGTTAATCATGGTGCCACGAAACGAACAAACGTAACAACTTACGACGCTCTACTCGTCTGGCAAGGAACAGCGTCCTCAAGCGATAGGCGGAGCGAACGCCTGCGTCCACCTCTGCAAACGGCGAGCAAAGCTGCTGCTCCAGCCGATTGTGGTTGGAAAAAGCGCTGCGCCGCGGATGAATCGAGAGCTACGCGAGAAGGGGTACAAAGCAGGAACCTTACAGCCGCGTGGTGTAGGTCTGCAGTATAGGAGTAGGACAGGTAACGCCAGTACCGCGCGACCGTTGGCAAGCATGACGCAAGCAGTCCAACTATCTGGGTAGCGCCGCAGCGCGGCAACTAACTGAAGTGAGGCGTACCGGCGGCCCCCATTGCGAAGCGGGCGATGTGGCTGGCATTTTAAAAATAGAGGAGGCGCTGTACTAACATTAACCATATTGCGACCTGCAGTTTTAAACTGAAACGAAATTATATTTCGTTTGTTAGTTGTATGGGTAAATGTGGTCTTGTTGAATTTTCATTTACCATTTCTCACACCAGGGTGCAAAAGCCTGCAGGTTTTGATTAATGTTAATCTTATCTGCTTCACAAGAGATAGGCGCAGAAATTTATTTATTTATGGATGGATAGATGGATGGATGGATGGATGAATGGATGGATGGATACGGCTGAACTCTTTAAATCGGGCGGTGGCTCAAGCCACCTAGACATGACTTATGAAATTTTGTTCTTGTTTTGATTTTAGCCACCAATCAGGTAACCTTCGCTTGGTTATTTCTACCCGCTTAAGATCTACTTTCCCTTCACTGTCCTTAAACCGCAATGCCTTGGATAAAGCAGCCCCGCTGCTTTCCACTGCAGGGTGAAGCCCTTTACAGAAAAGTATCAAGTGTTCAGCCGTTTCCTCCTCTCCGCACGCAACGCACAACGTGTCTATCTCGTGGTACCTGAATCTATATGTCTTAGTCCGCAAAACTCCCGTCCTGGCCTAAAACAACAAAGAGCTTCCCCTACAATTATCATAGATATTTTCTTACAGAGCACCCACTGGGGCATTTTTGTAGGGGGGAAACAGAACGAAAGCAAGAGACGAAATGCAGCAATTTAGGCATATGATGCATTATACTCAGCAAACCCATGAACTACGAGAGAAAAGGCAAAGATGAAAAGAGCGTTACATAAAGACAAACACGCACACGACAGGTGCGGAGAAAATAACATTTCAAAATACAGCACTGCCTTGGCAACACAGCAACCATGGAAATGAACAAAAAAAAAGAACAAAATGCACTAGGACAAGGAATATTGCTACACTGATATTAACAGTGATACGCAAATTTCCAGATATTACGATCATATTAACAGGTGGTTTTGCAAAGCGTTGTAAAAAAGATTTTGGAAGGGCAGCAGCAATTTTTGCAAACACGCTGTTCCAATTATATAATGTTCGTGAGAAAAAAAAAACATGTTTGATTGTTTATTTGTTTATTTATTTGTTTATTGTAATACCCACAGCGCCACAAGTGGCATTACAGTGGGGGGGAATAACACATCAAACAAATGAAAAGAAAGGTAACAAAGTGCAGCACATACAATGCAACCATGATGCAACAGTAATACAGCCTAAAAACAGCATTCACAGAGATGAAGAGAATAAATAACCTGACGTAATTAATACCACCTCTTCAGAGAGCCGGTTCCAATCTCTTATAGACCTAGGGAAAAAATCATATTTGTACATCTCTGATTTACAGTTAATTTCCTTAACTTTTAATCGATGGTCACGACGTAGCGAAATATAGTTTGGTGAATGGATGTACAGGTCACGGTTTATGCCAGTATTGGAATAGTAGATACAATAAAAAAATTTTAACCTCAAACAATATCTACGTTTTTCAAGCGTCTTCCATCCCAGCGAGTTTTTTGCACGTGAAACGCTAAAGCTCCTGGTATAGTTGTTAAAGACATATCGGATACCCAAGTTTTGTACCCTCTCAAGTTTATCTATATCCGTTTTATGCCAAGGGTCCCATACTGCGCAGGCATATTCGAGAACCGAGCGAACGTTTGTCATAAAAAGTAACTCTTTTGTTTCTAAAGGGTATTGCTTGGTGTTACGCCTTAAAAAACCAAGAACGCGACACGCCTTTCCTGTTACATAGTCGATATGTCGTCTCCAGCTTAGGTTGGAGGTTATGAATACGCCGAGATATTTGTATTCTGATACTGAGGAAAGTTGTGTCCCATTAATTGTATAAGAGAATTCATGGGGCTTTTTCTTTTTTGTGACTCGCATATACACAGATTTTTGCAAGTTAATAAACATACCCCATTTCTTACACCAATCAGACACCCTGTTCAAATCATTCTGTAACTGCACACAGTCATTCGGACTATCAACGACCCTATACAATGCGCAGTCATCTGCAAACAGACGAATATGAGAAGAGATATTAGAGCAAATGTCATTCATAAAGATCAAAAATAACAAAGGTCCGAGCACTGATCCGTGAGGTACACCAGAAGATACAATGCATTCGCTTGATAATTTTCCATTGTTAACCACTCTTTGTTTCCTTAAGTGCAAGTAATCTTGTATCCAGTCAATCATTCTCTCATCAATGTTATACCAAGACAAGGAACAAGAATGAGGAACAACATCAAATGCCTTCTTGAAATCCAAGACGCAATCTACAGACAACCCTTCGTCAAGTGCACTTGTCAGATCATGAATTAGTTCAGTCAACTGTGTTACACAAGAAAGGCCCTTACGAAAACCATGCTGCTGATTGCTTAGTAAGGAATGCGTATTCATATGATTAATAATGCTAGTGAAAAACACATGTTACAAAACTTTACAAGCAATACTCGTCAAAGAGATGGGACGATAGTTGGAAACAACATTTCGAGGGCCAGATTTGTGCACAGGAACTACATTGGCTAACTTCCTGTCAGAAGGCAGTGCTCCTTCCTCTAGGGATTTTGTGTAAATGACTCAGATATGCAGACAACTCACACGCACATGCACGGGAAAGAGCAGATGGTAGACCGTCAGGACCAGGAGCACTGGCAGCATTCAGTCCTTTGAGTATCAACTCAATTCCTCTTTGATTAAACTCGACACCACGCATGTGATCAGAATTAACTCGACCAAAATTGAGCTCGACGTGAGAGGTGTTGTAAGAAGCAGAGAATACAGAAGAAAAAAACTCGTTGAAGCACTCAGATTTATCGATACTCTCGTCGATAATGGAACCTTCATGTACAAGAGATTGAATCGATACTTGATCCATGCCGTTTCTTTTCATGAACTGCCAAAATTCTTTAGGGCGCTCTTTTATGCGCAGATGAAAAGAAGAAAAAATAAGTCTTTTGCTTGTTTAACGGCTACCTTCGCTGCGTTTGTTGTATATTTTAATTTTTCATTGTTCTGTATAGAAGGATTCCTTCGATACGCCCTGTAAGCAGCCTGTCTTTTGTATATGAACCTGCGCACAGTTTTGTTAAACCAAGGCTTGCTTTTGCTTCGTCGTGACGTTAAGATCCAACTAGGAACGTACATTTCACGTAACTCTAAAATTTTTTCTTTGAAAATTTTCCACAACTCGTGAACTGACATCGTTTCAGACAGCGTTTCAAACACATGAAAGTAGGATACGAGAGCAGCGCAGATATCACTGACACGTGCTTTACCATAGCTATATATGCGACGCCGCCCGCCGTCACTAACTCTGACGTAATCCAGCTTCATTTCGCACAGGACTGAACTGTGATCACTGATCCCGGGCAAGATTAGAGGAGGGTGCACAGCCTCAGGAATGTTAGTCAAGAAAAGATCTAGAACGTTGTTCCCACGGGTTGGTTGAGTCACGATTTGCGTCAAAGCGAAAGAGGCGCAAATATTAAGCATTGCTTTAGTCTCCTTATTACCGCTACTTGATGCCATGCCTAAATGGGACCAATCAATTTCAGGCAGATTAAAGTCACCTCCGATGGCCATGTGGTCATGCTTAACTGATTCGACAGCTTTTGAAAAGTCACTTAAGGTGACGGATGCACTTCCCGGTGGTCGGTAAAATGAACACACAGCAATAGATTTACCATTTCCTAAACGTATTTTGACCCAAACAGCCTCACTGGTTCCAGCGTCAATATCAAGTTTCTGGGAATTAACTGTTTCGTCTACCAGGATGAAAACACCCCCACCATGCGTGTCGAGATCTTTCCTATAGCTGCAGTAATTACTTGGAAACACTTCACTATCAGCAATATCACCATGTAGCCATGACTCACATCCAAGAAGACGGACGGCTTCGTCAGTTCAACGAGACCCAGTAATTCATCTTTTTTGTTTTTAATGCTACGGCAATTAACTACCAAAAAAGACAAGCGACAGTTATCGGCTTTAAGTCATGTGACCTGCTTCACACACTCTTGATTTTCATCGTATACATACTTTCCATCCTTCAGGCATAAAGTATCATATCTGATGACCGGACGATCTGATTCATTACAATGTGCTTTCGCGTATTCCCAGACAATTTTTCGTTTCTTTCGTACATTATCGCAGTAATCATCAGATATACTGATAGAAGTACCCTTGAGTTTTTTTGCTTTTGCAAAGACTGCTAACTTTTCCTTAAGTGTCGCAAGCTTTACAATGATGGGTCGCTTTTTACTTGGGCTAAATTTTCCAATTCGGTGCGCTTTTTCAAATTTTAAATCTTCAATTCCCATATGTTCCCTGCAGACTTCTTTCACATGATATTCACTTGTTGCATTTGATTCTTGCTGATCTGTATCTTTAATGCCAACGAAAAGCAAGTTGCAACGCCGACTCCTGTTCTCTAGCTGATCTAGTTTGGCCCTCAGGCTCTGCAGCTTGGCATGTTGCAATTGATTATTCTCCTGGCATTTCGCAACAGTGCTCTTCAGTTCATCAAGATGGCCTATCTGCTTCTCTAGTTTTGTCAACCTCGTGTTAAGAGCTTGCATGGCAGCCTTGTTCTCAGCCTGGTATTCCTCAATAGATAACTATTTCTTCTTAATATCAGCCTGGCCATCTAGAAGCTGTTGAAGAGCAGAGTCGTTAACAGGCCCTGAATTCAGTTCAACGTCTCCGCACAATAACAGCAGCAGCATGAAAAACACAGCCCTACGCTTTAACAAATAGCGTCGCTTTCGACAGTACTTTGCATTCTCGATAAAAGAAGATCGTGAACACACTTGTGCAAAAATCACATGGGGCGGAACCGGCAAAACGAACAAAACATCGGTGCCGTATGGAGGCATTCCACCAACCTGCATGAAGAGCCATAACGTGGACGGCGGTGTCATGGTAGCGCCGGAATCACGCCCCAGAGCAAGACTACTGTGACGCCCCTTTTGTAGCACGAGATGATGTTCGTCGACGGACCAATGTTGGGTGACTGGCAGCCGGCATTGTCCAAATTCAGCGGCACCACACGCTTCAGTGACGAGGAAGGCACCGGCGTTGAAAGGTTCCACGAAACTATTTAGAACATTGCCCGGTGGTGAGGATTCGTTGATGCTGGGCAGAAGGCAGTCACGATCGCATTGTAACGAGACAGCCACGTTGAAAACCTGCATGAAGAGCCATAATGTGAACGGCGGTGTCATGGTAGCGCCGGAATCACGCCCCCGGGAACTATTCTCGCGCCCTTTTAGTGGTTGGTCGTTCCGGGCGGAAACATAACTTGGCTCATGTGTGCATTTCTCTTTTGGAATACAAGTTTTACCATTAAGAACATTATGAAAGAAAGATAGTTCGAAATGTGTTCTTCTTTTTTTCGAGTAACGGCCACCCCAACTTGGCTCGCAATGCAGAAGAGCCTTTTTGGAAATTAAAAGCGCCAGTGGAAAACCTAGCAGCTCGTATTTGGACGCGCTCCAGTTCCTCACTTTTCTGTTTTTTATGCGGGTCCCAAGCGTATTCAAGTGAAGGGCGTACGTTGGACATGAATAAGGTCTATTTGAATGAAATTGGAGCCTCACTCTGGTTCGGTCGGTGGAAGTTTAATGTACGGCTGGATTTGTATGTAATTGGCCTGTGTATTCGATGACAGGTCAGTCGGGAAAAAGAGTCCAAAGTTCTTATAAGTTGAAACAGTAGATATTTATTTATTTCGTTACTGTCAGGGCCGTTGAGGCGTTACAGATAGGAGTGGTAAGTGATTAATCAAAATCAAATACAAAAGGAGAGATATCTGTGGCCGTAGCTGGTTATAGGTAGTGGTATTCTTCTTTGCTCTTTACGCGGGGAGTACTTTGGCATAGTCTGACCTGAAGTAATGAGGTATAGCTTACTGTTCTTTGTGTTGCAATAATTTGTAGTAGTATATCTTTTTGGCTGGAAGCATTGTATGGTTGATAAATAGATTTTCAGTAGGAAGATCGCGTAGCTTATCCTAATAGTTTTTAAATATTCTTACTACCTTTTTATTTTTTTTATTATAGATACCTCAAGGGCCCTTGAGGGCTTTACATGAGGGCTTTACATTTTCTGTAATACTAACAACAGGTTATAGTTATTAGCAGTAGTTGTTCCCAATACTAGTGCACAGCATGATAGTTTAGAAAGAAGAGGTGTGTTGCACAATGTTTTTTTTTCAACCATAGAGGAATATGTTCACTAATTCTATATATGCATCCAACAGCTTTACCTAATTCTACGGCTAGTTTATGGACATGTGTATTCCATGACATGTCATTTCGAAACCAAACGCCTAAGAATTTTCGCTCTTTTACCTCTTGTAATATTTTGCAGTGGAACATGATTGTACTATCAGCACTGAGTGGATTGTTTATTGGCTTAAATATAACATGCTTTGTTTCATTAACGTTTAGTTGCAGCTTATTTATGTGCAACAAATCGGAGAGATGCCTTAGGCAATCGTTAATGGCTTCTACTAAGACAGATAATGATGTATTTCAGAAGAAAATGCTTGTATATTCGGCATACATAATGATTTGGGGTGTCGAAGGTATACAGGGAAGATAATTTATATATTGGTTGAGTAATAAAGGTCCTGAAGAGTGGTTTATTGTAGAGCCGAAAGGGCTGGTGGCGTAACCTTTGCACAAACTGACTCAGCAGCAGCGGCACCAGAACAGACTTCAAGAGCGAGCTCGAGCTCTTCCACGCGCGCGGCAGCCGGTCGCCGAGGCCGGCCGAACCTCTTCATCGTCGTCGATAATGGCGCACTGTCGTCTTCTTCATTGCAACTGCCCCGGCGACAAGAGGGAGCCATCCTGGTGACTCAGGGCGAAGGGGTGATAAGGGGGTCATAGTATGCCTTTAGCCGGCTGACATGAAGAATTTCGCGGTCCCGACAACGATGATCCGAAGAGGGGGTCACTGGCTCGACGGCATAGTTCATAGGTGACGTGCGCTCGAAAACATGGTATGGGCCGAGGTACTTAACTGCAAACTTGGAGGCAGCCGGCACAGACAACCAGACGAGCGAGTCAGTAGGAAAGTCATGGGCGGACTGGCCGCGGTCACTCGTATATGTGCGGAGGCCTTGAGTGGTACTCGTCAACGAGCGAGCCAGTTGGCGGCACTATTCGGTATGACGGGCAACGTCAGAGAGAAAAGTGCATTCCGAGCTGTCAGGATGGTACGGAAGGATGGTATCCAGGGGACAAGAAGGTTCACGGCCATATAAAAGAAAAAACGGACCGGTTGTGGCTTGAGAGGCAGTATTGTAAGCATAAGTGACGAATGGAAGCAGTTGGTCCCAATTGGAGGCGTCGGAGGAAATGTACATGGCATGCCCCCTAGAGTGCGGTTGAAGCGTTCAGTGAGGCCGTTCGTTTGGGGATGGTAGGCAGTGGACTTGCGATGAACGGTGTGGCACGCATCCAGTAGCTCCTGAACGACGTCAGATAAGAAAACACGGCCGCGGCCGCTGAGAAGTTCCCGAGGGGCGCCGTGACGCAGGATGAAATGATGGAGAAAGAAGGATGCGACGCCGCGAGCACTAGCAGAGGGCAGGGCTGCCGTCTCCGCATACCTATTGAGGTGGTCCACGGCAACTATAATCCACCGATTCCCGGCAGGCGTGGACGGCAGGGGACCATACAGATCGATGCCCACGCCATCGAAGGGTCGAGCTGGGCAAGGTAATGGCTGTAACGGGCCGGGGGAGGGGAGAGGAGCGGACTTGCGCTGCTGACAGGTAATGCAGGAGCGTATATAACGGCGAACAAAATTGTACATTCCACGCCAGTAGTATCGCTGCCGCAGACGTTCGTAAGTTTTCAGCAAGCCTGCATGAGCGCTTTGTGGGTCGGAATGGTGATGCGCACAAACTTCAGAGCGAAGCTGGTGAGGAATAACCAAGAGCCATTTGCGGCCATCCGTGTGATAGTTGCGGCGATATAGTAGAGAGTCGCGAATCGTGAAATGAGAAGCTTGACGGCGAAGGGTCCGAGGTAGCGAAGCCGTAGTCGGCGCATTGAGGGCATCTAGGAGCGAAGAAACTCTCGACGCTGTTCCATGGGGAGGTCCGTGGCACTGAGCGCGGCCAGCGCCGAGGCGGACAAGGACGAAGAAGGCGTACGAGATGGCAGGGGTGTGTGCGACAAGGCGTCAGCGTCGGAATGTTTGCGGCCCGACCGATATACGACGTTAATGTCGTATTCTTGAAGACGAAGGGCTCAGCGGCCGAGGCGTCCAGAAGGGTCTTTGAGGATAGCCAACCAGCAGAGAGCATGGTGGTCAGTAACGACGTCGATGGGGCGGCCATAAAGGTAGGAGCGAAATTTTGTGAGTGCCCAGACTATAGCGAGGCACTTTTTTTCGTAACGGTGTAATTAGATTCGGCTTTCGTGAGCGTACGACTGGCGTAAGCAACAACGTATTCGGAAAAGCCGGCCTTACGCTGTGCAAGGACGGCTCTGAGGCCTACGCCGCTGGCGTCGGTGTGCAACTCGGTTGGCGCACTGGGGTCGTAATGGCGCACGATCGGTGGTGAAGTCAGAAGACGACGGAGGGTAGCGAAAGCAGCGTCGCAGGGTGAGTTCCAAGCAGACACATCGGCGGGCCCATTCAGGAGCTTCGTAAGCGGGGCGATGGTAGAGGCGAAGTTGCGCACAAAGCGGCGAAAATATGAGCATAGGCCCACGAAGCTTCGGAGCTCCTTAACAGAGGTCGGTTTGGGAAAGTTTGTGACAGCACGAAGCTTCTCCGGATCGGGCAGGATGCCATCTTTGGAGAAGACATGGCCGAGGGTGGTCAGTTGGCGGGCACCAAATCGACATTTCTTGAGGTTAAGTTGGAGACCAGCGTCGGTGAGACAGCGCAGTATCTTGTGCAAGCGCTCGAGATGTGTCGGAAAATTAGGGGAAAAAACGACAACATCGTCTAAATAGCATAGGGAAATGTGCCATTTGAGGCCACGCAAGATGTTCTCCATAATGCGCTCAAACGTTGCGGGAGCGTTACAGAGGCCGAATGGCATCACGTTGAATTCATAGTGGCCGTCAGGGGTGGAAAAAGCTGTTTTCGGGCGGTCAGATTCAGCCATGGGGACTTGCCAATAGCCGGAACGGAGATCGAGGGAGAAGAACTCGGGTCCTTGCAAACAGTCGAGGGTGTCATCAATACGGGCTAGTAGGTAAACGTCTTTACGCGTAATTTTGTTTAGGCGACGATAATCAACACACAACCGAATCGAACCATTCTTCTTTTTGACGAGCACGACGGGCGAATACCACGGACTAGAAGAGGGCTGGATAACGCCGCGGCGCAACATGTTGTCAACCTGTTCAGCGATGACGCGGCGCTCTGGTGACACACGGGAGGGGCGCTGGTGGAGAGGGGCATGAGGGCCTGTATCAATGCGGTGAACGACGGTGGTCGCATGGCCCAAAGAAGTTGTCTGGTGATCGAATGAAGAGCGGAACTTGTGAAGCAGGGCAAGGAGCTTCTCGCGGTGAGCTCGGTCGGGGTCGCTGGCCACTGAACTGTGAAACATTTCCGGGGAGAGCGGGCCGGAGACAGCACTAGGTGGTGTGATGGCGGCGACGGAGGTACCACCGCAAAGAGTTTCATCGTCGAAGGGCATGAGCAGGTCAAGCTGTTCAATGTGTCCAAGACATTCTCCACGGAGCAAGGTGAACTGATAGGGCGAGGGATTCGAGACGACGAGTTCGGTTGCACCGTGGCGTATGTCCAGGACGGCGAATGGAAGAGGTAGGTGTCGGCGAGAATCGAGGACGGGCGAAGGCGCGAAGAGTACAGTCTTGCTGGACCCAAACGTGGCGGACACGGGAACGAGCGCGGCACTGGCGGGGGGAACATTGGTGTCCGCGACAACAACAAGTTTGGTACCAGAGCAAGACGGAGGGTCGTCGGCGAGCGTATCAGGGAGCACGGATATTGCCACATGAGCACGGGCACAGTCTATGACGGCATGATGGCGGGATAGAAAATCCCAGCCAAGGATGAGGTCATGGGAGCAAGAACTGAGAACTAAAACTTCGTTGACATACAAAACGTCCGCAATGAGGACACGTGCTGTGCAAGCAGCAGAAGGATGAACAGTATCGGCGCTAGCGGTGCAAAGAGATAGTCCCGAAGGTGCGATGGTGACTTTACGCAGCGATCGACAGAAGTTCTCGGATATAACAGAAACGGTAGCACCTGTGTCCACAAGCGCAAGTGCTCGAACGCCGTCAACTAACACATTTAAAAAGTTCGGTGGGGAATGGCGAGGACTTGAGCTGATCGAAGTGTGCGCAATTCATGCCCCAGGAACTGCGGCTCCCAGTTTCGTGTTCCGCGGGAACGCTGCGACGGCGCATTGGTGACAAGGAGCGACGGCGAGGGGAAGGTGAGCGGTGAGAAGCGAATGGCTGACGGCCGGGAGCAGGGTCAGAAGGGGGCGCTGGGGGTGGTGGTCCTGAAGGTGGGCGAAAAGTGCGGTAGGACTGGGTGTAGGCCGGCAGATGTGGCACAGGGGCAGGCAGATAACGGCGACAGAGGCGCGCGACATGGCCCGGTAGACCACAAGCAAAGCAAATCGGCTGGTTATCAGTCGTGCGCCAAGGGTTGTGAGCAACCGGCGCTGGGTGGAGTCGGGGAGCAACAGGCGGAGGCACTGGTGCGGGAACGTAGGCCAAGGCCGGCGGCTGCGATGGACGTGCGACGACTTCGGCATATGTGAGAGGCCCAGGCATGGGGGCAGGAGGCGTCGCAACGGTTGCACCATAGCACAAAGGTGCAGCAACGGGAGCGGGCTGCATCTCGAGAAGGTTGACTTGAGGAGCTACGGGAACCGGCTGCCGACGAGCTGGAAGTGCATCGGCTACTTCCCGGGCGATGGTGTGCCGCAACTCAGCAGTCAGGACCAGGGGCGAAGAGTGTGCGCCTGAGAGGAGCGAAAGCTGCCGGGTCACCTCATCCCGTACGAAGTCTTTGATTTGACCCAACAGGTCACTGTTGACGGCCACGCCGGATATGGACTCGCCAGGCACGACGGATGAGCGACGAGCGCCAAAGCGTAGCTTGCGCAACTCATCATAGCCCTGGCAGAAGTTGTACACGGAAGCGACGGTAGTTGGACTTTTCGCCACCAGCATGTGGAAAGCGTCGTCGTCAATTCCCCTCCTAATATGCTTGATCCTGTCGGCCTCAGCCATGGACGGGTAGACAAGTTAGCAGAGATCGACCACATCTTCGATGTAGGTGGTGAAGCTCTCACCCGCAGTCTGAGCCCTCATGCCCAGCTTTCTGGGACATCTACTTGCGCCATCTGCCGGCAGTGGCGGCGACAGGGAGCGTAACTGAATAGGAAGGGGTACAAAAAAATCGTAAAACGTGAACAAAAGCACCTACAAAAAATGCTTCGGGGATTTGTGTAACGTACACTTAGCTGAGGAATGTGCCGAAGTTTCAGTCCTGTGCTATTAATACACGAGCTTCCCAGCGCGTTTGAATATTATACGATGCTGCCTACGGGAGGGGGCCAAAGTGTTGGCATTTTTCCAGACTTTGAAACTGTATAGCACCGTGACACGGATAGATATCGAAAATTCTTCCCGGTTTTAGGTACCCAAATATATGGTGTTTAAAATGGTGTGCAACGATCTGGCATAGCTTTGATCAAGAAGCTTCCTGAGGCCTTTTAATTGAAACCTGATATTGCCTAAAATATGAAAGATGGCGCCCGGCAGCGAGCTACGCTGCAGAAATGGCTCGGACTGCTGAAGTTGCGTCCATTTCGACGCTTACCTTTTTATCGTGTGACTTTTGCCTTGCAGACAAGAACACATGTCAGAGCTCGAACCCAGTGTCTCGACCGGAGCTTTAAATAAAGAAGGTTGTCACGATGACCATGCCTTAACGCAGCTACATAAAGTATTCGCGGCTGTTCATATATGCTTGTCGTGGAGCAACTTTGCAAATTGTCAGCCCTTTGCTATTATCTAAAAAGTTTATTGGGGCGTGTGATCATGATATATTAGGGTATGAGAGCTAGCTCGCCTGAATTTTGGCTATTCTTGTTACTTTTAAAGAGCGTAGCGGCATTCAAATGGCCAACATCAAAAAGTATTCGCGGATATAAATGTTTAGGTTATTCTTTTAATACTTATTTAAGAAAATTTGATATAGCTTTACTCAGAAACATTCTGAAGCTGTTCAGCTGTTGTCGGGCAGAACACAGAATTTGGAGTCTAGAAGCAAATAGCGTCTAGATAGACGTTCAGGTTGTTACTGTGACGTTCACCTGTAATGCTTTCAAATTAGTGACTCTAGCGTTGTCCGAATATGGTGACTCGAGTTTGCACTTAGAGTTCTAACCTGGGTTCAGAACCTTTTGTTTTGGTCAACTAATTTTATTAATTGTGCTCGTTTCTATAGAAAATATATTAGTATGAATGTATGAATGAAAAATTTCACGCATGATATGCATGCATGATGTATTGCCGGGATCCATCCTGTATAACACAACTGAAAAAATGAGGCTTCACTTTTGAGGTACGAAACTTCGCTTTTAAAGAAACCGCAAGATACCGCCAACTTTTTTCCATTTTTGCAAACAAATTGGTGAATTTAATTGTGTCCACTTCTCTGCTACGAAAAAGCGCTTTTACATGGACGTCATCAAAGAAGCATTTCAAAACGGTATATATAAATGGTAAATATGATGGCTGTCGCAATTTGCGACGCTGCCAGCCGCTACGCTGCCAGTCGCTGCTACGCTGCTTCGTCGGCCGATTGTCATGATATCGCAGTTAATTCTCCCGCACCTCCCAGAGTGACATCGCAAGGGGCCGCCAGGTGCAAGAGGGTTAACCACGGATTAACAGAGTTAGTCGCGATGTCATATCAATCGTCTAAAGCGACTGTCTTGAGAGCCTCCTTTGAAGAACGTTTGCATCTGTCCTTTTAGGCTGGGCTGTAATCATTTTAAGCAATAAATTTTTCTATTTCATCAGTATAATAGATGAGTTGCCTTATCGCAAGCAGCTTGCTTTTAAGATTCATCTTCTTCAAAATGCTATGAAAACGTGTAAAAAATTGACCGCCAATAGCAAGATCAAAGGATGTCAAGGGGTATAAATTAGAGGGGGAAGAAAAATAAAAAACAACCAAGTGTCCTGCCCACGCCAGTACAAATACTACATTGAGACTGTTAAAAGAATGAAAACTAGAAGTGCCCCCCGTTAGGACGGCCAATAAAAATCAAAAGAAACATCCCCACAAATACATTCAAAGAGAGAGAGAGAGAGGCGGGTGGGGGGGGGGGGGCGGTGAAAAATCTTGCACAGGGTGCCGGGTGATGTAAGGCCGGCTCAGGACCCAGCCGCTATGCCCACATTTCAGCGTACGCGAAATGCAACAACGCTCCGGCTGTTTACCCCCGGGGGGCCGAATTAGTTCGAAGCCCTCCAGTGCGCTGTCCCTCATAGCCCGTAATGAAACGAATTTGTATTATTTCATTGTAGCTTTTCCCAGTTCCCAGGTTACACTGCCTGCAGCAGCTTTGATTTCTGTGGTCACGTGAAAAACTAATTATATTCCACTGAACAATACTATCGCTTACTTTGGAAGCAGCAGCGTTTGGTAAATCAAACCAAATACAATTGTAATAGAGAGGGAGAGCGCAACAAAAATAACCAGACGCTAAAAAGGAATGTATACCTATAAAATATGTCACAAATTGCGTTCTATGTTACAAAGTTAATGAGAATATCAAATAGGCGGGGATCTCATTATAGCAGGCGGGGATGTCATTATAGCACGTAGCGGAAAGCACAATGTCAGCAAATTACCATGAATCAAGGGGAAGCCTTCGTAACGATAACACTCATGGGAAGTGATCTGTTACGTTTACAGCAATATTCGAAGCACTGGAGGTTATATTTCTTTTCTCCTTTGCACTTTTGGGGAGGAAATCGAGCAAATGTAATAGGTCTATTTTCATGGCGTCGCTGTCAATAAACTTGCACTTGTCACACTATCTGATAGCTGGTGCGGAAGGGGTTATAACTTCCCCGCAAAAAGGCAAGGACAAGGGCTATAGTGCCGACATAAAATATTTTATTATACACTTTTTATACAACATTTGGAAACAAAATGTGTACAGTCAGAATAACATAGCGTCATTACCTTGTGTTCATGTTACATGTACAACCAGAACGATGCACTCCAAACGTAAAGAATATGACTATAACTAAACACACTTCACAGCAACATGGCATATAAAAGAAGCAATACTTTGTGAAAAGAATAAAGAACAAGGCAAACATTTAATCGGTTACCAAACAAAATGAGTCAGCAAAGAAGGACATACAAATGAACATAAATGATGGCATTGAATGTGCGTAGTACTGCTGTCGTCACTTTTCTCGAGCCTGTTTGTGCGCATTGTGCACTTGATGCCAGTATCATATGATCTACGCCCGATACGCCCAATCAGTCTTCTTAAATTCGCTGCAAAATTTTTTCCTGCTGCCCCGCAGAACTTAAAGGCGTGTGTGCATGTTCATTTTCAAAGCACCCCCCCACAAAGTACTTTTTCTAGCTGTACTGATTGCGTTATAAATCGGTAATCCATGGTTTGTTTACATAAAAAAATTTTCTTACGCAAAAGACAAGCCAAAAGATCATTTTAAATGTGACAACGGCAATACTTACAAAACACACATATCACATTTATATTACACCAAAAAATTGGTCAGGGCATATATGGCAGGTGAACAGTCACATAATACAAATACACTATTTTTAGTACACACTGAACACTCCTTTAGGGGCAGGTTACATAAGGAATCAGGAACAGTACTCTTCATCTTCAAGCAGTGATGCACTTTCTAAACTAGAGGTACAACACAGCACTATAAATATAGGAGGAAACATGCAAAACTAAAACGCACATCTCACCACATAACTAGAGGTACAACACAGCACTATAAATATAGGAGGAAACATGCAAAACTAAAAGGCACATCTCACCACATAACTGTTATCTCCTCCTACGGCTACAATCATTGCTTTTCTCTTTCTTTCCTAACAAGGTTGCGAAGATTTTCTATTAATTTGACTTTCGTCGACATTCCCATAGCCCGAAGCTCCGTGCGCAATTCTCCTGCATCCATGTCGTCCACATTTTGTAGACAGTTTCCTTCGCTCACTTTTTCTTCTGCACAGCGTAGCCTCTTCGCCCGTGTCTCTTGAATAAGCCCCTCAAACCAATACTCTTGGTCCCGCTTTTTATATGCACGGCTTAGTCTGATATTCTCACTCACTTCAAGCCTTTTCGCCAGCTTGAGAGCGTCAGCGGCTGCATTCCACTTATTAGACTTCCCATGGAGTAGATGCTTTAGCACGTCGTTTTTTTTCTCTAACCCTTGGCTTGAAACCCAACCAAGGCACTTGAACCTTTCGTGCTTTGCGGAAGCGTGGTGCGCGAGAATATGAATGTACGGAGTAACTCTACCGCCACCATAGCATTTGCAACCTTGGGCTCCTAATTCTAAGAACGTGTGAAAGAATTCTGAGGTTTCTCTTTCTATGCTGCGACCTTCAACATCATTTTCCAGGTGGTACAAAATTTTCCGCATAAGCTTCCAAAGGAGCAAAGTTTTTTCCTCTGTTTGAGGGTGCAATTTCCCGGCCAGTTTTTCAGGCAAAGCCTTCAGCAGGCGCTCACAATCGCCCCCCGATACCGACGTGAATGTTTTTCCCTTGTTTCCTTCATTGGCTTCCCAGACGTGAAATTTATTCCCACAGTTATTTATGGCCTCAACGATGTCCTGAACGTGTATGGTCATACAACGTGGGTTGCGGACTTTTTCACGGTAATCTGTCTTGTGCTTCTGAAAGCAATCCATCTACAAGGCGGTTAACTATTCTTAACTTCATGTGCAATACATCAGGAATTATTAAATCAGAGTCGAAGTTAAACAATGGCACGTTTTCATCCCTTTCGTCTGTGCGCAGCAATCAGCTTTCATGTTCTCAAGAGTGCGGATCAAATGAGGCTCATTAAAGCTCCTGTTACTTGTCAGAACTGAGCACCTTGTCTGTGGGTTTGCTCGACAAAATGGACAAGGATTGTATGATGCAGCAGACTGCAGACCCTGAACAACAAGCAAACATTTCAAATCTGACCCTAGACAGATGCGAATCGGAATCTCGTGGTGCCCTACAGATATGCTGCCCCTTCGTGCGACAACAATAATTTCTTTTATCAAATCCCGAAAAGCCTCTCTTATTTCAAAATAACCCTCCGAGATCTCCGCCACACCGAGAAGGCGATGAAGGTTATGGCTTTGTAGCTGCCGCGTTTGGAAATGATGACGAATGATAATGTTGTCCAGGTCGTGCGTCTACTCACAACGCAGCCATCACCCTCTATTTTTACAAGGAGTGCCTTGGTGGAGATCTCTGTCACACTTATGCCTACATCTTTAGGTAGCTCTTGCGCAGCTAACGCCAAGTCTTCCTCAAATTAAACCTGAGCGCCAGGTGAGGTACCTGGTGTCTTGAAGACAGTTGTCCTGCTATCTAGGGGCTCTCTGTAAGAATTTATTAGCCTTATGGTAGGCAGATTAGGGACGCTCGCGGAGAGGTGCTCCCAGAAAATGTTACTGGCAAAATGTACGCCCAAGAGGGCTGCAACTTTTCGCAAGCTTTGTTTGTTTGGAGAAGAAAGGGCATTATAGTTAACTTGACCATTGCTGCAGAAACCTCTTTTTACACCGCAATTACAAATAATTTATCCATTTTTCTTGAATGTTACTTTATGCAGCAGGCCTTTTAAGTCAGTTAGGAGAAGCTTGCATACATCTAAGCCGTAGCTCTCCAGTACAGCGTCAAGTGCTTGCGCGATGGAATATCCAGCGGCATTAAGCTTCCTTCGGTCTGTTTTTTTGCACCCCTCGCCGACTATTATTTCTTTGTTCAGTAGCATTGTAGTTTTTTCGGATTTCAGCTTTTCATACTCCTGCTCTAGGTTAAGAAGCTAAGCCTTATAGGCAGAGACGGTGTCTCTGACCTCATGTATGGCCTTTTCTGAAACTGTTCCTACTCTTTCGAGTTCTTTTTGCAGAGCAGAAATTATGATGTTCTCAATGGATTCTCCGGTATTCGTTTCAGGTGGGCTAGATTGAGACACGAAGTGAATCTTTATGAACCTTTTATTTTTTAAGAAGGACGCTTTCGCACGGCCTTTCAAATTCCTGTAGCGCCTATCCGCAATATTACACAGTGACGTAAACCGGTCTTCAAAATATTTACCCATAATGGGATGCCTTACATTCGGGGGCAAAAATGATTGCACAGTTTCAAAGTAGGTCTTTCGAAGAAGGTCCTTCTCGTGTCTTGTCTTTATAGCTGTCTCATTGGTCAGCGTGAATGTGACACTGCAACTGTCAAAGGTAGCAGACAAGATTATATGGTTATCTGGCGTGGCCATTTCGTGGAGCTATAAACAACAAACTAAATAAAAACTAGAAAATTTGACGAAGAAGTCATAGCAGTAGAATAGCGACAGTAACACTCAGTGAGCTAAACAGGTGACACGTTGTACAAAACAAGCCAAAATAACGCGAAAACAAAACAAATAGAACAAAAGTAGAACTCCATGGGAATAAACACTTATCACTGTATTACGATGCGCCAGCAATGATCTTTGTCACCATAAAGACCTGCAAGGTCTCACGAGGAAATCCGCAAGGAAACCTCTTGCAGGACTTCTGAAGTGTTACCCCACCCTTAATTCTGATTGGAAACTCAATCGCCACCGTGTTCCCAAGTTTCGTTTCGCGTATCGACCATGCAGACGGAAGTTGGATCCTGGAGAAGTCTTGTTCCTCACAGAGTAGCCATTTTTTTTTCTAATGGTTGGCCTTTCCCGTGAAAAGCCCATCGTTAAATGTCCTGGTCAAGTTTCACCTTCAGGAGACCGCTTGATCGACGGCAGTTGGACAGCTTTTTTTGAATTTCCTACACGATCTCTTCAGAGGCAGACCGGAGGCGTCGATTCGATGGTTTCCTTGGGGATGTGAACTCGCGCAGACAGGCCTCGTTGAGATTCCTCTTAGACTACAGGGTACAATGCCATTTGGAGTACCCTTTGCAATGGATCAGGTATCCTTTGCGCTAAAGGAAAGACAAATGGAGACATTTTGTCAATACTTTAGGAAACGATTTCATTTATCTGAAGATAGCGGGAGGGGGGGGGGGGTGAAACCAAAAGTAGGGAAACTGAAACTGAGTCTCACGGTTTTATTTGTTGTGGTACTTATTAGGTTTATAAGATCCGCAAGCGCACGTGCACCTTATTACGAGGAAAATTGGCATGTTATCTCTATGAAACAAAAAAAATGCTGCTGCTAATATGAAGGCGGCAGACCGTCATCAGGACAAACGCTAATAGATATCGTCCTTGGCAATCGCGAAAAAGGCTAATACCTGTCTACACGGGCACGTTCGAATGACAGGTACCTGAGTCGAATGACATTCGCAACTTGGAATGGCATTCGGACTCGACGGACTTCCGCGGCGCTACACGACACTTTCCACACGCATTTCAAATTTCCTCAGCTCGTTTTCAGTGTACAATGACGACGGCGGCGGTGGACACACTAGTGTGCGACAACGACACTATCACGGTCAACAGCACCATATATGACTGTAGTGGGACAAGTTTTTGAGGCCAACGACACCGACGAATCCGACCGGCGGACTGTCAGCCTTCATGTCCTCGGCAGGCCGGCGGCTGAGCGAAAACACGCTGATGAGGCAACGGTGTGAATATATTCGCCCTTCTACCTTATCCATACTGTTAATAGGCGAAAGGAACGGGTATATTTCACATGTGCACACTCGAACACTCACCAGCTACAAGCGCTTGCCAAATTAATTTTAATCGACGGCGACTCCCTTCCCTTCCGCGACGACTAGGCCTAGCGAGTCCGCAGGGTTACGTCTTCGAATTCGGCGGTTGTGAAGAGTGAATTCACAAGTTTGAGCGAACGCAAATGATCGACGAGTGTAGTTTTGACAACAGTGACCTTAAATCAACTATTGCTCACGTCGCAGGGCGCGCATACGATGAACGGGAAGCGCCAGTGTGACCCAAACCGCCGAGCACTGCTTTACGACCAGCAGCAGTCGTCGCCGTTGCTATTTTGTGCATAACAAGTTATGCCTTTTCAATTACCGCGAACGGTCCCCAATCATACTTCTGAATAAAGCAGTTTAAAATAAACTACTGATCGCGTCGGACGAAGTCGGGACAATTAGCGACAAGCGCCGATCGTACACGATGTCAGTAGCCCAGCTGTTAAGTGTTTCTCAGGCGAGCGATCGTATCGGCGCTTCCTCCCACAGATTGTCGCACTGCCTTAACAAGCCACGGGTACAACCAGTACAAAAAAGATGAGATTATTTAATAGAACTAAAGCGCAGAATGTGTTTTAAGTCATGCAAACGAGCGCTAGCTGTTCGTACGCAGCGATGTAAACAATAGTATATGCGCGCAGGCGTCCTCATCGGCACACTGCTGGAGAAATTTCATGCTCACGCGGTAAATGTTCTTTGGTGCACTGTTATCTTCAAGCACTTACGTAGACAGAACACTAGCTATTTGCTAAGCAAAGAGCAGGAAAAAGCGAGCAGCAGGTATCAAAATGGGCAGCCACAGAGCCGAAAGCACTCGCGCGGCTGTGGGCGGGGCGAAGCGATGGCGGCGGCAACGCCTATTGGTCGTTTCAGGCTGCGTTCGCGTTTCGACGGCATTCCAAAATCTGGAATGTCTCCGCCGAGCTCCGTCGACTCGAATGTCATCCGAACCGAATGCCGTTGAGAAAATTCATGTAGCAGCGTAAGTTCGGCAGTCGAGTCGAATGACATTAGGCTGGAAGGCATTCGAAGCGCCCGTGTAGCAGGGGTATAATACTAAATTCGGTATACTAAGGTCCGTGCGACTTACTAATATTAAATACTAAATTGAACAACTATTTGCCGGCCTGCAATACTACGCGAAAATGTTGTGACCCATAACAGAAGCCCAACAAACATTTTTATAACAACATTACAGAAAACGATATGTACAAGAACTTGTACATTTTTACGAATGATACGATGTTGTCTTGCTCGGGACTAGTCCGGTGCAAAGTGGAGCAAGTGCATTTGAATATGGGAATGCAGTTTGCACCTCGTTCCTAAACCGGGTGAAAACAGTCACAACTATTAGACTAAATGATGCGTGAGCGGAGTAAATATAAGTGACCCTCAATGTTGTTTTATTCCCTACCATATGCATACTGTCCTTAACAAGTCTGTGTGTTCGGTGATAGATGAATCATCCACACTTAAAGCAGATAATCTAATACAATGCGTAATTATTTTTTGTTCTTGCGTTGCCGTTATTTTAAATGGAGCCAGTTTTCCAGGGTACCTTTTTAACAATCTCTGAAAGACCATTACTTATGTTTCAAACTTAGTGCTGCAGATGGAATAAATGCACTTTATTTTTCTGATGAAGCATATGGCTGCACATACCAAAATCAAACAACAGGTAATGACTAAATGTACCCAGCAGTGCGTTAAAAATATAAAAAAAGGTTTTAATGTTACAATATTAAAACAAAAAAAGTTAAAAACTTACCGTTTTCGCGATCACTCTCTCGACGGAGTGGTACATCAGTTGCTTCTGGCAGAAAGGTGACGCTGCAGTTGCTGGGTGTGGACGAATGGTGTTCAGCATCTCGATGGTACTGTATTTATAGTACGCCAGCGAACAACCTAGCATAAAAGCAGCGTCAAGAATTCGGGATCACGTGCAAGGCTCACGTGCTTTCCCTTTTGTCCCAAGACGCCTCCCGGAAACTAAACATTGCGAAAGAATTCCTTTTTTTTTAATTTTGCTTTACCTTCCGACGAAACCGGTTGTGTAAACCAAAGCATTGTCACTTTCTTTACAGCGGGGAGAGACCTATCCCTGGGGTTAACAGCGTGACGTCAAAAGGGAAAGGCCCGATGAGCTGAATCGTCAAGTTTTTCTTCTAAACTGGCTTTGCACGTGAAGAGCACCTGCTACCCATCCAGGTCAAAACGCGCATTCCAGCCGCCTGAGTCGAAGCGACAAAGGCGGCTACGGGAAAAGCCAAATACCTATGTGTCCCCCTCATTCCCAGCCAATGTTCCTTCAGCTGGTTGCCGACGCCATTTTTTTCTACTTTATTGCCGTGCTCCCTGTTTTCCTCTTTTTTTATTTTGGTGCGTCTCGGCCAGGAACTGTGTCAGGCGCGTCAGTCCTGTACTAGTACTGTCGAATGTGGGCGAGTAATTCTCACTATCCAAGAGGCTTTGCCTCCCCAAATCTCTCGCGGCGCATAGAAGAAGGCAGCTGGTCGGCCCGACGATTAAGTATCGCTGTTTAGTTATTGCGGCGATAAACTCATCCCCATGGCATAAAGTGGAGATGTGCTACTACCGGCGCATTTCGCGAGTGACTTTGGGAATTGGATCCTTTTAAAGACTTTGTATCTATTAAAGAATTTTGAAGACTTGGTTAACTTTCGATGTTTACAGCCTTCAATTTATAGTTCATTAATAGTCTTTTAAATGAACTTTATCACGGACATAATGTCCGCCTTGGCGCACAATCCACCTGCACGGACCACGACGATGCATCTTTTACGGCTTTTAAAAGAAAAATCTGCATACACTAGAAAAAAAACCACGCGCTATTTGCTGCAGCCAACACAATATTAATGAACGTCCGTCACGTCTGCAGCTTGGCAGCGTTCATAACAAGGCACAAAACAAAGAAAAAATTCAATATACACGCAAAAAATTTTGAAAAGATTATGATACAAGCAAGAACGCGAATTCAGCTTATCATAACGAGATGAAGGGTAAATGCTTACCCATGTATTCTCTCTAGTGAGGCTTTCTGTTTAGTTATTTTTTTGTTCATAGATTTCAAGAGTGAGTTAAGAACGAATTCTTCTCACAAGCGAGACACTATCCTAAAATCGGGTCGCCAACACTCACTGATAGCAGTGCATTGACAAGGAATCGCCGTTCGAAGTCTTTACTTTATTGTTATGTAGTCGCCGCCGGCAACTAATACCGCAAACGGTTTCATCACTTTTGCAGGAGCATAATAGTATGAATGTAAGTATGCAAATAGTCAGAGAGTAGTTCTACCATCCTTCCGTTCCGCAACCAAGCGTGCTAACGACTACGCTACTTCCTGCCAACACATATGTAGTTATGCTTGTCTAGGACGCTGGAGAGTGTTTGCAGAAGGGCGTCGAATCAGATGGATGCCTCCCAAATGCCCTGCAGTGTCTCCAGCCTTCAAGATTCACAAGCAATTGTGTACTTAATTAACATCTTAACCCCACATCAGTGACGCAAGCAGCAACACCGCGCTAAAGGCTTCCGCCTCACCGCACTTTAGTTCAACAAAGTGCCCCCTGAATTTTTTTTTTCTGGTTCTAACGTAATAATTGTTTGCAGCCTGAGACTGCGATGCAAATGTTACATTTGCGCAGGTAAGAAGCGTATTACACTCCGCGTATTCTGTATAGCAACGTTGTGTCCATTTTCGGGAGGTTACGTTGCTGCATGTCCCAATTTTATCCACAGATTCCCTTCTGAAACTATGCTGCAAGTGTACAAACTGCATGCAGTGGGAGACCGAGACAGGCAACCATAGAGGGATATAAAGTCGGAACCCGACGCATGGCGTTGCAGCGCTTCTAATATTGTCGCAACACTGAAGTCAGTGTTCTGAATAACTGTCCGGCCCGATTACGATGTACAAGAGCTGTAGTACACAAAACATGGTGAGGACGGTTAGTTTTTTTCGTTTGCTTCGGGCTAGTCTGGTTTGGTTTATTGGGTATTAACGTCCCAAAGTGACTCAGGCTATGAGGGACGCCGTAGTGAAGGACTCCGGAAATTTCGACCACCTGGGGTTTTTGAATGTGCACTGACATCGCACAGTACAAGGGCCTTTAGAATTTCGCCTCCATCGAAATTCGACCGCCGCGGCCGGGATCGAACCCGCGTCTTTCGGGCCAGCAGCCGAGCGCCATAACCACTTAGCCACCGCGGCGACTCTTCGGGCTAGGATAATTGAACGAACAAGCGCAAACAATGGTACATGGATTTGTTTGATAACTACGTAACAGAACCAAGAAACAATCCTACTCATGCTCTGTGCAGCTTGTTGGGAGAGCAGTGTGGGTGGTTTCAATGTACATGCGGGATTACCCTTACTGTGGTCGGTCGGCAATTGCTCCATCTGAGCCCCTTAATTTAAACAATGTGTTTCTACCACTGTCCCGCAAAGCCATTGTTGGCCGCTCAGTTCATGAACGCTGAGGGTACACGATGAGAGAGACGGTGTCCAAGAGAACGTTCAGTCTCCTCAGATTGCACAGGAGTGTTTTACTACGGTCACAAAAAAAAAACCTGGAATGCGCCGCTATTCGTGGTTTCACCAGTTGATGTTAGATACGCTAAGTTCTGGACACGAGGTCCTGTATTTATTTATTTATATATTTATTTATTTACCAAATACTGCAGACGTCTTGCTTGGGTGCAAGCAGGAAGGGCACAAAGATATAACATACAAGGGCAATAAGTCAGTAATAAAAGCATGCACGACAAATAAAACTGAAGAATATCTCTATACAGTAACTAAAATACATCATCAAAGGCCTTCAAAAAGTCAACAGCGGATATCACTCTCTCAGGGAGAGCATTGCAGTCAGTAACCGTCGTCGAAAAAAAAAAAGAAAGAAAATTTATAACCGTTACTTTTCGCGAAATATAGCGCTGAACTATAGTCGTGCTGATGAGGAGTTCGACGTGTTTCTGAAAACTGTACATGGCATTACGCCGATAAAAGAGCTTGTTCACTGATCCGCCACAACGATAGGCGATAGCAATTACACAACCAAGACGGCATCTTGCAACTAACTCCCCAAATGATTGTTGAGATTGGCCTTTTGGACGCTTCCATTGCGTTCGCCCAAAAAATTCTTCTACAAGCATCTGACATCCCTGCATTCGGCGTACTTAATTTTTTTATCTTTATACATATTAATTTGGCTTCAAATCACGAGCCTAAATCCAGGAGTTCACTAATGTGGCACTTTGGGCTAGTTGTAATGCAGCGAAAAGATACGGCGCCGGTGAGACATGACACACTGTATCACTGCGTCCTGCTTCTGCTGGGATGTATCTCTTCTCTACCTTACAACTCGTCAAAAAGAACCACGCGTTTTCACTCCACACAGCGTCCCTATCGAACGGCCTCAACAAGCCCTTCAGCCATCTTGCCTTTTCCGTCCCCTCTTTCTGTTCTAACTGGGCGCCTTTCTCAATATCCTGCTACTGAACGTGCGTTCCTCAGGCGCAGCGAAGGCTTCACGCCGCATTGATAGTTTTGTTTCGCCCACAAAGCCCTACTTGCTCCTTCCTCCTCCTACAGTGTGGAATCCGAACAATGGTTAACCGCCCAACCCAACCCCGCAGCTGTGCGCCCTCCCGTCTGCCTGCGTGCGGCTATGCGAGGCAGGAAAGGGGAAAAGAAAAGAGAAAGAAGGAGTTCAGGGTGAAGTGGCCCGTGGTGGCAGTTTGCCGAACTAAACGGCCATATCCCTGAAAGCTGGGCTTGAACGCGCAAACATTGCTCAGCGCGAAGTTTCCGTACTGCGGGACGGCCAAAAACTTCTGCAAACGTCGTCTTGAAATTAGCCCAGGTTGGAATATCAGCCTCGTGGTTCCGGAACCAGAGGTTGGCGACGTCACTCAGATAAAATATGACGTTGCTGAGTTTCATGCGGTCGTACCAGATGTTATTTCGCCTCACCCGTTCGTACGAGAGCAGCCAGTCTTCAACATCTTGATCGTAGTGCCCGCTGAAAACGACGAGGTCTCGCTGCCGGACGGCACCGGAGCAGATGACGGGGGATCCCACCTGCACGGCTTGGTGGTGGGCTTCGGGCTGAGCGGGCATAACGGGTGCCAGTAGCGTGCGGTTGCGGAGGTCCAAGGCGGTACGAGGACGGGGAAGCAAACCTCCACCAAGTGAAGAATGGTTTATCGTAGAGCCGAAAGGGCTGGCGGAGTAACCTTTGCACAAACTGACTCAGCAGCAGCGGCACCAGAACAGACTTCCAGAGCGAGCTCGAGCTCTCCCACGCGCGCGGCAGCCAGACGCCGAGGCCGGCCGAACCTCTTCATCGTTGTCGATGGTGGCGCACTGTCGTCTTCTTCACTGCAGTCCCAATACTGATTCCTGTGGAACACCGCTTAAAATTTTAAATTTCGGTGACGACTGATTATGAGAAGATACATTAGTCGGGTAATTCTTTAAGAGTTTGTAGGCGTTTCCGCGTATTCCATAGCCGTAAAGCTTATAGAGTAGGACATCATGATTAACGCAGTCAAAAGCTTTCCTCAGATCCAAAAATAGACTTATTGTACATAAACGCTTTTCAATTTTTTGTAATATTTTATGTTTGATATTCAGTAGTGCATGCTCCGACGACTTGTAAATCCATACTGAGCAGCACTCATTATATTATATTGTAGCCACGAGAAAGACGAGGCGCGATCGCGGTGCGCCGACGACGACGCTGCTGTTTTTCTGACCTGCCTGCTTTTGTGCTCCTGCTATGACCTGTGCTCGCCGCCGACCTCTACGTCAAGCCGTGACATTTGGTGGAGGTGCGGGGTACCGCATCGCATGCAGCGCACCCTGCCTCGTAATTCGAGCCTGGTACTAAGTCCTGGCCGTCGAGTTTCTTGGAGCCCTCGGGCCGAAGCAGAGACTTGCGCTAGCCGATGTAAGCAAGGCCAAGCGCCGGAATCCGGACTCTTGCCCGAGGGATCGAGGACATCTAGGACAAACGTCACCATGCCGTCCCAGTCGCAACAAACCGATCCCGGGGTTGCGCCGTTGGCCGTCTACGTGCCTGACACCCCGAGATCTGTCGCCCCGTTCCGTGGCGATGGCCTTGGTGATGTTGAAAACTAGGTACAGCACTATGAACGGCCAGATCGACATAACGGTTGGACACCCGACCAATGTCTGCATTCTCCTTAGATGCCACAGCAAAATACTGGTTCGAGAACCACGAGGCTTCGCTAACATCATGGGAGACGTGCAAGAGCGAACTGGTACGTACATTCTCGAAGTAGCACCGGCGACAGCATGCTGAAGATCTGCTGCACGTTCGTGTCCAGGGTACCACCGAGAGCGTCAGAAGTTTCGTCGAAGACGTGCTGCGTCTGAGTACGCGCGCTGACCATCAGGCTACTGAAGAGAAGAAGGTACGGGCTTTGTTGAGCGGTGTCAGGAATGACATCTTCGGAGGCCTCATCCGCAATCCTCCTACCACAGTATCCGAATTCATCGCTGAAGCGACCAACATCGAGCACGCATTGGAGACAATAACCGGTCACTTCCAGCAACTTAGCGCCCTTCCTGTCGTCTCAAGTCTTGCTTCGTCAGGCCTGAGCGGTGCTAGCGTCGCCGATGTTCGCGAAATTATCCGCAACGTCGTCCGAGAGGAGCTGGAAAGGCTGTTACCAGCTCCTGACCAGCCTGTATCTGTCTCCATCGCGACGGCTGTTCGGGACGAACTACGACACGCGCTGGCGCCAGGAGACGTACCAGTTGTAGCTGCCGCCGACCAACCATCTCTGAGCTATGCCGCCGCCGTCCGCCGTCCGCCTCCCGTCCATCGCCAGTACCAGAACGCTGCCGATTTGCGGCCCTCAACGCCGCGAGTTCGTGCCTCCGTCTGATGCACGTCTGGAACCGCTGGGCCGCTGCAGGAAAACCGACATCTGGAGGACTGCAGACCGGAGGCCGCTGTGTTTCCACTGCGGCGAGCCTGACCACATGTACCGCTGCTGTCAGCACCGCGAACTCGGCCTTCGAGATTTCAACCAGGCTGATTCACGCCCCCGCTTCGGTGAAAAGCCCCGCGAGATACACGGCTACTTTCGACGCTCTCCACCGCCAGTGTCAGCTCCACCTCGCACCTCCCGGTCGCCGCCCCCTCGCTGCCCATCATCCCCTTCTCACGGATCTCGCCGTGAGAGCCTTGCGCCACTTCGGGAAAACTAAGTACGGCGACGCCTGGAAGTGGCGTTGCTGGTGTCGCGCGCAGTAAAGAACCTCCGCCTACGTTGGAATGTCCCAGCTCGACCGATGACACCCTTGGAAGTGAGGACTGTTTTGTGGCCTCTAGCAATGTAAACGTTTTAATCGACGGTCGCGACGTAACGGCGCTTGACGACACCGGCGCCGATCTTTCGGTCTTCATCGGCAACTTCTTTTGGCGTCCTCGCAAAGTTGCCACCCAGTGGGACGGCCCGCCCAAACGTACCGCAGGAGGTCACCTCATAAATCCTGTTGGCAAGTGCACTGTCCGCGTAGAGATTCACGGTGAGACGTGCCCCGCCACATTCGTCATAATGGAGAATTGCTCCAAGGATGTTATTCTTGGCGTGGACTTTCTCCGTCAGTATGGCGCTGTAATGGACGTAGGGAGAAAAAAGTTGATCCTCCACGCGCTTTCTTCATCGCCAATGCCTCCTCGGGCCCCCCGCGCTGCGATGAAAGTTGATGCCGTCCATGTTCACCTGCTGCCGTTGTCGACAGTTTTCCTGCCGGTCCGAGCTGATACAACCGCATGTGGCGAAGGCGCTCTCGAAGGAAGTGTTCGTATGCTTCTTACGCGGGGCATCATGGTGTAGCGCGAAGGATCGCCGGTATTCAACGTGGGCTTGGCAACATTTTCGTGACCAACTTCAGGAACGAGCCGTAACACTTGACGAAGTCTAACGTTCGACGGAATACCATCTGGTCGGGATGAAGCATAATTACAGGGTGAAGTTTGGGTCACTGACCAAGTCAAAAACAAACGAAAATGACGTTTCGGGTCCCGTACGGGACCCTTGTTCACAATAAGACTGTCAAAAAAGACGGCGGGATTATATAGTCTTGAGGATTGTTCCAAATCTTTTTGCGTAGATACGATGAAGAGAGCCTTGATTCCTGTTCAAGGTATCTTGCGTCGTCTGGATGACTAATGAATCTAGATGCAGTATTTTCAAATTATTCCTTTCTGGGGCTACAATCTCCGCCTCGTCCCAGGCTGTCTCGTGGCCAGTGGTCTGCACATGCTCGGCGATAGCGTTCTTTTATGCGAGATAGTTCCTTACGTCGCCTTGATGATCTATCATTCGTCGTTGGAAGTTCCCGGTTTCGCCGATATATACGGATGTGCAGTCATTGCAAGGAACTTTGTAAACCACACCAGGAAATTTGGCGCGTGGCAGGGGGTCCTTTACGTTCACAAGTTCGGCACGTAGCTTGCTTGTTGGCACGTGGGCGATGTGCACTCCGTGCTTCCTGAAGATTCGGGAAAGGGTTTCACTGACTCCAGGTACATAAGGAACTGCAGCACGCTGCATGGTTTTTGCGGTTCCATCTCGTTGTCCCCTCGTGCGTTGCAAGTTTTTTGACATATTTTCACAAGGTTCCTGGGGTAACCGTTCCGCTCGAAGTCCCTTTTTATCACCTTAAGTTCGTTGCTGAAGCTTTCCGGGTCTGCGCAGACATTTCTTGCACGGTTCAGTAGTGACGAGATAACTGATCGCTTGTGAGCCAAGGGGTGGGACGATTCAAAGTCGAGATATCGTCCAGAGTGCGTCGGCGTTCGGAACACGCTAAAACTTAAGCGGCACGCGTCACGCTTGAAGTTGATGTCCAAAAACGGGATGCTGCCATTCATTTCCTCTTCCACGGTAAAATTTATAGATGGCTCCGTGGCTTTGAGATGGTCAAGGAACGAAACGTAATTTTCGTTTGTTTTTGACTTGGTCAGTGACCCAAACATCACCCTGTTATTAACACTTGACGAAAGGGATAGTTATAAGCCAAATGGACGAACTTAGCGACGCGTGCACGAAGTTGTTGCGCTGCCCGAGGAGGAGGCCCCGCCCAGCTCATGCGACCCTGAAACGTTGCCCTTGGACATCGATCCCAAGCTTGAGCCTTCCCACAGACACGAACTGCTCTCTCTTTTGCATCGGTACCACGACTGTTTTGCGATGACATCCTGAGTTCGTCAGACGCCCGTCGCCGAGCATAGAATTATTGTCGACGGCACGACGCCCCCGATTCGCCAACCGCCGTACCGCGTTTCCTTGAAAGAAAGGGATACCATACAAGAGCAAGTGCGCGAAATTATTACCGACGACGTCATCCAGCCATCCAACAGTATGTGGGCCGCACTTGTGGTACTGTTGAAGAAAAAAGACGGGACCCTTAGATTTTGCGTAGACGACTACAGGCGACTCAATAGGTGATCAAGAAGGACGTGTATCCACTACTACGCATCGACGACACCCTCGACCGTCTCCGTCATCCCCGCTATTTTTCGTCCATCGATTAAAGAATGGATACTGGCAGATTGAAGTGGACGAGTGCGACCGCGAGAAGACCACATTTATAACACCGGATGGCCTCTACGAGTTTAAGGTCATGCCGTTTGGCCTGTGTATAGCGCCCGCGACATTTCAACGTGCCGTGGATACTGTGCTCGCCGTACTGAAGTGGCAGACGTTTCTTGTGTATCTGGATGATGTTTTCATCTTCTCAAGCACTTTCGCTGACCATCTTGTGCGCCATGAAGCTGTTCTACAAGCTCCATCTGTCCATTTTAGTGCCTTACGTCCCGTTTTGTTCGCGCAGTTTGTACTCGCTCGCTTCATTATGAACCAACTAGCCCGCCAGAACGTCCTTCTACAAGCTCTCCTGACCGCTGGACTCACGCTCAAGCCTTCGAAGTGCCGGTTCGCATACAGTGAAGTGAAGTTCCTAGGCCATATCGTCAGCCAAAAGGGTGTGAAGCCAGATCCAGAGAACACGGCTGCCGTAGAACCCTTCCCTCCACCATCGGACAAGAAGACGGTCCGCAGCTTTCTCGGCCTCTGCGCGTACTTCAGACGCTTCGTTCGCAACTTCGCCCAGATTGCGGCGCCGCTTTACCACCTTACGAAGGATAGCGTCGCCTTTGAGTGGACCGAGGAGCAGCAATGAGCATTCCGCCAATTAAAACACAGCCTTGCAGCGCCTCCCATACTAGGCCATTTTGATCAAGACGCCGACACTGAACTCCACACGGACGCCAGCAACAAAGGACTTGGGGCAGTGCTTGTCCAATTCTAGGACGGCGCTGAGCGGGCTATTGCCTACGCCAGCCGAGCTCTTTCGAAGTCGGAGGGCAATTACTCGACAACTGAAAAAGAGTGCCTCGCTGTCATCTGGGCAATCACCAAATTCCGGCCCTTTCTGTACGGTCGCCCTTTTCGTGTCGTCACAGACCACCATACGCCGCGACTGGCTCGCCAATCTCAAGTTTCCCGCAGGCCGCGTTGCTCGGTGGAGCCGGCGGCTACAGGAGAACGACGTCACCATCATCTACAAATCCGGCCGCAAACATCATGATGCTGACTGTTTCTCTAGAGGCCCCGTGAAGCAGGCGCCCGGAGGCGATAATGACGACGAGGACGGCTTCCTTGGGGCATTGGATACTGCAGATATGGCTGCTCGGCAACGCAATGACCCTCAGATTCGTCAGCTGGTGGCACACCTAAACGGCCACGAAGAGGCTGTGCCCGGCGTTTTTCTGCGTATTCCGCCGACGTTCCGGATTCTGCACGGTGTATTGCACAAGCAGAACTTCGACAGCAGCCCGAGGTCGTGGCTCTTTGTTGTGCCTTAAGACCTGCGCACCGAGGTCGCCGAAGCTTGTCACGATTATCCTACGGGCTGGTCACCTTAGCTCCTGCCGAACACTTGCATGTATTCGAGAAAAGTATTATAGGCCGAAACTTGCTAAGTACGTCCGTCACTATGTCAGAACTTGTCAAGAGTGCCAAAGGCGGAAAAGACCGCCCACACGACCAGCTGGTCTTGTCCAGCCACTCGACCCACCGCATGCTCCGTTCCACACAATCGGAATGGATTTTCTCGGCCCATTTCCAACGTCGCAGTCGGGTAACAGGTAGTACATTATCATAGCCACGGACTACCTGACCCGATGCGCCCAGTCCCGAGCACTTCGGCGGCGACCGCTGCTGACGCTGCCCAATATTTTATTGAGCGTATTGAGCTCTCTTACGGTGCCCCGGCCGTTTTGATCACTGACCGGGGTGCACCGTTTCTGGCACAGCTCACACAGGAGATCCTCCGTATCAGCTGCACCAGCCACCGCCGAACTACGGCGTACCATCCGCAAACTAATGGGCTGACGGAGAGGCTGAATAAGACGATGGCCCACATGCATGATCGCCATGAATGTGGACGTCGCACATCGCCGTTGGGACAAGGCACTGCCCTACGTTACATTCGCGTGTAATACCGCTGTCCAGGTATGACAGGTATGTCCCCTTTCCAGCTGGTGCATGGCAGTCAGGTCTCCACTATGCTTGACGCTATGTTGCCGCACCAGCCGTCTGTCGACGTAGCCGATGATGCCCGTCTTGTCTGCGAGCGCGCGGAGGAAGCTCGGTAACTCACTAGACTCCGCATCCAACACCAACAGCAAACAGACGCTCGTCGGTACAATCTCCGTCGACGTGATGTCCATTTTTACCGTGAAGACAAGGTCTGGGTGTGGACGCCGCTACGCCGTCGAGGTCTCTCCGAAAAACTCAAGAAGCGCTACTTCGGCCCGTATACGGTTCTTCGCCGCATCGGGGAACTGAACTACGGGGTGCTGCCCGAAGGAACGTGACCGTCATCTCCTCGTTCCCTTTCGTCCTGAAATTGTGCACGTCGTCCGGCTTAAACCGCATTACGCGCAATGACCGCCTGCATTTCCCACTGCTTTTTGCATCGGCCAGCCGGATTTTCTGGGCCCGTGTGTGGTTTTCCGCCGCGTGGCATTGCTCTCGTGTTAGCATCGGGACGATGTTTCTTTATAGGGGGAGGTAGTGTAGCGAAGAAAAAGATGAAGTGTTATCGCCGTGCGCCGACGACCACGCTGCTGTTTTTCGGACCTGCCTGCTTTTGTGCTTCTGCTATCACCTGTGCCTGCCACCGGCCTCTACGTCAAGCCGTGACAATATTTATCAAGATAACTTGTTAGCCGTTCATTTATAATAGTTTAAACACTTTCGAAAAAAATTTGAAGCACAGATATTGATTGGACACAATCTGGCTCCTGATTCAAACATACTATTGATAATGTGGGCTAAAGCTGGTGAAATGATGTCAGATACATGCTTTATCGGAATAGCTTTAATGTCATCAAATCCAGTGGCAGAGTTTATTTTTAGTTTATGTATTATTACCTTTACTGCATTTGGCGAAGTTGGGGACAATATTATTGAGTTGGTGGCGCTAGCATTCGGCAGTACAAGCGAAGGTGTACCTTGATAATCACTACAGCAATAGCCTCCACAATGTATGAAATGGTCATTGAATGCAACAACCGATTCCTTAAGAACAAGACTTCATTCATTTGATGTAACAGTCAAAGTTTTTTCTTGCACGTTCTTTGCCGTTAAGCTTCTAACTTCGTTCCACTTTTTTCTCGGCTTTAAAAACCCATTTAAATAGCTGCTGGCAGTAAAGAAGTTTCGTCTCTTTTATTCCAGTGTTAACTTGATTCCGATATTTTTTAGATTGAACAAGTTCATTTACAGCGCGTGTTTTTACAAATGAATGGTACATTTTATTTTATATTGTATTTTCTTGTAGAGTACACCATTTATCCAAGGCTTCCTTATTCTTTTATTAGGCTGTCTGGCTATAGTCTTCGTAGGAAAAGCTGTGTCATAGAAATCAACAAAATAAGAAAAAAATACACTGTATGCGTCGTTTGGGTTAGGTTCATCTATTATCAATTCCTAGTTGACATTGTTGATCAATACGCGAAAATGTTCTAGGGAATTGTCGTTTATATGACGATAATATTCAAGAGTTTTGTTAGCTACTCTTCTAGAAAGGGGTAAGAAGCAGAAAACAGGTAGGTGATCGCTTATGTCATCAAAGAGAACGCCGGCTGACGAGGCAGGGTGATTTACACTGGTGACACACAAGTCAGTCAACGTTGAACTGAGTGCAGTAATACGTATTGCCAGATTGATAACATTTAAACATGCGTAGGAATGTATTACAGTGTTGAATAGTCGTGAATGTGTATCTTCAGCTAGCCTATTTTTATTCATGTCACCTAGTATTGCGAACTTTTGACCGGACTTATTTAGGTACAATAAGAGGTCTTGCATAAAAGAAAAAAACTGAGTTTTACTCCCACAAGGTGGTCTATAAACACAGCTGCTAAGCCAAAGTTGGAATGAATGAAAATGCATTCTACATTTTGATTCATCAGTGAGGATTCCGGAACAACTTCGTGGTTTATGCTTTTTCTTACATATGCGGCTACGCTACCATCATGACGAAATGGTTCTATTTCTTAAATCACAAACATAGCCCTGCAGCTGCACCGGTCTTTCGTGTTCTGATAACCATGTTTCTGAAAGAAACAGTATGTCAAAAAGCATTTGGTGTGTTCAAATAATTCATATATACTGTCGTGCTTATTCCTCATGCTACGGATGCTTATATGCAATACATAGAGGTATCTGGTAAAGCCTAAGTAGGTGTCATTAAAGTCTTTTAATTCGTAATAGCGGCACTGAGTGCTGTTCGGTGTATCATATCCCTCATTTGTTTGTATTATGTTCTAGCTGTCTACTCCATTTCGTCTATATCTTCACTCTTGGAAATATGCAGGATAGACGCAGTTTCATCCCGCCTAGCCAGCACTTTCCCTCCGGCTGTCCAGACGTATTTCCTGCCAACCTCCTTCTTATTTTTCTTAGCTTCTCCAAACAGTTGTTATCCCTTCTTAGTCAAATGCTCATTGACAAACACGGGATCTGTTACTTGAAACCCAAGCTTTTTGGTGTCAATATTCGCTTTTCGTGTTTTCGCAAGGAAGGCATTCCTTTCGGTGCGTTGCCCAAACCGTACAATGATGTTAGTCTCATTGTGTTTTGAGGTAGGAACTTTGTGGCATATGTGAATAGCTGCTTCATCAATGCCTTTTTTTTACAAGGTTGCCAATTTTATTTACCATGGATATTGGCTCAGCGTCAAAAGGAATGCTTTTAATTTCTATGTTATTAGACCGCTGGTGTCGTTCAAGCACCTCAAGTTTTTCTGCCAGTTTGGCGTTCTGTAATTTGAGAGCCCTGTCCTCTCGATTCACTTCCTGAATTTCCTCTCTTAGGTTCTTAATTTCACCCATGTCCTCTTTCAGCATCTTCAGCTCCTCTAGAGCTTCCTTAATTTCCACAAATTTGTCATGTAGCTCACTACGAAGTTCTTCAATTGCCTTCTTGGTCATCGTTCACACAAACTGCACACTGAACACGAGAAAATGAAGCACAGAAGCACATAAATCGTACTTTCGTTTGACAGCAGTGCACAAAAACACGAAGGAAGCAAGATATGACTATTCTCACCTGCAAAATCAGATATGTTTAGATGTGTTTGGAAGCTGCACTGCTTCCGAAATGCGGGTTCCGCTCGGTATGCCGTCCTTTATGTAGCCCGCCTGATTGCCTGAACCGCCCCCACGTGGAAGTGAAAAACGTAGCAGGCCGACAGCTGTCCTGACAAGTCGTCCGATATCGCAGATTCGATCCGATATGGCTGGGCGCTGATCCGATGGCTGCTGCTTCCTCCTTTCTGAGCGGCTGGCGTTCCCGTCAGTGATGGCTGCCACAAGAATCTGCGGTGGCTGAAAAAGCAGATATGCTTAGATGTGTCTGCAAGCTGCACTGCTGCCGAAAAAACTTTGTTGACAGGTCTGTAATAATGCCTCGCTCTTTGCAAAACGCACAAGTAACCGATACTTATTGCTGCTCCTGTGACCATCTGTTCTCTGCAATATTTGTGTATACTGTATCGACGTTATTGCGGAATTGCTTTTACGTTCTGGTGACATGGAGAACAGTTCTGGCCCCAACCAAAAAAATAATGTCCAAGCAGATTCTGATCGGTTTGATAAAATGCTTGAGCGCCTCAAAATTCTAACACAAGGGTAAGTTGATTTGCTGGGTGTTGTCAATGACATTAAGGCTTCTCAGCAATCACTTGAGTCGAAAATTGATTGCACGCCTCTCAAAGGTTCAGGCCAGGACTGCTGATTTAGATACCCTTGAACATCATTTACAAGATGCTGAAGAAACAATTAGCGGCGTTGTTCAGAAAAACGCTGACCTGCGTTCCCGTCTCGATGACCTGAAAGACCAGGCTCGTCGTACCAATCTTGTGTTTCGTGGCTTTGAGGACAGCCCTGGATCTTGGGAAGAGTCTGAGAAAAAACTTCTTAGCCTATACTTGGCACACGGATTTAAAGATACCTACTAACGTAATAGTGCTGGGTGGACGCTACCAGGGGAACCGATGCAGACCTCTAATCTTTAGGTTTTGAAATTTTAAAGTCAAAGAGAGTGTGCTTCTGTTAAAGTCCAAGCTAAAAGAACAGGACATATCTCTCGTCGAAGACTCCTCACGTGCAACTAGGCATAAGCGAAAGAAGTTGATCGAGTTCGCCAAATCCTTACCTGATTCACCACTTTTTCTCCTCCGCTATGACAATTTGCACGTGAATAAATATGTTTACGTCTATGACAGATCAAGTGACGCCGTGCAGAAATTAAATAAAAAAATGTCAGCCCGCGCGGACAGCTCCGGCAAAAAAAGTACATGTTAGCAAAAGGAGTGGGCCAGCCACAAATATTCGATCGCAGACAACCCAGGCCATGTCGTCTGGCGTGCTCTCTCAAAAGCCTTGATCTTAACAATCAACGCTAGGTGGTAGCGAGAACCACGTTGAGGTGCTGTTTACTAACATAATAAGCTTCATGAACAAGCGGGATCAACTTAATGCTTTCACAGGTTCTGCAGACCGGATTATCTTAACGGAGACCTAATTGAGCGCAAAATGGAACTCTGAAAATTTTTCGAAGGTGCCAAAACATACGATATCTACCGTTGCGACAGAGTGGATTGCCACGGTGGTGGAGCGCTGAGTGATATATCAGAAGACATCCACACTTTGCAGATAACGATACCAGATGCTTCCAAATTAGAAATGGTATGAGTCTGTTTCGCTGGGTTATACAAAAATCGTGATGGGTGTTTGCTACCGCCCGTAAATTCTGCACCTGCATTTATTGAAGGTTTGCATGATGCCATAAAAAATATTGCTTGTCGTTTCCCTTTGTGTCCGGTTGCTCTAGCAGGTGACTAATTTTTTACTGAATTGATTTCATTATTTAGTTATTTATTCAATACTGCCAGCCTTGGTAGGTCAAGGCAGGAGGGGCAATACAATGAGATGCAAGGCAAGGTAACATTTATCACACGAATTAAAAGAGAAACAAACCAAAGACAGCACATGCATATGGATGCAGTCGAGGGTTTGACGGCATACCGTATGGTCAGGAATCATGGTAATGGGTAATACTGGTCACTGGCCAAAGGCAATAAAAATGGAAAGACGTTTCGGGAGCGCTACGGCTCTCTTTTTCACTATGAAGCAACCGGTGCATACGGGTCCGTTGAGAGGAGTACTGGTCACTGGCCAGTACTCCCCATCACAACACACACTTGATTCGTACACAATTAGGCAAATTGAACACAATTTCTCCCCAGAACTGGACATCAACACTCAAAAGTCTTAATAAAAAACTGGCAACGCTCTCAGAGCTTAACAGTCCACTCAAGCAGGTTTCACTCGGTTATTGTTCGGAGAAAATAAGAATATTTATAGAAGTTGTTTCTGTCACGACAAGGTGGTAAGGACGGGGCGTGACGATGTCTCGTTAATCGCGTCACTAGTTATTTTATGTAAGGGTCCGGGATCATTTATTGCTTATTATTTTTCAACAAACAAGAAATTTTAGTCGCAAGAGCTTGCTTCGAGTTTCCAGTGCCTGTATGCTATTAACCGTGGGCACGGCAGACCGCGCCGGAACTTCGCACTAAGCATGCCTCTGTCCTTGCTTACGCAGGTTTTACTGCTTGGCTTCGGCGGTATCAGCAATCACACGTGCATCGACTGTCTTTCACCGCTATCACCTGAGGGCTTTGAGTCTGAATATGACGCATCAGCTCCTGATCAGCCACCTGCTGGCAGTGTCGTTCGAGCTGTGACGTCGACAACAGCTTCAGCTATAAAAGAAGGCCTGCACAGCTTCATCTTCAGTGGGCACGGCGGACCGCGCCGGAACTTCGCACTAAGCATGCCTCTGTCCTTGCTTATGCAGGTTTTCCTGCTCGGCTTCGTCGGTATCAGCAATCACACGTGCGTCGACTGTCTTTCACCGCTATCACCTATGGGCTTGGCATCTGAATACGACGCATCAGTTCCTGATAAGCCCCCTGCTGGCAGTATTGTTCGAGATGTGACGTCGACAACAGCTTCAGCTATAAAAGAAGGCCTGCACAGCTTCATCTTCAGTGGGCACGGCGTACCGCGCCGGAAGCTGAATTATTTCTAACGCAGGAATGTTAGTTTCAGTGAAAGGATCCCACACTGTGCAGGCATATTCTAATTTCGGTCTAATGATTGAGGTATAAGCTAAAAGCTTGGTTGCGGAATCGCCTCGCTTTAATTTATATCTAAGAAAACATAGTTTACGGAAGGATGATGCACAAATGCTAGAAATTTGAACGTTCCAACTTAAGGTATTAGTTATTGTTGCATAAAGGTACTTGTACTGCGTTACTTCTGATTGGCACCGTGTTGATAGGCGGTACTGGTAAGATAGACTGTGTATTTTATTAGTTATTCTCATGTAAATTGTTCTTTCAGCATTTAGTTTTATAGCGTGCCTGCAACACCAATCGTTAACGCTGTTGAAGTTTAAGTTGAACACTACTTGGTCCTCCGGAGTTTTAATTTTTGGATAAAATGCACTCATCCGCGAACAGCTTAATTGAACTGGTTCTGTGATAACGGTAACAATATTGTTTATATAGACAAGAAATAATAACAGGCCAAGGACGCTTCCCTGAGGGACTCCAGATGTTACCGGGAGGTAGCGCGAGGAGTGACCACCAACACAAACAAATTGGGTTCTGTCAGTGAGGTATGCGGTAAACCATTTAACTAAGAAAGAAGGTAGACTGGTGAATTTGAGTTTGCAAATTAGTTTATTATGTGAAACAAGACCAAACGCTTTAGTAAAATCTAAAAAAATTGCATCTATTTGGCCTGATCTATCGAAGATTTATGCGAAGCTGTGCACACCTGAAGTTATTTGAGGTACAGTTGAGTCAGAAGGAAGGTTAGCCGACAAAATGAACGCTCGGAAAATAACTACTAAGAAATATGATAACACTTCAGCGTAACGGTACAGGAATATATTAGGGAGTTTATATGGTCCTGGAGACGATTGTAGTTTTAAGTTCGTAAGCATTGCACAGACACCAGGTAATGACACGAAGTACATTCATCATAGTTTTGTCGTTGGAGGACATCGCTTTGCGCATGTCTGATTGGAATGGAAAAAACACTCTGGATATATTAATTAAAATGATTCGCGACGACTTCCTTGTCATGAATGATAGCACCGCCATGCAGTATTTTATCTATTGGCTTTCTCTTTTTGGGTAAATGGCTCCAAAATTTATCAGGCATATTTTTTATAAAGTTAGGCAAATTAACCTGAAAATAGTGCCGCTTGGCACTGCTCACAGCTTGAGCAAGTGTGACCCGTGTACGATCAATGATGCGCTGGGAGGAGCCATTTCGTTTCAAACGCATCAGTTTCCTTTTGTTTGTAAGATACATCGTGTAATCCAAGGTGTTGGTTTCGAACGCTTCCTGAATTTTTTTTTCTTGGGGGGGGGGGGGGGATAAAACTGTCGAGACAGTGACTACATATCTCCTTAAACTGGTGCCATAGCACAGTGACGTCAGACCCGCGAAAATCACTTAGTCGAAGATCAAAATACTGTAGCACGCTTTCGTCGCTTGCGCGTGAAAAATCTTTCAGTTTCAGGTTGTACAGACGGGAAGTCGTGTGTAGCATTGCAAACGCATAAGAAGCACACCGTTTTGTATGCCAGGCTCAACAATCACTGCAAAATTTTCAATTGAGCAGCTAACAAATACTAGATCCAGTACAAAACTAGACGAGTCAGTGATTCGAGTAGGCTCGTTGATTACTTGTATTATGTTTTTTGCAAGCATTATACCAAACATATACTAAGAATGACTGTTGTGCATGCTGTCAAGAGGTGGTTTGTTCCAAATAGTGTCAAGCAAGTTGAAATCCCCTGTCATTATCACTTTGTCGTGAGTAAATGCAGCCATATGTTCTCACAAACGACTAAAATTTGGGAGAACCGGGTGTTCTATATACAGCAAATAACAAAATACTCTGTCCACAAGAATTGACATTTAAAGTGACACTCTCATGATTTTGTTTTTCAGCAGCGCAGGGGACAAAGGACGAGACAAGTGCACAGACACGGCTGAAAAACAATTTCACACCAACTTTCCAAAGATGCTACTGTACTCTCATGATTATCAATCTGTTGTGAAAGAAATGCAGACAACGGTTTTTTTTTGCTAGAAAAGCAACTCCGCCCCCTCTTGGTTCTCGATGACGGCGAAATGCACGAAAAGTGCTAGAAAAAATATCGTCATCAATATTCTCATGTAACCATTTTTCCGTTATTACCACTATATGTGGGTTATAGTCTAAGCAAATACATTCCAGTTTTTTGCTTTTGTTCACGATGTTTCGAGCATTTGAATTCAGCAGGCGTAGTTCTCTGACTTGCGGGGTGACACGACATTGATTAGGCGAGATTTGAGTTCTGGCCACCTTAACTCTTCCTTTTTATTGTCATCCCAAATGAAGATATTTTTCCCATCTTCAGTTTGTCATTGACTAAAAGACACTTTTTGTTTCAGCAGTCTTTCTTCCTTAGCGCTTTCCCAGAGAAATTTTTGCTTCCTGAGCGTATCTCGAAAATAGTCCTTCTGAGCCGATATTTTTGCACATTTTAGCTTATAAGTTATTCAGCACTTCTTGCTTTTCGTTGGAAATCTGGAAAATACGGTTACTGGTCGGTTGCCACGGCCTCTCCCTAGCATATGAATCCTGCCAATCGGCGCGCAATTTACATTAAGTGTCGTAGAAAAAAGGTCGTTGATAACTTTCCTTTTTAATGCAGAGACGTCCTCATCTTCCTTAATGCCAAAAATAACTAAGTTTGAGCGCCTACTGCGAAAGTCCACTTCAGTAACTTTCGCCTGAAGACAGTTGACTGTCTTTTCCAAGGTGTCCACAATGGCTGCTCGCTTTTCCAGCTCCGTATACCTGAGATGCATATCGGAAATAAGTTTTGTCATCTCCGTTTGTTCCGTCCTGAGTGCAGCTATCTCATTTGTCAGTTTATTTTGTCCTAGCAGCAGCTTTTGCAGGAGTTCAGTAGTATTGGCATCCTCTAGATCGGTACCGGGGTTTGTTTCCACGTCTCCGCACAAAAGCAAAGCGCATACGCAGTAAACAACTTGCACAGAACAAAGAAGCTGTTTGGGGCTCGACACGATCAGTAGACAGCGAGAGTCGCATTTCATGGCAGACTATAGCTGCATAAGGCTGCAGAAAGAATTTTGTAGCCACATGCTGATGCTGGGTCCTCCGAGCCCACTGAAGCAGGAACTTGCTGACCGGTCTTTTAAAGCAGCTCTGCCGAAGTCACGTGTCCCATAGGAGGCGCTGCAGATGTGTCGTCACAGGGTACGTAGTAGATGTGCCAATGACGTGGTTGAATCAATGCTGCATGTGTGCCCTGATGGCGGATAAGGCTGTGCATACGCTCCGGTCAGACCAAGGAAGATAACCTGTACAAGGCAAACAAGGCAGAAAAGATACTGTAGCCACATGCTGACGCTGGGTCCTCTGAGCCCACTGAACAGGAACTTGCTCGCCGGTCTATTAAAGGCAGCTCTGACGAAGTCACGTGTCCCATAGGAGACGCTGCAGATGTGTCGTCACAGGGTACGTAGTAGATGTGTCAATGACGTGGTTGAAGCAATGCTGCATGTGTGTCCTGATGGTGGATAAGGCTGTGCATACGCTCCGGTCAGACCAAGGAAGATAACTTGTACAAGTCAAGCAATGTAAACTCTACCGTATGTGAGGGGAATTTTGCATACAGGGCCCGAATCACACTTTGTGAACTTTTTTTAATGTTTGATATTGCATTGTGGCCTGGCTCTCTTCTCTGTCGACAGCAAAGGGCAGCGTTGATCGGAGCCGAAAATGCCATCCTGACACCGTATCGGTTCGCCACCTTTTTGATGTTGTGGGATACCCGTTGTATGTAAGGCATCAGCTGCAGTGGCTTTTCCTTTTCTTTTTCATTCTTTTTACGGCCATTCAGCTTCTGTAACAGGCTTTCACACGCTGCTGTGATGAGGTGGGGCGGATAACCAGCTTCGCGAAGACTTTGAAGTTGCTGGCTAAAGCTTTGTTCTAATTTGGGGCTGCATGATATGCTGCGAACGTGCTGGCCGGTTTTTTAAAGGCAGCTCTGACGAAGTAACGTGTCCCAAAGGTGGCGCTGCTGATGTGTCGTCACAGGGTACGTAGTAGCGATGTCCATGTGCCGATGACGAGGTTGAAGCAATGCTGCACGTGTGTCCTGTTGACGGATAAGGCTGTGCATACGCTCTGGTCAGACCAAGGAAGATAACCTGCACAAGGCAGCAGAAAGCATTCTGCAGCAACATGCTGCCGCTGGGTCCGCCGAGGCCAGTGAAGCAGCAACTTGCTGGTATGCCCTTTAAAGGCAGCTCTGATGAAGTCACGTGTCCCAAAGGTGGCGCTCCAGATGTGTCGTCAAACTGACAAGATGTGGTGCTGCAGGTGTGTCATGAAAATTGACAAGCAAATATCTGGACAGCAGTAGGGGTGTATATCAGCAATTATCGCTCAAGAAAAAGGTTACAGAAACAGAGAGGGCTCTGGGGTACACAGGGATGCTGACGAAATCAGAACTGGGAAATAACAGGGTTTTTAAGCGGGAAATTGCGAAAGAAGATCTATATGATAATTGTAGGGGAAGCTTTTTGTTGTTGGAGGCCAGGACGGAAGTTTTGTGGACTAATACATATAGAGTCAGGTACCACGTAGTGCGTTGCGTGCGGAGAGGAGGAGCAAACGGCTGAACACTTGATACTTTTCTGTAAAGGGCATCACCCTACAGTGGACAGCAGCGGGGCTGCTTTATCCAAGGCATTGGGGTTTAAAGACAGTGATGGGAAAGTAGATTTTAAGCGGGTAGAAATAACCAAGCGAAGGTTATCTGATTCGTGGCTAAAATAAAGAGCAGAGTAAAATTTCATAAATCATGGCTAGGTGGCTTGAGCCATCGCCCGATTTAAAGGGGTCAGCCGTATCCACGCATCCATCCATCCACAGGGTACGTAGTAGGGATGTCCATGTGCCGATGACGTGGCTGAAGCAATGCTGCACGTGTGTCTTGTTGACGGATAAGGCTGTGCATACGCTCCGGTCAGGTCAAGTAAGATAACCTCCACAAGGCAGCAGAAAGGATTCTGTAGAAACATGATGCCGCTGGGTCGGTAGAAACCACTGAAGAGGAACTTCCTGGCCGGTCTTCTAAATCCAGCTCTGATGATGTCAAGTGTCCCAAAGGTGGCGCTGCAGATGTGACTTCACAGGGCACGTAGTAGGGATGTCCATGTGCCGATGACGTGCCTGAAGCAATGCTTCACCTGTGTCCTGTTGACGGATAAGGCTGCGCGTACTCTCCGGTCAGACCACGAAAGATAACCTGCACAATTCAGCAGAAAGTATTCTGTAGCCGCATGCTGCCGCTGGGTCCGCCGAACCTACTGAAAGAAGAGCTTGCTGACGAGTCTTTTAAAGGCAGCTCTGACGAAGTCACGTGTCCCAAAGATGGCGCAGCAGATGTGACGTAACAGGGTACGTAGTAGGGATGTCCATGCGTCGATGACGTGGTGGAAACAATGCTGCATGTGTGTGCTGATGATGGATAAGGCTGTGCATACGCTCCAGTCAGACCAAACATAACCTGCGCGAGGCAGCAGAACGGATTCTGTAGCCGCATGCTGCCGATGGGTCCGCCGAGCCCACTGAAGCAGGAGCTTGCTCGTTGGTCTGTCAAAGTCAGCTCTGAAAAAGTCGCGTGTATCAAAGGTGGCGCTGCAGAGGTGACGGCACAGGGTACGTCGTAGGGATGTTCTGGTGCCGATGACGTGGTTGAAGCAATGCTGCACGTGTGTCTTGTTGACGGATAAGGCCCTGTGCATACGCTCCGGTCAGATCAATGAAGATAACCTGCACAAGGCAGCAGAAAGGATTCTGAAGCAACATGATGCCGCTGGGTCGGTAGAAACCATTGAAGAGGAACTTGCTGGCCGGTCTTCTAAATCCAGCTCTTACGAGTCAAGTGTCCCAAAGGTGGCGCTGCAGGTGTGACGTCACAAGGCACGTAGTAGGGATGTCCATGTGTCGATGACGTTGTTGAAGCAATGCTGCACGTGCGTGCTGAAGATGGATAAGGTTTGCATACACTTCGGTCAGATCGAGGAAGATAGCCTACACAAGGCAGCAGAATGGATTCTGTGGCAAAATGCTGCCGCTGGGTCCGCCAAGCCCACTGAAGCAGCAACTTGCTGGCATCTTCTTTAAAGGCAACTCTGAAGAATTCACGTGTCCCAAAGGTGGCGCTGCAGATGTGTCCTCAAACTGACAAGATGTGGCGTTGCAGTTGTGTCGGGAAAATTGACAAGCAAAGATCTGGACAGCAGTATGGGGGCATATCAGCAATTATCGGTGAAGAAAAACTTTGAAGAAACAGAGAGAGCTCTGGGGAAAACAGGGGTGCTGACGAAATCAGCACTGGGAACATACAGGATTTTTAAGCAGGAAATTGCCAAAGAAAATATCTATGATAATTGTAGGGGAAGCTTTTTGTTGTTTGAGGCCAGGACGGGAGTTTTGCGGAATAAAACATATAGAGTCAGGTACCACGAGATTGACACGTCCGTGGCGTGCGGAGAGGAGGAGGAAATGGCTGAACACCTGATACTTTTCTGTAAACGGCATCAGCCTACAGTGGAAAGCAGCGGGGTTGCTTTATCCAAGGCATTGGGGTGTAAAGGCAGTGAAGTGAAAGTAGATTTTAAGCGGGTAGAAATAACCAAGCGAAGGTTATCAGATTGGTGGTGAAAATCAAGAGCAGAGTAAAATTTCATAAATCATGGCTAGGTGGCTTTATCCATTGCTCGATTTAAAGGGTTCAGCCATATCCATGCATTCATCCATCCACAGGGTACGTAGTAGGGATGTCCAATTGGCGATGACATGGTTGAAGCAATGCTGCACGTGCGTCCTGTTGACGGATAAGGCTGTGAGTAAGCTCCTGCCAGAAAAAGGAAGATAACCTGCACAAGGTAGCAGGAAGCATTCAGTAGCAGCATGTTGACGCTGGGTCCTTCGAGCCCACTGAATCAGGAACTTATTGACCGGTCTTTTAAAGGCAGCTATGACGAAGTCAAGTGACCCAAAGGTGGCGCTGCAGATGCGTCGTCACCGGGTACGTAAAGGGATGTCCATGTGCCGATAACATGGCTGAAGCAATGCTTCACGTGTGTCCTGTTGACGGATAATGCTGCGCGTACGCTCCTGACACACCAAGGAAGATAACGTGCACAAAGCAGCAGAAACTATTCTGGAGCAATATGCAGACGCTGGGTCCTCTGAGCCCATTGAAACAGGAACTTGCTGGCCGGTCTTTTAAAGACAGCTATGACGATGTCACGTGTCCCATAGGAGACGCTGCAGATGTGTCCCATAGGAGACGCTGCAGGTGGTTGAAACAATGCTGCATGTGTGCCCTGATGATGGATAAGGCTGTGCATACGCTCCGGTCAGACCAAGGAAGATAACCTGTACAAGTCAAGCAATGTAAACTCTACCGCATGTGAGTGGAATTTTGCACACGGGGCCCGAATCACACTTTGGGAACTTTTTTTAATGTTTCGTATTCCATTTGAGCTTGGCTCTCTTCTCTGCCAACAGCTAAGGGCAAACGCTGCTCAGCTTTCATTTCATTTCATTTTATTTATTTACCCTCAGGGCCGTTAGGAGTTACAGAGGGGAGTGGGAATAACATACAAGTACAAAAACAAAACAGCAGCTAAAAAATTTGAATATAGTTACAGCACACACTGGTTTAATATCAATAACAGCACTAGCAAAAGGCAGCATTACACAAAACAAACCACAAAAGAAAACAGCAGCTAATAAAATAAAAAATAGATATAGACAGAGACTTAAATAAAATTAGTAACAGTGTTACGAAATGCAACAGTATCAGTAATTTCAGCAATATCGTGGGGAAGGTGATTCCTGCTGACACAAGTTCTGGGTACGAATGAATCGTGAAAACATCTCGTGCGACAAGGGATGGTCTTTTTAACAACCTCTCTTTAAGGTAAGGATTATGATAAATTTTGTGAAAAGTACATCATGAAGCTATTGACCTGCGATGAGAAAGAAGCTGGAGGGAAAGGTTAGCTTTCATGGCAGTTACACTACTAGTACGATGATAGTTGGAAATTATGAAACGACAACCCCGGTTTTGAACTGATTCTAAGTCAGAAATGAGAGATTTGACCCCAGGGTTCCACACCGATGAAGCATATTCCAATTTAGAGCGTACCAAAGTTTTGTAAAGTAGTAGTTTTAATGAACTTGGTGCACATGAAAAATTTCTGCGAATGTATCCAAGGATGCGGTTAGCGTTATTTATAATGTAGTCAACATGAGGTTTCCAAGACAGGTTAGAAGAGACATGAACACCCAGATATTCATAAGACGACACAGTTTCAAGAGTGGTGCCATTAATGGAGTAGGTAGAGTGTGTAGTAGAAAGACAAGAAATGGGCAAATGCTTGCATTTAGTAATGTTTAGCTTCATATTCCACAGGTTACACCAATCCAGTACCTTGTTAATATCTGACTGAAGAACAGATGTAACATTATCGTCATTATTTCGCGGTAAATAACAGAGTAATCGGCAAAAATACAAACGGAACACGATATAGTAGTTGGTAAGCCGTTTATATAAATGAGAAAGAGGAGGGGCCCAAGAATGGACCCCTGAGGCACACCTGAGCCAAGAGGCGAGGAATCTGAATTGACGTTATTTGCTGTTACGAACTGACATCGGTTTGAAAGAAAACAACACAACCATGCAAGTAATGTGGAATCGATGTTAAGGCTGTTTAGTTTAAGAAAAAGAAGCTCATGTGAAACCTTGTCAAATGCTTTAGAAAAATCCATAAATATAGAATCAACATTGGGAGCTGCGATCGAGAATGCAATGCTAGTCAATTGTGAAGCATATGAGGTGCGTTTCGCATAAAAATTATTTACGGAAGCCGTGTTGGGCATTACTGAAAAAGCAATTGGATTCTAAAAAGGTAGCAAGATGAGAGTAGATGACATGTTCCATGATTTTACATGGAATGCTGGTGAGCGACACAATGCGAAAGTTATCAGAGCAATGTTTATCGCCAGACTTGTGCAGCGGAATCACCCTCCCAACCTTGCAGTCATTGCGAATACAGCCTGTTTCCAGAGACTGGTCAAACAGTTTGGTAAGGATCATTGAACTGTACATCTTTGTATTAACCAGAAATTTCGAATTAATGTTATCGACGCCACAGGAGGAATAAATTTTAAGGTTTCCAATTATTTTCAGGATGCCAGTTGTGTCAAAAAGAATTGGATCCATGGGAAAAGCATCCAAACAGGACACTCCTGATTGGTAAGGCAAACATTGCCAGAAAAAGCAGCAACAAAAACACTGTTAAGAAAATTAGCGCATTCATTAGGTGAATATGCAACGCCGTCAGAAGATGTAAGTAGTATTGACGAACTATCTTTCTGGATCACAGTGTTCCAAAACTGTCTAGGGTTATTAATCAGCACAGCAGGCAAAGTACTGTTAAAGAAGGAGTCCTTAGCATTTTTCAGAGCTAATTTGTACTCAGCGGCCGCAGAAAGGTAACAGTCCCATCGTTGTTTCGAATTCGATGATTTGGCCGAGCGAAACAACCGCTTTTTCTTATTGGATAGCCTTTTTAAAATGTCATTAAACCATTGTGATTGTCTATTACACCGAAAACGTCTTAGTGGCACAAATGTATTAGTGAGACGTTCAACAGTGCCCCTAAACAATTCCCATTTAGTGTGGACAGAAAGCTGTGAACATTCTGGTAAATAACTGTTTAAAAAAAGAGCCAATACTCGATTAATGGCATCATAGTCCGTCCGTTTGTAATCTCTAATCGGAGACAAAAATACCATCCTGACACCGTATCGGTTCGCCACTTTTTTGATGTTGTGGGATACCCGTTGTATGTAAAGCGTCAGCTGCAGTGGCTTTTCTTTTCTTTTTCATTCTTTTTACGGCCTTTCAGCTTCTGTAACCGGCTTTCACACGCTGCTGTGATGAGGTGGGGCGGATAACCAGCTGCGCGAAAACGTTGAACTTGCTGTCT